>NW_028270185.1:29124643-29724643 GCF_037043375.1 Chiloscyllium plagiosum
GTGAGAGATGCGTCTACTCCTGAATTCTCAGCCAGTTCCTCTGCTAAGGTAGTCAATCCCCGTAAGGCCCGAGTAATTGAACCATCAGGTGCAGTGTTATTAGGAATAAAGGTACACAGCTTCCTCCTAACATCACACATACACCCCCTTTCTCTGCTAAAATCATATCAAGGGCTATTCTATTTTCCCATGCATTCCTACTCGTCCCATCAAGCTATTCTGATATTCCTTTAACCACCTCTCTTGTATAATTTATAAATCGCTGTTGATTATAGAAAATGTAATTTATCCAATCTACATTTTTATTAATTGTTACCCACCAAAAGAGAGCTGACTAAAAGCCTGCTGCAATCTGGTTACGAGCGTTGAATTCAGGTACTCCCCTAGGGACTCCTACCGAATCGAGATAAATCCTGTCTTCAAAAGAAGTATCTAACAGTAATCTCTTACCCCTTCCCTTTTTCCCTACTATCTTTTCCTTCTCAAATGCCAAAGTAAATGGAATTGCCAATTGTACAATTGCACATATCCCTTTCCAATCCGGAGGTAGGGTGGGTCTCAATATTTTTCCTCCACAGTACCACCACAGATCCGCTAAGGAACCTTTAATGCTGAGTAGTTCCCTCCCTTCTCTGTTTCGGTAACATTCTTAATTTCTGTACATAACTTCAGCTCCCCCAAATGTCTCGACCGACCTGTGCACACATAACGTGCGATTTCCAACTGCGGCGGAAAATGTGGGGGGAACTTTTGCATCTTTCTCCTCCAAGGGAGGGAACATAGAGATAGGGAGGTACAATTCCTATCATTCCATACAGTCTCATCCTGGTACAGGGCTATCATACATTTCATGCCCTTCCTGTCTCGCTTCCACCCGAGCGGAAAGGGAACCACCTGGGCCACTGGCCTACCGGAAGCACATCCATAGCAATTGCTTTTGTTCAGACTTTTTACAGTATACTTTACCCATTCAACCCAGGCATTTGCATCCCCGTACCCAGTCTCTAACTCGATAGTCTGTTTCAAATCCTTTACCTCTATAATTTTTACTACTTTAGGATCATCGGGAGGGGTGAAAGGTTGTATCTCATTACCCAGTAATTCTACCCGTTTTCCCTGTCCTACGCTAATTCGAAAACAACAGCCCACAAACTCCTTCCCATTTGCTTTCATTTCAATCCCAAATGTTTCATTTAATTGTACTCATAAGTGCCACCTCCCAAAACTGCTTCGTGCCATGTGGTTTTCCTTATCGTTAAATATATGGGGTTACACTCTTTATCGGGACAATCGGTGCTGGTTGAAAGGGGGCCCGGTGTATTGTGACAAGACCATTACACCAGGTACCATCCCCGAGGCCATCCCCATAGGACTTAAGATGTATCTCTGAGTTGCGGTATTGTCTCTGATTAGCTACATTCCCACAATTTACTAAGCTACATACATCAGTGTCTATTACTTGTGGATTATCAGACTCAGGAACCATTAATAATACATATGAAAATGATATGTGACAAAATCCCAATACCAAGAGGGCTAGCATCATAACTCTAAGCATTCCCAGTATTCTAATCACTATGCTAAAACACAAAAAGGCTTAATATACAATCTTACAGAAATAATCCTGCGCTCGCGCCACCACTGTATAGTCAATTACTCAAAGTCTCTTTCGTCTGAGTTTCAGCGGGTCTTGCATTGATTCGGCTGTCCAGACTTCTTCCTCAACTGGAGGGTCCACAGGCCCTTTGATCCGAGTATAATGAGTCCAGCCTTTCTCCGCCGTCCTTATTGCCATTTCGGTAGTCAAAAGAGTCTGATACGGCCCTTCCCAGTCTGGCTGCAGCTTAGTCTCTGTCCATGATTTTATTAAGACCCAATCTCCTGGTCAGATGGGATGAACAGCAAATTCAAGGGGCGGAGTCTGTGCCAATAGACCCTGTTTTCTGAGGAAAGATAAAGAGGAGGACAAGCCCAGTATACACTTCTTTAAAAACAAATCTTTAGTTTCGGGAATTGGCAATTCTCCCTGCGTTCCCAGATAAGGTCATTCAAATAAGATTTCATAGGGGGATAGTCCCAAATCTTTCCTCCGCCAAGGGACAAGCCCAAAAGGCATCCTTTAAATCTATCACACTAAACCATTTGTGATCATGAGGGATCTTACTTAATAACGTGTAGGGGTTTGGCACCACTGGGTGCCTGACCTGTACTATCCGATTTAGTGTTCTCAAATCCTGCACCAATCGATAAGTTCCATCAGAATTCCACACTGGTAGAATTGGGGTATTATAAGGAGACATACATGGTTCCAATAGTCCATCTCTAATTAGTCCCTCAATTACTGGCTGCAGTCCTCGTTTACCTTCTGTATAGGATATTGTCGTTCACAGATAACGTCTCCTTTTCGTTTTAAATTTATTGTAAGGGGAGGGATCTGTAGTTTTCCACAATTCCCTTCTCTAGCCCATACAATAGGGTCTATCTTTCTCTCAGCATCCTCTGTCAACATCGCCAGTTGTACAACTAATTCTTTTTCCTGAACTCCAATCTCCAGTCCTAAAAGGATAATTAAATCTCTCCCCAGTAAGTTACTTCCTATATCAGGGATATATAGCAATTCCCCTGTGATCCTATCCTTAGGATCTTCTATCATCATAGGTTTAAATACTGGAACAGTAAATCCCTCCCCTTTTACCCCTGAAACAATAATTGACTGTGTTAACATTTCTACTTTCTTTGTTTTAAATTTCAGCAATGACCGTGCTGCCCCCGTATCTACTAGGAAGACTACCTCCTCCCTACACGGTCCCACCTTCAAGTTTATTAAGGGTTCCTGGTGGGCCCCCGAGGGCAGGAACCCCTGACACCCCTATTCTTCATCATAATTCATAAGCGGAATTGCCTTTTCTTCCCTTTGTAGATCAGGACACTCCCGCTTAAAATGCCCTATCTTTCCACAATAATAGCATCCTGCCTGTAGCGACTTCCATCTCTGCCCCTGTCGCTCAAACCCTCTATCAAATGATCCCCCTTGTCCTCTCCCTCTTCCTCTTCCTCTCTGTTCTACATGCTGCCTCCTGCCACTCCGGTTGCCCACTATTGGTTCCATTCTCCCCTTAATTACCCCATCAACCGTAGCTACCATCATTTTCACCTTCTGTTTTTGTCTCTCATCCTCCCTTCTTACAAACACTTTCTGTGCCTCTCTCAACAATTCATCTAATGGTTTTCTGCTCCATCCTTCTATCTTCTGTATCTTTCTCTGTATGTCTGGCCATGCTTTTGTCACAAAATGTACTTTCAAAAGACCCTGTGCCACTGGGTCCTCAGGGTTCATTCCAGAATATTTCCGCATTGAGTCCCTTAATCTTTGCAAGAAAGCTGAGGGAGTCTCATCTTTCTCCTGTCTAATTTCAAAGGCTTCAATCAAATTCTGCGACTTGGAACTGCCTCTGTTATTCCTTTTAGAATCAGGTCTTTCAATTCCCTCATTTCTTCTCTATGCTCCGGGTTTTGGTTTTCCCACTGGGGATCTCTGAGGGGAAACTTCACCTCTCCCTGTCCAGCATCCCCATCTCCAATCGGGTGTTCCCTGTCCCATATTTTAATGGCAGTTCCTCATATAAGTCCCCTTTCCTCCCCAGTAAATAGTATATTCAAAATAGATATTAATTCAGCCCAGGTATACAGAATGGGCCCCAAAAATTGACCAATTTGTTCAGACAACCCCACCGGATCCTCAACCAGGACCTTCATTTCCTTTTTAAATGTTCTGACCTCCCCACTGGTGAGGGGGGCACTTACAAACCCAATCTCTTTGTCCCCTATGGATACCTCCCAAAGGGGATAAGTCATTACGTTTTTCCCCTTTTTCTTTTTTTTTAAAGAAATATTGCAATATTTCTAGCTCCCCATAACTTCAAACACCAATTCATCAATTCATGCTTGACTAACCTTCAAAGCCTGTTCCTAACTTATAAATATATTTATATATATTTACGTTCATTTCTTCAGTATTTAATAGTCAAAATGCACAATGCATACTGTTCCCAATTTTGCAATTCACTGTAATTACCCAGTTTTAGTCCTTTAATTTAGATCCAAAATTAGTTTTCTTAAATAGACCTGACCAATCATTGCTCAATTACAATACTATATGTCGTAAAATAATCAGAGCTTGCCTTAAAAGAATTTGTCTACTCAAGTTTTTTTTTAAAAAAACTTCTAATGCATGAACAATGGCTGAATCCAAGGTCACAGATATTAACCATAGAATTTTGCTTTTACTACAATCTAATTATGAACTGAAACTTCAACTGTCCTCCATAATTATGTAAAGATAAAAGAGATTAGTTTGAAACTGATAGTAAGGCAGTCATGATCTGTAAAAATAACAGGAGTTATCATTCCTTTTTTTTTCTTCATAATCTCAATAGAATCCTTAACCTTAAAAGAAATCATGTTAAGTTTCCATAACAAAAATCAGATTCAAAACAGTCCTGGATCTCAAGCTCCAGGGAATAAAACACAAACATTCAATCACCAACAAACATTCACTCAAACCAAATCACAAAGGGTGAAACTTCCTACCAGCTGTACAGATCTGTACGTTCTCTCTCTCTCTCTCTCTCTCTCTGTCTCGCTCATTGACACATAAACTCAGATATTCACAAATCCAGTCTTCGTCTGATCTGTACTTTGGCCAGAAGACAGCGGGATGAAGAATGGAGTCCTTAGTCCATACAAAGCAACAATATTTAATCATCTTTCTCCCTTGTACAAGTATTATTTTGCCAATTTCCACAACATCCTGCCCAAAGGACTTTCCAGAGGAATGTTGTAAGGGACCCCACCTCCATTTCCATTGCCGTTTCCTTACTTTGTTTCCCCGGAGGCTTTTTCCTTACCCACAGCGCAAGCCATAGTGAGTTCCTTCGTTAGTCCCTTATTAACTACTAAAACTCAATCCCAGCTACCAAGGCAATACTTAAAAGTCAATTTTCTTACCTTGGTCTGTGCACAGAGTTGCCTGGCCCCTTTTATCAACATATCTTCTATCGAGCTCCTATCACTGTCTGATTCAGATGTCTCTCTTATAGGATTCACATCAGTCACCCAAGGGAGCAGACCAAATGGGGACACGAGACCGCTCCTCAATGGGGAACGGGACGGGTCTTCCCAGTGTCCAAGGCCAGCCACTTCCCCTGGTGATGGAAGAAAATCCCGGATGAGCCCCCAATTGTGAGAAACAAAAGCTCACTCACTTTAATAATTTCAGTCCGAGACGAATATCTGAATCAGCCGTTTATTTGTACACCTATAGTTGGGTGCTTTGTCTAATTACCAGGTAAGGCAATGACAAAATGCACAGTATATCCCAAAAAACCCTTGCAATTTATACTGTTTTTTTCCCATATGTTTTCCTTATTCCATTGTCTGTTCCCTGCTTCACTTACGTCACAGATTTCCTTAAGACTTATCCCACAACTTCTATTTATCCTGTCTTGTCCGTGACAAACTCTTATCTCTGACTCCCATAAGGGTGTTTGACGTCTGTCTATTGTAGATTATTGATTAGGCATATCTTTTCTTCTATCAGCATCTATTTCCATCCAGAGGCCACTTTGAACTCTTTGATTAGGGCTTGTTCCTGTGTCTCCGAGTAGGGGAAAACAGATGTTTTCCTGTTTGCCCACACATCCACCATTGTTCTGTATTCACGTCTCATGCTAACATATCCTTTCTTTTTGCTGAATATGTATTTTCTCATTCCTGTTCTGTATCAGAATTTATACTTGCAGAAATAACATTAATTCATTTATATCCCACAGCTTCGAATACATCTGCAATCGGGGAAGAAACTGTTAGATCCAACGTTGGCACCTCATAAAGAATTAACTCCTTCACATTACGTGATGCAATATGTGAAGACGTCGTTTCCATCCCCCTCCCCCCTTTTGATGTGATAATGGAGAGGCTTGGCCGCGTGACACTTCCACCCCACAAGGAGGAAGCGATAACCTTCCGCCATTTGTCGACATCTTTAATTCGTCACCCAACCATCGCCCCAAGTGTCTCACCCTCAGTCCTACTTCTCCACCCCTCCCCGAAATATACTGCCGGCTACTTCGAGATTCAACGCAGATGCGATTGGAGAGGTTTGGGTGTCGGCGGCGGGAATGATATTGGAAGCGCGGAGGGAGTGGGTGGCGGCATTAGGCGCCAAAGTGTGAGGCGGCGCGGGCCGGAGGCGTCGAAAGAAAATCAGGAGGTGAGGATCTTCATCACCCCACCCCCCCACATATTCACTCAAAATCATTTCACTATCTCCCCAAAATCTCACCAACACACCCCAAACTTTCCCCAAATCACTCCAGTATCCCCCAAACATTATCCCAATACTGCTCCAATACTCCCCCAAATCACTCCAATGTCCCCAATTTACCCAATGCTCGCCCAAAGTTACACCGATCCTCTCCAGAATCATGCCAGTACTCACCCCAATATTTCACCAAATCACTCAATACTCCCTGGAATATACCCTAAATTGCCCCAATATTCCCTCCAAATTGCCTCAACACTTCAGATCACTCCAATATCCCCCAAATTACCCCAATACTCTGGCAAAATCACGCCAATATCCCCAAAAATCATCTCAGCCTCCAAATCATCCCAATACTCTCCCAAAATATCATCAATATCTCCAAATCACCCCAGTATGCCCTCCAAATTATCCTAGTGCCCTCCAAAGTGACTCCATACTCAAAAATCACCCAATACCCCCCAAAATAACTCCAATATCCCCTAAACATCACCCCAGTACGCCCAAAATAACTCCAATATCCCCTAAAAATAACTCCAATACCCCCACAACCCTCCCAATACCACACCAACATCCATACTTCCTCCAGTACCTCCTCCATATCTACTCCCCAAACAAATATCACCCCTACCTCCTGTGCCTCACACACTGCAAAACTATTTCCATTCCCACTTAGAAATGGAAAAGGTGGAAGGGAAGAGAGAGATGGAGAATGGGGGGTGGAGGTGCAGTGGTGAGTTTACAAAGAGAGAGTGTTGAAAGTTATTTACAGTAATGGGAAGGAGGTGTGAGAAGAATGGAAGAGGAGATTTGGGGAGGGAGAAGGATATGGGAGGTGATGTTGAGAAGTGGGAGATGGTAAAGGGGGGCAGAGAGGAATTGTAAGGACTGAAGGTGGGGAAGAAGGAATAAAAGGGGATGAATTGAAAGCAAAAAGAATGGAGAATGTATATAATTGTGAAATATTAATGTATTTTAGTTTCACTGAGTAACTTTGAAAGTTAAATGACTTGATTTATTCAATATTTTTATAATTGGCTAACACTTTACTTTTTATGAGATGTGTACTGCATTAATGTGAGGATTGATTAGCTCAGTTGTCTAGATGATTAATGCAGTTCAGAATAAAGCCAGTAGTGTAGGTTAAACTTGAGAAATTCAGTCAGCCACTTTTTAAAGGGGATTTAATATTAATCTCATTGGCCTGGGACTCACTGTGACATACAGGCCAAATGAAGCTTTCCTTCCCAAAAGGGCATTTGGTTAATATCTTGGATTTTTACGACAATCTTTAACTTTGTGAACCTTCACCATTTACCAGCATTTTTTTTGCTATTTATTTTTTTAAAGACTGAATTAATATCCTCAAACTGTGAAATTTGATTTGAACCTTCAATTTTTGAATTCGTTGATCTGGCAATTGAAACTTGTTTGATTTATTTTTGATTTCTTGCTTGCATAGTTAGTCTGTAGCTCTTGCCTTTTGTATTGGTCTTCTCCATCTTTCTCAATTCTCTTTTCTCTTCCCCCACCCCAATTGCCACATCTCCTCACCTCTAACCCCTTCTCAGTTTTCTTTCCTTATCTCTTAAGGAAAGTTCTTGGACAGCTAAATGGCTTGCCATGATTAATATTTGGTCCCCACGATCTTAATATCGTCTACATCTGATACCCATAAAATTGCTGTCACTTCGTCTGCAGTAGAGATCTGAGTGGAGGCCAGAGGCTTCTTGCTGCTCAAGGATGAACAATATCAAAAGAAGCTCTTTTGCTAAATGGTCACCATGTGCGTTGTATTTGGGCTCTTGCATTGGTCAAGAGTTTGACCTTTTTCTTATGTAGGTTGTTATGTACATTAGTCTTGTGGAAACCTCCAATATGTCATAAATGTGAGTTAAATAAGTGGATCAACAGAAAATATGATGAACAGACAGCTTCTCCCCGATGGCACTACGTTGAGGGAAGACCAACAACAGAGTAATGAGTGCAACCTGCAAACTTAAGCATCAAGCTCCAGGATAATTGTAGTTTTCCTAGTATGGTTTGAGATTACGTGGCTGATTGTACTAAAATTGAAACATTGAGATTTCAGTTTTAATTGGATCATTTTTGGGATATAAATATATAAATAAAAACTGCTAAAGAACAATCTTAAAATTAATGTTGTTCATTGAGATGATGGTGGAAGACAAATGAGGTAAAAGTACTTTGACAATTATGCTGTGTAAGGCTGGGCTTTTGATGAAGTATGAAGAATTCAGAACTTGCTGCATTCCGAGTTGAGCTGTTCCAGTACAGCTGCTACGGTGGGGTCTACCTGACATGGTGGAAACTTGCCCAGGAGTGTCTTGTACCAAAAAACAAAAAAACTTAGTTTAGCCAGTCACCACACCATCAGTCTACTGTTGATCATTAGTAAAGTGATGGAAGATGTCATCGACTATGCTATCAAGCAGCATCTGCTGGCTGGTTCAAACATTAGAAAGAGAGCTGAACTCCAGAGGTAAAGTGAGAGTAACAGTCCTTGACTCACAACAGCATTTGACCTAGTGTGGCATCAAGGAGTCCTAGCAAAGTGGAGTCAAAGGGAGTCAGGGTTTAAGTCATATTGAGCATAAAGGAAGATAGATGTCAGTTATCCAGGCTCCAGGACATCACTGCAAAAGTACCTCATGGTATTGTCTTTGGCCCAGTTATCATCAGCTGTTTCATCAATGACCATCCCTCTATCATGAAGTCAAAAATGGATATGTTTGCACAATTGGTGGGCGGCATGGTGGCACAGTGGTTAGCACTGCTGCCTCACAGTGCCAGAGACCTGGGTTCAATTCCCACCTCAGGTGACTGTGTTTGCACATTCTCCCCGTGTCTGCGTGGGTTTCCTCCGGGTGCTCAGGTTTCCTCCCACAGTTCAAAGATGTGCACATCAGGTGAATTGGCCATGCTAAATTGCCCATGGTGTTAGGTGAAGGGGTAAATATAGGAGGGTGGGTTGTGAGTCGGTGTAGACTTGTTGAGCCGAAGGGCCTGTTTCCACACTGTAAGTAATCTAATCTAATCTAAAAAAATAAATAGTTATCTAAACTGATGGCCAAAGACAAAACAACAATCCTAAGTGAATACACATGGGAGTACCTTCACATAGACCATTATCGTTTGGTGACCCTGGAAAGAGAACAGCAACCAAGGAGCGGGAGAATCCTGCTCCTTGGATGCTGCCTGACCTGCTGCACTTTTCCAGCAACACGTTTTCAGCTCTGATCTCCAGCATTTGCAGTCCTCACTTTCTCCTAAGAGAATAGCAACAACAGGCAAGGTGGGAAATATCCAGTTAGACAAAGTTGTTTGATCCTCTGTGGGAGAGTAGCTGCCACAACATTCCAGATCTATGTTTGTCTGATTGGATTCTGCACCATAGTGCTGTGCATCTCTTTACAAATGGCACAATTCACTCGTCTTTTTAACAACCAAATAATTCAACAACATGTATCAAAATTAGAACCCTGAACTCAACACTCCTCCCAATGATCTGTCTTCACAAATATCATGCCTCCACACATTCACTCACTGATGAAAACAACATTTTGTACTGATGCTCACTTATCACTCCATAACGATCTGCTGAACCCACCCATTGCCCACATTGTATCTGGACTCCGATTTGATGCACGCTGCCTGAACAAGATCCACCAACAAAATATCTTCATTTCAAGGAATAGGAAACACTGAATGCCACTAATAGGTGCATTGTTACAAACCCCTTCCAACCAATAACAGGCTTTGAACTACCACAGAGTGCAGTCTTGCCGAACACTTTCTAGGAAATGCCAGGGCTGGTGCTCAGCCAAACTTCATTAATGTAGCCTCAGTGCAAATGCATTCCAGAGAAACAGAACCCAGTATAAAGAAACAGACAATGTTGCACATGACTGATGAGTCTCCAAATTGACAATCTCTTTGCTTTAAACTCAGTGAGTGAGCACAGTATTGTCTGGCATCAGTATTTGCCTTGCTAAATGGAAAGAAAATAATTATCAGTCATAGGTAGAAATAAGTATGATTCAAAGCAGAAATTTATACAAGTTAAAATTTTCCAAGATTACCAGGAATATCAATAATGGCAAGGATGGTGTTGTATACTTTTTCAACCTTTTCCCTGAGAAGATGCATTTAATTGTTTGTCATACAAACTCCCTTCCTGCTGTTGGCAAACTGTCAGATTTGGAGAATTCTCTTAGAGCTGGAGCTGACACAGTTCCAGGAACTTTATTTTGTTGTGTGATATATCCCCTGGGAAAATGTGATTACATCATCAATTTTTAAAAATCATTTTGAACAAACAGATTATACCAGATTAATGATGTGATACCAATGAGATTTTAGACTGTGTTTGAATACCCCAAAGACTGGATTAATCTGATCCTATTACATCTCAAATGTGAATTGTAACTTGTCTTCAAACAACAGTATTTGTATTATTTCACTCACTATCAATCCCATCAAAATCTAAATATCTTCTGTTTTTTTTTCAGTGATAACCTTCATTTTGCTGAGGGTATTCAGTCATTTAATACCTCGTGTTGTCGAGCTCCTTGAGAGTTGTTCTATTGCACATTCTTATCACAATTATTGATTGTCAAAAGATGAGTGAATTGTGCCATTTGTAAAGAGATGCACAGTACGGTGGTGCAGAATCCACTCAGACAAACACAGGTCTGGAATGTTGTGGCAGCTATTCTCCCACAGAGGATCAAACAACTTTGTTTAACTGGATATTTCCCATCTTGCCTGTTGTTGCTATTCTCTTTCCAGGGTCACCAAACGATAATGGTCTATGTGAAGGTACTCCCATGTGCAATTCGCTTGGGATTGTTGTTTTGTCTTTGTTAATTCAGTTATACAACTCATTTGGGAAATTCAATCTGTGATTGAGCACTCTAATACAGAATCTGAAGGAAGTACTGACTAGAAGAACAGCTGGAACTTCAATAAGGTAATATTTTCTCAACAAAGTCAAAACAAAGAAAGAACCTGTTGTGATTGGAATCAGGTTTACCTTGTTGGCTATGAGGTCAAACTGGGCTTGTCTTAATTGGAGGAGAAAGTGAGGACTGCAGATGCTGGAGATCAGAGCTGAAAACGTTTTGCTGGAAAAGTGCAGTAGGTCATTCCTGAAGAAGGGCTCATGCCCGAAACGTCGATTCTCCTGCTCCTTGGATGCTGCCTGACCTGCTGCACTTTTCTAGCAATACATTTTCAACTCTTGTCCTAATTGGGTTAACCTGGGCCAATTGGAACATCCCTGGCAGACTAACATTACCAACCAACATAATCTCACTCAGACAACTGACTCTGAGCTGACTAGCCCACAGTCAGTGTAGATTAGATTATTTATAGTGTGGAAACAGGCCCTTCAGCCCAACAGATCCACACCGACCCGCCAAAGCGCAACTTGCCCATAAACCCTACATTTACCCCTTCACCTAACACTACAGGCAATTTAGCATGGCCAATTCACCTGGCCTGCACATCTTTGGACTATGGGAGGAAACCGGAGCACCCAGAGGAAACCCATACAGATACGGGGAGAATGTGCAAACTCCACACAGTCAGTCGCCTGAGGCGGGAATTGAACCTGGGTCTCTGGCGCTGTGAGGTAGCAGTGCTAACCACTGTGCCACCATGCCGCCCACTGTGTGAACGAGAGAATTGAAGGAAAACTTGGTGATGGCACCCAGCTTTTATGCCTTTATTTAAGTGGATGGGTTGTGGGCTTAACTTTTGTGTATGAGCCCCAGACTGAGCCTTCGTGTGTATACTGGGTTTTTATGCGTGGACCAGGACTTAGAGTGTGCACCATGCCTTCTTGTGTGTACTGTCCCTTCTTGTATGGACCAGGCCTCAGTGAGTGGACAGGGCCTCTGTGTGTGGACAGGACTTCATGAGTAGACTGGACCTTTGTGAGTGGGGCATATCTTCGTGGGTGGGCTGTGCCTTTATGTTTGCACTATGTTTTAGTGTGTGTATTATGCCTTTGTGGGTGCACCAGGCCTGTGTGTATGGGCTGGGTCCTTGTGTGTTGTGAAGGCCAACCGAATCAGACTGTGTTTAGGCCGACCGATAACCGGCCTGTAATTAAGCTGACTGACAACTCGAAGGTGTGTAAGTGGACCAATAGCCAGAAGATGTGTAAGCCAATTGATAGCCAGAAAGTGTGTAGGCTAACCCATAGCTGGAAGATATGTATGCTGACTGATAGCTGGCCCGTGTGTAGGGCGACCCAGCCATAAGGAGTGTAGGCTGACGGATAGCTGCAAGGTCTGGAGGTTGACCCGTGGCCATGAGGAGTGCAGGCCAACAAATAGCTGGCCTGTGTGCAATCTGAACGATAACTACAAGCGCGTGTGTAGGCAGACTGTTAGTTGGTGAGTAAGCCATCCGATAGCTGAAAAGTGTGTAGGCCGACCAATAGCTGGCTGGTATATGCCGACCAATAGCCAGTTCTGTCAGTTGTATGTTTTTTTTTTACTATTTTGTATTACTAGGTAAAAACAAGGACTGCAGATGCTGGAAACCAGAGTCTCGATTAGAGTGGTGCGGGAAAAGCACAGCAGGTCAGGCAGCATCTGAGGAGCGGGAAAATCGACGTTTCAGCCAAAAACACTTCATCGGGAATAGAGGCAGGGTGCCTACAGTGGAGAAGAGCTTCAGGGCAGAGGAGGTGACCTGGGGGTTGCAGTGAGAGAGCGAGACTCACTGAGATTCTTGTAGAGAGCGGAGGAACACTTCTTCAAGGCATGCATCCTTCTCTTTCCATTTCTTTTTGTTCTGCTAAAACAATTCGTCCTTACCTTTTTGCTCTGCCTTAAATCGTAATTCAAGCCATTTGATTGCTTTTTCTCTCTATCTTTTGCTTCTAAATCAGGCGGATTTATTTTCAATTTAAATTTTAGCCATTTCTAAAGATTCTGATGGCATTTCCAGCAAATTAAACTGTAATTGTGTATTGCTGCAATTGTCTCCTTTTCTCAGGGATGAAGGTGACCCTAATGCCAGCTTGTCTACCATTTCCAGCAGCTTTGCCTTGTTCACCTCTTGTCAAGCCACAAACTCACTCCTTCCACCCCCAGAAAACTCTTAGTGACTGAAATAGCCCTTACTATACCAAGCACTGCTTAAACTAACTAAATTCAATAGCCGGAACAAAAGACATTAACACCCACCATTCACCTCCTTAAAGACCAATAACTGTAACCCAAGTAGAATCAATCCCACCAAGAGTCTCCAATCTGTTATGGACCAGCCTGGACCATTGCAAAATATTTTACAAAGGTAACCCTGATCCTAACTTTTATTTTATAAAGGCAGATGTTTAGTGGATGTTCTAGGAGTGATGCAGCTGGTCAAACCACATGGCTTCAAGGAAAATAGAATTTATTTACACATTACAGTTGAAACACAAACAAAGTAAAACAGAATTTAGAATAACTTAACTATTTGAAAACACAACCAACTCAAACGCAACTTAACAAAGCTGTTCCAATTCCCGCAACATCCCATAAACACACACCTTGGTAAATTCAAATACAGGTTCTTACAGGCAGGAGAGATTTCATTTTAGGCAAGACTTTTGTTGAAGTATGGAACTCTTTTCACTGTAGCTGCTTCTTTGTCTGCTGGCAGTTTTTGACTGCCTGCTAAACTAAATTAAACTAGAAAAAGCCTGAATTTGAGAAATGGCCGCTCCCCTGTACAACTGTGTTTTTAAAAAAAAACAAAGATCTCCTCTGATTGTTGACTTAGGCAGTGTCTGTTAATCATTGCAGCACCACTGACTTTATAACTCCTCTTGAAAAAAAACCTTGTTAAAGGGGCAGCATTGTTACAATGTTTTATGTTATTGTTTACAATGAGATTTGGGGTGTGCAATGTTAACCATTTCTCTGCTGAGCTTTGATGTACAGTGCTTGTTATCTGTTGCAACTTCATGTGGACTTTGAATTAAAATATAAATATAACCAGGTAATAAGAATCTCCTCAGTCATGTGACTAATTCTGAGCTGGCTGGCCACAGTCAGTGTGCTGGGCACAGTAAATGAAGGGTAACTTGGTGACGGGACACTGATCTCCGTGCAGTTATTTCAGTGCCAATGACACGGAAAACATGACATAGGTGGAAGTGGGTACTGCAGATGCTGGAGATTAGAGTCAAGTTTAGAGTGGTACTGGAAAAGCGCAGCAGGTCAGGCAGCATCCAAGGAGCAGGTTTGCCCGAAACGTCGATTGTCCTGCTCCTCGGATGTTGCCTGACCAGTTGTGCTTTTCCAGCACCACTCTAATCTTCACAGAAAACATGACATGCCTGAAGGACATTCACTTGCTCCAATCATCTTGGAGTTGGCGTAAGCATTTCTGGCATCATGTCTTTATTTAGGAGGCTTCAGTCATTTGGTCTTGCTGTCAAAGACTGAGCCTAGTCCTAGTATGTGGAAAGAATGCAATATTTTTCTAGGTGAATGACATTGGGGCAGATAAAAAGCAATGAGTAATCCTTCTGAATGCTTGCAGAACGCAGCATTCTCCGTTCTAAGAGGCTTAACTTTCTCACCAGACACTAAAACCTTCTAATAGTTTACGGAGCTGAGTAAGGAACATTACAACCCAGACCTCCTCTAATTCTGAGACACTTTCAGTTTTAT
Organism: Chiloscyllium plagiosum; assembly: GCF_037043375.1. Taxonomy (NCBI): domain Eukaryota; kingdom Metazoa; phylum Chordata; class Chondrichthyes; order Orectolobiformes; family Hemiscylliidae; genus Chiloscyllium; species Chiloscyllium plagiosum. The sequence goes on from NW_028270185.1 coordinate 29,139,665, forward strand.
TCGATTGTCAGACAACAGGGGAAATCCGTATTGGGATTTTTGACGAGGTTGAGATGACTGGCAGAGGCATGTGATTTTGGGTTATCATTGAATGAGATGCTGAGAGACTGCTTGGTATGTGGGATTAATGATGTAACCGTACAGAAGTGCCTATTAGTTGAAGCACAACTGGACTTCAAACAGACACTGCAAATGGTGTTGTCATTAGAAAATGCACCAAGTGGACCTTGGGAGCTACAGGGCATTCCGATGGAAATAGACTCCCTTACCTCTCCAACAGAGCTAAGGGAACAAAACTCGAGTGTAGGCAACCAGAGTGTAACGAAGGGTATATGCTGAGCAGAGGTCCCCAGGTCAGCCCACAGTAGAACCTCACAACAAAGCTGAGTCTCGGCCACGTGGCTCAAAAGTTCTCCAGGAAATGGGCTGACAAGCCATTGTAGTTGCTGTCAGAATGCAGATTTGAGATAGCAATGGAGAGCTCCAAGGCCTGATTAGATTAAGAAATCTCAGGCCTGCACCCAGGAGAGTGCACATCCTGTAAAGTCCCTCTATATGTGCTTTGGAACAATTCAAATTGCTTAGTGACATCCAAATCAGAATCAACTAAAATTAATGTTTGGTTAAATGTCACCGAGTTCCAATGGAGGTTGATAATGGTGCAGCTGTATCTGTTGGTGCAGAATCTGTTTTTGTCCACTCAGGAGTACAACCCTTAAGTTTACATAGATCTCAGCCAGCCTGAGAAGACACTGTGGAAATGTTGCAGATTAAGGCAATGACTTCAGTTCCTGTCTCCTGTGAGAAGCAGTTGGTGCAGTTACCGCTAATGGTCGTAAAAGACTCTGGCCCAAACCTATTGGGATGGAATTGGTTGAGAAAGATTCACCTTGATTGGCTCAACAATTTTCGATCAGAACATGGCTGCCACAATGAAGTCCTTGTAAACTACGAAGGAGTATTTCAGGAAGGACTTGAGATTTTCAAAGGGGCCAAAGTCACATGACCCCATACTGACCAGGAAGCAATTCCGAGATTTTCTACAGTCTGCTGGGCGCCATTTGCATTGCGGACAAAGGTAAAAATAAAGAGGTTGGACAGCCAAGGAATCATCAAACTAGTTTGTAGAATGGGCACTACCAGTCATACCAATTGTGAAACCTGACAATACAATTTGTCTTTGTGGGGATATTAGGCAAATGGTAAACTCCTTTCCACAGCTGGATAAATGCCCAATCCCTTTCATAGGGGATGCTATAATTAATACCCATAAGCATTTATATCTATATACAAGACTGCCATTTTGGGGTATCATCAGCTTGTGCCTTTTGGCAGCAGAGCATTTTACAAGGACTACCCCTGGTTACCATTTATCTGGATGACATACTAATAACAGCAAAGAACAATAAGGAGCACTTTGAGAACTTGGACATCATGCTTAATGTTTTTCCCAGGTGAACAGATATCTTGGATGGGTTAAGGAGTTGACAAATTGGGTTACACCTGTTGGTAGAGAAAGTGAAGGTGATCAAAGGAGCCCAGCTCCCACATGTGGACTGCAGCTTACGTCTTTCCTTGGGTTAATGAATTATTAAAGGAAATTCATATGAACCTAGCCTCCTTCTTGTGCCTTTACACCTGCAACAAGAAAAGATCAACGTTAGAATAGTCACATAGCAAAGAAGTAGCCCTTACTAGGGAAGTGAAAAGGCAGCTATCATCATCTAGGGTGTTGGCCCACACAATCCAAGCGAGAAGTGGTGCTGACATGTGATGCCTCTCTGTGGATTAGCAGGATAGTATTGGCTCAACAGTGGCCAAATGAAGAGGAACACCCCATATGTGTGTGCTTCCCAGACCTTGGATGATGCTGAACACAAATGTGCTCAGATAGAGAAACAAGGTTTGGCAGTCACCAGTACCTTTATGCTTGGGGATTTATCTTAGTAACAGATCACAAACCCCTGCTAAGGTGACTGAAGGAAGACAAGGTGGTGCTGCCCACTGCTTCTTGTAGAATTCAGGATTGGGCCCTTATTCCCAGCACGTACAAGTACAAGTTAGAACATTCTCCATTCCTGATGAAGGTCATATGCATGAAACATTGGCTCTCCTTCTCCTCGGACGCTACCTGACCTGCTATGCTTTGCCAGCGCCACCTTTTTGACTCTGACTCTCCAGCATCTGCAGTCCTCATTTTTTCTCATTGTCTCGGAACCCAATCGACTAATACAGATGCCTTGAGCCACCTCCCACAAGCAGATACTTCACCAGAGTAAAATTAAGGCCAATGAAGGATAGTCGTGGGAAGTTATGCGTGGAGTCAGAGGAGACAGGGGAAGCACTAAATGAATATTATTCATCAGTACTCTCACTGGAAAAAGACGATGTTGTCGAGGAGAATACTGACATACGGGCTATTAGACTAGATGGGATTGAGGTGCACAAGGAGGGGTTGTTAGCAATTCTCTAAAGTGTGAAAATAGGAAAGATCCCTGGGGTGGATAGGACTTATCCTAGGATTCTCTGGGAAACCAGGGAGGAGATTATAGAGCCTTTGGCTTTGATCTTTATGTCATCATTGTCGACAGGAATAGTGCCACAAGACTGGAGGATAGCAAATGCTGTTCCCTTGCTCAAAAAGGAGAGTAGTGACAACCCAAGTAATTATAGACCAGTGAGCCTTACTTCCTTTGTAGATATTGTGTTGGAAAAGGTTATAAGAGATAGGATTTATAACCATCGAGAAAGAACTAAATTGATTAGGGATCGTCAACATGGTTTTGTGAAGGGTAGGTCATAGCTGACAAACCTTAATGAGTTCTTTGAGAAGGTGACCAAACAGGTGGATGAGGGTAAAGTGGTTGATGTGGTATATATGGATCTCAGTAAGGTGTTTGATATGGTAGACTATTGCACAAAATACAGAGGCATGGGATTGAGGGTGATTTAGTGGTTTGGACCAGAAATTAGCTAGCTGAAAGAAGACAGAGGGTGGTGGTTGATGCAAAATGTTCATTCTGGAGTTTAGTTACTAGTGGTGTACCGCAAAGCTATGATTCTACGCTGTTTGTCATTTTTACAAATGACCTGAATGAGGGTGTAGAAGGATAGGTTAGTAAATTTGCGGATGATGCTAAGCTTGTGGATAGTGCCAAAGGATGTTGTGGGTTACAGAGGGACGTAAATAAGCTGCAGAGCTAGGCTGACAGGTGGCAACTGGAGTTTAATGCAGAAAAGTGTGAGATGATTCACTTTGGAAGGAGCAACAGGAATAAAGAATACTGGGCTAATGGTAAAATTCTTGGTAGTGCAGATGAACAGAGCGATCTCGGTGTCCATGTACATTGAACAGATGTCAGAGGTAGCTTCTTTACTCCGAGAGTAAAAGGGGTGTGGTACAACCTGCCTGCAACAGTAGTCGACTCGAAGGTCATTTAAATGTTCATTGGATAGACATAATGGATAAAAATGGAATAGCGTAGGTTGGATGGGCTTCAGATTGGTTTCACAGGTCGGCTCAACATTAAGGGCTGAAGAGCCTCTACTGTGCTGCAATGTTCTATGTTCTAGCGGTGCCTCTCCTGAAACTGTCCATTTTGGTTTTAAACTTCCTGGACACCCTTCTGGGCACTGCTGACAATATCCAACCAGGGACACAAAAAGATGCTATCCTAGCAAAACTAAAGCAGCTGGTAGTAATGGGGGAGACAGAAGGGCCATCATACCCAGCAAGGCCTAGTGAAACCAGATCACCATAGAGAACGGCATACTATTACGGGAGCAAGGGTGATTATCCTGAGTAAAGGTTGCTACCAAACTTGACTAAGGTCATCCAGAGGTTTCCAACATGAAGATACTAGCAAGAAGCTATGGCTGGTGGCCAGGGTTGGATATGCCCAGAGTGCCAAGAAGGATAACAACTGCTACCAGCAGCGCTCCCACTGCGAAATCCCTGGATTCAGTTAGATGTTGGTTAGTGTGGTGCTGGAAATGCAGCATCGAGGAGCAGGAAAATCAACGTTTCAGGCAAAAGCCATCGTCCAATGGTCTCGCCCAGTGATTCTCAACCAGTTTTTGGCCACTGCCCTCCTAGGAGCTCTTCTCAGGTTCTATGGCCTTCCTGGAACTAATTTCTTCTTTTTGCTTTGTTTCTTTTTCTTATTATTTTGCCCAAAACATCAATTTTCCTGCTCCTTGGATGTTGCCTGGCCAGCTGTGCTTTTCCAACACCACACTCTCGACTCTAATCTGCAGCATCTGCAGTCCTCACTTTTGCCTACAAGTTGATTGTTCCGATGAAAGGACCAGCATAATGTTCTTGGTCAGTGTGAATGCCCATTCAAGTGGTTGGATAATGCATTAAGTCTGTTTGGCAAACTCAGGGATGGCAATTGAGAAGCTGTCAGCATCTTTTGTGATATACAGTCTCCTGGAAGTGGTCACGGACAATGGAATGTCATTTACCAGCAGGGAATTTGAATATTTCCTATAGTCGAAAGGCATTCGGCATATAACGACAGCTCTATGCATCTAATGTCCAATGGTCTAGTCCAGTGATTCTCAACTGTGTTTGGCCACAGCCCCCCCCACCCCCAAGGAGCTCTTCTCTGGTTCCAGCACACCTCTCCTGCCCCGGAACTAATTTCTTCTGTTTGCTTTGTTTCTTCTTCTTATATTATATATATGAAATAAGCATACACCCGACATCCTTTTAAAGGTGTAGGTGTAATAAAGAATAGCAGTAGTCATGATGTAACATTGCGTAACATCTTACCTCAGTGAAGCAGACGAGAGATGTTGTGACTTGGGAAAACTCATTACATATGTTTAGTTGCCAAATTAACTAAATTATTGTGGAAATTTAATATTTCAACTTAGATTTAGCAAATGACATAGCATACATGCATAATAATATAATTTTCCCTTTTCAATTTTCCTTGTCATACGCATTCACTAAAATCTGCCAAAAATGAAAATAAAAAATGATTTTGCTTTTTCTTCTAGCTAAATTGACAACATGACTGAGAAATGGTTTGGGAAGGCTGCCTAAATGTTTTTGACTTGGGAATGAGCACACAAAACACAGATACATTACCGACAAAAATTGCTGTCACCTAAATCTTGGGTTTTAAAAAATTTTCAGTGACTTGATATACAGTAATAAGCACTTTTCACAACCTACCTTAGCATATGATATATCCAAACACACATGCTTTAAAGTTACTAAGAGAACCCTTGATTGAATATGTTGCTTTGTGACTGACTCTGAAGTGAGGCTGCATGAGAGGAGCTGAAGGAAATTAATTTACCAGGTGTGCCAAATTCAAACGGTGTGATGGAACGATATTATAAATAGGAGGGAAACTACTGACTCTAATGAAGGTTGTTGTTTAGGTATTTCATCGGTTCAGTTACCAGGCTCCCCATAAACCTTTGGGGCTCCCCTTCTCAGGATTTTCAGACTGTGGCCCCCTTCAAATGTAACAGGGCCTCTATTGAGAATGGCTGGTCAAGCAGAAAGAGTGGTCCAAATGCTGAAGACAGGCTTAAAGAAGTGGCCTGCAGCATCTCTTGATACCAACTATACAAAACGCTGGTGCAGCCCCACTTGGAATATTGTGCACAGTTCTGGTCGCCCCATTACAGAAAGGATGTGAAAGCATTGGAAAAGGTGCAGAGGAGATTTACCAGGATGTTGTCTGGTCTGGAGGGAAGGTCTTATGAGGAAAGGCCGAGAGATTTGGGTCTTTTCTCATTGGAAAGAAGATGACTAAGGGGGGATTTGATAGAGACATACAAGATGATCAGAGGATTGGATAGGGTAGGCAGTGAAATACTTTTTCCTAGGACGACGATGTCAGCTTGTATAAGAGGGCATGACTACAAATTGAGGGGTGATAGATTTAAGACTGATGTCAGAGGCAAGTTCTTTACGCAGATAGTAGTAAGGGCATGGAATGCCCTACCTGCTAAGGTAGTCAACTCAGCCACATTAGGGAGATTTAAACAATCCTTAGATAAGCACATGCATGATTTTGGGATAGTGTAGGGGAACGAGCTGAGAATATTTCACAGGTCGGCGCAACATCGAGGGCCGAAGAGCCTGTTCTGTGCTGTATTGTTCTATGTTCTATCCTTGTTCCTGTTTGATTATAGGTCCACTTCTCACACAACAACAGGGAGAGCTTCAACAGAGTTGCTGATGGGGAGAAGACTCTGCAACAGGTTAACCCAGATATTTCCAGACCTTGAGGGCAGGGTGAAATGAGTGCAGGAACAGCAATGCTTCCTCTAAGCGAGAGAGACAATTTAATCAACGGGATGAAGTTTGGTGCTTGCACCAAGGGAATGGCCCTGTATGGTTAAGAGGCAAGTTTAACTTGAGGTCAGGTCCTGCCACTCACAAAGTTTGGGTCAGTGAGACAGTCCAGAACAAACATGTGGAACGCTTGAAAGCTGTGACCTCACAAACAGAATGTGAAACACCAAAGGTCACTAAGAGGTGGGTCGTTACAAAGCCTATCTGACCAACAGCCGGCTTTGAACTATGAGAGAGAAAGACTGATCTTGCTAAACTGCTGCTGGACCAGTCAGGGCCAGTGCTCAGCCAAATGTCATCAAAAGAAATCATACCTGGCCCCTCAGAACAGCTCTGCCCTATCTAGTGTGAGGATACCTCAGAGTCCAAGATGGATGCAGCCTCGAAACTGTTGGTGTCCCTGGTAAGTTTTGTAACAACTTAACTGATATAAATTTCTGTATTCAATCATATTTATATCTGCTGATGGCTGGTAATTATTTTATTCCATTTAGCAAGGCAAATCCCATTGCTAGACGATGGTGTCCTCACTTTCTAGGTTAAAAATGAATAGTTTGTCAAGTAAGAGGCTCCTCAGCAACGTGCAGCATTGTCTGTTTCTCTATAACTTGTTTGCAGAGGCCACATTGATGACATTTGGCTGAGCACTGGCCCTGACTGGTTTAGCAAGCAGTTTAGCAAGATCAGTCTCTCTTTGTCATAGTTCAAAGCCGGCTATTGTTCAGATGGGTTTTGTAACAACCCACCTCTTAGTAACATTTGATGTTTCTCATTTCTTGATGTGAAGGTATTTTCTTGGTGGATCTTGCATAAGCAGCTTGCTCCAAATGGGAGCCCAGATGCAATGGATGGGTTGAGCAAGTGGTTATGGAACAATGTGAGGCTCAGCACAGAATGGTTTGATCATCTTGTGTGTTTTTGTCAGTCAGTGAATGTGTGGGAGCATGATATTTGTGAGGACAGATTGCTGGGAGGAGTTTTAAGCACAGGGTTCCAATGAGGACATATATTGTTTTATGAAAAAGGCATGCAATTGTGCCATTTGTAAAACAGTGCATCGTACTGTGGTGTGGAGTTTAATAGGACAAACACTGAGGTCTGGAGTGCTTTGGCAGCAGCTGTCCCACAGAGGATCAAACAATTTTGTCCAACAGGATGTTTCCCACCTTGTTCCTTGTTGCTGTTATCCTTTGATGTTCCCTGAACAATTATGGTCTGTATGAAGATACTCCATTGTGCCTTCCTTTGGGATTGTCATTTTGTCTTTGACTATCAACTTAGCTATGTGTTTATTCGTCTTTGATTCCAAGCTGTAATGATCTCTATGGAGAGTGCTGGGGAAACTATGGCAACTTCCAGCCCCAGTGTATGTTCCAAATCTAGGAGAAGGATCTTTTCCATTCACAAGGAGAGGGCCAAGGATAGAAGCTTTGCTTAATCCCAGATAAAGTGTCTGATTTCTAAACTGAACAATTGCAATGACTAATGGTGCATGGATTCAGATTCTATTTCGCTGGGGAATATAGTCTTGGACAGGTCGGGAGAATGTTGAAGTTCTTCTGATTACGGTGGGTATCCAACTTGGGACATGATGATTGGATTCATTTCTGAATACATTCATGGTTCAGATTGTCAGGATGTTCAGTCCTGTACACGATGGAGAGACTCGATGCTTGATCACTTGCTCATCCATATTGTGGAGTGTGTCAATTTGTGAACACTGTGGAGTGATTCAGTGCCCTGTACTGTAGTTCATCTAGTGTGAATATATTATTCTGGAGGTAATCTGAGTTGTTCCAAAATCAAATATAGAAACTTCACAATCAATGTCCAAGTTAGGTCAGAGAGTCAAAGATGTACAGCACAGAAACAAACCTTTCATTCCAACTCATCCTGGCTTCCATTATTTTATTGATCCGGGATGTCTTTGCCTAGGTATTGTGGTCTTATGGGAAACTTAAGCCAGTTTAAGTAACCTATAAAGCAGGTGAAACTTGCCAACCTCAAAAAAAAAGTACATGACCATGTTTCTACAAGGAATGTGCTGCTCTTGTTCTTTCCAATGTCTTTTAAAAATGCAAACAATTCATTTAGAGAGAGAGTGTGCTTCTGTGATTCAGATTCTTTAAACGTCATGGAGAATGTTTGGCCAGTAACTTCCAGTCTCTTTGTTTTTCTCTCTTACAGTTAGTCTAGTGGTGATTATATTCCTGGTTCAGGATAAGTGTGGTCTTTCTACATGCAACACTCACCATGTTTTGGCCATGTCACCATCTGATCTATTGTTCATTGTTTTTTATGTTATATTTCGCAGATTTGCATGTGATTATTATCATCAATTATGTTTTCCGGGCATCACTCCTGCTTGTAGTGTAATCTACATTCTCAGTCACTTGACCATTAACTGTTCTTCAAAGTTTGGGTGAAGATTTGTAGCTCGGGTGCTCGTTGTTGTGGTTCTGTTGCACAAAAATTTCCAGCTCAGCGAACAGAATCACAACAATTAATTGTTCTGTCTGGTTCACTGTTGTTTTCTTCTTTTGATAAATTTGTCGCCATTTATTCTCATCAGCTGAAAACTAAGTATTGCAGTGAAAAAACTGCAATGAGTGTTCGAGCAACAATTTGTACTTTTGTCTTTTGAAGAACACTCCTTACTACTTTAATTTAATGCCTGGAAGCACAATGAACCAATGTTCCCATTCACTTTTATTCTCTTTATCAATGTCTTGTCTGTCAGATATATTTTCAAGGACATTAAGGTGCACAAAGGATTGAGGGGGTCAGAGAAAAACAGAGAATGATCCAAAGATAGAGAGTAGAAAGAAATGTGTGATTTTACACTGATATATTTGCCAGCTTCAAATTTTTCTGGTTGGTGTATATTTTAGTTTCCTTTAATGCCAGTTATTCCTTGTATTCAGCTGCTTCAGTCTACTGCACCAATCTCCAAATCTCATGCATCATCCTCCGCCACTTTTGCCATCTGCTGTCAGATCCTGCCACCAAAAATATCTTTCTCTCGTTACCTCTATTTGCATTCCATAGGAACCGTTCCCTCTGTGATTCCCTTGTTAGGTCCATGCTCCCACTAACTCCCTCTCCACTGTTGGCACCTTCCCCTGCTACCGAAAGAGGTGCAAAACCTGTGACCTCACCTCCCACCTCACCTTCATCCAAGGCCCCAGAGGATCATTTCAAATCTGGCAGAGATTTACTTGTATATCCTCCAATCTCGTTTATTGCATCTGGTGCTCTTGATGTGGTCTCTACATCAGAAAGGCCAAGCACAAACTTGCGGAATGGTTCAGTGAACATCTCTGGTCTGTAAGCACTAACCAACCCCACCATTCTGGGCCTCCTCCACTGCCTACACAAGGCCACATGTAAAAGTGGAGGAGGAACACCTTCTCTTCCACCTCAGGAGCCTACAACCACGTGGCATAAACATTGAATTCACCTGTTTCCAAATCTACCTACACCCCACCCCATATCCAACCCTGTGACTTGGATCTGCCCTCTTGACCTGATCTACCTACCTATCCACTCCATCCTTCCCACCGACATGTCACTATCGCTTCCTACCTTTGCCCACCTTTCCCTAACCCCAACCCCCTTTCTCCTATTTATCTCTCAACCCCCTTCCTCCTCCCCAGTCATGAAGTTTGATCCCGCTCAAAACATCATCACTTGTTGCATGTTGCCTGACCTGCTATGCCTTTTCAAGTGCCACACACTTTCAGCTGACTCCAGCATCCACGTTCCTCACTGTCTCCAATAGACCTCTATCAAGTCTCCCCGCAGCCTCTGATACTTCAGAGAAAACAACAGGAGTTTTTCCAAGCCTCAACTTATATCTCATACCCTTTTTCCAGGCAGCATCCTGGTAATCCCTTCTGCCTCCTCTCCAGAGCCTCCACATTTTTCCTGGAATGTGGCAACCAGAAGTGAATGCCATGATTTGGAGATGCTGGTGTTGGACTGGGATGTACAAAGTTAAAAATCAGATAACACCAGTTACAGTCGAACAGGTTTATTTGGAAGCACCAGCTTTCGAAGTGCTGCTCCTTCATCAGGTGGTTGTGGAGTACAAGGTAAAAGACACAGGTCTTTTTCAATATATTATTTCAGTTACATCACACTGTAAACTTTTGGTATAAATTCTGTGTCTTACGATCTTATATTCCACAACCACCAAAAGTGCTCCAAAGGCTAGTGTTTCTAAATAAACCTGTCAGACTATAACCTGGTGTTGTGTGATTTTTAACTTCGAACTGAATGAAATATTCTACATATGGCCTAACCAATGTCATATACAGCTGCAAAATGACATCCTGATTCATGGCCTCAATGTCCTGACCAAGACTGGAAGTATGACACACACCTTCTTAATACCCTATCTACATGCGTGGCCACTTTCAGAGACCTATGAATATGAACCCTAATATCTCGCTGTACCTCAATGTGTTCAGGGTTCTGCCCTTAACTGTATACTTTTCGTTAACATTTGATCTCCTGAAGAGTAGCACCTCACACTTGGACGGATTAAACGCCATCTGCCATTTCTCCGCCCATTTCTGCAACTGATCTATATGCCACTACATCCTTTCTCAACCTTCTACAATATCTACAACTCTACTGATCTTTGCATCATCTATAAACTTACTAACCCACCCCCCATCTACAACTTCATCCAAGTCATTTATATCTGTTAAAAAGTAGAGGTCCCAGTATGATTCCCTGCGGAACACCATTAGTCACCATTCTCCAGACAGAAAAACACCTTTCCACAACTCCTCTTTGCCTTCTATGGGCAAACCAATTCTGAATCCATGCGGCCAAGTTACTGTGGATCCCATGCATTATACTCTTCTGGATGAGCCTACCAAGATGGACCTCGTCAAAAGCCTTACTAAAATCCATGGAGACAATATCCACTCGCTCTACCCTCATCGATCACCACCTCAAAAAATTCAACCAAGTTAGTATAACACAACCTGCCCTACACAAAGCCATGCTCACTGCCCTTAATTAGGCAGTGCTTTTCCAAATGTGCTGAAATCCGATCCCGGACAATTCTGTCAATAGCTTCCCAACGACTGATGAAAGACTCACCAGTTTATAACTTCCTGGATTATCCCGAATTGCAGTCTTGAACAGAGGAACAACATTAGCTGCTTGCCAGTCCTCCGGTACCTCTCCAGTGGCTAGTGAAGATACAAATGTCTTGGTCAAGGTCCCAGTAATCTCCTCTCTTGCCTCACTGAAAAACTTGGTGGAGATAGCATCAAGCCCTTGCGACTTATCAATTTTAATGCTCTTCAAAAAACCCAATACCACTTCTTTCTTGATCTCAAAATGCCCTTGCATATTAGCATGCTCCACACTAATCTCACTATCCTCTAAATCCTTCTTCTGAATCAATACTGACACAAAGTACTCATTTAGGATTTTGCAAGCCTCCAAGCAGGAGTTCCTCCTTTATTCTCAAATGGTTCTACCTTCTCCCTCGTTATCCTCTTGTTTTTATTTTTTAATATATGCCTAGAATATCTTGGAATTCTCTTTAGACCTATTTGTCAATTTCCTGGTCCCTTCTTGCTCTACTAATTCCCTGCTTGAATTCTTTCTTGCTTTCTTTATATTCTTTACAGTCCTTGCCCAATTTTAGCTCCCTAAACCTTCCCATTTGCTTTTTTTCCTTTGAGTAAATTCACAACCTCCCTCTTTGTCCAAGGTTCCCTTACCTTGCTATCCTTATCCTTTCTCCTTACTGGAACATGCCAGTCCTAATATTGACCCGTCGGGAACTCCACTCCAAATCTTCCTCCAGCCAGAAAAATATCCACTGACCATTGACTCTCTCTTTCCTATCACTCAGTTAATGTTGTATCCATGTTGCCCGTGCCTCTTGTACCATGACTTATAATCTGCACAATTTGTTGTATGCTATCTTCTGGATATCCATGTTAATCACATCAGTAACATTGCCCTCATCGACCCTTTCTGTTAAGTCGTCAGAACACTTCAGCAAGATAGTTTTACACAATTTCCCCTTGACATTTTTTAACCAACCCACCTTTATCCATGTGATTCTCAGTTTTATCACAATAGTTGTTTCCAGAAGCTCTCCCAACACCAGTGTTAAACTGACAAGGCTGTCAATTCCAGGATTAACTTACAAGTCTTCACAGAACAAGGTCGTAATGTTGATAACCCTCCAGTCTCCCGACACCTCCTCTCAGTCCAGAGGAGACTGTAATGTTGTGGCCAGTGCCCCTCTCACTTCAATCAGAATCCTTGGATGTATCTCATCCTGATCTGGTGTCCTGTTAACCCCGAGCGCCAACATCATTTGGACAGGTAATTGGATAGAAAAACTTTCGTCCTCAGTGTATCCGCACATTAACAGTTTACTGATTAGTATCACAGCTGTTTTCTCACCTTCACTGGAAAGACTTAAAAATAAACTCTTATTTCTCTCCAGCGCGAGGCCCCAGTCCGCGAGCTCGCGCAGAGTCGGTTAAACGGCCGCGCCTCGAGACCCCGCGTGAGCCCTCGGGGCGGGCCTTTACTCTCATCCAGCTCTGATTGATCAGAACATCTGTCAATCTCGTGCTTATAGCCAATAGAAGTGCGGTCCCGCGTTGGGAACGTCATCTGGAAGTGAATGTGGATGAAAAGAGGAATCGCTGGAGAAACTCGGCAGGTTTGGCAGCTTCTGTGGAGTTAAAACAAAGGTAACGTTTCAGATTCAGTGACCCTTCATCAGTCCTGAAAGTAGCTCGGAAAAAAGTGCAGTTAGTGGCTCTCACTCCTGCAATAGGTGGAGATGGAGCCCAGAAAGAGAGAGAAGAGATGCAGATAAAGGGGATGGATAATTGTGAGGCAGGGAGAAATAAAAGCTGATACAGGGGAAAATGTAGGAGCAGATTACTGCAGATACTGGAATCTATTGAAAACAAGTCACATTCCTGATGAAGGGCTTATTTCTGAAATGCGGACGGCACAGCATTTCTGCGTTTTTGGGGTTTCTCTTGAGGGAAGGAGAGGATTGATAAATCAATGGCTGAAAAGGTGGTGCAATGTGCAGGGATTCAGTTTCTTGGATCGTTGGGATCTTTTCTGGGACATAAAAGATCTGTTCAAAAAGGATGGGTTTCACCTGAACTGGAAAGGGACCAATACCCGACTGAGGAGATTTGCTAGTTCTAGTTTCGGATCCTGTCAACATTTTTAGAGTGGTGAGGTGGGAGCTTCTAAGTAAAGTGCATAGACAGAAATATGAGGATGGTTCTGAATCAGAAAAGAGCAAGTTAATTCGAAAAGACAGACATGAGCGGTCAGAGAATGATTTAACTTTCAGGTAAGGCTGATAAGCTTGGTTGAGGAATTGACAAGAGAGGCAGCTCAACATTCCGGGCTTTAGGTGTTATAGGAGGGATAGTAAGAGAGGAGAGGGAATGGCATATTTAATTAAGGAATACATTACTACTGCAATTAGAATAGATATTTCTGAGGGACTGTCATAGTGTTAAAGTTTTGGTTGGTGAAGAATTTGTTAAATGTGTTCAAGAAAATTTTCTTTCTCAATATATAAATGTTCCTGTCGAGAACGAGCAAAACTTGAATATCTTTTGCAAAATAAGGCAGAGCAAGTGACTGGAACTAGTGATTGTAATGCTGTTAGTTTTAAAATAGCTATGGAAATGGATAAATCTTCCAAAAAAGTTAAAGCTCTTAATTGGAATAAGGCAAAATTTAAGGGAATGATGCAATAACTTTCAAAAGTTGATTAGAGGAGACCGTTTACAGGTAAAAGTATGACTGACAAGTGGGAGTCTTTAAAAGTGCGATAATGAGAGTTCAGAAGCATATGGTCCTATTGGTTGAAGGGTAGAAAGAGGGTAGGAACATGCTTAAAAAGGAAATCAGAAAGGCAAAAATGGAAAGTTAGATAGCTTTGGCAAGTAAGATTTAAGATAACCCAAAAACGATTCTATAAACACTTCAAGAGCAGGAGAGCAATGAGAGAGAGAGTAGGACCCTTTAAAGATCAACAATGTTGTCTTTGTGTTGAACCTCCAGAGGTGGGAGAGATACTAACTGAATATTTCACATCAATTTTTACTGTTGAAAAAGAAATGGGGGCTAGAGAACTCCGGGAAATAAATATTGATATTTTTAAAACAGTTCACATTACAGAAGAGGAAGAACTAGAGATCTTAGAAAACATAAAGATAGATAATCCTCCAGTGCCTGATTATATGTGTCCCAGAATGTTGTGGGAAGATGGGTACGAAATTGTGGGGCACCTAGTAGAAATGTTTGTATATCTATGAACATGGGTGAAGAACGAAAGGACTGGAGTTTGGCTAATGTTGTGCTATTGTTTAAGAAAGGATGTGAGGAGACGTTCTGGAACTATAGACTCACGGGTCTAACTTCGTGGTGGGTAAGTTGTTGGTGATGATTCTGAAAGATAGGCTTCATATGCTTTTAGAGAGGCAAGGACTGAGTAGAGAAGCTTGGATTTTTTGCAAGAAAAATCGTACCTCACAAACTTGCTTGAGTTTTTTTGAGGAAGTAATCAATAAGATTGAGGGCAGAGCAGAAGTTGTTGACTTGGATTTTAGTACAGCCTTTGACAAGGTTCTGAATGGTTGACTGGCTAGTAAAGTTAAATCACACAGGATTCAGGGTGAGTTTGCCAATTCATTGCAAAATTGGCTTTGGAGTAGGAGACAGAGGATGGTGGTGAAGGTTTGTTTATCAGACTGGAGGCCTCTGACCAGCGGTGCTCCACAGAATTTGGTGCTAGGTCCACTACTTTTTATCATTTTACATAAATGATTTGGATGTAAATATAGGAGGTATGGTTAATAAGTTTGTAACAAGTTTGCTTCATCCTAAGATGGCAGCATCATATGGCAGAACGGCTCTTGTGCCAGAACTCATTTGCTCTGACCGCTTTTCTCTTTCTTTCTTTTGCTTCTCTGTTTTTCATTTCTCTTCTTGACCTTGTCCTGAGCTTGGACAGTATCATGGCAGCAAGCGTCCAACCACAGGGAAGAGTGGGCCCAGGACACACCTCGAGTGAGCTGCTACTTACTTTTCCAGAGCATGCACAGGACCTAAAATCAGTGTCTGTCATATCGGTGGAGACGACATCAGCGAGGTCAACCCAGAGGCAAAAGATCGTGCCTGAGGTTTGGCGACTTTATTGTTGGTTGGGTCCAGCACTCGCACCAGTGAAGCAGTGGCAGAAAGGCACAATGGCAACATTGACGAGGTGGGTCTACCGGTGAGAAATCCAGCTCTGACATTGGTTGGTTTGGCGCAGCCATTGGCTCACAATGGTTGAGCAGTACATGTCTAAGGATCAGCAACTTCAATATTGGTTGGGTCCACTGCAGATGATGGTGAAGTGGTGGTGGAGAAAGGATAATGGCATAGATATTGATTGCCATGTTTAACTGGCTCATCTTCAGCAATATCTTTCCATTTTTTCTTATTCTTAAATTATTCAAAATTGTGCTGTGTCATGGTGACAAATGAAATTTTTTCACTATTTTATTGTAATTTTTATGTAAAATGCACATGACAATACAATAATAATCAAAATCAAATCACACCAAAATTGATGGTGTAGTGGACAGTACAGATGGTTATGTCAGAGTACAATGGGATCGTCATCATATGGGCCAGTGTGCCAAGGAGTGGCAGATGGAGTTTAATTCAGCGAAGTATGTGGTGTTGCATTTTGGTATGGCAAATCAGGAAAGCACCAATACACTTAATGGGAAGTGTTGTCAAATAAAGAGACCTTGGGGTGCAGGTTCATTGTTCCTTGAAAGTGAAGTCGCAGGTAGACAGGGTAGTGAAGTAGGCTTTTGGTGTGCTTGCCTTTATTGTTCAGTGTTTTGAGTATGAGAGTTAGAAAGTCATGTTGCGGCATTACAGGACATTGGTTAGATCGTTTGGAATGCTGTGTGCAATTCTGGTCTCCCTGTCGTAGGAAAGATATTGTTAAACTCCAAAGTTTCAGGAAAGATTTACGAGGATGTTGCCAGGGTTGGAAAGTTTGAGCTGCAGGGGGAAATTGAATAGGATGAGGCTATTTTTCCTGAAATATTGGAGGCTGAGGGATGACTTTATGGAGGTTAATAAAATCATGAGGGGTATGGATAGGGTGAATCACCAAGGTCTATTTCCCAGGGGAGAGGAGTGCAAAACTATAGGGTATAGGTTTAGGAGATGGAGTTGGATAATCAGAAGGATTTAGAGAAGGAATCAAGAAGTTTAGACAGCTCAGTGACACAGGATTGTTCCCAATTGTCAAACTTACTGTTGTTTCTGGCATTCTTACCTGCATTTCATTTCACTTAATTCTATGAAATCGGTCATTTCTTTCACGATCACACCAGCTGCTAACATTAACATCACAACAGAACCGCGAACACTTCCATAGAGATTTTACAAAATGTGATTCACACCTGTCCAAGAAAGTAAATAAATTAATGATGAACATGGAACATTTTGAATACAGGTAAACAGGTGAGAATGTAAATTCGAGAATTTAGAGGACAACATGCTCCATTATAAAGATTAAATCACATACTTTTTTAAAATCTGTGTCTTTTGATTGCAAATGTATTTTCAGCAATACTTTACTTGGTCTGTTTCCATTCAGTCCATCCTGACCTGATGTACCCACTTTTATCATGACAAATTCAATGAAGTTAATTTTGACTCATCAAGCATGCAGGTACAGCAGGCAGTGAAGAAAGCTAATAGCTTGCTGGCCTTCATAACGAGGAATTGAGTATAGAAGCAAAGAGGTTCTTTTGCAGTGTTTTAAAAAATTCTCAAGGTCAGGTTCGTAGGAGAGTAGTCTGACACAGAACAAACGACCAAGAGGCGAGTCTGCTAGAATATGAGCATTTTATTCCCCGCAGCGTCGCCACAATCAGGTCTCATACTTACAACGGGTCTGGCTTATACTCACTCTACATGTTACCGGAACTGGGAGCCGTCAGTTCTCGTAGAGCGGTTGCCAACAACCCACGCTCGGCGGTTAAACGTAACCCCGGAGCAGACTCAACCGAACTGGAGACTTTTTCAGCTGATATACTCTTTTCGAGATATAAACATTCATGTGAACAGCAGAGCAAGGCTAAAAAACACATTCCATTCTGACAGATAAGAAGATTCACACAGGAAGGAGTGTAATAAGATTCACACGGGACTAAGCAACACCTTAGATTCACACATGTATTGGGACATAATTTTAACTCTTTCACCACATGCAGCTATACAGGGCCCTGGTGAGACCACACCTGGAATATTGTGTGCAGTTTTGGTCTCCAAATTTGAGGAAAGACATTCTGGCTATTGAGGGAGTGCAGCTTGGATTCACGAAGTCAATTCCTGGAATGGTGGGACTATCTTACTTGAAAGGTTGGAGCGACTGGGCTTGTATACCCTTGAGTTTAGAAGGCTGAGAGGGGATCTGATTGAGACGTATAAGATTATTAAAGGATTGGACACTCTGGAGGTAGGAAGCATGTTTCCGCTGATGGGTGAGTCCCGAACCAGAGGACACAGTTTAAAAATAATGGGTAGGCCATTTAGAAAAGAGTTGAAGAGAAACACTCTTCACCCAGAGAGTGGTGGGTGTGTGGAATGCCCTGCCCAGAAGGCTGTGGAAGCCAAGTCTCTGGATACTTTCAAGAAAGAGTTGGATGGAGCTCTTAAGGATAGTGGAATCAAGGGTTTTGGGGATAAGGCAGGAACAGGATACTGATTGAGGATAATCAGCCATGATCATAATGAATGGTGGTGCTGGCTCGAAGGGCAGAATGGCATACTCCTGCACCTATTGTCTATATTATATAAGATAACAATAACTTATTCAAAGACATGAATTTTAAGGGGTATCTTAAACAGGAGAAGGACCTGTTTACTCGGAATTATGATACTGGCCAAAGGAAAGTGGAGGTAAAAACAACGACTGCAGATGCTGGAAACCAGATTCTGGATCAGGGGTGCTGGAAGAGCAAAGCAATTCAGGCAGCATCCGAAAAGCTTCGAAATCGACGTTTTGGGCAAAAGTTCTTCATCAGGAATAAAGGCAGAGAGCCTGAAGCGTGGAGAGGTAAGCTAGAGGAGGTGGGGGTGGGGATAGAGTAGCATAGAGTACAATAGGTCAGTGGGGGAGGAGATGAAGGTGATAGGTCAGGGAGGAGAGGGTGGAGTGGATAGGTGGAAAAGGAGCTGGGCAGGTCGGACAAGTCCGGACAAGTCAAGGGGATCGTGTTGCTGGAGGTTAGAAACTCTGATGAGGTGGGGGAAGGGGAAATGAGGAAGCTATTGAAATCCACATTGATGCCTTGGGGTTGAAGTGTTCCGAGGCGGAAGATGAGGCGTTCTTCTTCCATGCGTCTGGTGGTAAGGGAGCGGCGGTGGAGGAGGCCCAGCACCTCCATATCCTCGGCAGAGTGGGAGGGGAAAGTGGAGCTCTCAACCTGCACCAGCCGTTACCTCGTGGTTGTGGTGATGGCAGAGCTATTTTTTATAATCACAGAGGTTATTCTGTGATAGATTAAATGTATTAATTTCCCCTGTCTTTCCTGGATCTCACCACTATGTGTAGTGTACACAACGTTCTGATTCATTCAGCCAAAAACTATTCTGTTTGGTTGACAGTTACCTCCTCCTTTGATCGATGTAATTGTCATCTGTTTCCAGAACATGGATACACAGTATTGCGCCAAGAAAAATGCAGCTATCGTCCTCTGAATAACATGCATTCTGGTCTATTTTTAAAAACATCCCCTTCTACTATCGATATGAACCGACAGAGGTAATTGCCAATTGTTTCTGTTATCCAAAGCAGAATTATTTTTCTGTGCCGGTTGGGTGGGATTTGACTGTTTTGATTGGGTTTTAATGCCCTTGGTTCCATACACTTTACTTCTGTCGCTCAGTACTGGCAGTGAGACATATTTTTGTGACAATTCGGGCCCATCAGAGACTGAAGGACCAAAGCAAAGGAGAGAATCCCGGTGACCCAGAGGTGGAAAGCAGAAGAAAGTCTGTGATTTTACTTTTGTCGTTGTCCGACATTTTCATCATTCTGTGGTCGGTGCAAGAATGACAGAATTCTTTTATTATAATATTCGGGGAACATACCTGAGACATTACAACAGTTCAGAATTTAAATTTCAATGGTTGGCGTTTCACTGGTGAATTTAAATTGCTGCATAAACACTCAGTTCAAATTCAGACTGCAAGTCAAAGAAATAATGAAGTATCCTGTCATATTAATTATCCAATTAATAAATAAACAACATATCTGAGAGTAGCCTAGAGAACCCAGTATATACATCGCGTGAATGAAAAAAAAACTCACGAAGGCTATTGCGAATAACTGGAACCCAAGCATTGATCTTTATACTATCCAATGTCATTACCTTCCACTCCAAACAATACACGTTCTGTTTGCTATGAATTCTCAATTCAAGTCAGTATATTATCGTGATCCCATTTGCTTTGATGTTGCAAACTAACCTTTTATGTAGGGCTTTGTCAAAAGATTTCTGAAAATCCAAGTACCCACATCCACTAGATCTCCCTTATCTATTCTCTGAGATAATACCAACTGAACAGAATTATTTGAGGAAGTGACAAAGTTGATTGATGAGAGAAGGGCTGTAGATGTCATAAACGTAGACTTCAATAAGGCGTTTGATAAGGTTCCCCAAGGCAGGCTGATGGAGAAAGTGAAGTTGCATGGGATCCAGGGTGTAGCTAGATGGATAGGGAATTGGCTGGACAACAGGAGGCTGTGAGTAATAGTGGAAGGGAGTTTCTCAAAATGAAGAACTGTGACCAGTGGTGGAGTAGCAGTTAGTGAAGGGGACTGTCAGAGAATGTAGCAGAATATAGATAGATTGGAGAGTTGGGCAGAGAAATGGCAGATGGAGTTCAGTCAAGGCAAATGCGAGGTGATGCATTTTGGAAGACCCAGTTCTCAAGGAAACTATACAGTAAATTAGAATCCCTACAGTGTGGAAACAAGCCATTTGGCCCAAGAAGTCCACACCAACCCAGTCCCCTGCATCAATTAGTCTAGACTTCCCCTATCTAATGCACCTTGCTTATATATCCCCGAATACGATGGGTAATTTAGCAAGATCAGTTCACCTAACCTGCACATCTTTGTACTTAAGCCCTGGGGAAATTGACATACGGAGAGATCTGCGTGGTCAGGTCCATATTTCCCTGAAGGTGGCAATGCAGGTCAGTAGAGTGGTCAAGAAGGCATACGGCATGCTTTCCTACATCGGACGGGGTATTGAGTACAAGGTTTGTCAGGTCATGTTACAGTTGTGTAGGACTTTGGTTTCGCCACATTTGGAATACAGCATACAGTTTTGGTTGCTACATTACCAGAAGGATGTGGATGCTTTGGAGAGGGTGCAGAGGAGATTCACCAGGATGTTGCCTGGTATGGAGGGTGCTAGCTATTAGGAGAGGTTGAGTAGAATAAGATTATTTTCATTAAAAAGATGGAGTCTGAGGGGGGATCCTGACTGAAGTCGACAAAACCATGAGAGGTATAAACAGGGTGGATAGCAAGAAGCTTTTTTTTTAACCAGGGTGGGGGACTTAATTACTAGGGGTCAAAAGTTGAAGGTGAGATGGGAAAGGGTTAAGGGAAATATTCATGGAAAGTTCTTGACGCAGGGAGGAAGTAGAGATGGACATGATGGCATCATTTAAGATGTATCTAGACAGCTACATGAATGGCCAGGGGACAGAGGGATACAGATCATTGGAAAATTGACGACGGATTTTAATTGAGGATCCAAATCAGCAGAGGCTTGGAAGGCTGAAAGGCCTGTTTATGTGCTGTAATTTTCTTTATTCTTTTTTGTTATTGTGGTTTTGTCAGAGGGACAAAATGCATCACAAATGTGGTGAAATTTTTCGAGGAAGTGATCAGGTCTTTGGATGAGAGTAGAGCAATTGATGTAGTTTGTATGAATCTTAGCAAAGCCTTTGACAAGATTATATTCAATTCCCTACAGTATAGAAACAGGCCATGCAGGCCAACAAGTCCACTCTCACCCTCCAAAGGTTAACCCACCCAAACCAATTCCCCTACCTTTACCCCTGCCTAATGCACCTATCTCTATGGGCAATTTAGCATGGCCAATTCACCTAACCTGCACATCTTTGGACTGTGGGAGGAAATCCAGCACCCAGAGGAGACCCGCACAGACACAGGGAGAATGTGTAAACTCCACACAGACAGTCACCCAAGTCTGGAATCGAAGGGCCCTGGTGCTGTGAGGCAGCAGTGCTAAGCACTGAGTCACTGAACTGTCCCAAAGCCACACATAGGAGATTGACAACTAAAGTAAAAACACATGAAATTCAGAATAAATTAGCAAATTGACTCAGTCAGAGGAAGCAGAGGCAAAGTTGAAAGAAGGCTGTTAGAGAAATTGGAGACTGGTATCCAGTGGGATCAATTTTGGATCTTTCATTGTTTGTGATATTCGTAAATGATAATAAAGAGTGTGTGTGTGTGTGTTCATGTATATGGGTGAATGTGTTGTTGGGGGGTGGCGGTGGTTGGGGATATTAAGTAAGTTTGTGATGACACAAATATTGACTGGGTGGTTGGCAGTGAGGAAAATATTCTTAAGTGACAAGCAAAAATAGGTAGATTGGTCAAACAGGCAGATCAACGGCAGATAAAATTTAATCCTGATAAACCCTGACGTGATACATTTTGCCAGAAGTTGCAAAACAAGGTAGTACTCAGTGAATGGGAGGACACCAGGCTGCATAAAGCAACCAAAAGATCTTAAGGTGCTTGTTAACAGATCTCTGAAAGTAGCAGGATTGGCTACGAGGGTAGTTAAGAAGGCATACAGGATATGTGCCTTTACTAGTCAAGACGTAGATTATAAGAGCAGGGAAGTGCTGTTGGACTTTGTTTAGGCCATAGTTGGACGATTGTGTGTCGTTCTGGTCACCGCAGCATGGGAAGGATGTATTTGCATTGGAGGGAGTGCAAAGGAGGTTCAGCAGAATGTTGCTTCGGTGTAGCAATTTAGCTGCGAAGAGGGAGGCTGGATAAGCTCAGGTTGCTTCACGAAGAACAGAGATTGGAGTATCTATGAAGACCATAGACAGGGTGAATAGAAAGCAGTTTCCCCCTTACTCAAAGGCCTATAACAGGGTGGTATAATTTTAAGCTGAAAGGCAGGAGGTTTAGAGGGGACCTAGAGGTTGGTAAGGGGCCTGAAATTGAAATCAGAAACCTCAGAAAAGTACTTGGAAGAGCACTTGAAATGTCATAACATTCAAGGCTATGGGCCAAGTGCTGGAAAATGGGACTGATGTAGATTTAGTGTAATTTTGGTGGGGCAAGCATGATGATCTGTTCGATGTTATTCTGTCATTTGAGAATTCTGAGGATAAGGATCTGAATTTGTTTCTGTTTTTCTTTATATTTGTTTTAAGAAAGTATTATCTAGTGTGAGTTCGAGCAGTTGTTGTAGTCAGCATCAGGTTTTGGTTCTGTACCAGAGTGCTCATCCACAGATAGAATTTCCTAAATGGGTTGCAAAACTGAATTAACAAGAAAAGCAGTAGGATAACAGTATTTATTAAAACAGCTTTCAAGGTGTTCTACAATGTGAGGTATTGATTGGCTGACTAGCCTCAGCAAAATGAAGGTCATCACTGAAAGGAATATTGAAAGATATTTCAATATTGCTGGGACTGATAGTGGGTGAAATCATGCAAGTCTTGTTGTTTGAATACAAGTTGGAATTAGCATTTGAGACCTAAGAGGATCAGATTAATCCAGTCTTTGGAGTATTGAACTATAAACATAAATCTCAATGATATCACATCATTAAAATAAACCTGCTGTCATTCAATGATTTTAAAAATAATGAGATACCAGACAAGATAAAATAGTCTCTGAAACTGTCTCTTCTTCAATTTTGAGATAATTCTCCAATTCTGAGACATTGCCAGCAGCAGGAAGGGAGAGGTTATTTCACAAACAACAACATGTACTTTCCAAGGCTAATTATCTTGAAAGTATGCTACGTCTTCCTTCACATTGTTGGTGTGCCTGGTAAATCTTGTAACAACTTAAGTTATATAAATCTCTACATATCCACTGTACGCCTGATATGCCAGATGACAGTGTGCTCACTAACTGAGTTTAAAGTGAATAGTTTGTCAGATTGGAGGCTCCTCAGTAATATGCAGTATTGTGGGTTTCTCTATGCTGTACAGAATGTATATACACTGAGGCCACATTGATGGAATTTAGCTGAGCACTGACCCTATCTGGTCAAGAAAGTGTTCAGCAAGACAGTCTTTCCCTGTAGTAGTTTAAAGCCTGCTATTTCTCAGATGGGTTTGTAATGACCCACTTCTCAGTGACACCTGGTGTTTCCCATTCCTTGATATAAAGAGATGTTGTTAGTGGATCTTGCTCAGGCAGCTTGCTCCAAATGGGAGCCCAGGTACAATGAGTTTTTCAAGTCATTATGGAGTGATAACTGATGGTGAGCACGGATGGCATTGACTATCTGCGTGTTTTCATCAATCAGTGGATCTGTGGAGACACAGTATTTGTGAGGACAGCTCACTGGGAGCGGTGTTAAGCACAGGGTTCCATTTATGATGTGTATTGTTGAATTATTTGTTTGTCGAAAAGACGTGTGAGTTATGCTATTTGTAGAAAGAGGCATAGTGCTGTAAGTGCACAGTTTAACAGGACAAACACTGAGATCTGGAGTGTTGTGGTAGCAGCTGTCCCACAGAGGATCAAACAACTTTGTCAAATAGGACGTTTCGCATCTTGCCCTTTGTTGCTGTTATCCTTTGATGTTCCCTAAACGATAATGGTCTATGTGAAGATACTCCCATGTACATTTGCTTGGGATTGTTATTTCATTTTAGGCTATTAATTTGCGTAAGTACTTATTATTGCTATTATTATTTTGTTGGCACTGACATTTTACAGATAAGTGCCCGGATATATTTTTAGACCAATTCACAGTGAGGCCATAGTGTTACACCTTGATGCAGCAATCCATCAACTTTGTGAAGTCTCTGTAATTGGACCTTGTCCAGAGGCCTCACCACTGTGGAAATTGGTTGGTCCAAAAGGATTTTTCACAGGTGAAAGCCAAGTTGGTTTATGGTGAATGACGTGTGATTTAGGATATTTGATATTTTTGTGCTGCTCCAAGGCTCCAATTAGGATCAAGAACATTTGGCCCGACAGAGTGAAAGTTGGTGCTGCTGGTGTGTATTCCTGATGAAGAGCTAATGCTCAAAATGTTGATTCTCCTGCTCCTCGGATGCTGCCTGACCTGCTGTGCTTTTCAAGCACCACACTCTTTAATTTTAATCTCCAGCATCTGCAGTGCTTTCTCTCTGTTGTGCCCTCCAGTTGAACTGAAATACAACACTGAGAGACTCATGAGTTGGAAACTGTAAATGGATCATCAGTTGATTCATAGTCCATCAGCAGCACACTGCTAAAAGAATATGAATCATCTGTCAACTTTGATTTACAAGATGCTCTTTGCATCATGGTATGGGACATCATTGCACCGATTGTCACATGGGATGTCTGTCCAAGCAGTGATGGTGATTCACACCGCAGAGGCAGATTTATATAGATATATAAATTCCACCCGTTATAATTGCTGTAGTACAAGTCAGTTCAAGATCTTGCTGGGCAATTTTAGCCAATCTACTTCTTAGAATTTTTATTGTATCTTCCTTGCATTCTGCGTGGTTGAAAAGGAGGTGAGTGGGAATGACTGCTCGCCTGTGTTCACTTTATGGGTAGTTGTTCATGACTAGAACCTTTGCTGGTTGGGGATGGCTATTCAGGGAACTGACCTCACATAGGGCAGTTTAGTATGTTCAGCTCCTGTTTGGATGACAGTTCTGCGGTAGGGCCACTTAAATTGAAATTCACCTCTGATTTCTTTCCACCAATGCTGCCAGACCTGCTGAGCTTTTCCAGCAACTTTTGTTTTTGTTTTTGATTTACAACATCTGCAGTTTAGATTAGATTAGATTACATTACATTACAGTGTGGAAACAGGCCCTTCGGCCCAACAAGTCCACACTGACCCGCCGAAGTGCAACCCACCCATACCCCTACATGTATCCCTTACCTAACAGTACGGGCAATTTAGCATGGCCAATTCACCTGACCTGCACATCTTTGGACTGTGGGAGGAAACCGGAGCATCCGGAGGAAACCCACGCAGACACGGGGAGAATGTGCAAACTCCACACAGACAGTCGCCTGAGGCGGGAATTGAACCCAGGTCTCTGGCACTGTGAGGCAGCAGTGCTAACCACTGTGCCACCGTGCCGCCACTTTCAGTTCTTTCAGTTTTTATTTGTCATTTTTCATGTTATTTGAATCACTGTGTGAAAGTGAGGTGATTTATTGAAGATCACACTTAGGTGCTGAATAACCCCAGACTGCTTTGTGGTCATTGATGGTTGGAAAGTATATCAGGGTGGGAGTAAGGTAGTATTGAAGGGACTTGTTGTTGCCAGCTAACAATTGAAAGTTTATAAATGTTTGCAGTAACAACAACACTGAGCTGAACATTCCCCCAGTACATTGTATATGTCAGGGCAGCTGCTGGCACAGCATGTTTTACATCAAGGGAATAATGCAGTGGATCAGACTTTTTGATGGAATAACAACCTGTTACTACAATTCCAAAAAAGTTCACTCGAAGAAAATGCTGTTGATGCTTGTGCAATGGCATGGGGTGTTCAGCAGCAGGTATCATTGTAAACAAGAGAGAGAGAAAGAGGGAATTAATCCCCAAAACAAAAGACACTCCATTGGACAGCGACACAGACACAGAGATTACTCACAAATATACAACACACTGATACATTCCCAGGCTGAAGCAAACCTCATGGGAGAGAGGGAATGTGAAGAACCATCAAGAGAGCTGGGACTAACTGGAATATGAGTATCACCACTTCAGTCTGTCCATGTCTTAACTTCTGTTTGTCCCTGTCTGACTTTTCCTCTTCTCTCTATCTGTGTCCTTTTGTCTGCCTCCCTCTTTCTATATCCCTCTCACTGTCCTTCTCTTTCTCTCTGTCTCCATCTTTCTCTTTCTCTTTCTCTCTTCCCTATCTCTCCCTCTGCCCTTCTCTCTCTCTCCCTTCCTGAGATTCTCTAGCACTTTCTGTCTCTGTTCTTCGCTTGCTCTCCTCCTCCTCGATCTCTCTATTCTCTGTCTGTTCTTGTTTCTTCAGCCCCATTCTTCCTCTCTTCTGTCTGTCATTTATTCCCTCTGTCTCTTTCTCTCACATTCTCTCTCACCCTGTCTTTTTCTCTTAGATCTGAAATTGCATCCTCCTATTCTGTTCCCATTGTACTCCGCTCCCAAATGTTTGCCCTTCCCCAATTATTTTGCCCTCCCAATTATATTCCTCACCAAATGTGTACCCTCACAAATATTTTGCTGTCCTCCATATCATGCTGAGCCCCACTTCCCAAGCGCAGAGATTAATGAGTTTGTCTGGACTAACTGGCCTGTAACTGACTGCTTTTGTGCACAGCAAGATCCCAGTCCCAGAATTATGGAAGCTTCACATCACATAGATAATCCTTTCAGCCCATCATGCCTCCCTACCACCACAACCACCAACAACCCCCCATCCTCCCCCCACACCTCCCATTAAATGATCCTGGTGCTATCCAGCTACTCAGGCCTTGCCCTGAAGGGCATTATTACTCCCCTACCTGGGGAGACCGCTCTTCCGCCCTGTCTCATACTCTGCCTCTTTGTCCTCTCACCCCTCCATCTCTCTCTCTCCGACAACAGCCCCTTCCCCCCTCAAGCCCCATCAAACCCTCCCCCTCACCCTGGCTCTCTCTCACCACCTCCTTGCTTCCCATTCCTCCGCTCAAGAACTCAGGGGCATGGCTACTCCACCTCCCCTGGCAGACTCTCAACCCCTGGGCTGAAGGACATGGTGAGTATGTTCAGAGACTAACTGGTCTTTTGACTGCTGTAATGCACAGCAAGATTCCAGTCTGCAGCCACTCAATGAGAAAGGTACTTTATGCCCCTTCCACTCATTCCTCCACTCCCTGGCCCGGTTTGGACAACAGGTGAGGGTAAAACCTGGGAGCGACAGGGGAAATGTGTATCCTACTGCATTAACTGTACAGCAACTTGTGGCACTAAGTCCAAATCTTCCCAATCCCCCTTCCCAGGGTGAAAGAGGGAGAGAAAATGCTTTGAGAGAAAAAGAGAAGAACCAACAGACAGAGAATGAGATAGTGATAGTCAGAGGGAGGGAAGGAGAGAAAGAGAGTTCAAGGGAGGAAGAGATCGCAAGTGAAAATCCCAAGGACAGAAACAAGATGTCAGGCTAATAAAAGTAAGTATATTATCTCCATTCTTTATCTACCTTCAGAGACTGGTGTACATTCACCCCAAATCTCTCTAATTGTAAATGCTTCCCAGGGTCCTATTGTTCATCGTGTATTTCCTTGTCTTGTTTGTCCTGCCCACGTGCATTACATCATCTCACCTCATTACTGCTGTTTCCTCGATATGAAGGATTACTTTCTGTTTTGATATTTATTGTTAAGTTTCACCATTTTAACATGAAATTCAGTGGCAGTGCTATTACTGAGTCCTCTTTATCCATATTTTCTGGGAGTGAGGGACAACTGGGGGAGTATATGGGCCAAACACAGGCAAATGGAACTATTTAACAGTGAAAACTGAGTGGCATCGTCCAATTGGGCCGAAAAGCCTGTTTCCATGCTGTAGACCTCTAGGATTCCATAAAACCTTCACAATCACAGCTCCATCTCCCTCTGCTTGACAGTGACTATCACCCACACCCCAACGCTCACCAGCTGCTACTGAAATTTTCCACTGAATCTTGTTGAAACAAGGAAGACTCCACATCACTTCCTTTTTATTTCAGGAATTCCAGGAATTGCTTTTCTTGAGTCAGTGTAATGTCTCATGTGTTTTGCTTTATCCTTTATAGAGGTGAGAGAAATACACCACACTGTAATATCGAGTCCAAATAGTTGGCAACTTCTTGATCCTTTGATCACACAAATACTCAGACACCAGCCCTGCATTCTCTCAGTGCTCAGAGCAACCTCTTTCCATCTGAAATGAACTGAATACTCCATTATCTAAGAATGAAATAAATGAGTAATAACCAACCAATAAAGTTAAAATGACAGAATCATTTGTATTTTTCCAACTGAAATGCACACATTTTGAGATCAAACTGTAGCAGCTACACAGTAACAAATGGGTGTAAGTGGTGGGGGAGAGAGAATCAAATGAGCTGTTGCACACACAGACAGAGCTGTAGGAAACTAAGGTGTTGATATTTGGGGAATAATGTAAATTGTGATGTAGTTGGACTGGGGGAACCTCACTGGACTTGTAATGCAGTGACCCAGAATACAAATACCAGCAATTGGCAGAATTTAATCTCAAATAATTAATCCATCTGGAATTGAAAGTTAGTTTCATAGTCCCATTGCAGAACCTAACACCAATTGCTGTAAATACACATCTGCTTCACTCATGTCCTTCACCAAAGGGAATCTGGGAATCTTACCTGGTCTGGCCCAGAAGTGTTTTCAGAAGACATTAAAGAGTTCTGACTGATCATTAATGCATGGTTAAAGATGTATGTTTCAGACATGAGTGAGCAATGAAAACAGGAATGCTATTCGGTTTCAGCTTCGACACTGAAATTGGCAACACACACAATGAACACAGTAAAGTACTTCTTCCTAACAACTGGTAGCAGGACAGACATGGTCTAGGTTGTTTTTACTGATTATTACATCACTTCACTCCTAAATGTTGATTGCCCTTTAAACACTACCTCAAAGACGTGCTTCAAATGGCAAGGACGGAGAACAGATTCTGACTGGGGAGTATCAGATTCGCAGTAGCAATACTGGGGACCAAATTCGTCAATTCGTGCGGAGATGGTCAACCAGATTAGACCTGAAACTCGCCTGAAGGGAACCAATAAGAGTGAACAACTTACTTGTGTCCCACTCCTCCAATAGATGGAGCCCAGAAAGAAAGAGAAGAGCAGTCTGGCAGACAAAGGGATGAATAATTGTGAGGCAGGGAGAAAGACAAGCTTACCATGGAGCTACAGGTGAAAATGGAGTTGGCTGTGCCTGAAGCAGCCCGTGTCATGACCAGGGCCTGGGTTGTGGAGGGTCGATGCAAACTTAGTGGGCCAAATGGTCTCTCTCTGCAGTGTAGGGATTCTATGATCTTTGCTGAAAATGTGTTGTTGGAAAAGTGCAGCACATCAGGCAGCATCCAAGGAGCAGGAGAATCGACGTTTCAGGCATAAGCCCGGCTTCCTGAAGAAGGTCTTATGCCCGAAACGTCGATTCTCCTGCTTCTTGGATGCTGCCTTACCTGCTTCGCTTTTCCAGCAACACATTTTCAGCTCTGATCTCCAGCATCTGCAGTCCTCACTTTCTCCTTCTCTGATCTTTGACAAGTTGAGTGACGGTCACAGATAAGTACCTAATGAAATTAATCATTAAAGCAAACATTAAAAATTAGAGCTACACAAACCCTGTTAATTGAGCTAAATGTTGAACTGGGAACTGAACTGAACTGCATTGCCAAAGAATTCATCAATCTTGGAGAGTTGGCACAGGAAGATTACCAGGAGGGTACCAGAGCTGGAGAACTTTATTTAATTTGTTGGGCCGGCATTATTTTCCATCCCCAATTGCCTAGAAGGTAGTTAAAGGTCAAGCACATTGCTGTGGGTCTGGAGTCACATGTGAGCCAGACCAGGTCAAATGGCAAATTTCCTAACCTAAAGCACATTAGTGTATCAAACTATGTTCACAACAATGTTCTAATGGGGAAGACTCCTTCCTTTTCCCCTGAAATTGAATTCAATTCCCACCATCTGCCACTGTAGGATTCAAACTCATGTCCCCAGAACATTGACTCGATTTTTTTCTGCCCTTGCCCAGTCCCTTCCCACTTCCACCTGTGATTCCTCTGACACCTTACTTTGGTTCTGGATGTTGCCAGGTTTATAGTGTTGTCAATCACAGGGACCCTGTTTCCAAAACTCATTCAACTTCCACGACAGAATAATCATCTCAATCCTTGTGCTCCTCATGTTGTGGCTCAGACTGGGAACACTTCACAGTTCCCATCTTCATTTCCCGCAGTTTAACCTACACTGCTGTCCCACAGGGACAAATCACCTTTGGGTGTAGAAGGATGGACTGGGCAAGGAATGGGAATTTTAATCAGTCACTAAGTTAGCTTGGAAATATCTGCTGCACATTATATTCCATCAGCTAATTCCTTCCTCAGTCAGTGAAGTTGCCCATATCTTTGGTCGTCCCCACAGCTTTTTCTCCCACCCACTGTAGATCTTTTCGGTGAACCTGGAAACATTACATTTGTTCCCTTCAGCTACTCATTGCTATCGATTGAAAGTGTCTGTGTCTTTAGCAGTGACCCTTCAGGCAGTCCCACTTGCTACTAACTCGGAGAAAGTGAGGACTGCAGATGCTGGAGACCAGAGTTGAAAAGTGTGGTGCTGGAAAAGCGCAGCAAGCCAGGCAGCATCTGAGGGGCAGAAGAATTAACGTTTCGGGCATAAGCCCTTCTTCAGGAATGAGGCTAGTGTGCCAAGCAGGCTGAGATAAAAGGGGGGCGGCGGGGGGGGAGGCGCTGGGAATACGATAGGTGGAAGGAGGTGAGGGTGAGGATGATAGGTCGGAAGGGGGTGGGGCGGAGAGGTCGGGAAGAAGATTGCAGGTCAAGAGGGCGGTGCTGAATCCGGGGTTTGGGACTGAGATAAGGTGCGGGGAGGGAAATGAGGAAGCTGGAGAAATCTACATTCATCCCGTGTGGTTGGAGGGTTCCTAGGCGAAAGATGAGGCGCTCTTCCTCCAGGTGTCATGTGGCCAGCGTCTGGCGATAGAGAAGGCCAAGGGCCTGCATGTCCTTGGCAGAGTGTGAGGGGGAGTTAAAGTGTTCAGTCACGGGGTGGTTGGGTTGGTTGGTGCGGGTGTCCCAGAGGTGTTCCCTGAAACGTTCCACAAGTAGGCGGCCTGTCTCCCCAATGTAGAGGAGACCACATCGGGTGCACCAGATACAGTAAATGATGTGTGTGGAGGTGCAGGTGAATTTTCAACAGATATGGAAGGATCCATTGGCACCTTGGAGGGAGGTGAGGGGGGAGGTGTGGGCACAAGTTTTGCACTTCTTGTGGTTGCAAGGGAAGGTGCCGGGAGTGGAGGTTGGACTGGTGGGGGGTGTGGTCCTGACGAGGGAGTCGGAGAGGGAGTGGTCTCTCCGGAATGCTGATAGGGGTGGGGAGGGAAATATATCCCTGGTGGTGGGGTCTGTTTGGAGGTGGCGGAAATGACAGAGGATGATACGATGTATCCGGAGGTTGGTGGGGTGGAAGGTGAGGATCAGTGGGGTTCTGTCCTGGTGGTGATTGGAGGGGCGGGATTCAAGGGCGCAGGTGCGTGAAGTGGAGGAGGTGCGGTGGAGAGCATCGTCGACTACATCGGAGGGGAAATTGTGGTCTTTGAAGAAGGAGGCCATTTGGGCTCTTCGGGAGTGGAATTGGTCTTCCTGGGAGTAAATGCGGCAGAGGCGAATGAATTGGGAGTATGGGATGGCGTTTTTACAGGGGGCAGGGTGGGAGGAGGTGTAATCTAGGTAGCTGTGGAGTCGGTCGGTGGGTTTGTAGTAAATGTCTGTGTTGAGTCGGTCGCCCGAGATAGAAATGGAAAGGTCTAGGAAGGGGAGGGAGGAGTCTGAGACGGTCCAGGTAAATTTGAGGCTGGGATGGTACTAGCTCACCAAGCTGGTAATGATCTTGTTTACTGCCCACCAGCTAGTCCTCCACCCTCCAGGACACAGCAAACACCGTGACATTCATGGTACAGTCTCTCTTAACATCGCAATGGTGTCATGAACCCGCAGAAAGCAGAGATGAGGGAGGGAGACAGAGAAATGAGATGCAAAGAGAGAGAGAGAGGAGAGAAATGGTGAGACAGAAGAGGAGAGACAGACACAATGTCTATGCCTATGAGGGAGAGAGAGCTGTGAGCGCTCACTGGGCTGAATACATCCCTAAATGATGAAACAAAATTCAGAGACAGATCTATAGTCAATGACAGTGTGGGGATGGCATTTCAAACCCATGGCCAAAGGAACAGTGATGGGAACAATGTCGAGGTGAGTTCTTCCTCTGTGCCTAACACCATTCTGTCTCTGTCCTGTGAGTGTTTGATGAGGATGGAGTGAGGGAGATTTACTCTTATCAATCCCAGGATTGTTCCTGCCCTCGATGTATACAGATGGCATTACATGTGGTATTACAGAGACAACATTTCTCTTTGTATATCTTCTGCTGTCATTGCCCTGTCAATTTTGGTGGGAGACAGATAAAATAGAGATGTCTGAGTCTTTGAAGTATGAAGCAAGCTCCATTAAACAATCCCTGGATGTTAGACTAACACGAGACATTCAAACACATAGGTCAGCTTCCGTCATTTGTATAGAAACCACCGCGAACCCCTCGATTAGATTCCGGTCTGAAACTCACTCCCTCATATTCTTTATACAAACCACCCTGAAACCCTCAGTTAGATGTGGACATCATTGCAGTGTTCTGATTTCTGTTCATTAAACAGCCATAATCATTCTCACTCAGTCCCATTTAGTTCCCATTTCTACAAGTAGATTCTATCTCATTTGTTTTCTTTTTGACTGTTTTCATTTCTATCTGCATCCAAATGACATCCAATGTCACTATTTCCGGTGTTAGTGTCTATAGTTAAAACATCTGACATCGCAATGTCCAGCATTACACTGTCCAGTGTCACAGTCTGATCTCACAGTATTTAGTGATAGTGTCCAGAGTGACAGTGTTGTAACCAGAGTGATAGTGTCATACAGGGAGTGACAATGTCCAGAGTTATTGTGTCTGGAGTTACGGTGTCCGGAGTGACACAGGAAAATGAAGCTGAACCAAAACCAGCCTCCCGATCACTGGATTTGCAACACAGTGACATTCAACCATTCAATGACCCTCAAAATCGTTCAATTGTTCCTAAACAGAATTTACAAATAACAGATCTTGGATATCAAGTTTATAACTTAATAAATTGTTCATTTCTGTTTATGTCACTTTAGCAGAACATAGATGATCATAAACCCATGCACCACTCCAATTCGCAGACAGTTAAGAGATAAACTTGTTCAGAAATTTTAATTTGCCAGTTGATAACAGTTTCAATGATCAATAGTAGGCCATCATGAAATCCTTTGATGCTGGGTTGTATTACAGGCACAAGAACTGTACACCATGTTTGAACTTAAAGTCACCAGTCAATGTGAACAAATTCTGCAGACCTGTGGAGACTAACACTCATTCCCGAAGACTCACATTCTCATCTCTGACCTTTTGACAAGTTAACAACTGGGGAAATAACTAGACAAAGTCAAACCAAAAAGAACCAGACCAGTTCCAGCAGCTTCCAAAGAAGCACTTTCACCAAGCCCAAAATCCAGTCAGAGCGAGGTCACTCATGGTTTTTGCTTTTTTCTCACCATTCTCTTTGGTTACCTGCCTGGCAGCATTCATCTCAATGACTGACCCATTCAATATCCATCCAGCTGTCAGTCCCTGAGCATAACGACATCTCGGTGCTGAAGCATCTGCTGTTTTCAGAGAGCAGTAATTCACCTGAATTACCTTTCCTGGCCAGATCCTAACAGCAAACATCAGTCTTTTGTCTCTCCAGTTTTTTTTTAAAGAAGAACTAGCCACTGTTCAAAGTTCAATTCTCAATTTGGACTCAGTTCCAAACCAAAATGAGAAAAATAAAAAAAATTGTGATGGTCACAACACTGGTCTTGCAGTGTCCAGCTGTACATGCCCACTCGTGCAGTGTTCCAGTAATGCAGTGCCCACTTGTGCAGTGTTGAGTATTATTGGCGGATGTGTCCCTGTGAGACTGGGCACAAACAACCCCATTGACCTGTGGCCAACCACTTCAACACAATGACACTTCCTGCACCACCAAATCCAAGCTATCCGACGACTGGAGGAAGAACACCTCATCTTCTGCCTTGGGACCCTCAACCACATAGCATCAACATTGACGTCACTAGTTTCCAAATCTCTCCTCTCCCCCCAACTCATCCCAGATCCAACCCTCCAAGTCGGCTCTCCCTTCTTGACCTGTCCATCTTCCTTCTTAACTATATGCTCGACCTTCCCCACCGAACAATCACAATCACACCCCAGCTGGATTTACTGAGCACCTTCCCAGCTACGTTCCCCAAAAGCCCCACCCTCACTCTATTTATCTCTCAACCCCCTTACTCCCCCACATTCCTGATGAAGGGCTTATACCTGAAACATCAGTTCTCTCCTGCTCCTGGGGTGCTGCCTGACCTGCTGTACTTTTCCAGCACCACACATTTTGACTCTCACAGTAACTAATGTTACAGTGCTAAGTCTCACAGTGCCCAGTGTTACAGTGGATAGTATTAAGGTATCCAATCTCCACAGTGTCCAACACTATAGTGCCCAGCCTCACACTGACGAGTGCTACAGTGGCCATGTTACAGCATGCAGTTTCACAGTGCCTGGCCTCCACAGCAGCCAGTGTTATAGTATACAATCTCACAGTGCCGAGTTTCACAGTGCCCAGTCTTTGTGTTTCCGATGTCTCACCCACCATCTCTACCACCATCACCGAGGTTTACTTTGTCCCAACCTCCAACACAGCCCCAGTTTTACCAAGTGTCCTGTTTCGGAGATATTCCTCCATGCACTGTACTGCCATGTTGTCCATGTTGGGGTCAAACTTATTTGCAAAGAAACATCTCTGACGGACCACCCAATGTAGATCTCCTGCCCCATACACACAAACCAAATGGCGATACTTTCCCGTGCAGGGAGGGTACAGGGCACCCCTCGCAACGTCACCAGCCTCAAAGGACCACTTTACTGCCCGGCCAAGTGTCCTGGTGGCTCCTTGGGTGTACGGGATGAAGCCAGGTACATTGGGCATTCTGTGCAGGGTAGCCCACACATGCTCGTCCGGGCTGTAGGTATCCTCCGACCACTTGAGGAAGGCCTGGATCTTGGCACTGTCAAACACATGGCCGACAAACTCTCTGGAGGCCAAGAAGTAGGCGCTGCCCACGAACATGGAGGTGCTGATGTTCGGCTGGTCTTTCAGTTGCGCCGTCAAGACGACTTGGTCGAGGGTATCGTGGTGGTATTGCCAACGTTTCTAAAAGGCAAGCGCAAGAGAAAGTGAGAGAGACGAGAAAGTAGAAATGATAGCTTTTCAACTTCGCCTGTGGCTTTTTCCCTCCCCAACTCCTCTGCACTCTCCTTGCCCCCAGCTCCAGCAAGATCCATGCACACTCCTTCTCTCAGTTACTCACCTTACAGTGGAGAATAAGGCCATTCAGCCCCTCAGGCGTTTCTCACTCCCATTGCCTAGTGCCAGTCACCTGCCAATTTCCCCATATTCCTGCCTCCCAAACCATCTCCCAATGTTCATTCGCTGAGCAAACATAAAACTTATCCTCAAGCTCTCCCAGTGGATCTGGCTTCAAAAATACACTTCAAACTGTGCCCTCTGGTCATAAAGGTTGAGAGCACCAGAAAAATAGATCCTTGAGCCCATTATGACTGCGCTGGCAAAACAGGCTCCTTGCTACTCCAGTCTCATTTTCCAGCACTGGGAAACATCACCTTTCATGCCTCACCAGTGCAATGGAGACACTTTCCTGTGGTCATCAACTCCTGGAGTGGGACTTGAACACAGAGCTTTTGCCTTAGAGAGAAGGACATGGTGTGCAGGGATATAGTTCTTTGAAAGTTGCATTGCAGATAGACAGGGTGGTGAAGTAGGTGTTTGATACCTTTACCTTCATTGGTCAGTGCATTGAATATAGGAGTTGGTATGTAATGTTGCAGCTGTAACAGAGATGGACAGAGCTCTGAAAGATAGTGGAATCAAGGATTATGGGGATAAGGCAGGAACAGGATACTGATTGTGGATGATTAACCATGTTCATAGTGAATGGTGGTGCTGGCTCGAAGGGCCGAATGGCCTACTCCTGCACGTATTGTCTATAAGTAGGAATATCTTTGACTATCTCTGATATGCCTTTGCCATTACCAAGTGTGATCTATTGTCTGTCGAGGACATTAGTGAGGCCATTTTTAAAATACTGCATACAATTCTGGTCGCCCTTCGAAAGAAAGGATGTTGTTAAACTTGAGAGGGTGCAGAAAAGATTTACCAGGATGTTGCCAAGATTGGAGGGTTTGAGCTACAGTAAGAGGTTGAATAGGCTAGGGCTATTTTCCCTGGAGTGTTGGATCCTGAGGGGTACCTTTACAGAAGTTCATAAAATCTGGAGGATCATGGATAGATGTTGAAATGATCAGCCGGATGATAGTACACTTCACACAACTTCCTTTTTCACATACATGCAAGATGACTCAACCAGCCGGGTCAAAGCCCACCCTTGCCTGGAGAGTCTGAAACAGGCAGTTGCAATCACACTTTTACACACAAATCGGCGTTTCCCTTTCACAAATTACATTTTGATTCCTAGCCTTAGCAACACAACTGATCAATCAGATCCTGATCTAGGTGCGTGACGTTTAGCATTAGATCATTGATCTTAAACTTCTACAACACCTGTTGAGTGTTGTTTCGGTCTTCCTGTCTTCTCACTTAACTGGTGCCAGTTTCAGTAAGCTAGCTCGCGTACGTACGTGCTTGGCTGCACTTTTCTGTTGCTGGTCAGAATTGTTTAGCTGACCTCCTTTTCTATTCTTGCCCCATTTTGATTCCTTCCACGTCAGCTGTATAGCCAAATGTCTTTTCCCGAGGGTGGGGGAGTCCAAAACTAGAAGCATAGGTATAAGGTAAGAGGGGAAAGACCTGAGGGGTTACTTTTTCATGCAATGGGTGATGTGTGCTTGGAATGAGCTATCAAGAGGTGGTGGAGGCAGCTGGTACAATGACAATATTTAAAAGGCATCTAGATGTGGACATGAATAGGAATAGATTAGAGAGATATGTGCCAAAGGCTGGCAAATGGGACTCAGTCAGATTGGGATGACTGGTCAGCGCAGACTGGTTGAACTGAATGGTCTGTTCCATACTGTATGATGTTATGACTCCGTGCTCTCTGGTTATTGAGGTTTAGAGGACTAAAATAATAAGTTGCCCTTCAGCCCATCATGTCTGCACTGGTCAAAAAGACAAGCTCCGAGCTATTCTCATCCCATTTTGCAGCACTTGGCCCATACCCTTGAGTGTCTCACAATAGCAATGAAGACACCTTCCTATGGCCATCAGCTCCTGGAGTAGGACTTGAATCCAAAGCTCCTCCCTCAGAGTGAAGAACACCACACATTAGATTCTCTACAGTATGGAAACAGGCCATTTGGCCCAACACGTCCACACCAATCCTCTGAAGAGCAACCCATCCACACCCATTACCCTACCCGATATGAGCAATTTAGCACGACAAATTCACCTAACCTGCACATCTTTGAACTGTGGCAGGAAACCAGAACACATGGACGAAACCCACGCAGACGTGGGGAGAATGTGCAAACTCACACAGACAGTCGCCCAAGGCTGGAATCGAACCCAGGTCTTTGGCGCTGTGAGGCAACAGTGCTAACCACTGACCCACCGTGCCACCCCTTCCGCAAGACACGACACTTTATTCATATTGTGTCAAAAGATATCTTTTATCCTCGGTCCTTGTGGCATCATGCATGGGAGATATGGATCCTTGGTTACCAAGGGGAGGATAGATTATCGATGGTATGCAGGATGTAGATGGTGGAACAGGATCAAAAGGGTTAATGGCCTACTCTTGTTCCTTGTATGTATGGGAACAGATCTCTTTTTTTTAATCCAACTAATATCGGAACTTGCCATCATCTCATACGAATGTAGTTTAGGCTTCATTTCGGTTCAATTCCTCAGATCTCCCTACCATGCCTCTAACCGAAAATCTTACATCTGCATTCCATTGCATTTTTACAATCGGTGAACAGTGAAGTATATTTCCTTGTCTTCATTACCGAGTGCTCACCCTTTACCCATTGAATAAACCTCACCCCAATCTCCTTTGTTCCAATGGGAGCATCGTTGACCTTTCCAACTGAGCCATCCAACTTAAACCCTGGCAACATTCCGTGAAGTCACCTCTTCTCCCTGTCCTGAGGGCCCTCACATCATTTTATAGTCACCGGAAATGACCACAACAATCCAACTGAGGCTAAACCAATTTGACATGCAGCATAACTCAACCATTTATTGGCATCAATGCCTCTATTTATTAAGCCTTCTGCTTTTCTATCCTCTTACGGCCTCCTTCATCTTCTAATGTTGATGAATGTTTATTGCCAGATCCCTCTAATCCTGCGCACTCTTTACGATTGTGCCATTACATTTCTATTACCTCTCCACATCCTTCTCCCAAAACATATCACCTTACACTCTTCTGTATTCCCCTCTGACTGGATGCTGTCTGTTCACTGTGGTGACTCTGGACAATTCACATCATCCTCACCATTTGCCAATCCTTCAGGTTTATCATTGCCCCGAATATGGGCATTTTTCCACATACTCCAAGATTGATATAAGACCATAAGACATAGGAGCGGAAGTAAGGCCATTCGGCCCATCGAGTCCACTCCGCCATTCAATCATGGCTGATGCGCATTTCAGCTCCACTTACCAGCGTTCTCCCCGTAGCCCTTAATTCCTCTAGACAACAAGAATCTATCAATCTCGGCCTTGAAGACATTTAGCGTCCCGGCTTCCACTGCACTCTGTGGCAATGAATTCCACAAGCCCACCACTCTCTGGCTGAAGAAATGTCTCCACATTTCTGTTCTGAAATGACCCCCTCTAATTCTAAGGCTGTGTCCATGGGTCCTCGTCTCCTCGTCTAACTGAAACAATTTCCTAGCATCCACCTTTTCCTAGCCATGTATTATTTTGTACGTCTCTATTAAGTCTCCCCTTAATCTTCTAAACTCCAACGAATACAATCCCAGTATCCTAAGCCGTTCCTCATATGTTAGACCTGTCGTTCCAGAGATCATCCGTGTGAATCTCCGCTGGACACGTTCCAGTGCCAGTATGTCCTTCCTGAGGTGTGGGGACCAAAACTGGACACAGTACTCCAAATGGGGCCTAACCAGAGCTTTATAAAGTCTTAGTAGTACATCTCTGCTTTTATATTCCAACCCTCTTGAGATAAGAGACAACATTGCATTCGCTTTCTTAATCACGGACTCAACCTGCATGTTTACCTTTAGAGAATCCTCGACTAGCACTCCCAGATCCCTTTGTGCTTTGGATCACTGACATATTGAATAAAAGCAGTCGTCTATTTAGGGCTGAGATGCAGAAACATTTCTTAACTTATAGGATAGTGAAGTTATGGAATTCTGTACCACAGAAAGCTGTGGAGTTTGAGTCATTGAATATATCCAAGAATGCGATTAACAAATATTTACGTTTCAAAAGCATCAAAGGCATGAGAGAAAGTCTTAGTATGGCATTGAGATAAAGGATTAGCCAGGATCATATAGTATGGTGGGCCTCATGTCGGGCCAAATCATCTTCTCTTGCTCCGGGTCTTGATGTTTAAAATGTCCCAATACCCATCATTCCCACCTACCAACCTGCCAACCTCTCGTCCAAAACAAAATCCATGAATCAGGGCTTGTGTTGTCAATTTTGTTGTCAAGCCATTTTTATCTAGTGCCTAGTGAAACACTTCATTGAATCCAGTTCAGACAATGTTCTCTGCATTCAAATTCTCAGCTACTTCATCAATGCATGATGCGAGGTTGGAGACTTATCTTTTGAAAACCTGCACTGGCTTCGCTTCATTAATTTGATCTAAGGCTGCAAATTGCAGCCATAACGACCAGCATCAATGTCAAGTGCATGATATAAAGTAAACTAGGATCCATGTAGTGTGAGCCTCGGAGACCCAGGTTCAAGTCGCTTCTGCTCCAGAGTTGTGCGATAACCCCTTTGAACAGTTTCATCAGTAAATGTAAGACCATTAACAAGTCGGGACAGGAGTTGGCCATTTGGTCCCTCAAGCCAGCTTCACTAGGATCATGGCTGATTCAATATTCCTCAAGTCCATGTTCTTGCCCTGTCCCCGTAACGCTTAATTCACCAACTGAGCAAGAATCTATCCATCTGAGCCTTAAATATATACAAGGACAACTCTCTGTGGCAAGGAATTCCAAAGATTCACAACCTTCTGAGAGAGGAAATTCCACCTCAGCTCAGTTTTAAACTGGTGCCCCTTTATTCTGAGACAATACCCTCCCTGGTCCTGGACTCTCCCATGAGGAGAATCATCCTTTCAGCATTTACCCAGTCAAGCCCCTTAATCCTGTCCATTT
Organism: Chiloscyllium plagiosum; assembly: GCF_037043375.1. NCBI lineage: Eukaryota > Metazoa > Chordata > Chondrichthyes > Orectolobiformes > Hemiscylliidae > Chiloscyllium > Chiloscyllium plagiosum. The sequence continues at coordinate 29,180,598 of NW_028270185.1, forward strand.
CAATGAGGACATCTGTCATTCTTCTAAACTCCAGTGAGTAGAATCCTGTTTAGCCTTTTGTTTTTAAGACAATCCCTCCATAATGGGGGCCATCCTAGTGAATATTCTCTTCACTTCCTCCAATGAAACAACATGTTTTCTTAAATAAGGTGACCAGAAGTGCTCACAGTACTCCAGATGTGCTCTCACAAGCACCTTGCACAGTTGCAGTAAGACTTTCTGACTTTTATACTCCAACCCCCCTTCAAATAAGGGCGAACATTCCACTACAGTTCTGAAGAAAAGTCACCAGACTCAAAACATTGACTCTGTTTTCTCTCCACGAATGCTACCCGACCTGCTGAGTCTCTCCAGAAATTTCTGTTTTCGTCCAATATTCCATTAGTCTTCCCAATTACCTGCTGCCCCCGTGTGCAAGCTTTCCATGTTTCATTCACTAGTTGCCCCAAGTCCCTTTGTGTTGCAGCTTTCTGAAGCTTTCTCCATTTAAATAATATTCTATTCTTTTGATTTCCCTTCCAAATGAACAACTTCACATTTTCCCACATTGCACTCCATTTGCCAACATTTTTGCCAACTTAACATATCACTATCTGTCTGTAAAGCACATAAGACAACATTTTTTACTGTAACTCGATTATACATGACAGTAATATATCAGCAAGGTTTGAGAAGGTTTGTAGCTCAGGTTGAGGTTCTAGATGTAGGTTTGCTCGCTGAGCTGGAAGGTTCACTGAAGATGTTGCCTAGTATGGTGACAAAACATCTGAAAATGAACCTTACAGCTCAACGAGCAAACCTACATCCAGAGTAATATTTCAAGTCAACCTCAGAGTACAACGGGATCTTGATCAGATGGGTTAATAGGCCAAGGAGTGCCAGATGGAGTTTAATGTCGATAAATGTGAGGTGCTCCATTTTGGTTTGGCAAATCAGGGCAGGAATAATACACTTCATGGTAAAGTCTGGGGAGTAATGATGAAACAAGAGATCTTGGAATGCAAATTCATAGTTTCTTGAAAATGGAGTCGCAGATAGACAGGGTAGTGAAGAAGTCGTTTGCCACGCTTGTCATTATTGATCAGTGCATTGTGTGTAGGAGTTGGGAGGTCATGTGGCTGAACAGGACATTGCTTTGACAATTTCTGGAATACAGCATGCAATTCTGGTCTCCCTGCTATAGGAAGGCTGTTGTGAAACTTGAAAAGGTTCAGAAAAGATTTACAAGGATGTTGCCAGAGTTGAGTGTGGAAATGCAGGAAATTGGTACTTACAGACATGATGGAATATTTACAGACATGATGGGCTGAATGGCATCCTTCCGCAAGAATTCTTTAATTCTGTGACTGGCGCAGAGGGAGATTAACTTCAAGGTTCATGTTATCAGGAGGGACACCAAAGCCCTTAGCTAAGTGGTCAGAAAATTCCCCAATCTTTACTTGAACTAAGGCATAACCTGTCTCCACCAATATCATAGCAAAAGTCAGCCATTCGTCCCTTCAAGTCTGCTCCACCATTCAAGAAGATCACTGCTCTTCTGGTTGCAATTTCAATTCCACATTTCTATCGGTTGCCCCGGGGTCCTTATCTTTTTTTAAAAAAAGGTCACCTTGCTCACCCTTTCATAACTTCATCATCTCAGCCTTCACAACTTCGTACAGAAGAGATTTACACAGTGCAACAACCCTCTCAGGGGAAAATAATTCTGCAAGGCATTGGTGAGGTCACTTTTGGAGTGATCGCCCTGCTGTTGGAAGGCTGTTGTTAAACTGCAAAGGGTGCAGAATAGATTTACAAAGATGTTGCCAGGACTGTGAGGTTTTAGTTATAAGGAAAGGCTAGATAGGCTAGGACTTTTCGCACTGGAGTATTGGAGGGTGAAGGGTGACCCATCAACCACCTTATCATGTCCCCTCAGAGAAACTTATTCATTTCAAAAAGATCTCTCAGATTTCCAAACTTAAATGTGTAAAAGCCAATTTGTTCAACCTTCCTTCATAAGATAAACCCTTCATCCCAGGAAAAAGGCAGGTGAAACTTGCTGTCAATGTAATTATTTTATGTTTTAAATGAGAGAAAAATGTACAGACTGATTCTGATGTGGTCTCATCAAGGCCTTGTATGGCAGTCTCTCCACCCCTCAGGCCTGGAAATGGGCTCTACATTTTGAAGAAAAATGTCTGTACTAATGGACTCTGGACTAGAAAGGACTCTGTTTGTTGGTAATTAACTGTCATATAGTTTGTTGGGCTTATCACCTGCACTGTCTTGCATGTCCCTGGGTCTGTCAGGTCTTACTGTGAGCTGGGAGGCTCATGGGTCGACCTGAAAGCTGTCACCCCGAGAACCGGCGAGTGGGTAGGCCATCCTGTGAACCTGAAGGTTGGTAGGCTATCCCGAAAGCCACATGGTGGGTAGGCCACCCTGATGACAGTCTCCCCGAGAGCTAGATGGTGGGTAGACCATTCTGAGCACAGTCATCCTGAAAAGGGGTAATCGGGACGGGCTGTCCTAGAGGTGGTCGAAAGCTGTGTCAGAGCAGCCGAGAGCCAGAAAGCGTGTAGGGGCGGGCTAAGATCCAGAAGGCTTGTGGGCTGCTCTGCACGCTGTCAACTCAGGGAAGGGGACAGGCTGTCCTAGAGGTGGCCGAAAGGTGTGCCAGGATAGGCCACTGGCCAGATTGGGGTGGGTGAGAGCCCAATGGTACGTAGGGGCAGACCGAGAGCTAGAAGGTGTGCAGCCATCCTCAGCGCTGTCACCCCAGGTGGGTACTGGGGCGGACAGTCCTAGAGGTGGTCGAAAGGTGTGTCAGGGCGGACCGAGAGCCGGAAGGCGCGTAGGGGCGGGCTGCCTTAGAGTGGTCGGAAGGTGGGAGGGACGGGGGCTTGCTGGGTCTGTATTGTCTGCACTTTGTCTCGTCCTTAAGCATAAATGTCATTGTTGCTGTCTTTTCATATTTGAAACTGGGATTTGTGGTTTGTCCTCAATTCCCTGTAAATTGGTTGAACAGGATGGCTTGAAGCCTAACTTTGCTGCTCCTCTCCCTTGTAAAATTGCTGTTGTATACAGCTGTAAATGTTAACTGTTGTGCTGTAACCTCTTTTTTGTACTTGTTTAATAAATTTTTTAAAAAAGGGGAATGCTCCTCTCCCTTGTAAAATTGCTTTCTCTTGTCTACATTTGTAAATGTTAACTGTTTTTGTAAACTATTTTGTAACTGTTTAATAAAATTTATAAACAGGAGATTCAGCGGTCTTCTCAATTTAGGGGACTGACTCTGTGCTGGCTGGGTCACAGTCAGTGTGTTACTGTTGGTTTCTGCTTCTTTTTTGTGTGGGGGAAACCTGATTCCTGAACTGGCATTCCTTTAGGGAGGACTGATTGTTAAACTCCTGATGTACATAATGTGTTTCAGGTGTAACTCAGTTCTCATTAGGCGATTGTTGTTTCACTGGCTGGTTACAGTCTGTGTGTTATTCTTTTCTTCACTTTTGAGAAAAGGACAATGTTAATATTGTGGTAGGGCTTAGCCCTTGGACACTAGTTTTCTTTGTTTTTTGTATGTGCCCTCACTGTTTTTGGTGTTTGGACTGAGCCCTTGTGGAAGACTGAGCCCTTGTGGAAGAGGAGCTGTTCCTGTGGGGAGGCCTAGCCCTGAGACTGGGCCTCTGAAGATTGAACATCTGTGTGTGTGCTGGGAGGTGAGCACTTGCTGTATCCTGGAGTTTGGGAGAAGACATTCCCTTCAGGAGTGGACCAAAACCCCTGTGAGTTAACCATCTTTACAATGTACTGTGTTCCTGTGAGTGGGCCTGGCTCTCCAAGGATGTGCCAGGACTCCATGGAGACTGAACACCTGTGTGCTGTGGGGTGTGCAATTGCTGTCTTTGGGAGTGGACTCTGCCCTTGGTTGTAGACCCTGTTTTTAGCAGTGGACTCTATTTCTGCACTGTCTTGTGTGTTCCTGGGTCTGGCAGGCCTTACTGTGAGCTGGGACATTCATGGGTCGTCTTGAAAGCTGTCACCCTGAGAACCAGAGGGAGGGTAGGCCAGTTGCCAGTTGCCCCTAAAGCCAGTAAGTGGGTAGGACATTCTGAGCGCTGTCGTCCTGAGAAGGGGTAATCTGGATGGGCTGTCCTAGAGGTGGTCGGAAGGTGTCTCAGACCAGTCAAGAGCCAGAAGGCGCATAGGGGCGGGCTGAGATCCGGAAGGCTTGTGGGCTACCCTGCACTCTGTTGTCCCTGGGAAGGGGACGGGCTGTCCTAGAGGTGCTGGAAGGTGTGCCGGGGTAGTCCACTGGCCGGACGGTGCATTAGGGTGATGAGAGCCCAATGGTAATTAGGGGCGGACCGAGAGCCAGAAGGTACATAGGGGCGGGCTGCCTTAGAGCGGCTGGAAGGTGGGAGAGATTGGGGTGGGGGTGGGAGACTTGCTGGCTTTTTGAGGGTCTGTATTGTATGCGCTGTTTCTTACATAAGTGGACTGTCTCATATGTATGAATGTCATTGTTACTGTTTGTAATGATTGAAATTGGGATTTGAGGTTTGTCCTCATTTCCCTGAAAACCCGGTTGAATGTCAGGGTTTGGGGCTTGGCTTTGTCATTTCCCTCCCTTGTAAAATTGCTGTTTCTCTGTATACAGCTGTAAATGAAATTGTTTGTATAAACTGTGAATTGTTTAATAAAATATAAATAAACAGGACTGTCTGTTTCCTTTCTTCCTGGTGATGGAATATAAATTGTGAGGAGCAATTATAACTGTTATCTGCGAAAATCACAAAGCTGAATCATGAAAGAGGAAGGGGAATGTAGGTTAAGCTAGATATGCTTGTACAAACAGTTATAAGCATCTGTTTCCCACTTCTGCAAAAACAAAAACCACAATCAAGCGGTCATAAGGCTCAGTGTGGACGAAGAATGAGAGGAAATGTTGCTTTAGCAAGCAAGGAAGCAGATGGCAGTGATAGGATATACGCTAACAATAGACCACAGAGGGATATGGTGAAATGGCCAAGCAAAACCTGTACTGTTACGCACAAGGCCAGATAAGGCAAGAGATAAACAAGAGGAATGGGCACTGGGTTTAGAGTAGTGGGAGGAGGGAAAGAGAAATGTAATTGTACCAAGGTTTTGTACTGTGCGCCTACCTTGTAGACACCACTCTTGCAAGAGTATATCAAATGATACTGCTGCTGCAGATCTTGTCTTGGACTGAAATTATTGAAGTGAGTAGGTTCTATTTCCCACATAAATTAAGATTTAAACACTTGTTTTTCACTGCATCTGACACCTACACACATGACATGGGTACTAGGGAAAAATAAGCATGACTCCTGTCGGGTGGTAGTGGAAGAAAAATAAACAGGCATGTCAAGAGATCTGCTCACTGAGAGCTGGCTCTAGGGGAGCTGGATCAGCATATGAAGGACTCTTCAATCCTCTTGAGGAGAGGAGACTGACTTCAAAATAGCCTCAATGTGTCTTATGTGCTGCTGTTGGTGTCTTCCTACTGAGGAGTTTATTTTTAATTTTTTTTTCATAAGTTTGTTGTGATTTGTTTTCTGGAGTTTCTTTCTGCTTATTTCTGTTAATTTGAAGCTGTGCTCAGCTGCACAGGCAGCTACTACCACCATTACTGCTACAGTCTGGGCCTGCTCCTGCTACTGAAGCCTAGGCCTCGCCTGCACCCCTGCTGCTGCTGCCTGGGCCTACCTACACCTGGGGACGACTTCGACCGCTACTCCTGAGGCTGCTTCTGAAAAAAAAATAAACAGGACGATCAGAGCTGGCTCTGAGGAAGCTGGATCTGTGTCAACGACTCCATGTGTAAACAAAAGGGTGAGTTGGTGACTGGATAATGGCCTCTGTGAAGTTATTCCTGATGTCTGGGTTTCCTGCTCCTCGAATGCTGCCTGACCTGCTATGCTCTTCCAACACTGTTCTATTTTGCCTGTAATCTCCAGCATCTGCAGTACCCACTTACAGTCATAGACATGTACAGCATGGAAACAGATCCTTCCATCTTACTAGATATCCCGACCCAATCCAGTTCCACCTGCCAGCACCCGGCCCATATCCCTCCAAATCTTTCCTATTCATATACCCATCCAAATGCCTATTAAATGTTGCAATTGTACCAGCCTCCACCACATCCTCTGGCAGCTCATTCCATACGCGTGCCATACTCTCCATGAAAATGTTGCTCCTCAGGTCTCTTTTATATCTTTTCCCTCTCACCCGAAACCTATGCCCTCTAGTTCTGGACTCGCTGACCCGAGGGAAAAGACTTTGTCGATTTATCCTATCCATGCCCCTCATAATTTTGTAAACCACTATAAGGTCACCCCTCAGCCTCCGACACTCCAGGGAAAACAGCCTCAGCCTGTTCAGCCTCTCCCTATCGCTCAAATCCTCCAACCCTGGCAACATCCTTGTAAATTATTTTGGAATCCTTTCAAGTTTCACAACATGTTTCCAATAGGAAGGAGACCAGAATTGCACGCAATATTACAACAATGGCCTAACCAATGTCCTGTACAGTCGCAACATGATCTCCCAACTCCTGTAATCCATAATCTGATCAATAAAGGAGCATATACCAAACACTGCCTTCACTATTCTATTTACCTGCGACTCCGCTTTCAAGGATGTATGAACCTGCACTCCAAGGTCTCTTTGTTCAGCAACACTCCCGAGGGCCTTACCATTAAGTGTATAAGTCCTGCTACGATTTGCTTTCCCAAAATGCAGCACCTCGCATTTATCTGAATTAAACTCCATCTGCCACTTCGCAGCCCATTGGCCCATCTGGTCCAGATCCTGTTGTAATCTGAGGTAACCCTCTTCGCTGTCCACTACACCTTTAATTTTGGTGTCATCTGTCAACTTACTAACTGTACCTCTTTTGCTCGCATCCAAACCGACTAATCGTGGACATCTACTACAAACCCACCAACTCCCACAGCTACCTGGAATACACCTCCTCCCACCCTGCCACTGTCAAAACACTATCCCTTATTCCCAATTTCTCTGCCTCTGTTGCATCTATTCCCAGGAGGACCAATTCCACCACAGAACATCCCACCTGGTGTCCTAGCATAAAAACTACAATTTCCTCTCTCACATGGTTGACAATGCCCTCCAGTGCATCTGCTCCATTTCCTGTACCTTCACCCTTGAACCACACCCCTCCCAATGCAACGGGGACAGAACCCCTTTGTCCTCACCTTCTACCCCACCAACATCCGGATACATTGCATTATCCTCCACAACTTCTGTCACTTACAAACAGACCGCACCATTAGGGACATATTTCCCTCTGCACTCCACCTGCATTTCAAAGACTATTCCCTCTGCAACTCCCTTGTCAGATCCACACCCCCCACCAACCCACCCTCCCCTTCTGGCACCTTCCCTGGCCTCTGAAAAGTGCAAAACTTGCACCCACACCTCCGTCCAAGGCTCCAAAGGATCCTTCCACATCTGACAAATATACTTGTACCTCCACCAATGTCATCTACTGCATCCATTGCACCCAAGGTGGTGTCCTCTACATCGGGGAGACAGAACTCTTACTTGCGGATTGTTTCAGAGAACACCAACCAACCTCACCACCCCGTGGCTGAACACTTTAACTCCCCCTCCCACCAAGGGAATGCAGGTCCAGGGCCTCCTCCATCACAAAACCCTTACCAGCTGATGCCTGGATATTCCACCTTGGAACCCTACAATCAAGCGGATCAATGTCGATTTCACTAGTTTAATCATTTCCCCAACCCAATTTATCGCAGTCCCCAGCCTCCAACTCAGCACCACCCTCCTGACTGGTCCATCTTCCTTCCCACCTGTCCACTTGACCTTTCACACCCCACGCACACCCCTTCCGCATACCTTCATCTATCACATTCCCAGCTACCTTCCACCCCCAGCCCCACACCCATTCCGCTTCTCTCTCGGCTCCTTGTTCCACAAGCCTCATTCCTGATGAAGGGCTTATGTACGAAACATTGATTCTTCAGATGCTGCCTGACCCGCTGTGCTTTTCCAGTGCCACACTCTTGACTCTGATCTCCAGCATCTGTAGTCCTCACTTTCTCCTGCACTCTTAACCTACCGACATTCCTGTATACTCTCGTAATCAGTTTATATCCCTCCTTATCCCAGGCCCAGCCCTCTCTTTCTACCCCATCCCTTTCACCTGCCCATCTTCCCTTTCGCTCATCTGCTCCACCCCACCCACTGTCTAATCACAGCCACCTTCGCCCTGCATCCACCAATCGCCATCCCACCCACCTTTCCCCAGCCCCACACCCCCATTTATTCTGCAGCCCCTTCCTCTCCCCGGGTTCTGATGAAAGTTTCCGACCTGAAACGTCAATTGCTCTTCTATTCTGTTTGCAGCTCAACTCTCCAACTCTTCTATATTCCTTTGTACATTCTGAACCTCCCTCCATGCAATTGAACTGTTTTAACAACCCTGTCTCTCTTTGTACAGGCAGGAGTGAAGGACTGGAGGGGAGAGAGAGAGATGATGGAGGGAGGGAGGATGGAAAACACTTGGATGAAGAGAGGCCCAGCAAACAGGAAGGCGGTTACCTTTTTGAACCCTGGTGCAGGATCCGACTCAATCACATTGGAGCCGTTTAGAGCTCTGAGGCTGCGGACTATCTCCCGGTTGGTCTTCAGGGGGAAGTCTTGGCCACACACATTGATGAAGTACCTCCAGGGGACAGGGCTCTCCAGCAGCTCCTTCATGCAGTTGAGATCCGCCTGAACTCTGCTCCAGCCAGCATAGGTGACCCACTCCAGCTTGGCTGCAACAAAGACATTGTGGAAACACGAAGCGATGGCCCGAACGGCCGCATGAAATTGACTCGGGGATTTGCGGTCCATGTGGATACAGTAGACATTCTGTGGGGTGTAAATGCTCCGTAGAAGCCTCTCGAATATCTCAATGCTCTGGTGGATGACCATGGAGTAAGCCAAGGGGAAGTGTTCCTCCTCAGGGCTCAGGGGGACAGTGATATACTTGCGGGCCCTCACAAACGATCTGCAATTTCGGGTCATGTTCAGATAATCTCCCTCAGTGACGGCTTGGTGCTTGAGGGAGACAGTAATGGAGTTGAGGAGGGCCCTTTCCACCTCCTGCCTGTCCCCCTGGATGATCTGCCAGCAGGTGGAGTTCTCCTCGACCAGGAGGAGATGTTCCTGCATTGGACTGGCGCCTGGTTTCACCAGCCTAAGGGTCAGCCAGCCCCCTCCTTTCTGGACCAGCAGCCATTGGCACAACAAGACCACACTGAGCACACACAGCGTTGATCTGAGGCGCGACCAGTGGGCACAACGCTGGCTCAGCTTGGGCATAGCACTTTCCAGGGGGCAGTGTCCCCAGCCTATAGGCGATAGGCAAATGCAGAATGGATGCTCTCTGTGCTGGGCAGCACTGCCTCCACCAGGCCGTGGGGAAGGAGTGACTGCAATTTGCTGGAGAGGTCGCAGCAGTCAGTCCCCTCCTTGTTAGACTCTTGTCTTCCTTTTCCCTAAGATTCAACAATGACTCGACTTTCACTCCCTCTCCCCCCGGAACTGCTCTCCCTCTGGAATTCCTCTCCCACTTTAACACCTCTCCCTCTCTCTGTGACCCCTTTGTAACCCCTCTCCCTCTAATAACCCCTATCCCTTTGTAATCCCTCTCCTCCACTAACTCATCCCTCTCCCTCAGTAACTCCTCTCTCCCTCTGTGACTTCTCTCTCTCGTTCCTCTCTCTCTGTAACTTCTCTCTCACTCTCTCTCACACACACATTAACTCCTCTCTCTCTTTCTCTGTCCCTCAGTAACTCCTCTCTTCCCTTTCTCGGTAACTCTCTCGGTAACTCCTCTCCCTCTCTCTCACACACACACACTAACGTCTCTCACTCTTTCTCTGTCCCTCAGTAACTCCTCTCCTCCCTCTCTCGGTAACTCTCTCCCTCTCGGTAACTCCTCTCCCTCTCTCTGTCTCTCTCAGTAACTCCTCCCGTCCTCCTCTGGATGAAACCCAGTCAATGTTCCGTTGTTCCTCTCTCGGAGTCCGGGCTCCTCTCGCTCCTGTCTGCCTGCCTGGCTACAAGCGTTTCCTTCCCCAGTCTCTGCTTCTCTCCGGCCGTTTCTGGACCGATGTTGCCGGGTGGAGTAAATGAGAGGATCGCGATGGTGTGCAGTCTGGATCAGAGAACCTATAACCAGAGAGACACAGAGCCAGCCAAGCCCAATAACCCACGCCCCAGCCTGAGCTGAGATGCTCTTTCAACAATGTGGGAGGGGTAACCCTTGGATGAAGAGAGGACCAGGAGACGGGAAGGTGGTTACCTGTTTGTATTGTGACTCTTAACTGCCCTCTGGGCTATTAGGGATGGCCAATAAACACTGGCCTGGCCAACGGTGCCCCCATCCCATGAATTTATTGAAAAAAAAGTGACAATAGTAAGTCAAATTAAATCAAACTTCACCACTCGTCATCTCTCTCTCTCTCTGATGCGAAATTGGAATTATGCTGATTTGACCGTTCATAATAAAGCTGTGAATCTGAGCACAGCAAGTTGATATGAATCAAAAAAAATTCCCCGACCGAGAGTGACTCAGAGGTTAGCATTGCTGGAGCACAGTGCCAGGGAACCAGAGTTTGATTCCAGCCTTGGATGGCTGTGTGGAGTTTTGCATGTTGTCTGCTTGGGTAACCTTTGGGTGCTCTGATTTCAAAGATGTTCAAGTTAGGTGGATTGGCCATGCTGAATTGCCCATAATGTCCAGGGATGTGCAGGCGGTGTGGGTTACCATAGCCAAACACACACACACTCCTGCAGGTTTAGGCAATGCTCAATCTAATGCAACATCCTGGTGGATCTCCTTTGCCCTCCCTCCAGTACAATCACATCCTTCCTATAATGTGGTGCCCAGAACTGCACACAATATTCCAGCTGTAGTCTCACCAAAATCCTGTAAAGCTCCAACATGACACCTCTCTGCTCATGTATTCAGTGGCTTTGACCCTTCTTAATTCCCTTACCTGTCTATCCTGCCGCCTTCATGGATGGCTGGACACACAAATCAGGATCCGTCTAATCTTCTGTGCTTGCCAGTGTCCTCCTATTTAACATGTATTCCCTTGCCATGTTAGTCCTCCGGAAATGCACGTCACAGAAATTTGGGCATTCAGTAGCACAGAATGGAGAAAAACAAACGACTGGCTCAAGAGCTGGCATCTTTTAAACATTGTAACTGTGTCCACATACATTACTTCATCTGGAAGTTCATTCCATCACAAACCACTCTGGGGAATAAAGAGTTGCTCCTCAATCTTTAAATCTTTTTCCTCTGACCTTACAAATATGGCCCTGAGTCTGAACTCCCCCACACTAGGGAAAAGACCCTTCTCATTCACCTTATCAATCACTGTCATGATTTTATAAACCTCAACAAGGTCACCCCTCAATTTTCTATGCTGCAGTGAAAACACGTACAGTGCTGATCACCACCCAACCAGAAGGATGTGGATCCTTTAGAGAGGGGACAGAAAATGTTTACTAGGACGTTGCCTGGAATGGGGGATTTTACCTGTGAAGAAAGATTGGAAAAAATTGGGCTTGTTTCCACTAGAATGCAGGAGGTTGAGGGGGCGACCTTATAGAAGTTTATAAGATTGTGAATGGCATAGATACTGTGGAAAGTATGAGGCCTTTTCTCAGGGTGGAAGAGTCAGTTACTCGGGGACACAAGTTCAAGGTGGAGGGGTCAGGGGGGTGTTTAAAAGAGATATGCGAGGCATGTTTATCATGGAAAGGGTGGTGAGTTCATGGAACACACTGCCAGAACAGACAATGGAAACAGACACAATTGTACTTTCAAGAAGCATCCAGCAGCAGGCATGAATAGGAAGGGAACAAGGGAATACGGATCCTGTAAGCGAAGACAGTTTAAATATGGAAGGCAAAATGTGTCAGTGTAGGCTTGGAGGGTTGAAGGGTCTGTTCCTGTGCTGTAATGTTCTTTGTAAAATGTCCCCAGATTCTCCAGTCTATTTTTATATCTCAAACCCTGCACTCCTGGCAACATCCTGGTAAATCTTTTCTGAACCGTCTCTAGTTTAATAATATTCTTCCTACAGCAGCGTGAGCAGAACAGGACACAATCTTCCAGAACTGGTCTTACCAACTTCCTGTCCAACCTCAGCACACCATCCCAACTCCAATATTCAGAGACCTGAACAATGAATGTCATCACTCTCCATCTGGCATTGTTTCACCCTGACTCCCCTTGTAACTGTCCACATCTCGCTGGGACACTGATGTGAAACATCTTGGCTCTTTGACTGATTCGACCAAGTCTCATTTCCTACTGTTCCTGTGTATCCCTCAGAACAGGAATGTAATGTGCATTCCCATGGCAACATAACGATGACATACTTGTTTGTGGATTCACATGAAACGGGCATCACTGACTGGGACAACCTTGTTAGCCATCCCCCTAATCTCCACGGCATAAATGATGAGGAACTCTCCTCTTTAAACTCACTGTCCTTGTGTTTTAAGAACCCTGACCACAAATGCAAAGTCACATGGGAGAGAGTTCCAGGATTCTGTCCCAGAAAAACTGAAGGAAGGATGATTAATTTCAAAGTTGGGATTAAGGGTGAAGTGGAGAGTAACTGCAGAAGAAGTAGTGTTGAGTCATATTGCTGGCCTTGTCTTCAAGGTAATATTGATGTTGGGTTTACAAGGTGCGGTTGAGGGACCCTTCCGGAATTACTCTAGTAAATCCACAACAGGTATAACATTGTTTCCAGGAAAAAATGGACAGACTTCATCAGAGAAAGGAAATGCAAATTGCTCAAAGTCTTATGAGATGATAACATGGAGGGCCCAAGCAGCTGAAGGCCGGTGGAGTGATGGAATTAGGGAATGGTCAAGAGGCTGGAATCGCAGAAGGGCTGACATCATGGAGTGATAATGAGCATTGATGTTACAGCTAAGAGAGGGTTATTGGGACTGGAGGAGGTTTCAGAGATAGGGTGGGGTATAGGGGGTGGAGGAGGTTCTAGAGATAGAGAAGGTGTCAGGGCTGAATGAGGTTACAGAGATAGGGAGGAGTGTACTGGGTGGAGGGGGTTATAGAGATGTACAATGCAGAAACAGTCCCATCAATCCAACTTGTCCATGCCTACCAGTTCTCCTAACCTAATCTTGACTCAATTGCCCGCACTTGGCCCATATCCCTCTGCACCTTTCCTCGTCATATACCAATCCAGATGCCCTTTAAATGCTGTAATTGTACCAGCCTCCACCACTTCCTCTGGCAGCTCATTCCATACATGCACCACTCCTCAGCCCATTGGCCCATCTCATCAAGATCCTGTTGTACTCTGAGGTAACCTTCTTTGCCATCCACTACACCTCTAGTTTTGGTGTCATCTGCAAACTTACTAACTGTATGCCCTATGTTCACATCCAAATCATTGTATAAATGATGAAAAGCAGTGGACCCAGCACCGATCCTTGTGGCACACCACTGTCACAGGCCTCGAGTCTGAAAAGCAACTCTCGGCCACCGCCCGTCTTTTACCTCAAAGTCAGTTCTGTATCCAAATGGCTAGTTCTGCTTGTACTCCATGAGATCTAACCTTGCTAACCAGTCTACAATGGGAATCCTTTTCGAGGGCCTTACTGATGTCCACATAGATTGCGTCTACCGCTCTGCCCTCATCAAATTCTCTTTGTTACTTCTCTGAACAAACTCAGTCAAGTTAGCGAGACATGATTTCCCACACACAAAGCCATGTTGACTATTCCTAATCAGTCCTTGCCTTTCCAAATACATATAAATCCTGTCCGTCAGGATTCCCCCTAACACCTTGCCCGCCACCAATCTCAGGCTTCCTGGTCTATAGCATCTCTCAGCTTTAAAGCATCACCTTTTCATTCTGAAGCTATGTCCTCTGGTTCTAGTCTCTCCTACTCGTGGAAACACCTTTCCATATCCAGTCTACCACGGGGCCTCAGTATTCTGCAAGTTTCAATCAGATCTCCCTCACTCTTCTGAATTCCATTGAGTCCAGACCCAGATCCTCAGCCACTCCTCATGTGACAAATCTTTCATTCCTGGGATCATTCTTATAAAATGCCTCAGGAATGCTCTTAACTTACTATTGTGAGAGATGACATTACACTGAATTACATATTTTGACTGCAGGCTATAAAACCACCGAACTTTAGCAGCAAGCTATGTTAGTGTCCCTTTCTCACTGACTGCTGCTATCTCCTCAGCAGTTTGAAGGGTCTATGATATGTAGATACTAGACAGTACAAACTGAGCGGACACATCTCTCTGTAATGAGAACAACCATGTTCTACTCAGACTATGTGGACTTTACCTTTACCTTCACCAAGCATATGTTAATATGATTAAGAAAACATTTACTCAACAACAGGAATGTTGGATGATTACAAAAATAACTTGGTCCACATATATTTTGCCTGAACCATGGTTGCTACCATATAACCAAAAACAATTATACATGAGGAAGTCTAAACCCAGTTTATTCATCCAAGACGTGTGTTGCAATTAAGTGCTTTCTGTTTTCTTGTCTTTGACAGTGCATTACCCTATAATGTCGGTATGTGTGCTCTCATGTATGTTCACCCTGTTCAATGTCCTTGCTTTTATCTTCATCTTCACTCTCAGAAGATTACTGCTGATCCCCTATTTCCTCTGCTGACAGTCCACACTCTGTTTGTCAACTGCACTTGAGAAAGGCATAGTGCACCATTTCTGATCTATACTGCAATGCCCCACTGGAGCTTCCAACTCAGCTTGAAGTGGTTGAGTTATGATTGTTCAACTATGGCCCTGGTGGAAGCATGGGCAGTGTTGTATCTTCATTTTCCCGTTGCCTCAGGGACGCACTACCCCCTTGATAGCATTCATAGGCCCTTATTTCAAGGAGATTGGAGTGTAAGAGTAGGGAAGACTTACTGCAACTGACAAAGGTACTGGTGAGACCACATAGAGTCATACAACATGGAAACAGACCGTCCGTTCCAACAAAGCCTTGCCGAACATTATCCCAAACTAAACTAGTTCCACCTGCCTGCTCCTGGCCTATAGCGCTCCAACCCTTTCCCACTCAAGTACTTATCCAAATGTCTTTTAAACCTTATAATAGTACCCACATCCTCCCTTTTCTCAGGAAGTTCATTCCTGTTTGTTTTTTTAGCCTTCCCAATCTTCTGATTTCCCAGTGCTTTTGGCCACTTTATAGGCTCTCTCTTTTTCTTTGATAGATTTCCTGACTTCCTTTGTCAGATATGGCTGTCTAATCCCTCCCCAAATAATCTTTCTCTTCTTGGGGATGAACCTCTGTACAGTGTCCTCAATTTTACCCACAAACTCCTGCCATTTTTGCTCTACTGTCTTCACTGCTAGGCTCTGCTTCCAGTTTATTTTCGTCAGTTCCTCTCTCATGCCCTCATAATTACCTTTATTAAACTGTAACACCATTACATCCGATTTTGCCTTCTCTCTTTCAAACTGCAGACTGAACTCTACCATATTATGATCGCTGCTTCCTAAGTGTTCCTTTACTTTAAGATTTTTTATAAAGTCTGTTTCATTACATAGCACTAGGTCCAGAATAGCCTGCTCCCTTATGGGCTCCATGACAAGCTGTTCCAAAAAGCCATCCTGTAAACATTCCATGAATTCCCTTTCTTTGGATCCACTTGCAAAATTATTTACCCAGTCCACCTGCATATTGAAGTCTCCCATGATCACTGTGACCTTGCCTTTCTGATATGGCTTCTCTATTTCCCGGTACATGTTGCGCCCCTGGTCCTGACCACTGTTAGGAGGTCTGTACATAACTCCCATTATGGTTTTTTTGCCTTTGTGGTTCCTCAATTCCACTCACACAGACTCCACATCATCCGATACTATGTCATTCAGCACCATATATTTAATTTTGTTCTTAACTAACAAGGCAACCCCGCACCCTCTGCCCACCTCCCTGTCTTTTCAATAAGTTGAAAACCCTTGGATGTCCCCCCTGTAACCACGTCTCTGTGATGCCTACCACATCATAATCATTCACGATGATCTGTGCCATTAGTTCGTCTGCTTTGTTATGAATGCTACGAGCATTCAGGTAAAGTGCCTTAATGTTAACTTTCTTATCATCAGAGATATTGGAAGTCATAAGATGTCCTAAGTTATCCTTCCTTTTTGCTGCATTCCCAGTCTATTTCAAGTTTAAATCTGCCTGCACATATGCTATCTTGCCGCTTATCTTTCCATTTAACTTTATACTCCCTGTCGCTTTCACTTTCCCTCCTCCCCAACTCAGAAGTTTAAAGTCCTACTGACCACCCTATTTATCCTCCTCACTAGAACATTGGTATCTGATCGGTTCAGGTGGAGACCGTCCCAATGGTACAGATCCCCCCTGTTCCAAAACTGATGCCAAGGCCCCATGAAGTGGAATCCCTCTTTCCCACACCAATCTCTTAGCCACGTGTTTACTTCCCTAATTTTCTTATCCCTATGCCAATTGGCACGTGGCTTGGGCAGTAATCCGGAGATTATGACCCTTGAGGACCTGTATTTCCATTTCCTTCCTAGTGCTCGATAATCCCCAAACAGGTCCTCCACCCTAGCTTTGCCTATGTTGTTGGTCCCAACGTGCACCACACAACTGGATCCTCCCCCTCCCGCTCCAATATCCTTTCAAGCCGGTCAGAGATGTCCCGAACCCTGGCACCGGGTAGGCAACACACCATGCGAGACTCCTGATCCAGCTTGCATAGTATACTATCTGTCCCCCTAATTATAGAATCCCCTAGAACAACTACTTGTCTTTTTGCTCCCCCCTCTTGAATGGCCTTCTGCACCATGGTGCTGTGGTCAGCTGGCTCATCCTGTCCAGAGCCCTTTTCCTCATCCGTACAGGGAGCAAGAATCTCATACCTGTTGGACAAAGTCAAGGGTTAAAGCCCAGTTACCAAGCCAAACCAAGTTACAATTGAAAATAATGCATTTCCATTGGCTCATTTCAAGGCAAACAAACAAAATAAATTGATTGCAAGAATGTTTGATCACTGAGGTTAGTCTGCCCTTCCCTCTGAACACAATAAAACTGCAATAAACAATGCACCTGTTTCTAGAATTTGTTTTATTTCAACAATAAATACTTTGTACAGTGAGCAATAAAATCTTGCTGAGGAGACAGGACAGTGAAACACAGATGGAAGTGATATGGGATATTTTGGAACTATCATTGTCCCTGGATCACTAAACATTAGATATGTGAGTAAGATAAATACGGAAATCCTGATGATATGACTTGCACGTTTCAAATTCCCATGACCTTCTGTCGACCCCTCTCCCTGACCATCAAGGACATCCAAGGCTTAGCTCCCAGCTCCCCTGTGTACCAGCTCCCCAGCCTGTGATATCTTACCTTGGTTTATTTAGACATTTCAAAGAAATCCTCTGCCTTCTGCAGTGAGTTTCAGTCACAGACATTGCAAAGTCCTCGTTCGTTTCCTGGTAGCTGTTTGCTAAATCTAGGCTTCAACCACCTCTTGGGTAACTAAACTCACACACACTGAATCTCCTTTCCCATCTATCATTCTGTTCCATTGTCCATGTGATTACTATCCAAACCCACACATTACCTTCTGAATACCCAGTGACCGAGTGAGTAAGCTAACCTCCAGATCCAGTCCCACAAACTTCCAGACCCTCTGAACCCTCTGAAACTACAAACATACATCATGGATCATCCGATTTCAGCCCCACCCCTTACCCTCCCCTTATCTGACCTGTCAAACACCTTGACTGTTAGAACCATCCTCCAAACCAGAACTGACCAGAAAACACCACCACGCACACATTCTAATTACTCCCACCAACTGGACTCTGCAATTCAATCTCAACCATCCAGCTTTTGCCCCCAAACAGATACAATTACCCCCATTGAAATGCATTGACACAATAGAGTCAGGCCCGATTATACTGCCCCTTTTCCCAACTATCCGGATACACTCAAGGCAGAATGACCAGCTCATCCTTGTACCAGCTCAGCAATCTGCATTATCCAATCTTTCTTTATTCAACCATTTCAAAGCCATCCTCTGAAATGTGAAGGAAGGATGAGACTCAGGAAACACATAGATTTGACAAAAATCTTCTGTGAAGATTGCAGCTCTGTATCAGCTAAGTGACAGAATTTCATGATTATGTGCGATGAATCTGTCACAATCACATTCGATCAAGTTGCTCTGGAGAGTTTCAGCGTTCAGAACTCTGGGTTGGGGACAGAATTGTCACATTTGATGGATTTCCAAACAGAATTCTTAATACCAAAGTTTGGTTTCTGGTCACTGGATTCAAAATGTTAACTCTGATTTCTCTTCACAGATGCTGCCAGACCGCTGAGCTTTTCCAGCAATTTCTGTTTTTGTTTCTGATTTACAGTATCTGCAGTTCCTTCCATTTTATTTGATTATCAATGACCTGAATGCTCAGCATTTGTCCAATATAAAATGCTCAAATAGCCAATCACTATGACTCAGAGACTAACAGTTAATAAGTCTGTTGCCCACCTGTAAACTTGTGAAATACTGACTCTCTTTGTTGCTGTGCTGCGTAACTGACTTACTCAAGGGCTAATGCAACAGGCCAGACAGTAAATCAGGTGGCATGTGAGACAATATTGAATACCCATTGAATGCTCATTGGCATTTGGTGCTAAAAGTTTGGATTATGATGCAGTCTGGATAAATTAGATATTGCAAACAGGAGATAATCAAATGGACAGTCACTATTTTCAATAATATAAAGAAACAACTGTGGATGTTGGAAATCTGAAACACAAATAGAAGTTACTGGATATTTCTCTCTGCATTCTCTCTACCAATGCTGCCAGACCCGTGGAGTTAACATTTTGACCCTTTTGCAGAATTGGACTTGAAATGTTAACTCGACTTTCTCTCCACTGGCTTCAATAAGCAGCTCTGCCACGCCCATTTTGGAGCAGATATTTTAACCTTCATTTGCTGAGTAATGTCAACTCAGACAGCTCAGTTTCCAGACATGAAAGTTCGTATTTTGGAAATGTGCATGCAATTTAAATCCCTCTCATTTGTCCTGTTAAAAAGGCTTTGGCTTCTTTTGATGGGCAACATAAAGACAGACTGTTTTCCCAAGATACAAATATAAATTGTTTCTGTTCATATGAGCCTGTCCAATATGTTTGTATTTAAACAAATCAAAATAATAGCTCTGTATCTGAACGTGGGCAGCTTTTGTGTCAACTTAAATCAATCCATAGCACACATTGATGTAAATAAATACAGCATGAGGGGAAAGTTCGGGGAAAGCAGCCACTCAAGGGGCTGTTCGATAGGCCCTCTGATGTTAAACATGAAGAGATATTGGCTGCTTGTGATAGTGAGATGGCAATCAGCATTGCTGATTTGAATCTACCTGTAAATCAGGTTGGCAGCAGTAACGTGGATGAGAGGTTATTGATGACCTTCGAGAAAGTATCTTAGAGCTGCGTGTTCTGAAGCAACCAGACAGAAGGTTATGTTATTATCATCTTATTGATACTGTGTAATGTGACAGGATTTATGAAGCAATCTCAGTGTAAAGATTTTCCTACGTAGCAGCCATCACAATATAATTCAATTTTACATCCAATGTGAATGGAAGAAGATTGACTCTGAGGTAAGTTTTTCAAACTTAAACAAGATCCACTCTGCAGGCATGTAAATTAAACCAGCTGAAGTGAATGGTGTAACTGGCTCGGAGAGAGATCAGTAGAGACAGTGATGGCAGAGATTTAAGAGGATACCTCAGAATAAGTATATTCTGATTGAAACAAGAGACTTTAAAGGGAGGACTTGCTTTCTGTGGTTGACTGAAAAGTTGAAGAAACCAGCCAACCTGAGGATATTGCAAACATGGGTGGCAGGTCAGATGATTGATTAGAAAATAAAGTATGGCAGAGAAAAAGGTTAATTAGGAGGAAATTATAATCTCAGAACCCAACTGAAAATGTTAAAAACAACAAAGCAAGAGTTTCCATGGGTATTTAAAAACAAAACATGTATGCAATGTGAGTGCCATGTTTGGGCGGCTCGGTGGCACAGTGGTTAGCACTGCTGCCTCACAGTGCCAGAGACCCATGTTATTTCCCACCTCAGACTGACTGTGTGGAGTTTACACATTCTCCCCGTGTCTACGTGGGTTCCTCCGGGTGCGCCCGTTTCCTCCCACAGTCCAAAAATGTGCAAGTTAGGTGAAATGGCCACGCTAAAATTGCCCGTAGTGTTAGGTGCAGGGGTAAATGTAGGGGAATGGGTCTGGGTGGGTGCACTTCAGCGGGTCGGTGTGGACTTGTTGGGCTGTAGGGCCTGCTTCCACTCGAAGTAATCTAATCTAATCTAATCCTCTAGGGAGTGAGAATATGGGAGTTATTGGTAGATGTTAGGGGGCAAAAAGTGCAGAGCTGGAAAAGCACATCAGGGCAGACTGCATCCAAGGAGCAGGAGAATCGATGTTTCTGGCATAAACCCTTCATCCATAGATGTTAAGGAAATGGCAAATTAAATGAATAAGTAAATTGCTTCTATCTTCACTATAGAAGATACAAAAAGCATTTCAGTAATCGTGGTAAGACACTGTTTTGCTGACATTGAAACTTCAGGCCAACTGTGTCTACATGCTGACTCAGAACTGAGCACATGCACAGTTCCAAATTGTCTGCATCATCATTCCAATCTCCCTCACCCTCTCCCTTCCTCTCTGAATCTGAACATCACCGCCATTCTCTGCACCACCTCCACCAGCCCCAACCACCATCAGACTGGACATCAATCTCTCTCTTCTCCAGGTCACAATGTCTCTCTCACCCTCAGACTTTCTCTCCCACCCCCACTCTATCCCTCCAAATCTCAACATCCAGTGAAACTGAGCAGACATGGAAAGAAGATGCATGATTGAAACACTTCAACCAATCGCATTCACCCATGCATGAGCAAGCATCTCCCTGGAGAATACTGCATGTACTCCTCAGTGTCAACCCAACTGTAAGTCAGGAAGTAGGAGGGAGGGATGAACACAATGTAATTACAGTCACTAAGGAGGCTGGACTCAGCAAACTGATAATAGGTCTCATCACCTTCTGTCTTCATCCCAGAGTCTTAAAAGAGGTTGTTAATTTGGTTGTAGATGCATTAATGCAAATTCTTTGAATTTCCCAAGATTCATTAGACTTCACTCAGTCAGAGATCATTTAGTCTGTCAATGTTTTGCCCCATCCCTTGTCAGTGACCATCGCCTCCCTGCCTCTAAACCTCTTCTGGCCCCAAGGCCTATCTGGAATGACTTGATGGCACTAACTGCTGTTTGGAGACTCTTGCTGACACTAATCTCGAGGATGCATAAGGTTCACTTGGTACAAGGTTCATTAATTGAAACCTGCTGTTTTTCTATTACTACAGTATAATAATGTCTATTTAACCCTGACCGTATAATTCATTTCAACAGTCCCTTATTTTGAAAGAGGATGTAAATGCATTAAAGACAGTTCAGAGGAGGTTTACTCGATGAATACTTTGAATGAGTGGCTTGTGCAATCGGGATAGGTGCTCAGACTGGGTTTGTTTCTGCTGGAGTTTAGACGGGTTAAGAGTGATCTGATCAAACTGTATAAAGGCTCTTAATGATCTTGGAATGGATGTTTCTTCTTGTGGGTGAGTTCAGAATTAGGTGCCATGTTTATAAAATTAGTGAGGGGTCACACTTTTTGGACAGAGATGAAGATAATTCTTTTTTCGGGTGTGTAACTTTGGAATTGTCTGTCCCAGAAAGTAGGAGAGGTGAGGACAATGGATATTTTTAATTCACAGGTAGATTTATTCCCTTACATAACAAGAATCTAAGATTACACTGCGTAGATGGGAACGCAAAACATAGACTTATCAGCCATAAACTTATGAAAGAGTGGAATAGGTTCAAGCGAGCAAATGAATTTGTTAAATGCATTCATGAAAGTTTCCTCAAACAGTATATAGAGGATCCTACTCAGGAAGGGACAAAACTCGACCTACTCATGGGAAATAGGGCAGGACAGGTGATGGAGGTAATAGTGGGGGAGTATTTTGGGACCAGTCCTATTAATTTTAAAGTAGTTATGGAGAGGAACTGGTCCACAGGTTCAAGTTCTAAATTGGAGAAAGGTGAATTTTGATGGAATTAGACAGGAGCTTGCCGGGGTTAATTGGAGTAGTTTGTTTGCAGGTAAAGGGACCTCCAGCAAGTGGGAGGCCTTTAAAAGTGAGATCGCTGAAGTTCAAGGTCGATATGTTCCTATGAAGGTGAAAGGCAAGGTTGACAGGAATAGGGAACCCTGAATGACAAGAGATATTGAGGCTTTGACCAGAAAACGAATGAGGTATGGCTGAGGTACCGGCAGCTGGGACCAAGGGAATCCCTGGATGTATACAGGGGATGCAGGGTTTTACTGAAGAAGAAATCAGGAAAGCAAAAAGGGGGCATGGGATGGCCTTGGCTGAGAAGGTTAGGATGCGTCCAGAGGTTCTTTAAGTAAAAAGGAGTAAGAATAACTAGCAAAAGAATAGTTATTTCTTATTTTCTAAAGGCAAGTGTCAGTCATTGTGTTCCAGAGGCAATTCAATTGGACAAATTGATAGGCTTGAAGCAAAGCACACTTTATTCTTACACTGCAGTTAAAATAGTGATTTTAAAATAGCGACAATTCCAAGATGGAGGTGAAACAGGACACCTGAGATCGAGCTTGTCCACTCCACCCATTTAGAGTCATCGGGTCATCGGGTCATAGAGATGTACAACACAGAAACAGACCCTTCGGTCCAACTCATCCAGATATTCCAACTCATTCAGATATTCCAACTCAATCTAGCCCCACCTGCCAGCACTCGGCCCATCTTCCTCCAAACCCTTCCTATTCATATACCCATTCAGATGCCTTTTCAAATGTTGCAATTGTACCAGCCTCCACCACATCCTCTGGCAGCTCATTGCATACACGTACCACCCTCTGTGTGAAAACGTTGCCCCTTAGGTCTCTTTTATATCTTTCCCCTCTTACCCTAAACCTATGCCGTCTAATTCTGGACTCCCCCACCCCATTTGTCTGTTTATCCTACCCATGCCCCTCATGACTTTATAAACCTCTATACAGTCACCCCTCAGCCTCCGACGCTCCAGGGAAAATAGCCCCAGCCTGTTCAACCTCTCCTGCAACTCAAATCCTCCAACCCTGGCAATATTCTTGTGAATCTTTTCTGAACTCTTTCAAGTCTCACAACATCTTTTTAAAAGGAAGGAGAGCAGAACTGCACACAATATTCCAAAAGTGGCCTAACCAATGTCCTGTACAGCTGCAACTAACTCCTGTGTTCAATACTGTGACTAATAAAGGAAAGCATACCAAACGCCTTCTTCACTATCATATCCTACCTGCAACTCCACGTTCAAGGTGCAAGAGCCTGCACTCCAAGATCTCTTTGTTCAGCAACACTCCCTAGGACCTTACCATTATATGTATAATTCCCGCTAATATTTGCTTTCCCAAAGTGGCTCCTACCATCACTACTTTACAGTTGTTAAACTTTTGCACAAACTCCCTAAAATTTTTTTTTACGTAGCTTTCCCATGAGTTCTTGGCCTATAGAATACAGGCCTAATGCACTTTATGGTCTCTTAAGAATGTCAATCCCTGTGTGGCAAATTCCCAACTGCAGCATTGCCATGTGCCCTGCAGATTAGAGGGATAATTAGTGGGATTAGTTCAGCCTTGTTCAAAAGAGGAGAATTACTTGAATATCGAAGTAGTACATACTATTCAAGCTCAATGAAGGAGGAACAGAATATTGGTTTGCTTCAGTATTGTCTCATATGCTGCCAATGGGAGCTCTGTGAGTATTCCTTCATTTGAAAAGGGGATTTTCAGACTAAATGAGAGAGAATAATTGTATTAGATGAAATCCATCAAGTCCCATTTGCCAGCATCTGGCCCACACCCCTTCAAACCTCTTCCACTTTGGGGACAGTGACCACAATTCGGAGACTTTTACTCTAGTGATGGAGAGGGATAAGTGTGCACTGCAGGGCAAGAGTTATAGCTGGGGACAGGGAAATTATGATGCGGTTAGGCACGACTTAGGATGCGTGGCTTGGAAAAGTAGGCTTCAAGGGAAGGGCGCAATTGATATGTGGAGCTTGTTCAAGGAGCAACTATTGAGTGTCCTTGATAAGTATGTACCTGTCAGGCAGGGAGGAAAGGGTCATGTGAGGGAGCCGTGGTTTAATAAGGAATTGTAATCCCTTGTTAAAGGGAAGAGGGCAGCCTATGTAAAGATGAGGCGTGAAGGTTCAATTGGGGTGATTGAGAGTTATAATGTAGCCAGGAAGGATCTGAAGAGAGAGCTAAGATCAGCAAGGAGGGGACATGAAAAGTCCTTAGTTGGTAGGATTAGGGAAAACCCAAAGGCTTTCTATAGGTATGTCAGGAATAAAAGAATGACTAGGGTAGGAATAGGTCCAGTCAAGGATAATAATGGAAAGTTGCGTGTGGAGGCCGAAGAGATTGGGGAGACACTGAATGAATACTTTTCGTCAGTATTCACCCAGGAACAGGAAATTGTTGCCGATGTGAATACTGAGTCACAAATTAATTAGAATGGATGGCTTTGAGGTATGTAGGGAAGAGGTGTTGGAAATTCTGGAAAGGGTGAAAATAGATAAGTCCCCTGGCCTGATGGCATTTATCCTAGGATTCTCTGGGAAGCAAGGGAGGAGATTGCAGAGCCATTGGCCTTGATTTTTATGTCCTCGTTGTCTACGGGAATAGTGCCAAAAGACTGGAGGATAGCAAATGTGGTTCCCTTGTTCAAGAAGGGGAGTAGGGATAACCCTAGTAACTATAGGCCAGTGAGTCTCACTTCTGTTGTGAGCAAAGTTTTAGAGAGAATTGTAAGGAATAGGATTTATGAACATCTGGATAGGAATAATGTGATCAAAGATAGTCAGCATGGTTTTGTGAAGGGCAGGTCGTGCCTCACAAACCTTATTGAATTCTTTGAGAAGGTGACTAAGGAGGTGGATGAGGGGAAAGCGGTAGATGTGGTGTATATGGATTTTAGTAAGGCGTTTGATAAGGTTCCCCATGGTAAGCTACTGCAAAAAATACGGAGGTATGGCATTGAGGGTGAGTTGGAGGTTTGGATTAGGAATTGGCTGGCTGGAAGAAGACAGAGGGTAGTAGTTGATGGTAAAAAGGTTCATCTTGGAGTGCAGTTACTAGCGGTGTTCTGTAAGGATCTGTTTTGGGACCATTGCTGTTTGTCATTTTGATAAATGACCTGGAGGAGGGGCCAGAAGGTTGGGTGAGCAGATGATACGAAAGTTGGTGGAGTTGTTGACATGAGGAAGGATGTGTCAGGTTACAGTAGGATATAGATAAGCTGCAGAGCTAGGCAGAAAGGTGGCAAATGGAGTTCAATGTAGGTAAGTGTGAGGTGATTCACTTTGGTAAGAGTAACAAAAAGATGGGGTACTGGGGTAATGGTCGGATACTTGGTAGTGTGGATGAGCAGAGGGATCTTGGTGTCCATGTCCACAGATCTATGAAAGTTGCCACCCTGGTAAATAGTGCGGTGAAGAAGGCATATGGCGTACTGGCTTTTATTGGTAGAGGAATTGAGTTTCGGAGTCCTGAGGTCATGTTGCAGCTGTATAAGAGTCTGGTGCAGCCGCATCTGGAGTATTCTGTGCAGTTTTGGTCGCCATACTATAGGAAGGATGTGGAGGCACTGGAACGGGTGCAGAGGAGGTTTACCAGGATGTTGCCTGGTATGGTAGAAAGATCGTATGAGGAAAGGCTGAGGCAGTTGGGGCTGTTTTCATTAGAGAAAAGAAGGTTTAGGGGTGACTTGATAGAGGTGTACAAGATGATTATGGGTTTAGATAGGGTTGACCATGAGAACCTTTTTCCACGTATGGAGTCAGCTATTACGAGGGGGCATAGCTTTAAATTAAGGGGTAGTAGGTATAGAACACATGTTAGGGATAGATTCTTTACTCAGCGAGTCCTGAGTTCATGGAATGCCCTGCCAGTAGCAGTGGTGGACTCTCCCTCTTTATGGGCATTTAAACAGGCATTGGATAGGCATATGGAGGATAGTGGGCTAGTTTAGGTTAGGTGAGCTTGGATCGGCGTAACATCGAGGGCCAAAGGGCTTGTACTGCGCTATATTTTTTCTATGTTTCTATGTTCTAGGACATCGGTTAAGGCACTGCTGGAATATTATGTACAATTCCAGTCTCCTTCCTATTGGAAAGATGTTGTGAAACTTGGAAGAGTTTAGTTAAGATTTGAAGGGATGTTGCCAGGGTTGGAGAATTTGAGCTATAGGGAGAGGTTGAATAGGCTGGGACTTCTTTCCCTGGAGCGTCGAAGGCTGAGGGGTGATCTTATGGAGGTTTATAAAATCATGAGGGGCATGGATAGGATAAATAAACAAAGTCTTTTCCCTGGGGTGTGGCAGTACAGATCATAGGAGGACATAGGTTTAGGGTGAGACAGGAAAGATATAAAAGAGACCTCGGGAGCAACTTTTTCATTCAGAGAGTTTTACGTAAATGGAATGAGCTGCCAGAGGAAGTGGTGGTGGCTAGTACAATTGCAACATTGAAAAGGCATCTGCATGGGTATGTGAATAGGAAGGGTTTGGAGGGATATGTGCCAGGTGCTGGCAGGTGGGACTAGATTGTTTTGGGATGGCATGGATGAGTTGGATGAAAGGGTCTGTTTCCAAGTTGCATATCTCTATGATTCTATGACACTGTGACACTGCCACCTTTAGTGATCTGTGGATGTGTACACCCATATCCCTCTGCATGTTAATGCTCTGAAGGGTTCTGCCATTCACTATAAAATTGCCAGCTGTATTTAATCTTTCAAATGCATTACCTCACATTTGTTGAGATTAAACTCCATCTGCCATTTTTCTGCCCATGCCTCCAACTGATCTATGTTCTGTTGTATCCTCTGACAATCCTCCTCATTATCTGCAAATCCATCAATCTTTGTATCGTCCCAATCTTTGTATCTTCCACAAACATACTAATTAGACTCGTCACATTTTCCTCCAAATTATTTATAAAGGCCATGAACAGTAGAGGTCCCAGCTCTGATCCCTGTGAACACCTCTAGTCATAGCCCTCCATTCTGAAAAGCATCCTCCACTACTCCCCTCTGTCTCCTATGATTGAGTCAGTTCTAAATAGGAAAATCCATCTTGCCAGCTCACCCCCGATACCATGTGACTTCACCTTTTGTACCAGTCTGCCATGAGGGACCTTGTCAAAGGTTTTACTGAAGTCCATGGAGACAACATCAACTGGTTTTCCCTCATCAATCATCTTCATTATCTCCTTAAAAACGTGGTCCACTTAGGAAGGCACAACCTCTCCCTCACAAAACCATGCTGTCTGTCACTAATAAATCCATTTTCTTCTAAATGCAAATAGATCTTGTCCGTGTGAATATTTTCCAATCGTTTCCCTACACTGACATAAGGTTCACAGCTCTGTAATTCCCAGGATTATCCCTGCCACCCTTCTTAAACAATGGAACAACATCAGCTATTTTCCAGTCTTCTGGGACCTCACCTGTGGCCAGAGAGAATACAAAGATGTCTGTCAATGCTGCAGCAATTTGTTCTCTTGTCTCCCTCAGTATTCTGGGATCGATCCCATCAGGACCCAGGGACTTATTTACCTTAATACTTTTTAAGACACACAGAATGTTTCCGTGTCCATGTTTAACCTGATGTCATGAGGCTTCATGGGGTCTGGGACATTAATGCTGAGCACTTCCATAGCACAGCCCTCTTGACTGTATCCCACGGAGTTGTTCCCTCTGCTGGCTCTGTCCTGACAGTGGGACAGGACCTGCCCTGAGATGGTCATTGTGTTGTCTGGGACATTGTCTGTAAAGTGGGATTCTGTGATTGTGACTATGTTCGATTGTTGCTCGATTAGTCTGTGAGGAATATACTGCAGGTCAGTTTTAAGTGTTATACAAGAAAGAGTTAACACCTTTTTTCTTTGAACTGTAAAATCAAGCTGAACTAAATTTAGTTCTCTTTTGCTTCAATAATCAGAGTACACACCCGATTATTTCTCAATTCAGTAACTGCAGTAACCAGCTGAGTCACCTTCCCAACACACTGCCCGACCAAATACATTGAAAACAGCTTCGGAAAGGCCTGAATTCAAATATAGTGCTGCTGCACCTCACTGTCCCTCCAATAAAGAGTGAGTCAATGATGGGATCTGAAATCTGTCCAGAGAGCTTCCAAACTGGGTCCAGGCAGTTATTCAAATATCCCCTCACTACAGACAATTCAGAACTATCTCAGAGAGGGTGCAGAATATTCCCAAAGGGGAGAGGGACCAGCAGGATGTTGCTGTACACATTGGAACCCATGATACAGGATGGGAAAAGGACGAGGTTCTGAGGAGAGAAAATAGGAATTTAGGCAGGAACTTAAAAAGTCAATCCCGGAGGGTAGTTGTAGGAGGGGGATGAGGGTGTGAGTCCTTTTAGGGTAGAGAATACGAGAAAGAATATCAGGCTTATATGATTTAACCAAATCAGAAATTATAATGTACTTAATAAAAGCAGAGGGCTCAGTAAACGGATTCCCGCGGCTGGGTTTTGAGATTTCACTCCCTATTGCCGGTCTCCTCCCTCATTCATTCCATTTCACGGAGGCGCGATTTGACAGTAACTTTCTTCAAGGGGGCAGGGACCCCATTCAATCTGTATCGAACAGGTCCGTGCTGATGGAGACAACTTGTTTGATGTCCTGCAAGCTGTTCCAGTCCCGGTAGATGGTTCTGAGGGGGATTAGTATTCTCATCTTTTCATAGTTTCGGGTGAGATAGTGCGCTGGGGAGTGGGGAGACCACAGTTTGATGAATGACTGAATGAAATGCGGAAGGAGTAAATACCGAGCGATTGTGAGTGGGTTGGCAAATAAAGGGACCTTAATATAAAAATAAAGAAACATATAGTACAATATCTCACACAACCATAGAATAAGATGTTTGAAGGTGATTGACTCTCTGCATCAGTAAAGACACGCCAGCTCGCCCACGGAGACATTGGGAATGATTAACTGATATGGGTGAGCAGGGCAGAACCTCAGCAGATCACAGGATATTCAGGGACAAAGGTTACAAGATAAACAAGTGACCACATCAGCGAACAGGCACCGTGTGTTTGCATCTGACCGGTAGATATGTAATAGACAGTGATGTCATCAAAATGCCGAGTTAATTGGATTATTAATTGGATGTAATTAATTTACAAACTTAATGAAATTAACTTCCTCATCAACTGATTTACAGACCTGATCATCGCCCAGTTGGTTGACTTGTGGACTTGATATGATCAACTGCACACGAACAGTTAGTTTGTAGACTGCCATAACTTTGATGTCAGAAAGTGTAAGATTGGTATTGTGCGGGTGTTTGACAGAGAGAGCTGGATTGTCCTGTGTGACGGTCTGGAGTTCCTCTCCTGGCTGTAATCGATTCCCGCTGGAATAAACTGCTGTTCCTGCTGAATTGCCCAGACCTTCAGAGTCTGCTTGCCTCAGAGACAGCGGTCACTCCTAAAGCAGTAATATCTGGATTACTCCCAGTGCCGTGTCCCAGTGGGAGTAGGAACAGGAGGGTAGAGCAGATAAATGTGTAGCTGAGGAGCTGGTATTGGGGAGAAGGATTCATATTTTTGGATCATTAGAATCTCTTCCAAAGCAGAGACTTGGGACTGCCATAGCGTTAAGGGTTTGGATAGAGAGGAATTTGTGAAGTGTGCACAAGCAAATACTCTGATTCAGTATTTGGATGTACTTACGAAAGAAGAAGCAAAACATGACCCACTCTTGGGAAATAAAGCAGGACAGGTGACTGAGCTATCAGTCAGGGAGCGCTTCAGGGCCAGTGACCCTAATCCTATTAGATTTACAATAGTGATGGAAAAAGACAGAGCAGGTCTAAAAGTTAAAGATATTAATTTAGAGGAAGGCCAATTTTGATGATATTAGGCAAGAACTTACAAAAGTTGATTGGATGTGGGTATTCGCAGGTAAAGGATGGCTGGAAAGTTGGAAGCCTTCAACAATGAGATAATGAGAGTCCAGAGACAGTATGTTCCTGTTAGGGTGAAGGGCAAGGCTGGTAGGTGTAGGGAATACTGGATGACCAGAGAAAATGAGGTTTTGTTCAAGAATAAGAAGGAAGCATATGTCAGGTATAGACAGCAGGGATTGGGAGAATCTCAAGAAGAGTATAAAGGCAGGAGAAATATACATAAGGGGGAAACCAGGAAGGAAAAAATGGGACATGAGATAGCTTTGGCAAATAGGGTTAAGGAGAATCCAACAGGATTTTATAAATACATTAAAGACAAAAGGGTGATTATGGAGAGAATAGGGTCCCTGAAAGATTAACAAGCCCACCTGTGGATCAACAAGCCCATCTTGCATCAGTGTTTATTGTGAAGAAGGAGATGGAAGCATGAGAACTTGGGATAACTGTAATAAGGACATCTTCAAAATGCCCATATAACAGAGGAAGAGGTGCTGCACATCTTTAAACACATAAAAGTTTATATATCCTCAGGACCTGTCCAGGTGTACCCGAGAGCTCTGTGAGAAGCTCGGGAAATGATTACTGGGGCCCTTGCTGAGATATTTATATCATCAATAGTCACTGATAAGGTGCCATAAGGCTCGGGGTTGGCGAACGTGGTGTCATTGTTCAAGAAATCTGGGAAGGAGAAGCCAGGGAAATATAGATCGGTGAGCCTGACATCGGTGGTGGGCAATATGTTGAACGGGATCCTGAGGGATCCTGAGGATTTACATAAATTTGGAAAGACAAGGACAGATTAGAGTTAGTCAACATGCTGGGAAATCATGTTTCATTAACTGAATTGAGTTTTTTAAAGAAGTAATGAAGAGGATTGATGAAGGCAGGGTGGTGAATGTGATTTATATGGACTTCAGTAAGGCGTAAAACAAAGTTCTGCATGGTCAGTTGTTCAGAAACACGAGGTCACGTGGAATACAAGTAGAATACTAGCCATTTGGATACAGAAGGTAGGAGACAGAGGATGGCGATGGAAACCTGTGAGACCTGTGACCAGCGGTGTGACACATTGATTGGTGCTGGGTCCACCGCTTTTCATCATTTATGTATCTCCCTCATTGACACTTTGGGCTTGCTCTGACCATGTTAGGCTCGGGCCCACAGCCACATCCATGACTCGATGGGCCGAATGGCCTTATTTCCACTCCTATGTCCTATGTCTTGTGGTCACACCCCAGATGGCCATCCGACAGCACTCAGGACCCACGGTTACTGGCACACTTCCCACAATGCATCACCAGTGCTGCCTCTCAACAGAACTCCAGAAGTGAAGGAAAATATATATTAGAAGGCGAGAGAGGGAAAGGAAATATGGCCAGCCTGGAGCAGATGGGCCGAATTGCCTGTTCCAGAATCTTGGATAACTTGCTCAATCTCCCACTCACACTGCCTGCTCCCACTCTCTCTCTCTCTCCCTCACACTGCCCACTACCACTCTCACTCCCTCACACTTCCCGCTCCGACTCTCTCTCCCTCACACTTCCCATTCCCACTCTCTCTCCCTCACACTGCCCATTCCCACTCTCTCTCCCTCACACTGCCCGTTCCCACTCTCTCTCTCTCTCCCTCACACTGCCTGCTCCCACTTTCTCTCTCTCCCTCACACTGCCCGCTCCCACTCTCTTTCTCCCTCACACTGCCCGCTCCCACTCTCTCTCCCTCACACTGCCCGCTCCCACTCTCTCTCTCCCTCACACTGCCCGCTCCCACTCTCTCTCTCCCTCACACTGTCCATTCCCACTCTCTCTCCCTCACACTACTCACTCCCACTCTCTCCCTCACTCGGCCCGCTCCCACTCTCTCTCCCTCACACTGCCCATTCCCACTCTCTCTCCCTCACACTACTCGCTCCCACTCTCTCCCTCACTCTGCCCGCTCCCACTCTCTCTCTCCCTCACACTGCCCGCTCCCACTCTCTCTCTCCCTCACACTGCCCATTCCCCTCGCTCTCTCTCCCTCACACTGCCCGCTCCCACTCTCTCTCCCTCACACTGCCCGCTCTCACTCTCTCTCTCCCTCACATTGCCCGTTCAGACTCTCTCTCTTCCTCACATTGCCAACTCCCACTCTCTCCCTCACACTGCCCGCTCAGACTCTCTCTCTCCCTCACACTGCCCGCTCCCACTCTCTCTCTCCCTCACACTGCCCGCTCCCACTCTCTCTCTCCCTCACATTGCCCGTTCAGACTCTCTCTCTTCCTCACATTGCCAGCTCCCACTCTCTCTCCCTCACACTGCCCACTCCCACTCTCTCTCTCCCTCACACTGCCCACTCCCACTCTCTCTCTCCCTCACACTGCCCGCTCCCACTCTCTCTCTCCCTCACACTGCCCATTCCCACTGTCTCTCCCTCACACTGCCCATTCCCACTCTCTCTCCCTCACACTACTCGCTCCCACTCTCTCCCTCACTCGGCCCGCTCCCACTCTCTCTCCCTCACACTGCCTGCTCAGACTCTCTTTCTTCCTCACACTGCCCGCTCCCACTCTCTCTCCCTCATACTGCCCACCCCCACTCTCTCTCTCCCTCATCCGAAATTGATTTTCCTGCTCCTTGGTTGTGCCTCACCTGCTGTTCTTTTCTAGCACCACTCAGATTTTGACTCTAATCTCCAGTATCTGCAGTACCCATTTCTGCCGAATGGAAAAGACTGGCAGCTCAGTGTTCTGGTTTTGAGATGGTGCAGAAGGGATAGAAAGAGGCAAGGCAGGGGGAAGGCTGGCATTTCTGATTAAGGAAAATATTACTCCTGTAATTAGAGAAGGTATTTCTGAGGGATATTTTAGTGAAAATATATAGGTTGAAGTTAGAAATAAGAAAGGGATGATCACCTTGATGGGGTTTTATATCGGCTCCCCAAGGGCAATTGAGAAGCAAATATGTTGAGAGATCTCAAATATATGTAAGAATAATAAGTTTGTAATAGTAGGGGATTTTAATTTTCCAAACATTGACTCAGACTGCCATGGTGTGAAAGTTTTTGATGGTGAAGAACTTGTCCAATTGCAAGAAAATTTTTGCAATAGATATATAAATCTTCCTATGAGAGATGGATCAAAACTTGACCTTCTCTTGGGAAATACGGCAGGGCAAGTGACTGAAGTGTGATCAGGGAACGCTTTTGGGCCAGTGATCATAATGCCAGTAACTTTAAAATAGTTGTGTAAAAGGATAAAATTTAAAGTTCTTAATTGGAGTGAGGCAAATGGGTATGAAAGGGTATGAAACAAGAACTTTCAAAAGTTGATTGGAGTAGACTAATCGCAGGGAAAAGGAGGACTGACAAGGGAGGCCTTCCAAAGTGTGACAACCAGAGTTCAGAAACATTCTGTTCCTGTTAGAGTGAAAGGCAAGGCTGGTAAGGTTAGAGAACAATGGATGAATAAAGATGTCGAAGTTCAAGTCAAGAATAAAAAATATACAACTATTAGAGAGACAATTAGGATCAACTGAATGTCTTGAAGAGTGTAAAGAGTGTAGGGACATTCTTTAGAAGGAAATGAGGAAGGCAAAGAGGGGACAGGAAACAGCCTTGGCAGATAGGGTAAAAATTATCCAAAGAGGTTCCATAAATACATTGAGTGGGGGAGCAACTGGAGAGAGAGTAGGTCCCCTTAAAGACCAACAAGGTTGTATTTGTGTTGAACCTCAAGAGATGGGAGGGATATAAAAATATTTTGCATCCATTTTTATTGTTGGGAAAGAAATGGGGGCTGGAGAAATCAGGGATATAAATATTGATGTTTTGGAAACAGTTCACAGAAAATAGAAGAGGAAGTACTGGAGATCTTAAAAAACATAAAGATAGATAAACCTGATCAAATGTGTCCCAGGACGTTGTGGGAAGTTAGAGAGAAGATTGCAGGGCCCCGAGCAGAAATATTTGTATCATCAGTAAACACAGGTGAAGAACTGGAGGACTGGAGTGTGGCTAATGTGTCATTGTTTAAGAAGGGATGTGAGGAAAAGCCTGGGAACGATTGACCTGCGAGTCTGTCCTCGATGGTGGGTAGGTTTTTAGAGATGATCCTGAAAGATAGGATTTACAGAGGTTAGAGAGGAAAGGATTGATTAGAGATGGTCAGTCTGATTTTGTGTGAGCAAAATCATATCTCCCATTTGATTGGGTTTGTTTTTGGAAGTAACCAAAATGATTGATGAGGACAGAGTGTTAGATGGTGTTTGCTTGGCCTTTAGTAAAGCCTTTGATGAGGCTCTGCATGATCGACTAATTGGTAAAGTTAGATCACATAGGATTCAGGGTGGACTTGCCAACTGAATACAGAATTGGCTTTTGGCAGAAGATGGTGGATCATTGTTTTTCAGATGGAGGCCTGTGACCAGTGGTGTCCCACAGGGAGTGGTACTGGCTCCACTTCTGTTAGTCATTTATACAAAGGATTTGGGTGGGAATGTAGGAGGCAATGGTTAGTAAGTTTGTGGATGACACCAAAATGGTAAAATAGACAGTGAAGAAGGTGACCCAAGATTACAAAGTGATCTTGATCAATTGGGTCAATGGGCTGAGGAGTAGCAGATGGAGTTTAATTTGGATAAACGTGAGGTATTGCATTGTGGTAATACAAACAAGGTCAGGACTTAACGGTAGGCCCTGGGTAGTGTGGGAGAGCAGAGAAACCTCAGGGTTCAGGTGCATAGTCCTTTGAAATTTGCTTAACAGTTGGACAGGGTAGTTAAGAAGGTGTTTAGCATGCTTGCCTTCATCGCTCAGACCTTTGTGTATAGGAGTTCTAACATCATATAGAACTTGTACAGACAGTGATGAGGCCTCTTCTGGATTAATGTGTGCAATTCTCATCGCCCTGTTATAGGAAGGATATTATTAAACTGGAGAAGGATCAGGAAAGATTTACCAAGATGTTGCCTGGAATGGAGGGTTTGAGATATAAACATGGGCTGTTGCACTGGAGGGTGAGGGGGTGACCTTATTGATGTTTAAACAATCATGTGGGGCACAGATAAGATGAATGATAAGGGTCTTTTCCCTCGGATGGGGAGTTCAAACCTGGGGGTATATTTTTAAGGTGAGAGGAGAAAGATTGAAAAAGGACATGAGGGGCAATGGTTTTAGAATGTTGGATGTGGAATGAACTATCAGGGGAAATGGTGGATGCAGGTACATTAACAGTGTTTAAAATACATTTGGACAAGTTCATGAATAGGAAAGGTTTGGAGGGACATGGGCCAAGCGCAAGCAGGTGGGAATAGTTTAGTTTTGGAACATGGTGTGGCCTGGTTGGTCCGAAGGGTCTGTCTTCATGCTGTATGACTCTATGACTCCATGACATTACTGTACGCAGTCAAAAGACACATTAGTCTCTGCCCTTTGACCTCCAGCCCAGGGGCTGGGACACAGCAGGGGGAAGGGTATTGTTGATGGATGGAGATACCGAAGAGCTTTTATATGCAGGGAGTGCTTAATGGAGGAACTACGGAGAGACAGATCAGGATTGATGAAGCTGCACAAGGGAGGCAATTAGACAGGAGCCATGGAGGGGACAGGGGTAAAGGAGGGGACAGGGGTAATGGAGGGGGACAGGAGCCATGGAGGGGACAGGGGTAATGGAGGGGGACAGGAGCCATGGAGGGGACAGGGGAAATGGAGGGGGACAGGAGCCATGGAGGGGGACAGGGGTAATGGAAGGGGACAGGAGCCATGGAGGAGACAGGGGTAATGGAATGGGAGAGGGGCCATGGAGGGGGACAGGAGCCATGGGAGGTTGTCCAATATTGAAGGGGGAATGCAGATTCAATCTCAGGATTGAACAAGAGAAACAGGGAAGGAAAGGAAGAGAAGGGAAGAGAGAGAAAAATGAGAGAAGAAGAAAGAGCAAGAGAGTGGGAAAGAACACAGTAAAGGTGGGAAGGAGAGACAGGAGAGAAAAATACAAAAGAAAAGGCTGTCCGTAAAAGAGAGAGAGAGAGAGAGAGAAAGATTGAGAGGGAGAGAGAGAGAGATGTAGAGTGATACAGACAGAGGGTGAGAGACAGAGGCAAAGAGAGGGACAGAGAGAGAAAAGAGGAAAAACCAGACAGACATAAGCACGTGCTAAGGAAAGATATAGTGAGATTTAACAATTGATATTCACAATTCCGGTTGGTCTAAGCTCTCGCGATGGTCTCTCACACTCTTTCTCTCCCATTCAGGACAGTTTCTGCTCCAGGGGCTTGCTTTTGAGATTGAACCATTCCCTACACTCTCACACACAGAGACAGACAGAAACCCACAGATACTCACCCCCTGCTCAGTGCACACGGTGAAAGTTGAGTAGGTGAGGATAGTTTTCATTTGAAAAAAGGAGATTGAGGGGGGATCTGATTGAGGTCTACAAAATTATGAAGGGTATAGACAGGGTAGACAGAGATAAGCTTTTTCCCAGAGTGAAGGATTCAATAATGAGAAGTCACGCTTTCAAGGTGAGAAATGAAAAGTTAAATGGGGATACACACGGCAAGGACTTCACACAGAGAGTGGTGGGTGTCTGGAACACGTTGCCAGCAGAGGTAGTAGAGGCAGGCACGGTAGTTTCATTGAAGATACGTCTGGACAGATGCATGAGTAGGTGGGGAGCAGAGGGAGACAGATGTTTAGGAAATGGGCGATAGGTTTCGACAGAGGCTTTGGATCGGCTCAGGCTTGGAGGGCCGTGGGGCCTGTTCCTGGGCTATATATGCTTTTGTTCTTTGAAGGGAAAATGGCTGCCAGAACCTGTTTGAAATATCCCCAAGTCTCTCACTGAAAATCCCTTCTCTGCCCAAGTCCCAGCTCATCCAGTCAGCTCCCAGCTCCCCTCTACCCAGGGCATACCTCCCCCAGGGATGGAGCACAGCCAGAGTCACCTTAGTGGGGTTAGAGGGGGGAGGGAGTGAGGAGGTGTGAGAGAATGCAGCAGGTAAACAGTTTCATCCAGTCTGCCTTTGTCTACTCCTACTTTGCATTTTATTGTCTTGGAACAAAAAACAAATGTATTTTCAAACTGATCAAATTCCTTTTGTCTTTGGGGTTTCCTATTGATCAATGTGACAAATCTCAACTTGCAATTGTCAGGAATCTAACCCAGGTCACCTGTTTGGAGGACAGCTACACTAACCACGATAGCACCATCACTGTGCACTTTACCACAACACAGTCCCCAAACATAGTTAAAAAGACCTTTATCATGACAAATCAAACAGAGTTCATATTGACTCACTGAAAGTGATATTCGGTCAGGTGACGATAACTCATATGAAGAGGTAGATTTGAAGGAGCATCTGAAATCGGGGAGGGAGCTGGGTCATTGGGCAGGTGCAGGAGGGAGTCCAGAAATCCCTCTGGTTGGGCTTGGATTCCCCGGCAATGCCTCAACTGGTTCATGGAAAGGAACAAATAAAGCAACGGAATGATATCAGAGAAATAGTTTAGTCCAGACTGCCTTAGTCTCCTCCTGCTTTGCATTTTATTGTTTTAGAATAAAAGCCACATGTATTCACAAACTGATCAAATTCCTTTTCTCTTTGGGGTTTCCTACTGATCAATGTGAAAATCTAAAAGTGCGATTGCCAGGAACCAACACGAGGAATTGAATGGAAACAAAGTAAATTATTGTGAACATAAAGGTGCAATCAAAAGACACAGAATCTTTTCAATATTTTATTTCCTTTCTCAACAGGAAACTTCTCGTTTGTTGAAAAATTGTCCAGATATGTGACTCAGAGTATTCAGTGAGGAAGAGTGGACAGGAGCCTGTCGTTGCATTTCCCTCTCTGGGCTGCAGTGAACGATTACACCTAACTCCATATCATTTATTTTTCTAAACTCTTCACTCACTGAGAACGGATTACTTGGGATGAATATCTAATTCCTCTTTTGGATTTGCTTTTGTTGTCCCACTTCCTGATAATTGTTGCTGATTACTAACAGCACTTTACACTGGCTTTACACATCCAGTCTCTGTCACTTTGCCCCTCAGATGGAGTCATTCGTTGCCCATGAGGAAAGGAGTGTTATCATGTTGCTGCTCCTCCTTCTCCTTTCGGTCCATTCCTCACGTGGACTCCTCGTTCCGTTCTCTGCTGCACCTAATGTTGGCTCTGAGTTACTTGGATTGATTCACTAATTGAATTATTTTTATAACTGGATATGTCATGGCGTACTTTAACTGGTCTCTGAAATGTTTCTGTGTCACCACATAAATAAGGGCATTTGTGCAGCAACTGAAGTTCCTCAGCATGTATCCAATCTGAACAAAGAGACGAAAAGAAACTTTATCCAAGGAATAACCAGCATTAAAGAAATATAAAATATGCAACAACCAGAGAAGTTTGAAGCTGGCAGATATGGCAAAGAGTACAATCACAGAATTCTTCCTGCTCTCTACCTCTGGATCATTCTGTGTTTTTCTCTGACCTCTCAGTTCCTTCCGCATCTTAATGGCCTCAAAGATATGTCTGACAGTCAGAATGTTGATAAAGAGAATAAAAGTGAATGGGAACATTGGTGTTAAAAAAGTCTCAAAATATCTAAAACCTATCCACCGAGGGTCATTATAATAACTAGACCTAGTATAACAGTACCATGGAACATTGTTGATAACCTTTCCAGGTTTATACACAAAGGAGTTGGGAATGTTCTTTAAACAAAAGAAGATGCAGATTGTTGCTAGAACCCTGGTTGCAGTTTTCCCTGTGCAATACTTAGTTTTCATCTCATGTAAACAAATGGCAACAAATCGATCAAAGGAAAAAGCAATGGTGAACCACGCAGAACAGTCAATGGTCAAGCGGTTGAGGGCATAGATAACACCACAAACAGGAGTGATTCGCAGGAAACACAGTGGATAATAATACTGTCGAAATCGGTGAAGGATGATATAAAAAACAATGAACAGTAGATCTGATGTTGCCATGGCCACCAGGTAGCGAGTGCTGCACGTAGAAAGACCACATTTGCCCCGAGCTAAGATTACAATCACCACGAGACTAACTGTAAGAGAAAGGAAAAAATAGATTTGAAGTTATTAATGAAACGTTCTCTGTGCCTGAGCCCAGACTGTAAGTAATGACACAAAGATAATTGTTGTTCCATGTTATATGAAGTTTAAAGAATCTCACTCAATGAATCATTTGCTCTTTTAAACGACATAGGGAAGAACATGAGCAGCAGATTACTCACAGAAACACGGTCATATACTCAGGATGTTTTTGAGTTAGCAGCAGTCGATTTCGCCTGCTCCTCAGCTGCAACCTTGCCTGCTGTGCCTTTTCCAGCACATCGCCTTATCAGCAGTCCCCATTATTTCCTAATAACTTGCTGGACCCACCCATTGCCCTGCTGTGTCTGGGCTCCCATTTGGAGCGAGCTGCCTGAGCAAGACCCACTAACACAATCCCTTTCCATCAAGGAATGGGAAACACCAGGTGTCACTGCGAGGTGGGTTGTTACAAAACCCATCTGACCGATAGCAGGCTGTGAACTACCACAGAGGGAGGGTGGTCTTCCGAAACCCGGAATTGCTCAGCCAAACTCCATCAATGTGGCCAGGGCCAGTGCTCAGCCAAACCCCATCAATGTGGCCAGGGCCAGTGCTCAGCCAAACTCCATCAATGTGGCCAGGGCCAGTGCTCAGCCAAACCCCATCAATGTGGCCAGGGCCAGTGCTCAGCCAAACTCCATCAATGTGGCCTCAGTGTAAACCCATTCTGCACAGTACAGGGAAACACACAATGCTGTTCATTACTGAGGAACCTCCGAACTGACAAACTATTCAATTTAAACTAAATAAGTGAGGACATTATTGTCAGACATCAGGATTTGTCTTGCTAAGTGGAAATATAATAATTTATCAGTTATCTGTAGAAATAAGGATGATTCAATGCAGTGGTTTATATAAGTTGTTCCAACACTTACCAGGAACACCAACGACAGCAAGAATGGTCTCATACACTCTCTCGATCCTTTCCCTGAGAAGATGCATTTCATTGTTTCTGACACAACCTTTCCCTTCCTGCTGCTGGGAATCTGTTGAAATTGGAGAATTCTCTCGGAGATGGAGCTGACACTGTTCCAGAGACTTTATTTTATATTGTGTGGTATCTACACTGGGAAACTGTGATTACATCTTCAAATTTTTTAACACATTTTGAACAAACAAGTTACAACAGCAGGTTTATTTTAATGATGTGACAGCATTGAGATTTACAGCTATATTTGAATACCCCAAAGGCTGGATTGATCTGATCCTGTTCAGTCTCAAACATTCATGTTTTCAAGTAACAATACTTGCAATATTTCACTCACTATCAATCCTATCGATATCTAAATACCTTTTCATATTCTTCGCTCTGCTGAGGTTATTCACTCGTTGAATGCCTCATGCTGTTGACATTTTTAAGAGCTGTTCTCCTGCCCACTGTTATCCCATTGCTTTCCTTGTTAATACAACTGATTGGGAAATTCTCTCTGTGAATGAGCACTCTAATACAGAACATGAAGCTGATACTGACCACACCAACTGCTGGAACTTCCACTCAGTCACATTTTCTCAAAACAAACACAAGAATAATCAGACCCTTCAGTTCAAAATCAGAGAATGATGACATCATGAAGGACAGAGATGGCCCTTCGCTCCATTGAGTCTGTATCTCTAAACCCACACTCAAAGCTACTCAGGGCTGGACAATGGGAAGCCTTCAAACATGAGATAACGAGAGTTCAGAGACAGCATGTTCCTGTTCGGGTGAAAGGCAAGGCTGGAAGGTGAAGGGAATACTGGATGGCGGGAGAAATTGAGGTTTTATTTGAGAAAAAGAAGGAAGCATATGTCAGGTATAGGCAGCAGAGAACAAGTGAATCCTGAGAAGATTATAAATGCAGTAGGAATATACTTAAGAGGGAAATCACGAGGGCAAAAACGGAACATGAGATAGCGCTGGCAAATCGGGTTAAGGAGAATCCAAACAGATTCAATAAATACATTCAGGATAAAAGATTAACTGGGGAGAGAACAGAGCCCCTCAAAGATCAGCAAGGCAGCCTATGTGTGGATCCACAGGAGATGGGAAGATACTAAACAAATATTTTGGATCAGTGTTTACTGTGGCGAAGGTGATGTAAGATATAGAATGTGGGGAAAAAGATGGCGACATCTTAAAAAATGTTCATGTTGCAGTGGACATCTCAAAATGCATAAAGATGGATAAATCCCAGGACCTGATCAGGTGTACCCTAGAAATCAGTGAGAAGCAAGTAAAGTGATTTCTGGGCCCCTTGCTGAGATATTTGTATCATCGATACTCACAGGTGAGGCGCTGGAAGGCTGAATGTTGCCTAATGGGGTGCCACTGTTTAAGAAAGGTGGTAAGGAAAAGCCAGGAATCTATAGACCAGTGAGCCTGGTTGATGGTGGAAAAGTTGCTGGAGGCAATCCTAAGGGATAGGGTTTACATATATTTGGAAAGGCAAGGACTGTTTAGGGATAGTCGGCATGACTCTGTGCGTGTGAAGAGGATTGATGAGGGCAGAGCAGTGGCCATGATCTACATGAACTTCAGTAATGCATTCAACAAGGGTCTTCACAGTGGACTGGTTAGCAAGGTTAGATCTCATGGAATTCAGGGAGAACTAGCCATTTGGATGCAGAAGTGGCTCAAAGGTAGAAGACAGAGGTTGGTGATGGAGGGTTGCTTTTCAGACTGGAGGCCTGTGATCTATGGTGTGCCACAAGGATCAGTGCTGGGTCTTTTGCTTTTCATCATTTCCATAAATAATTTGGATGTGAAAATAGCAGGTATCGTTCGTAAGTTTGCAGATGACACCAAAATTGGACATTACCTCAGAGTACACAGGATCTTGTTCAGATGGGTCAATAGGCCAAGGAGTGGCAGTTGGAGTTTAATTTAGATAAATGTGAGGTGCTATATTTTGAAAAGACAAATCAGAGCAGGAGTTATACACTAATGGGTTTGTTGCTGAACCTCCATCCAAGGCCCTAAAGGAGCCTTCCACATCCATCAAAGTTTTACCTGCACATCCACTAATATCATTTATTGTATCCGTTGCTCCCGATGCGGTCTCCTCTACATTGAGGAGACTGGACACCTCCTAGCAGAGCACTTTCGGGAACATCTCCGGGACACTTGCACCAATCAACCAAATCGCCCTGTGGCCCAATATTTCAACTCCCCCTTTCACTCTGCCAAGGATATGGAGGTCCTGGGCCTCCTTCACCGCCGCTCCCTCACCACCAGACGCCTGGAGGAAGAACGTCTCATCTTCCGCCTCGAAACACTTCAACCCCAGGGCACCAATGTGGACTTGAACAGTTTCCTCATTTGCCCTTCTCCCATCTCACCCTAGTTCCGAACTTCCAGCTCAGCACTGTCCCCATGACTTGTCCTACCTGCCTATCTTCTTTTCCACCTATCCACTCCACCCTCCCCCGGCTCCCGACCCATCACCTTCATCCCCTCCCCCAATCACCTATTGTACTCTATGCTACTTTCCCCCCACCCCCACCATCCTCTCACTTATCTCTCCAGAAAACCCCTGTCAATCTGGTTCTCTAATGCCCTTTAGGGATTAGGGCTGTCCTTGTCTTGTCTGGGCTACATGTGACTCCAGACCCACAACAATTGGTGCAGTTGGTGGAGGTCAGCCATCTAAGCACCAGGGCCTCACAGCAGGAGGTCCTCAAGATTGTGTCCTGGCCCTAACTATCTTTAGTGACTGTATCACTGACCTTCCCTCAGGCAGAATGTCATGGGTCGGAGGGTTCGCTAATACTCACACAATGTTCAGCAGCATTCTTCCCTCCTCAGATACTGAAGCACTCCATGTGGCTCTGTAGCAAGATCCTGGCAACTTCAGCTCCTTGGAAACGGCGTTAGGGAAGTGGAGCCGGAGCTGGATGAACTTCGGATCATTGGGGAGGCTGAGGGAGTAATTGAGAGGAGGTACAGGGAGGTAGTGACACCTCAGATACAGGGGAAAGGTAGATTACAGTCAGGAGACAGAGCTGAAAATGTGTTGCTGGAAAAGCGCAGCAGGTCAGGCAGCATCCAAGGAACAGGAAAATCGACGTTTTGGGCATAAGCTCTACTTCAGGAATGAGGAAAATGTGCCCAGCAGGCTAAGATTAAAGGTAGGAAGGAGGGACTTGGGGGATGGGTGTTGGAAATGCGATAGGTGGAAGGAGGTTAAGGTGAGGGTGATAGGCCGGAGTGGGGTGGGGGCGGAGAGGTCAGGAAGAAGATTGCAGTTTAGGAAGGCAGTGCCACATCGGGTGCAGCGGATGCAATAAATGTTGTGTGTGGAGGTGCAGGTGAATTTGTGGCGGATATGGAAGTATCCCTTGGGGCTTTGGAGGGAAGAACGGGGGAGGTGTGGGCGCAAGTTTTGCATTTCTTGTGGTTGCAGGGGAAGGTGCCAGGATTGGAGGTTGGGTTGGTGGGGGTTGTGGACCTGATGAGGGAGTCACGGAGGTACTGGTCTTTTCGGAACGCTGATAGGGGAGGGGAGGGAAATATATCACTGGTGGTGGGGTCCGTTTGTAGGTGGCGGAAATGACGGAAGATGATATGCTGTACATGGAGATTGGTGGGGTGGTAGGTGAGGACCAGTGGGTTTCTGTCCTGGGCCGGTTGGAGGGGCGGGGCTCAAGGGCGGAGGAGCGGGAAGTGGAGGAGATGCGGTGGTGGGGATCGTCGACCACGTCTAGGGGGAAATTGCGGTCCTTGAAGAAGGAGGCCATCTGGGTTGTACGGTTTTGGAACTGGTCCTCCTGGGAGCAGATGCGGCAGAGACGAAGGAATTGGGAATATGGGATGGCGTTTTTGCGGCGGAAACGAAGGAATTGAGACAGTCAGGAGACAGAAAGGAACAGGCAGACAGTGCAGGGACCCCCTGTGGCCGTTCACCTCAATAATAAGCATACTGCTTCGGTTACTGTTGGGGAGGGACAACATATCAGGGGTAAGCCATGGGGCACAGGTCTCTGGCACAGAGTCTGTCCCTGTGGTTCAGAATGGTAGGATTAGAAAAAAGGAGATTGAGGGGGGACCTGATTGAGGGGATGAAGGGTATAGACAGGGCCCAGGGTGAAGGATTCAGTAATGAGAGGTCACGCTTTCAAGGTGAAAGGTGAAAAGTTTAAGGGGGATACACACGGCAAGTACTTTACACGGAAGATGGTAGGTGT
Source organism: Chiloscyllium plagiosum (assembly GCF_037043375.1). NCBI lineage: Eukaryota > Metazoa > Chordata > Chondrichthyes > Orectolobiformes > Hemiscylliidae > Chiloscyllium > Chiloscyllium plagiosum. The sequence continues at coordinate 29,225,102 of NW_028270185.1, forward strand.
CTGGAATGCATTGCCAGCAGAGGTAGTACAGGCAGGTATGTTAGATTCATTTAAGATGCAACTGGACAGATGTACGAGTAGGTGGGGAGCAGAGGGATACAGATGCTTAGGAATTGGGCGACAGGTTTAGAAAGTAGATTTGAGTTGGCTCAGGCTTGGAGGGCCGAAGGGCCTGTTCATGGGCTGTAAATGTTCTTGGCTCTTTGCTGTTTGAAGTAAAGAGGAGCAGAGCATTAGTCATTGGGGACTTCACAGTCAGGGAACAGATAGGAGATTCTGTAGGAACGAGAGAGAATCAGGGTTGATGTGCTGCCTACCAAGTGCCAGGTTTCATGACGTCTCAGGTCGTATTTTCGGGATCCTTGAGGTGGAGGGGGATCAGCTCCAAATCATGGTCCACATAGGCACCAATGACATGGGTAGGAAAAGGGATGGGGTTTTAAAGCAGATATTCAGGGAGTTAGAGCTGGAAGTTTAGAGCTGGAACAAACACAGATGTCAACTCTGGTTTGTTACCTATGCCACATGCTAGCAAGGAATAGGGAGAGAGAAGAGTTGAACATGTGGCTACAAGGATGATGCACGAGGGAGGGATTTAGATACCTGAATAATTGGGGCTTATTCTGGAGTAGGTGGGTCTTCTACAAACAGCATGGTCTACACCTGAACCAGAGAGGTACACTAACCCGGGGCAGGTTTGCTAATGCTCTTTGGGAGGGTTTAAACTAATTCAGCAGGAGATGGGAACCTGAATTGTAGCATCAGTGCACAGGAGGTTGAGAGCAATGAGGTCCTGAATAGGGTTTCAATGTTGCAGGAATGCAGCGTCAAGCAGCAAGTTGGTTTCAAGTGTGTCTACTTCAACGCCAGGAGCATCCAGAATAAGGTGGGTGACCTTGCAGCATGGGTTGGGACTTCGATGTTGTGGCCATTTCAGAGACCTGGGTCGAGCAGGGACAGGAATGGTTATTACAAGTTCCGCGGTTTAGATGTTTCAGTAAGAACAGGGAAGGTGGTAAAAGAGGGGGAAGTGGGGCTATGTTAGTCAAGGACAGTATTATGGTGGCAGAAAGGACATTTGATGAGGACTGGTCCACTGAGGTAGAATGGGCTGAGGTTAGAAACAGGAAAGCAGAGGTCACCCTGTTGGGAGTTTTCTGTAGCCTTCCAGAGATGTAGAGGAAAGGATTGCAAAGATAATTCTTGATAGGAGAGAAAGTAACAGGGTCGTTGTTCTGGGGGCCTTTAACTTTCCAAATATTGACTGGAAACACTGTAGTTTGAGTACTTTAGATGGGTCAGTTTTTGTCCAATGTGTGCAGGAGCATTTCCTGACACAGTATATAGACAGGCCAACAAGGGGCGAGGCCACATTGGATTTGGTACTGTCAGGTGTTTGATTTGGAGGTAGCTGAGCACTTTGGTGATAGTGACCACAATTAGGTTAGATTTATTTTAGTGATGGAAAGGGACAGGAATATATCGCAGGTCAAGTGATATAGTTGTGGGAAAAGCAATTATGCTGTGATTTGGCAAGATTTAGGATGCATAGGATGGGAAGGAAACTGCAGAGGATGGACACAATTGAAATGTGGAGCTTTTTCAAGGATCAGCTCCTGCATGTCCTTGATAAGTATGTACCTGTCAGGCAGCGAGGAGGTGGTGGAACAAGGGAACCATGGTTTAGTTGTATCTGTTGTTAAGAGGAAGAAGGAGGCTTATGTAAAGATGAGACATGAAGGTTCAGTTAGGTGCTTGAGAGTTAGAAATTAGCCAGGAAGGACCAAAAGATAAAGCAAAGAAGGGCCAGGAGGGGCAGAGGATTTGAGTTCAGAAGTAGGAAAGTTTTTACTGCAGTTATTCAAGGCATTGTATCTGCAAATGGCTTTGGTCTCCCTATCGAAGAAAAAATATAGTTGCCATAGAGTGAATGTAGCACAGGGCCACTAGGTTGATCTTGATGATAGTAGAACCATCCCATGAGGAGAGATGTAGCCTGTATTCGATGGAGTTGAAAAGGATGAGAGGGGATCAGACTGAAATGTATCAAATTCTATCAAATCAAATGTATCAAATTGGGTGGCACGGTGGCTCAGTGGTTAGCACTGCTGCCTCACAGCTCCGGATTCCTCCCACAGTCCAAAGATGCACAGGTTAGGTGAATGGGCCATGCTAAATTACCCGTAGTGTTAGGTGCATTAGTCAGGGGTAAATGTAGCAGAAAAGGTCTGGATGGCTTGCTCTTCGGAGGGTCGGTGTGAACTTGCTGGACCGAAGGGCCTGTTTCCACACTGTAGGGAATCTCATCTCATCTCATCAAGTCTTTGGCAGGTCACATCAAGGAAAACCTTAAAGCTTTCTATCAGTATATCAGGAATAAAAAAATGACTAAAATAAGATTAGGACCAGTCAAGGACAACAATGGGAGGTTGTGTGTAAAGTCTGAGGAGATAGGAGAGGCGCTAAATGAATATTTCTCATTCGTATTCACATTGGAAAAGACAATGTTGTCGAGGAGAATACTGACATCCAGATTATTAGACAAGATGGAATTGAGGTTCATAAGAGGAAGTGTTAGCAATTCTGGAAAGTGTGAAAATAGATAAGTCCCCTGGGTTGAATGGGATTTATCCTAGGATTCACTGGGAAGCCAGGGAGGAGATTGCAGAGACTTTGATTTTGATCTTTATATCGTCATAGTCTACAGGAATTGTGCCAGATGACTGGAGGACAGTAAATGTTGTCCCCTTGTTCAAGAAGGAGAGTAGAGACAACCCTGGTAATTATAGACTAGTGAGCCTTACTTTGATTGTGGATAAAGTGTTGGAGAAAGTTATAAGAGTTCAGATTTATAATCATCCTTCAATCATCCAGAAAGGATGAAGTTGATTAGGGTTAGTCAACATGGTTTTGTGAAGGGTAGATCGTGCCTCACAAACTTTATTCAGTTCTTTGAGAAGATGACCAAGCAGCAGATTAGGTGGTCAATGTGGTGTATATTGGTTTCAGTCAGGCTTTTGATAAGTGTCTCCATGATAGGCTATTGCACAAAATACAGAGGCACAGAAACATGGGATTGAGGGCGATTTAGCTTTTTGCTTCAGAAATTGGTGAGCTGTAAGGGTGGTGGTTGATGGGAAATGTTTATCCTGGAGTTCAGTTATTAGTGGTGTACCACAGGATCTGTTTTTCGTTCACTGGTGTTTGTCATTTTTATAAATGACTTGGATGAGGATATAGAAGGATGGGTTCATTAGATTTGCAGATGACACCAGGTCAGTGGAGTTGTGGACAATGCAGAAAGATGCTGCAGGTTACAAAGGGACAAAGATAAGCTGCAGAACTGGGCTGAGAAGTGGCAAATGGAGTTTAATGCAGAAAAGTGTGAGGTGATTCACTTTGGGAGGAGGAACAGGAATACGGAGTACTGGGTTAAAGGCAAGATTCTTGGTGGTGTTGTGAGCATAGAGATCTCGGTGTCCATGGACATAGATCCCTGAAAGTTGCCACCCAGGTTGATAGGGTTGTTAAGAAAGCGCATAGTGCAAGAACTTTTATTAATAGAGGGATTGAGTTTCAGAGCCATGAGGTCATGTTGCAGCTGAATCCCCCACAATCAACAAGCTGGGAGTTCCCATTGAGCTGAAAATGAAATGGATTTACAATGTAAGTACTGTGGCTCCAGGAGCAGCTCAGGGGGCAGGAACACTGCAGTGAGGGATGTACCTCATGGCTCCAAAAGCCTCTCCACCATCTCCAAGGCACACGTCAGGAGTGTGATGGAATACTCCCCACTTGCCTGGATGGAAATATCTCCAAGATCCCTCAAGAAATGGGATCCCAGCATGACCAAGCAGCCATATAAAAGCACAATGCTGCAGACACTCAAAATCCGAAATGAAATCAGAAAGTGCTGGAGAAATTCAGCAAATCTGGTAACACCTTTGGAGAGATACATAAAGTTAAACTTTTGAGTCCAATATCACCCTCCTTTAGAACAGTGCTGACAGGGTGTCATGTCGGACTAGAAACATTCATTCTCTTTCTCTCTTCATAGTTACACTAGGCCTGCTGAGTTTCTCCAACATTTTGTCTTTTATGATGAAGTAACCAGTTTGATCGGCACCGCATCTACAAACCTTCAGTCTGTTCACCACCAGTGTTCAGTAGCAGCACTGAGTATCATTGACAACACACACTGCAGAGACTCACCAATGCTCCGTAGACATCACCTTCAAAATCGATGACCACTACCTTCCTAAAGACAAAGGCAGTAGATGTATGAGAACACCATGACCTGGATGTTCCCTTCTAAGCCATTCACCATCCTGACTTGGGTATATATTCCTTCAGTAAAGTCCCTGAAGTCCCAGTGGACCATAGGACTGCTCTCTCATTAGTGAGAAACAACTGGCCGTGAGTTTAACCTGAGGGTCACCGTGCCTCAGGGGAACGGTGAGGTTGGGAAGGTAGGACCTTCATGATGATCTCAGCCAGTGTGGGGATTGAACCTGTGCTGTTAACATAGAACATACTATAATACCGCATAGTACAGGCCCTTCAGCCCTCGATGTTGTGCCGACCATTTATCTGACTCTATTGTCCTCTCCTCTATGTGCCTATCCAAGAGTCGCTTAACTTGCACAAAATACGGAGGCATGGGATTGAGGGTGTTTCAGTAGTTTCGATCAGAAATTGGCTAGTTGAAAGAAGACAGAGGGTGGTGGCTGTTGGGAAATATTCACCCTGGAGTTTGTTACTAGTGGTTAGATTACTTACAGTGTGGAAACAGGCCCTTCGGCCCAACAAGTCCACACCGACCCGCCGAAGCGTAACCCACCCATCCCCCTGCATTTACCCCTTACCTAACACTACGGGCAATTTAGCATGGCCAATTCACCTGACTTGCACATCTTTGGACTGTGGGAGGAAACCGGAGCCCCCGGAGGAAACCCATGCAGACACGGGGAGAACGTGCAAACTCCACACAGTCAGTCGCCTGAGTCGGGAATTGAACCCGGGTCTCTGGCGCTGTGAGGCAGCAGTGCTAACCACTGTGCCACCTTGTGGCGTATCACAAGGATTTGTTTTGGGTCCACTGCTGTTTGTCATTTTTATAAATGACTTGGATGAGGGTGTAGAAGGATGAGTTAGTACATTTGTGGATAACAATAAGGTTGGTGGAGTTGTGGATAGTGTTGTAGGATGTTGCAGTCTACAGAGGGACATAGATAAGCTGCAGAGCTGGGCTGAGAGGTGGCAAATGGAACTTAATGTGGAAAAGTGTGAGGTGATTCACTTTGGAAGGAGGAACAAGAATACAGAGTACTGGGCTAATGGTAAGATTCTTGGTGGTGTAGATAAGCAGAGAGATCTCAGTGTCCAGGTCCATAGATCCCTGAAAGTTGCCACCCAGTTTGATAAGGTTGAGGCTCTTTTCATTCGAGAGAAGAAGATGACGTAATTGTGAGATACAGATAATCACTGAGTTGGATGGGGTGGACAGTGAGAGCTTTTTCCTCGGATGGTGATGGCTAGCATGAGGGGACATAGCTTTAATTTGAGGGATGATAGATATAGGTCAGATGTCAGAGGTAGTTTCTTTACACAGAGTGTAGTCGGGACATGGAACGCACTGCCTGCAACTGTAGTAGACACCGACTTTCAGGGCATTTAAATGGTCATTGGGTAATCTTATGGATAAAAATGGAATAGTGGAGGATAAATGGGCTTCAGATTAATTACACAGGTCGGCACAACAATAAGGGCCGAAGGCAGTACTGCGCTGTCATGTTTCTGTTCTATGTTCTAATTGTTCCTAATCTATCTGACTTTGCTACCACTGCTGGTAGTGTATTCCACACACCCACCACTGTCTGTGTTAAGAACCTACATCTGACATCTCCCCTAAAAGTTCCTCTAATCACTTTAAAATGATTCCCCCTGCCCCCCATTGATGACCATTTCCGCCCAGGGAAAAAGTCTCTGTCTATTCCATCTGTCTGTGTCTCTCATCACCTTGTACACCTCCAGCATGTCAGCTCTCATCCTTCTTCACTCCAGTGAGAAATACCCTCGTTCCCTCAACCTTTCTTCATAAGACATGCCCTCCAGTCCAGACAGCCCCCTCTCTAAAGCTCCCACATTCTTTCTATAATGAGGCAACCAGAACTGAACACAATATTCCAAGTGTGGCCTAAGCAGGGCTCTACAGAGCTGCAGCATAACCTCGCGGCTCTGAGACTCCATCCCTCTGCTAATGAAAGCAAACATACTATACATTGCCTCAACAAATTTGGGGGCGCTGGGTGACTTTGAGGGATCAATAGGCATGGACCCCAAGATCCCTCTGTTCCTCCACACAGCCAAGAATGCTGCCTTCAGCCCTGCATTTCAGTTTGACCTTCCAAAATGAATCACTTCATGCTTTTCGAGGTTGAACTCCATCGGACACTTATCAGCCCAGTTCTGCATCCTGTCAATGTTCTGTTGCAACTTAGAGCAGTCCTCCACACTATCCACCACTCCACCAACCTTCATGTCATTGGCAATCTTACTAACCCAACCTTCCACTTCCTCATGCAGGTCATTTATAAAAATACACAGAGAGGAGAGGTCCCAAACCATCCCTGCAGAACATCACTGGTCACCAAGCTCCAGGCTGAATACTTCCCATCTACTACCAGCCTCTGTCTTCTATTGATGAGCCTACTCTGTGTCCAGACAGCCAAATTTCCCAGTATCCCATGCCTCCTTACTTTCTGAATGACCATCCCATGGGGAACCTTACCAAATGCCTTGCTAAAATCCATGTGCACCACATCCACTGCTCTACCTTCCTCAGTGCATTTTGTCACATCTTCAAAGGATTCAATAAGGTTTGTGAGACATGACCTGCCCCTCACAAAGCCATGCTGACTATCTCTATCCAAGCTATGGTTTTCCAATTAATCATAAATCCTGTGTCTCAGAATCCTCTCCAATAATTTGCCCAACGCATACATAAAACTGACTGGTCTGTAATTCCTAAGATTACCCTATTCCCTATCATGAATAAGGGAATAATATTTGCCACCCTCCAATTATTTGGCACTACTCCAGTGGACAATGAGGACACAAAGATCATCGTCAAAGGCATTGCAATCTCTTCCCTCGCTTCCTGGAGTAACCTTGCGTATATTCCTTCCTGCCGGGGGAGTTAGCTATCCTTAAAAATTTCAGCGCACCCTCCTTTTTAACACGAACCTGTTTGAGCATGTCATCCTGTGTCATTCTGTCTTCACAAACATCAAGTTCCCTCTCAGTAGTGAATAATGAAGCAAAGTATTAATTGAGGACCAACACTACCTCCTCCTCCGACTCCAGGCACAAGTTCCCTCCACTGTCCCTGATTGGCCCGACCCTCACTCTGACCATCCTCTTGTTCCTCACAACAGTGTCGAACGCCTTAGGGTTTTCCTTCATCCTGCCTCCTAAAGCCTTTACATGCACCCTCCTAGATCTCCTAAGTCTATTCTTCAGTTCCTTCCTGGCTATCTTGTAACCCTCTAGAGCCCTGTCTGATGCTTGCCTCCTCAACCTTAAGTAAGCTTCCTTCTTCCTCTTGACTAGATGGTCCACATCCCTTGTCACCCAAGGTTCTTTCAACCTCCCATCCCTTCCCTACCTCAGTGGGACAAACCTGTCCAGGACCATCAGCAAGTGTTTCCTAAACAACCTCCACATTTCTTTTCAGCATTTCCCTGAGAACATCTGTTCCCAATTTAGATGCCCCAGTTCCTGCCTGATAGCATTGTAATTCCCCCTCCCCCAATTAAATACGTTCCCAGACCATCTGCTCCTATCCCTCTCCATGAGTACAGTGAAGGTCATGGAGTTATGATCATTATCACCAAGATGCTTTCCCACTGAGAGATCTGACACCTGGCCAGGTTCGTTGCCAAGCACCAAATCCAGTATTGGATGTTGGTGTCACTCCAAATCACAAACCAGCCGTCCAGCCCCCAGTGCTGCAGGGGCTCAGTTAGCACAGTTGGCTGGATGGCTGGTGTGAGATATAGAGAGGTGAGGTGGTACTTTGGTTAAACTCACCATCAGTTGTCTGTCTCTCTCTCTCTCCAAGACAGAACAGCCTTTTGAATTGTGCAATTCCTTTGGTATCTCTCGGTCACAATCCTAGAGAGAAGGCTGAGAGGTGACTTAATTGAGACATACAAGATAATCAGGGGGTTCGATAGGGTGAACAGTGAGAGCCTTTTTCCTCGGATGGTGATGGATTGCACGAGGGGACATAGCTTTAAATTGAGGGGTGATAGATACAGGACAGATGTCAGAGTAGTTGGGGTATGGAACAGTTAAAGACTCACCAACTTTAAGGGCATTTGAATGGTGATTGGATAAACATATGGATGAAAATGGAATAGTGTCAGATCGATGGGCTTCAGATTGTTCCACAGGTCGGTGCAACATCGAGGGCTGAAGGGCCTGTACTGTGCTGTAATGTGTGATGTTCTATTTTAGTGACCAGTTGATCACTAAAAGGCTGAAGGTGAGAGCAAAGGCGAGACCCGCAGAGACCCAGAGATGGAGCGCAGAAGGAAGGCTGAGATTCTGCTCTTCACCATCTCTGGGAGCTTCACCCTCCCGTGGTTCATCAATGTTGTAGATTTCTGAGATTATGTCATTCGAGGCATCAATCCTGATGATTACCCACCGTTTCTGTTTGTGTTCAGTGTTGTTGGTTACATGCTGCAGAGGTTACGTTGTTGTACAAACAGATTTATTTATGCAGCAACATTGTCTACCTTCAGAGGGAAGATCGGTATCACAGTAAAACCTCTGGCTACACAAATTCATTATGTTCTGAATAAATAAAACTCTTCATTGAAGCCAAAGGGATGGTCCCATTGTTCCCAGACTGTGGAATGATATTTTTCATTGACCCGTGGGATATGGGCAGCACTGGCTGGGCCAATGTTATTTGCCCGTCCCTTGTTGCCCCTTGAGAAGGTGATGGTGATCTGTCTTCTCGAACTCACTGCATTCCTTGTGATGTAGGTAGACCCACAATGTGCCCCTCAGGGAGGGAGTTCCAGGACTTTGACCCAATGACACTGAAGGAACAGCGATATGTTTCCAAATCAGGATTGTGAGTGGTTTGGAGGGGAACTTGCAGGGGATGGTGTTCCCATGTATCTGCTGCCCTTGTCCTTCTAGATGGAAGTGATCCAGTGGAGAGCAGACTGACCCCAGTGTGTCTGTGTCACTGACCCAGAGGAGAGCAGACTGACCCCACTGTGTCTCTGTCATTGACCCAGGGGAGAGCAGACTGACCTAATTTTATCTGTGTCACTGATCCAGGGGGGAGCAGACTGACCCCAGTGTGTCTGTGTCACTGACCCAGGGGAGAAGAAACTGACCCCATTGTATCTGTGTCACTGACCCAGGGGAGAGCAGACTGACCCCACTGTGTCTCTGTCACTGACCCTAGGGGAGAACAGACTGACCCCACTGTGTCTGTGTCACTGACCCCAGGGAGGGAAGGCTGACCCCACTGTGTCTGTGTCACTGACCCCAGGGATGGAAGGCTGACCCCACTGTGTCTGTATCACTGACCCCAGGGAGGGAAGGCTGACCCCACTGTGTCTGTATCACTGACCCCAGGAGGAAAGGCTGACCCCACTGTGTCTGTGTCACTGTCCCCAGGGAAGGAAGGCTGACCCCACTGTGTCTGTGTCACTGTCCCCAGGGAGGGAAGGCTGACCCCACTGTGTCTGTATCACTGACCCCAGGGAAGGAAGGCTGACCCCACTGTGTCTGTATCACTGACCCCAGGGAGGGAAGGCTGACCCCACTGTCTGTGTCACTGACTCCAAGGAGAGCAGACTGATACCTTGTCCCTTTAAGGAGGATGTGTTCTGTTTCTCTTGATGAGGGATGTTATCAACCTGGTGCCAAGGTCTATGTTCCATGGAAAGCAGAGTAAATAGCTTCGGGTTTTCTTAAATTACGACTAAAGCAGCATGAGGAAGTGGAGTCCGGCTCTCACCGATCCAGGGGCTCAGTGCTGCTTTCAGTTACTGAAGTTGCATTATTTGGTGTTGAAGCTGTTAGTCACAGCTGTCACCTCTCTCTGCTGTAGGAAAAAAGCTTGAACTCTCTCCCTGCTGTGAGATTGCTTGTTTGTTTTGGTGTTCCCATCTTTTGGATTGGAGGATTGAGGGAAATCTGTTTTGCTGAATTTGCCTTTACTATGGGTCTGTTTATAGGGTGTGGCTGTATTGGAACAGTTGATGGGTAGAATTAAATAATATATTATTTTGTTCTGTATTCCAACAGGTTCAAGTTGTGTTTTTTTTTCATTGTTTGCATTTTAATTGTGGTGTAAGAATTAAGTGTGTTTTGTGTAAAGCTCAACATTCTGACCAATCGAATTCCATCCAGAACAGAACACTCTAGAACTGTCCATGATACTACCAGCGATGTCTAAGGTTCGACATGACGATTCTCAAACTCACTTGAAATATTGGCCAACAGAGTTCTATACATTGTAGAAGGGATGTGAGTGCATTGGAGAGGGTGCAGAGGAGATTGACCAGGACGTTCCCTGGGCTTGGAGAGTTTTCGTTCTGAAGAGAGTTTGGACAGACTGGGATTGTTTTCATTAAAGCAGAGGCGATGGAGAGGAGACAGGACTGAGATGTATAAAACTATGATGGGCGTAGGGTATACAGGAAGGGAACATTTCCTATGGATGGAGGGATTAAGGACCGGGGCATAGATTTAAGTGAAGGAAATTGAACCCTTTAGTTGAGGGAGGAGTAGCCTGTCAACAACTAAAACCCTGGAGGATAAGAGAAAGAGCTGGGAAGCGCAGCCTAAATGAGTGGTAGAGGTGTGAACCCTGAAGACAATTCAGAATTATATGGATGATATTTTGAAATGCCACAGTGGACAAGGCTGCAGACTGATGTAGACAGTGAAGCAAGAGGATATGACAGACAAGGAGTGAAACCCACATCCCTCTGTATAGTGGGCCCAGACCCATACCCTCCCTGGCCTCACCCCTCCATCCCCCTTCAAATTGCTCCATCATCAGTCAGCTGTTTTGGGTTTCTAGACTGAGCATGCCCAGTACACTGCAGGGAACAAAGAATGAGATTCACCCCCATTTGCTGTCATACAGATCGTATGTGTCTCAGAGTCAGCTCTGAAACATCTCCAGGGCAGTCTCAATCTCTATCTGTGTGTCTCTGACTCCGTGTCATTGAGCATCACCCGTACACCCTAATGTCTATGTCTAGAACTGCTTTGTATATTCTGGAATATGACGACATTGTAACCTGAGAAAGGTGAGGGTTTCGATCCTCCCCGGCTTACTCCCTGTTTGATCGCAGTGAGGCCACTTGAACTGGACAGGTCAAAGTGTGACCTCACAGAACAAGTGTGACCTCACAGAACAAGTGTGACCTCACAGAACAAGTGTGACCTCACCGTGTACATCACAGAGAGAGTTCTGACATCACAACGGGTTTGTAAACTGGCTTCAACTGAGACACGAGGCTGTCAGGAAACACAGGGAAGGCGAGGTCATTGCACTGACCTTGTCTCGGGCTGATCTGTCTGGGAGTGAATATGATCAGAGAGATCATCAAAACAGCTGGACTTTACAAAGAGAAAACAAAGCTTTGAAAACACCATCAGCAATCTGATCAGGCAGAAGATGGGGAAGTTTGAAAGTTTTTTTTTAAGATATTAGATGAGATTCCATACAGTGTGGAAACAGGCCCTTCAGCCCAATAAGTCCACACCGACCCTCTGGAGAGTAACCCACCCAGTCTCATTTCCCTCCGACTAATGCACCTAACACTACAGGCAATTTAGCGTGGCCAATTCACCTGACCCGCACATCTTTGGACTGTGGGAGGAAACCACAGCACCCGAAGGAAACCCACACAGACACAGGGAGAATGTTCAAACTCCATACAGACAGTCACCCGAGGCTGGAATCAAACCTGGGACCTGGTGCTGTGAGGCAGCAGTGCTGACCACTGAGTCACCATGCTGCCCTAAAAAAGGTTAGTGTAAAATTCTTCCTCTTGCACTGACTGAAGTATTGGGATTAATTGTAAAATAATGCTCTAGAGATTTATTCTGAGAAAGTTTAGGGCTTATTGAAAGCAGTGAGATACACAGAACTGATTCTTAATGAGGGACAGAAACTGTCCAAAATGCCACCCTGCTCCTCGGACCTAGGCCAATCCCTCTGTTCATCCTTTTGAAAAATACTAAGGGTGGTATAAATTGTTCAGTAGAGAACTGATGTGCCAACAGTTTGAGGAGAGCCCAGAGACAATGCATGTGACTGGGAGGAAGACGGGTCAGAAATTGAGTTGGAGAGAGATTGATTGAAGTGGAGCTCCCTGTGAGAGAGTAGGGCAGGAGAGGAGTCTGATGGTGAGGATTAGAGGGGAAGGCAGTGTGGAGAGATGATGCTCTGTTTCACATCATCATTATCCTCAATTCCACCAACATTGCCAAGGGTGCCAATCTCAAGAGCTTGCAGAGATGCGAACAATTCTCAGCATGTGGCCATCGTGCCCAATACTCCTCATTAGCTTTAAAAAAGATGTTTGATCTAATCTTGAGATTTGTGATTTAGTTGGATGGAAGTCGCCATGGTTTTGAAAATCTGCACTCTCTCTTGAATCTCATCCTGCAGACATAATTTGGAGCTGCCGGTGTTGGGCTGGGGTGGGGTGGACAAAATTATAAATCACATAACACCAATTTATAGTCCAATAGGTTTATTTGGAAGCATGAGCTTTCGAAGCACTGTTCCTGATCAAGCGGTTGTGATAAAGGAGCAGCACTTCAAAAGCTAGTGCTTCCAAACAATTCTGGTTGGACTATAACCTGGTGTAGTGTGATTTTTAACTTCTTGCAGACACATTTCAAAGTCAAAGAACGAAAAGCAAAGAAAATTTACAGCCCAGGACCAGGCCCTTCAGCTCTCAAAGCCTGAGCCAATACAAATCCACTGCCTAAACCTGTCGCCCAATTGATAAGCATCTGTATCCCTCTGCTCCCCACCTACTCATGCATCTGTCCAGATGCATCTTAAATGAATCTACCGTGCCTGTCTCTACCACCTCTGCTGGCAACGCGCTCCAGACACCCACCACCCTCTGTGCGAAGTACTTGTTGTGTGTATCCCCATTAACTTTTCACCTCTCACCTTCAAAGCACGACCTCTTGTTATTGAATCCTTCACCCTGGGTAAAAGCTTGTCTCTATCCACCCTGTCTATATCCTTTATGATTTTGTAAACCTCAATCAGGTCCCCACTCAATCTCCTTTTTTCTAATGAAAACAAACCTAACCTACTCAACCTCCCTTCATAGCTAGCACATTCCAGACCAGACAACACCCTCGTAAACCTTCTCTGCAACTTCTCGAAAGCGTCCACATCCTTTTGGTAATGTGGCGCCCAGAACTGTACACAGTATTCTAAATGCAGTTGAACCAATGTCTTGTACAATTTTAACATGACTTGCCAGCTCTTATACTCAATGCCCCGTCCAATGAAGGCAAGAATACTGTATGCCTTCTAGTCCACTCTATCCACCTGTGCAGCAAACTTCAGGATACAAAGGATCTGCACTCCCAGATCTCTCTGCCCATCAACTTTTCCTAAGGATCTTCCATTCATTGTATAATTCGCTCGAGAATTAGTCTCACCTAAATGCATCAACTCACATTTGTCTGGATTGAAAACCATCTGCCACTTCCCGTCCAACTCTCCAGTCTATTTATATTCTCCTGTATTCTTTGACAATCCCTAATGCTTTCTGCTACTCCACCAATCTTTGTGTCATCTGCAAACTTGCTGATCATATCAACAGTGCCCTCTTCCAGATCATTTATGTATATCACAAACAACAGTGGCCCCAACACTGACCCCTGTGGACCACCACTGTCACCTTTCTCCATTTCGAGAAACTCCCTTCAACTACTACTCTCTGTTTCCTGTTGCTCAACCAGTTCTTTATCCACCAAGCTAGAACACCCTGCACACCCTGTGACTTCACTTTCTCTTAGTTTTTCCATGGGGAACCTTACCAAACACTTTATGACATCAACAGCCCTTCCTTCATTTATCAACTTGGTCACTTCCTCAAAGAAGTCTATTAAGTTGGTAAGGCACGACATCCCCTGCACAAAACCATGTTGTCTATCACTGATAAGCCCATTCTTTTCTAAATATAAATAGATCCTATCCCTCAGTACCTTCTCCAGCAACGTTCCCAAAATTGACGTCAGGCTCACTGGTCTGTAATTACCTGGAATATCCCTTCTACCCTTCTTGCACAGGGGGACAACATGAGCAACCCTCCCTCCTCCAGCACCTCACCTGTGTTGAAGGATGCCAAAAAGATATCTGTCAGGGCCCCAGCTATTTCCTGTCTCACCTCCCTCAGCAACATGGGATAAATCCCATCTGGTCCTGGGGATTTGTCCACCTTACTAACCTCTAGCCTACCCAACACATCTTCCCTACTTATGTCAACGTGATCCAGACTAATCAAACTTCTATCTCTAATCTCAACATTCATCATGTCCCTCTCCTCAGTGAACACTGATGTAAAGTAATCATTCAGAATCTAACTCACTCTCTCAGGTTTGACACACAGCCTTTCTTCATTATCCTTTAGTGGACGAATCCTTTCTCTAGTTACCTGCTTGCTTCTTATATAAGAATAAAATGCTTTGGGATTCTCCTTAATTCTGCTTGCTAAAGCTATTTCATGACCCCTTTTAGCCCATTTGATTCCTCGCTTAAGACTGGTCTTACTCTTCCGATATTCTTCCAGGGCCTGTTCTGTTCTTAGCTGCCTAGACTTTATGTACACTTCCCTTTTCCTCTTGGCTAGTTATACAATTTCTTCTGTCATCCATGGTTCACCAATCTTGCCCTTCCTATCTTTTGCCTTCAATGGGACATGCCTACCCTGCACTATCTTTAACCTCTCTTTGAAAGCCTTCCACACCTCAAATGTGGACTTCTCTTCAAATAGCTGTGTCCAATCCACATTTTCCAGCTCCTGCCTAATTTTGATATAATTGGCCTTGGCCCAGTTTAGTACTCATCCCTTAGGATCACTCTCATCTTTATCTATGATTATTCTAAAACTTACAGAATTGTAGTCATTGTTCCCAAAGAAATCCCCCACCACAACTTCTACCACCTGTCCTGGCTTGTTCCCCAGTACCAGGTCCAATATGGCCCCTTCCATCATCGGACTATTGACATACTGCTCTAGAAAACTTTCCTAGACGCTTTGTACAAATTCTACTCCATCTAGACCTCTGACACTAAGTGTATCCCAGTCAATGTTTGGAAAATTAAAATCTCCCATCACCACGACCCTATTGCCTCTACATCTTTCCATAATCTGTTTACCTATTTGTTTTCTACCTCACGCTCACTGTTGGGAGGCCTGTAACACAGCCCCAACAATGTAACTGCACCCTTCTTATTTCTCAGCTCCACCCATCTTGCCTCACGACCCAAGCCCTCCATAGTGACCTCCTTTAGCACAGCCTGGTATCATCCCTGACCAACAATGCAACTCCACCCCACCCCCACTTTGACTTCCCTCCCTGTCCTGTCTGAAGCATCTATATCCTGGAACATGCCAATCATGCCCTTTCTTCAATCAAGTCTCTGTGATCACAATAATGTCATCCTCCCAGGCTCCAATCCAAGCCCTTAAGTTCATCTGCCTTATACACTATACACCTTGCATTAAAGTAGATGCATTTCAGGCCACCAGTTCTTTTGTATTCATCTGGTCTCTGCCTACTCTTCCCTTTACTAATGCTATATTCATTATTCTTACCATCTCCAGTCTCCACCTCACTGCCTCCTTGTTTTCTCTTCTGGTTCCCAGTCCCCTGCCACATTAGTTTAAAACCTCCCCAACAGCGGTAGCAAAACCTCCCCCAAGGACATTGGTTCCAGTCTGGTTCAAATGTAGACCGTCCATTTTGTAATAGTCCCACCTTCCCCAGAACCGGTCCCAATGTCCAACAAATCGGAACCCCTCCCTCCTACACCATCCCGCTAGCCACATGTTCATCCTGCCTATTTTTTCATTTCTACGCTGGCTAGCACGTGGCACTGGTAGTAATCCCGAGATCACTACCTTTGAGGTCCTCCTCTTTAACTTCTCTCCTAGCTCCCTGAATTCTGCTTTCAGGACCTCATCTTATTTTTTACTTATATTATTGGTGCTTGTTTGCACCAAGACAACTGGTTGTTCACCCTCCCCTTTTAGAATGCTCTGCAGCCAATCGGTAACATCCCTGACCCGAGCACCTGGGAGGGAACATACCATCAGGGAGTCCCGTTTTCGGCCACAGAACCGCAGATCTACTCCCCTCACAATAGAATCCCCAATGACTATGGCCCTATGAGTCTTTTTCCCGCCATTCTGAACAGCAGTGCCCACCACGGTGCCGTGAACCTGGCAACTGCTGCCTTACCCTGGTCGGCCATCTCCCCCAACAGTATCCAAAATGATATACCTGTTTTGGAGGGAGATGAGCTCAGGGGATACCTGCACTGTCTTCCTACTCTTTCTCTGCCTTTTGGTCACCCATTCACTGTCTCCCTCAGCAATCCTAACCTGCGTGTGACCAGTTCACTAAACGTGCTATCCACGACCTCCCCAGCATCGCGGATGCTCCACAGTGAGTCTATCCACAGCTCCAGAGCTGTTGTACGGTCAAACAAGAGCTGCAGCTGGACATCCAATTTTGGATCCAGTTGGCTAGCTCTCCCTGAATCGCAGGAGCTTTAACCTTACTCAACAATCTACCAGGTGGTACCTTGTCAAAAGCCTCACTAAAGTCCACATAGACAACATCTCCTACATTGCCCTCATCTACTTTCTTGATCACCTCTTCGAAAACTGGGTCAAATTCATGAGACACGATTTCCTATGCAAAAAGCTATGCTGACTATCCCAGACTATCGTTGCCTTTCCGAATGCCTTCAATCCTGTCTCTCAGAATCCCCTCTAGCAACTTACACAGATGGTAAGCTCAATGGTGGAAAGTTCCCACGCATTTCCCTGCAGCCTTTCTTAAATAATAGTACAACATTAGTCACTCTTCAATCTTCGGCCATTCCATCCCTGGCAGTCGATGATACAAATATCCCCACCATGGACCTCTCAGTATCCTCCCTAGCCTCTCACAGTCCAGGAAGACATTTCATCAGGTCCTGGGGATTGAACCTTAATTCACGTTAAGACTTCAAGCACCTACTCTTCTGTACTTTGGACTGTCTTTAAGACATCACAATTTATTCCCCCAAATTCCCTCGCATCCATGCCTTTCTCAACAGTAAATACTGACAAGACATATTCATTTAGGATCTCATCCATCTCTTGTGGCTCTAGCAGGTCTCCCAACCTCCAGTTCCGATTATCTCTACGCCAGGAGAGATCCCAATGATCCAAGTACCTGAATACCTGCCCCATCTCTCAAGCCACGCACTCATCAGCCAAATCCTCCTATTCCTACTCCCGCTTCCACATGGCACCGGAAGTAGTCCAGAAATTACTGCCCTCGAGGCCCCACATTTTAACCTTCTGCCTGACTCGCTACTATCACTGTTCAGGACCTAATCCCTTTTCCTACCCATGCAGTTGGTACCAATATGTACAATGACTGCTCACACTCCCCTTAAGAATTTCATGCAACCACTCAGGGATGTCCCTGACCCTGGCACCAGGAAGGCAACACACCACTTTGGTGTCCCGATTGCTGCCACAGAAACATTTGTTTTTAACTGTCCGTAACCGTTACAGGCATCTAGAAATAATTCTTGACTGAGGAAAAATAGTTGTCACCACACCCTTCTCACGTGACCTGATCAATCATTAAACTTTTTCCTTTGAATGTAACCTGCCCTCAAAGTTGAAAGATTGAAGCCCGTTTGTGTAACCTTTGTTCGGGACTTGCAATGATAGATCGTAAACTGATAGCTTCCTATCAACAAGTATAATTACAAATCAATAAAAACTAGTGCTTATCAGATTGAGTCACCCTTGATAATTGTAATCGGAGTCTCAAATTTGACCAGAGAGTGGGACAAATTGACTGTAAGGACGGGAAGAAGACTCTCAATCAGTGGCCTTTGGTTAGGCTGTGTGGTTAACATGATACTGTATACATCCAATTGTGTCACTTTGCACCGTGCTCATTATGAGGTAGGAACAAAATCAGTGAAGCATGGCTCTAAACACCACCATTCCAGTAAAACTCTACTTGTCCCACTAATTTGAGTAAAAAACAACAGCCTGAGGTATCAGTCTGATTACTGCGTCACTTTGTTCCTAAATAAGAATAAATGTGAGTGTTATCTATTTTGGGTATTTTCACAGATGGTCAGACTTGTCCTCTGCTCTTTGCAGCCTCCTTCCTAAGCAAGTTGTCAGAAAAAGCTCAGCAGAGAAGATGGAAAATTGATCACGTTAATTTCCCAAGCCAGATATTGATGTGGTTGAATCTGCAGCTATTACCAGAGTCTCAGTGTTAAATAGAAGGATATTTGATAGTGACTGAAACAAACAGAAATTGCTAGAAAAGCTCAGCAGGTCTGGCAACAACTGTGCAGAGAAATCAGAGTTAACGGTTCGGGTCTAGTGATCCTCCCTCAGAATGTTTTACACTGTATAAGGGATCCTTTTGAAATTATTGTAACAAAGAGAAGTAGAGAATAGTTCTGAGGACAGGTCACTGAATCCCAAACATTGTCTGATTTCGCTCCACAGATGTGACCAGGCCTGCTGAGCTTTTCCAGCAATTTCTGTTTTTGTTTCTGATTTCCAGCATCCCTAGTTCTTTCAATTTTTATTTGATAGTGACGACTTCATACAACTATAAACATGACTGCACTTGGAGCATACATTGCCACGGCACTTCTATTTGCCATTAAGCTAAACAAAACCCAATTCCTAAGCTGCTATACCTAATCTTTTGTCATCCCTAAACACGATCCTGTATGAGTATCCTTTCACATTGTTATGGTTCTGTTCGCCGAGCTGGGAATTTGTGTTGCAGACGTTTCGTCCCCTGTCTAGGTGACATCCTCAGTGCTTGGGAGCCTCCTGTGAAGCGCTTCTGTGATCTTTCCTCCGGCATTTGTAGTGGTTTGAATCTGCCGCTTCCGATTGTCAGTTCCAGCTGTCCGCTGCAGTGGTCGGTATATTGGGTCCAGGTCAATGTGCATATTGATTGAATCTGTGGATGAGTCCCATGTCTCGAGGAATTCCCTGGCTGTTCTCTGTTTGGCTTGTCCTATAATAGTAGTGTTGTTCGAGTTGAATTCATGTTGCTTGTCATCTGCGTTTGGCTACTAAGGATAGCTGGTCGTGTCGTTTCGTGGCTAGTTGGTGTTCATGGATGCGGATCATTAGCTGTCTATGTAGTGTACAAAATCCCATGCAAGGACTGCACAAAATACTACATAGGACAAACAGGAAGACAGCTAACGATCCGCATCCATGAACACCAACTAGCCACGAAACGACACAACCAGCTATCCTTAGTAGCCACACACGCAGATGACAAGCAACATGAGTTCGACTGGGACAACACTACTATTATAGGACAAGCCAAACAGAGAACAGCCAGGGAATCCTAGAGGCATGGCACTCATCCACAGATTCAATCAATAAGCACATCGACCTGGACCCAATATACCGACCACTGCAGTGGACAGCTGGAACTGACAACCGGAAGCGGCAGATTCAAACCACTACAAACACCGGAGGAAACACCACAGAAGCGCTTCACAGGAGGCTCCCAAGCACTGAGGATGTCACCGAGACATGGGACGAAACATCTGCAACACAAATTCCCAGCTCGACGAATACAACCACAACAACGAGCATCCGAGCTATAAATCTTCTCACAGACTTTGAAATCCTTTCACATTATTGTAACGAATAGAAGTAAAGAACATTTATTTTGCACAGAGGCAGTATTGTTGTATTGTGGTTCTTGAACTAATAGGATGAAAGCTCCAGACAGTGTACCAATTCTGCTGTGTTGGCTGATTCAATTTGAAATCTATGAAATCACGTGGAATACAGTGGCAGTGAATGTAACAGCTATTTTCATCAAAGCTGATTATTTTTTCAGCAACTTACATTTGGGAAGAAAATCTGCCATCCCTTTTTTTTTCCGCAGACCCACGGTGTGATTGACTGGTAAATACTCTCTGCCATGCTTCGCAAGCCTGCTGAGGTCAAGAGGTGGGCAAATTGACAACAGTTTCACTGACAACCTAATAAACACTAAAATGAAAGGAAACATAGGAACAGGAATAGGCCAATCAACCCCTCAAGACTCTTCTGCCATTCAATGTGATCCTGGCTGATCTGTGGCCTAACCCCATTTACTTGCTTTTGACGCAGATCCCTTAATATCTCTGCTTAACAAAAAGTTATCAACCTCAGATTTGAAATTAGAACTGATACAGCATCCATAGCTATTTGTGGAAGAGGATGTTAAATATCTACCTGCCTTATGCATAGATGTGCTTCCTAACACCTTTTGTCCTACACACAGACTATATCACCTAGTTCTCGAATCAGTGAAAAGAGTTGATCCCTACCTACCCTGTCTTTTCCTGTTCATATCCCAAAGAGTTTGATCAGATTATCGCTTAAACTTCTAAATTTATAAAGAGACATCACATGAAATGTCTGTGACCTCTGGGTTGTTAGTTGAGGAACAGAACTCAGCTCAAAATTCTTCTAATCTTGCAGTCATAGAATTATACAGCACAGAAACAGACCTTTGGGTTCAACTTGTCCATGCTGCCCAGCTTTCCCAAACTGAACTAGCAGTGGTGTGATGTTTTCTGGCTCCTGTAATGGAGTTTTAAATTTCCAGAGAATGTCACAGATGATGAGTGACTTTCCATTATTATTATGCAACAAGCATCCACCTGGAGCAGGATCCCATATATTTCTGCCTTGGAGGCAAAAGCACCATCCTAAAAATGGGCATTTCAAATTCTGAGCAACAGGGCACCAATAAATGATGGTTGAAAACTAACCATTCTGTTCATTTTACGTTCCGCAAAGCAACTTGTTCAGAAATATTATTGCGTACCTCTGGAGCAGGCAAGACTTGGACTCTGGCCACCTGACTCAGAGATGGGGACATTACCACTGCACAATATGCCTCTGAAGGCACATTACGCTTAGTAACATTGCACCTCACCCTTTAAGTACTTGTGAAAAATTTAGATTGCTACTCCCAATATTCAACACGGGAGCAAAATTGGGCTCTTGCGATACTTCTACCTCTGGCCCAGGAGCCCTAGGTTCAAGACCCTGCTTCTCTAAAGATGGGTCTGAACAGATTGATTGAAATATTTAGAGACTCTTTTGGCTGGGTTTTTGTATTCATTCACAGGAGAAAGGCTTTGCTGGCTCAGGAAGCATTTAATTCCCCTCGCTAATTGCCCAGAGGCCAGTTGTGATTGAGTCACATTAGCTAGGTGGTCTGGAGTCACATGTAGGTAAGGATGGCAGTTTCCTTCCCTAAAGAACATCAGTGAACCAGGAGGGCTTTTCCCAAAAGTCAACAATAGATTCACGGTCATTGTGAGACTCTTCATTCCTGATTTTGTACAGAATGCAAACTCCACCAGCTGCCACGGTGGAATTTGAACTTGGGGACCAGGCTCATTACCAGCATCCCTGGATTAACAGTTTAGTGACAATACCACTAGGACATTGCTTCCCCTAGCCCAGAGGCCTCTGTTTAAAACACATCTACTTCAGAGCTGTGCCACAACGCATCTGAATGCGAGGTTAAGAAGCATCCATAAGTACAAAATTAATTTATCCTACAAGTTAATTTTGGGTGAGTGTTGTGAAGATGTGGGGTGTACTGTACCTTTAAGAGAGTTAAAAGCTACAGAACTACCTGACAGAAAAAAAAGATAATGTAACGTGCCCCAGCTACTGGTGTAGCTAGGGTAGCTGGTTGCCAGGAAACGACAAAACAGAATCGAATTAGGCCAATCAGTTTAAATTATACCCCAAAAAATACCAAACTCCAATCCAGTTTGAATTTGGTATATTGACAATCTTAAAATGATACAATCCAGTGCTTTAGGGGTATAAGACCAGGGAAATTTGAACAGTTGGGAGGAGCATCTTCTCAACTGCAACAGCATCTGCACACTGCCCAGCAAAATAGCTCTCTTCAAAGGTCCCTTTATCGATCAGTAACCTGTGACGCAATATCCCCAAGGAGACTGAAAGAAGACTGAAATACAGAGAAGAACAAAAGCTGCCTGGTTTTGAGATAAGAAGTTTTGGTTTTTTTTGTAAATCTTAATCAGGGGTGTTTTAATCGGACTGGTATTGTATGTGCAAGGTTTGTGAAGGTTTGTAGCTCAGGTTGAGGTTTAGGGTGTAGGTTTGCTCGCTGAGCTGTAGGTTTGATATCCAAACGTTGCATTACCTGGCTAGGTAACATAATCAGTGGTGACCTCCAAGTGAAGCGAAGCTGTTGTCTCCTGCTTTCTATTTATATGTTTGTCCTGGATGGGGTTCCTGGCATTTGTGGTGATGTCATTTCCTGTTCTTTCTCTGAGGGGTTGATAGATGGTATCTAGATCTATGTGTTTGTTTATGGCGTTGTGGTTGGAGTGCCAGGCTTCTAGGAATTCTCTGGCATGTCTTTGCTTAGCCTGTCCCAGGATAGATGTGTTGCCCCAGTCGAATTGGTGGTTTTTTTCATCCGTGTGTAGGGCTACGAGGGAGAGAGGGTCATGTCTTTTTGTGACTAGCTGGTGTTCGTGTATCCTGGTGGCTAACTTTCTTCCTGTTTGTCCTACGTAGTGTTTGTGGCAGTCCTTGCATGGAATTTTGTAGATGATGTTGGTTTTGTCCATGGGTTGTACTGAGTCTTTTAAGTTTGTTAGTTTTTGTTTGAGAATGTTGGTGGGTTTGTGTGCTACTAGGATTCCGAAGGGTCTTAGTAGTCTGGCTGTCATTTCTGAAACTTCTTTGATGTATGGTAAGGTAGTTAGGGTTTCTGGCTGTGTTTGGTCTGCTTGCCGTGGTTTGTTCTTGAGGAATCTGCGGACTGTATTTTTTGAGTATCTGTTCTTCTCGAATACGTTGTATAGGTGGTTCTCCTCTGTTTTCCAAAGTTCGTCTGTGCTGCAGTGTGTGGCGGCTCGTTGGAATAGTGTTCTGATACAGTTTCGTTTGTGTGTGTTGGGATGGTTGCTGGTGTAGTTAAGTATTGGGTCAGTGTTTGTCGGTTTTCTGTATACGCAGGTTTGTAGTTCTCTGTTGTCCTTTCTTTTGACTGTGACGTCCAGGAATGCGAGTTTGTTGTTGGTTTCTTCCTCCTTGGTGAACTTTATTCCTGTGAGGGTGTTGTTGATGATGTTAAATGTCTCTTCTATCTTGTTTCGTTTTGTCATGACAAAGGTGTCATCTGTGTAGCGGACCCAGATTTTTGGTTTGATGGTCGGTAGGGCTGTTTGTTGTAGTCTTTGCATTACCGCTTCCGCTATGAATCCTGATAGCGGAGATCCCATGGGTGTGCCGTTGGTTTGTTTGCAGATTATGTTGTTGAAGGTGAAGTGGGTGGTGAGGCACACGTCCACTAGCTTCATGATGTTTTTGTTGGTAATGTGATTGGATGGTGGTTGGGGTGTGTGAGATGGTCTCTTCTAAAAGTGTGGTAAGTGTTTCCTTTGCCAGGTCGATGTTGATGGAGGTGAACTGTATTGTATATTGTATTGTCTGTATCCTTTTATTTCCTGCCAATCATGTCTGTCAAAATGCCAATTGCTATAATGTCTGCTTCGACCACTTCCTCTGAAAGCGCATTCCAGGCACATTGAGTCAGTCATATTGTCATACAGCACGGAAACAGACCCTTCAGTCCAACCCGTCCATGCCGAGCATAATCCCAAACTAAACTAGTCCCACCTGCCTGCTCCTGGCCTACAACTCTCCAAACCTTTCCTATTCATGTACTTCTCTCATCTCTTTCTAAACATTGTAATTACACCCACATCCACTACTTCTTCAGGAAGTTCCCTCTGTGGAAAAAGAAATTGCCCCTCCCACCTCCTTTAATCATTCCCCCTTTACCCTTAAATCGATGTCCACTAGTAATTGAGATTTCTATCCTGGGGGAAAAAAAACTGCATTCTATCCATGCCTTTCATAATTTTGTAAATCTCTATCAGGCCGCCTTTCAGCCTCTGGTGTTCAAGTAAAAACCAATCTTGTCCAATCTCCTTCACAGATAATACCTCCCAAACCAGATAAAATCCTGGAGAACATTTTCTATACCCTCTCCAATGCTCTCACATGTTTCTGGTCATGATGCAATGACCAGAACTGTACACAATATTCCAAATGTGACCTTGCTAATGCTCTGCAACATGGCTTGCCAATTTTTATACTCTGTGTCCTAAACAATGAAGGCAAGCATGCCATATGCCTTCTAGACTACCTCATCCACTGACATTGTCCCTTTCTGGGAACTGTGGCCCTGTATGCTTCAAGCCCCTGTACTTTAATGCTTCTAAGGGTTCTGCCAATTACTGTGTAACTTCCCTTATGCATTGGACCTTCCAAATGTATCGGCTCATATTTTTCCAGATTAAAGTCCATCTGCCATTTCTTCACCCAAATCTCCAGATTATCTATAATCCTGCTGTATCCTCTGGCAATCCTCCACATTATCCATAGCTCCCTCAATGTTTGTGTTATCGGCAAACTTACTGATCAGACGATGGACATTCTCCTCCAAATTATTTATAAACAAATGAGGGGTCTCAATACTGATCCCTGTGCAACAATACTGGTCATATGGCCATATGACTTCACCCCCAGTATCCGCTTACCATTACTGACCTTGACAAAGGCCTGGCTAAAATCCTGTGAGACAATATCTGCCACTCTGCTCTCTTCAGGGATCTTTGCCACTTCCTCAAAAATCTCAATCAAGTTTGTGAGACATGACCTTCTCCACACAAAGCCTTGCTGCCTGTCACTAATTAGTCCTTTTTTTTTCAAACGTGAGTCAATCCTGGCCCATCTCCAAGATCTCTTGGCTTGGCGGTATAGAGTCATGGAGTTGTACAGCAAGGAAACAGGCCCTTCAGTCCAACCCATCCATACTGACCAGATATGCTAAATTACCACTTAGATAAGGTTCACTGCATTTCCCATATTATCTGTGTTGCCCTTCTGAAACAAGGGAACAACACTGGCTATTCTCCAGTCCTCTTGGATCTCTCCTGTAACTAAAGAGGATTTAAAGATTTTGTACAAGGACCCAGAAATTTCCTCCCTAGAATAGCCACCATCAGCTCCTGGGAACTTGTAACCTCATGGATTTTTGAAAAGCCCAACACTTCCTTCTTTTTTTATATAGACATGCCCTAGAATTATCAACATACCCTTGTCTAGATTCACCATGTCCATTTCTTTTGAATACACATGCAAATTATTCACTAAGGTCCTCACCCACATCCTCTGGCTTCATGCAGAAATTTCCTTCTTTGTCCTCAACTGGACCTGGCTTTTCCCTCACCCGCACTAACCAACCAACCCAACCGCCCCGTGGCTGAACACCTTAACTCCCTCTCCCACTCCGCCAAGGCCATGCAAGTCCTTGGCCTCCTCCATCGCCAGACCATGGCAACACGATGCCTGGAGGAAGAGCGCCTCATCTTTCGCCTAGGAGCCCTCCAACCACAAGGGATGAATGCAGATTTCTCCAGCTTTCTCATTTCCCCTCCCCCACCTTATCTCAGTCCCAACCCTCGGACTCAGCACCGCCTTCTTGACCTGCAATCTTCTTCCCGACCTCTCCGCCTCTGCCCCCACCCCCTCTCCAGCCTATCACCCTCACCTTAACCTCCTTCCACCTATCACATTCCCTCCTCCCTCCCCCAAGTCCCTCCTCCCTACCTTTTATCTTAGCCTGCTTGGCACACCCTTCTTATTCCTGAAGAAGGGCTTATGCCCGAAACGTCGATTCTCCTGTTCCTTGGATGCTGCCTGACTTGCTGCGCTTTTCCAGCAACACATTTTTCAGCTTTGGCCAATATCCCTCTAAACCCTTCCAATACACGTACCTATCCAGATGCCTTTTAAATGTTGTAATTGTCCCAGCCTCCATCCCTTCCAATGTCAGTTCATTCCAGACATGCACCACCCTGTGTGTGAAAGCGTTGCCCCTTCGGTCCCTTTTATACCTTTCCTCTCTCATCTTAAACCTATGCCTTCTGACATTGGACTCTCATACCCTGGGAAAAAGACATTGACTATTCCCCCCTGTACATGTACCTTATGATTTCATAAAACTCTATAAAATCACCCCTCAGCCTCCAATGCTAGAGGGAAAATAGCTTCCGTTTATTCAGCTTCTCCCTGTAGCTCAAAGCCTCCAACCCTAACAACACCCTTGTAAATCTTTACTGCACCCCTTGAAGTTTCACAACATATTGAGAGAGACCAGAATTGCACACAGTATTCCAAAAGTAGCTTAACCAATTGTCATCCAAAGCACTTGAATCTAGCCATCATTATCCTTCACTTTCACAGGAAACGTTGGCCTGGAATTCACTAGCTTTTAAAAGAGTCTCATATTATCAGCAAACAGCTACTCCCATCTATATGCTCCAGTTTGTGACTAATATCGCCATCGCTAGCTTCTCCCAATTTTGCCAGGAACCACTTTTATCCTCATCATAAGTAATGTATAACTTGCAGAATTATGGTCAGTGTTCCCAAAATGTTCTTCCACTGAAACTTTGATCACGTGACTGGGCTCATTCCTTAATACCGGGTCAAGTATTTCCCTTCCTCAATTGGACTAGAGACATATTGCTTCAAGAAATCCTCTTGGACTCAACTAACACATTCTACCCCCACCCACACAAAAGCCCCTTTCCTTAAGAGAGTCCTTGTCAATTTCTAGAATGTTAAAATCACACATCACCACAAACCTGGTGTTTTCACATTTTTCCATTGACTCTCCATGGATATGTTCCTCTGTCTCCCACTGGCTGTTGGGAAGCCTGTAATACAAGGTTTGCAGCCCTCTTATTCCTGAGCTCTACCCATATGACCTCACTGGATAAGCCCTCCAAGATGTCCTCCCTCAGTAAACCTGTGATATTCTCTCTAATCAATAATCCTCAACATCTTTTACATCCCCCTCTATTTTGCATGATAAAATATAGAACATTAAGCTACCATTCTTTTCCTTCTTTGAACCAAGTAATAGCTACAATGTCATAGTTATATGCATGAATCCAAGCCCTAAGTTCATCTGTTTAATGTGTCATAATCCTTGCATTAGAACAAATTCACTTCAGATCGCCAGTCCTGCAGTGTTCAGTAACCGCTTCCTGTTTGTTCTTCTACTTCACTGAGAGGGCGCTTCTGGAAAAGAACAGCAGGTCAGGCAGCATCCGAAGAGCAGGAGACTCGATGTTTCAGGCAAAGGCCCTCCATCAAGAATCAGGCTTGTAGTTCAGGGGGGCTGAGAGATAAATGGGAGGGGTGTGGGGCTGGGGAGAGTGGGAGAATATGATAAGTAGGTGAAGGTGGGGGGGTGGGGGAAGGTGATAGTCTGAGAGGAGGATGGAGCAGATAGGTGAAAAGGAAGATAGACAGATCAGGAGGGCGGTGCCGAGTTGGAGGGTTGAGACTGTGATAATGTGCAGGGGAGGGGAAATGAGGAAACTGGTGAAGTCCACATTGATCCCACGTACACCTCCCTCCCACCTCTATCCCAGGCCCCAAAGGATTCTTCCACATCTGACAGAGACTTACCTGTACTTCCACACACGTCATCGACTGTATCCGTTGCACCTGAAGTGGTCTCCTTGACATTGGGGAGACAGGACGCCAACTTGCAGATTGTTTCAGAGAATATCTCTGGGACACCAGCGCCAACTAACCCCATCCCCCCGAACACTTTAACTCCCCCTCTCACTCCACCAAGGACAAGCAGGTCCTGGGCCTCCTCCATCACCAAACCCAAACCACCCGACACCTGGAGGAAGAACACCTCATCTTCCACTTTGGGACCCTGCAACCACACAGGAGCAATATGGATTTCACCAGTTTCTCATTTCCTCTCCCTCCACCTTATCCCAGTCCCATGCCTCCAACTCAGCACCACCCTCTTGACCTGTCCATTTTCCTTCCCACCTATCCACTCCACCCTATCACCTTTCCCTGCCACTTTCACCTACCTAACAAATTTCCAGTTACATTTCCCCCCAGCCCCAGCCTTCTCCCATTGATCTCTCAAACCCCTGGCCCAAAAGCCCCATTCCTGATAAAGAGCTTATGACTGAAACGTTGACTCTCTTACTCCTCAGATGCTACCTGACCTGCTGTGCTTTTCCAGCACCACAGTTGACTCTGATCTCCAGCATCTGCAGTCCTCCCTTTCTCCCACCCTGCTTTAAACACCTACCGAGTGACACCAGCAAACCTCCCTGCCAGGATATTGGTGCCTCTCCAATTTGCGTTAAATCCTTCCTTCTTGTTGAGGTCCCAATCGCCCTGGAGGACATTTCAACAATCCACATATTGGAAGCCCTCCATCCGACAGCCTTTTAGCAATGTTTTTCACTGCACTGTCTTCCTATTCCTCGCCTCACTGGCACATGGAGTAATCCCGAGATGTGAACCCCAGAGGGGTTGCCTATGTTATTCATACCAACCTGTACCACACTCTTTGGCTACTCAGAGTCATAGAGATGTACAGCATGGAAACAGATCCTTTGGTCCAACTCATCTATGCCAACCAGATATCCTAACCTAATCTAGTCCCACTTGCCAGCACCTTGGTCCATATCCCTCTGAACCCTTCTTAGTCATGTACCCATTCCAGATGCATTTTAAATGCTGTAGTTGTACCAGACTCCACCACTTCCTCTGGTAGCTCATTCCATACAAGCACCACCCTCTGTGTGAAAATGCTGCCCCTTAGGTCCCTTTTTTTATCTTTCCCCTCTCACCCTAAACCTATGTCCTCTAGTTCTGGACTCCCCCACCCCAGGGAAAATACTTTGTCGATTGATCCCATCCATGCCCCTTCACGATTTTATAAACTTCTATAAGATCACCCCTCAGCCTCCGACACTCCAGTGAAAACAGCCCCAGCCTGTTCAGCCTCTCCCTATAGCTCAAATCCTCCAACCCTGGCAACATTCCTGCAAATCTTTTCTGAAATGTTTCAAGTTTCACGAATCCTTCCTACATGATAAGCAAACTTACCCAGTGTACTACCATTTTAATCTTCTCACAACTATTCCATTGAAAATTAATGTCTATTAAAATTAACTTACAGTAAACTAGATGGCCCGAGAGTTAGAATCTCATTAAAGAACATTAAATGTGCAATTAATTCTAGAAATAGCAGTCTAGATCCCACTCTAAATCCCAGGACTGTACTGCTCCCCCACCAGCCTGACTCCCATTGCCCTTAAACCTGATGGGGAGGGAAAGGTGAATGGAGGTTTCAGGTAAGAACAGTGAGTCATCTGACCGTTACTGACCAATCAGCAGCCCTTCTGTCCAAAACGTTACTCTGGCATTGTGACGTCACTCCCCTCCAGGTCTGGCCCCGGAAGCTCCTTCCGCTGCCTCAGCCCCTCAAGGTGTGTCCTCAAACCCGAGCCCGCTCCTTCGGGATTGATGTGGAAGCTCCCACTGAGTGAGACCGTTTCATGCCGGGTCACAGGAAGCCTTGACTGTGCTGGGTGTTGATAGTGTCGGTTAAATATTAATCTGCTCAACCTGTCTCTGAGAGAGGTGTGAAAAAGGGGATAAATCGGAATCACCTTCTTCTGTGCTGTCGATCTCTACGACAATCATATAACCAGAAGGTAACACACTGAGATCTTAATCAAGGTGCGGGAACAAATGACTCCAGATGCTGGAATCGGAACTGAAAACAACAAATACTGGAGATCACAGCGGGTCAGATAGCATTCACAGAGGGAGAACAAGCTAACGTTTCGAGTCTAGATGACTCTTCATCCTAATCAATACAGTTAAATATTTTTAGTGTCATTGCATTTTGATATCAACATGATCATTTTGCTGTTATTAGAATGTAGTTTGCTTACATTTGTTGAATAGCAGCAGCAACAAAATTCCGCCAGCATTTTGATCAGTCTAACAATGGTACATATTCTTTTGTTTAGTTGGTGAACAAATGCAAAATTACGACGGACGGAGTAAATGTGGGACAAATACAATGTACTTCAATGGAAGGAAGAAATGGAAAAGGTAAAGTTCAAAGATCAGCTGTGTTACTGGCAATATTCCCTGATGAGTATCAGACACTCCAGGATAGAATGTTACAATTTCAGGAAAGGCTGAGAAGTAACTGTGGCTATCAGAATGGTAAACAGCATGGCAGGCATCTCAGGAGACTGGATAGCCTGAGCACAACTTGCAGATGAATGATATTTGGTGCTTGGCCACTGGGCAGACCACCTATGAACAAAAACAGTTGTTTTATCCCCTCATACATGATCTGTGGCAGCAGGAGAGATCATGTAGGCTCACAATCCTGCTACATGGAAACACAGAATTCAGTTTACTGAACCAGCTCGTAACATCAATTGGATGGTCAGGCTGGTTGTAAACAGGTCTTGGCAGTGTGGCTGTGGAGGGAGGTAACTATCTGTCCTTCTGTGGTTCCATTCAAGCCCGGGTGTCCTTGGAGATGGGGCGCAGAATGTCCATCTCAATGCCTTTAGAGGGATGGAACACCACAGAGGCATACAGTGCTTTATTTCCCGTCCAACTCCATTCGATTTTATCCCTTCCCTCTCTTCCTACTACGTCCCCTGCCATGTTTATATTTGGTATTGCATTGCCCCAAAAAAGGCTGCGCTTGTAAATCATCAATTGGATACACATGAGTTTTTACTGGTGGTGGCTGCTCGTTATACAAAAAAAACAACAAAAGAAGTTGCAGTGGGAAAGAACTCATTTTTGTGTGATAACACTTCTGGGTAGAAACATATTAGATTAGATTAGATTACTTACAGTGTGGAAACAGGCCTTTCGGCCCAACAAGTCCACACCGACCCGCCGAAGCGCAAACCACCCATACCCCTACATTTACCCCTTTCCTAACACTATGGGCAATTTAGCATGGCCAATTCACTTGACCTGCACATCTTTGGAATGTGGGAGGAAACCGGAGCACCCGGAGGAAACCCACGCAGACACGGGGAGAATGTGCAAGCTCCACACAGTCAGTCGCCTGAGGCGGGAATTGAACCCGGGTCTCTGGCGCTGTGAGGTAGCAGTGCTAACCACTGTGCCACCGTGCCGCCCATACTAATAAAACACAGCAATGAAGGGCTCCTATGGTGCAGGATTAGAATTCTTAAGTGTGTTCAAGTTCAGCCTGCTATCCTAAATGTGTAATATCTATGGGCAGAGTGATTAGAAATAACTAATGAGAACTGAAACAATTTAGGTTTTTGACTCTGTCATGTATGAGGAGAAAGAGACCATTAATCCTTTTGAAATTGCTACATAGAGACAGGAAGAGTCTGCGAGTAAAATCGCACAATTATTTATTGCAAATTAATATTTTGTATCAATGGTTGAAAGTAGAAGGTTTTCGGTGTGATATTTCTTTAACTTTTTACATCAGATTTTTTAATTGCATGTTTTGTTCACTTTCTTCCGACAGACGATGATGGAAAAGGAATTAGTCAATTGCTGAATAGTTACAGCGACAGGGAGTTAAACCTGATTACCCGATTCTACTGTGAGAGATTGGAGGATGCGATATTAGACTTGGTGGAGAGCATTGCCCTGACATTAACAGCAACTGGCTCATTGAGCAATGGAAATTACGCTGTAAGTTATATTATAGAATTTTTCCATTATTCTATTATTAATCAGTAAAATGATTGAAGTGGGCATGTAATTGAAGGAACCTTTGGAAATTTAAGGAAAAGTAACAAGGTTGTGCATCTCATTAATGATATGAAAAACAATAAAAGTAAGGGTCGGGGTACAAAAATAAAAATGCACCAGAAAATAGAAAATACTGAAACAATATTTTTTTCAAAGAAAAAACAATAATGAAAAGTTGTTTACTTGAAGGACCGATAACGAACTGAGAGCAAAATAGAAATTAGTGAGGTGGGACCCCATGGCTTAGTGGTTAGTGGATGAAATCATGTGATGATGAAAACCACATATCAGAGAATGTCAGGATACCAGATCAGTTTCAGCGAGATGGAAGAAATGCCATGATGAATATTTCACTGGGAAGAACAGCTTGTGTGTGCTCTGCAAGCAACAAGATCCTCGCAGAGAGCACAAATAAAAATACCATGGTGGGGAGGGATTGGTGTCAGCGGTTTTAAAGGAGACGCTGGAATACCCAGTGAGTTCAGTTTCCAAATCGGTTATGATGGAATTCTTCAGTTTATGTTGTATGCAGCTTTTGGTTTAAGCCCTAACACTTTGGTCATTATGTCATTCATTACTGAGAGAGCTAAGTTTGGCTCGACCTAGAAATAAGTGAAACATTGTCACAGGGCGGCACGGTGGTTCAGTGGTTAGCATTGCTGCCTCACAGCACCAAGGTCCCAGGTTCGATTCCAGCCTCAGGCAACTGTCTGTGTGGAGTTTGCACATTTCTCCCTGTGTCTGCGTTGGTTTCTTCCAGGTGCTCCAGTTTCCTCCCACAGTCCAAAGATGTGCAGGTCAGGTGAGTTGGCCATGTTAAATTGCCCATAGGTTAGGTGCGTTAGTCAGAGGGAAATGGGTCTGGGTAGGTTACACTTCGAAGGGCCTGTTTCCACACTGTAGGGAATCTAAAAAAAATAAGAAATATGTTGTCAAGTTTTAAACAGGTCACCTTATGAAGTTCAAGTTCAAGTACCAGTAAGGTGCCACTCATGTCACTGAGGCAGGTAATGTTGAGGGACTCTTGAAGAAGTGTCCTGTCCAGATCATTGAAAGTGAGGAACTTCACCCCTTGTGAAGTTTTCTTGACTTGGTAGTGTTCCATGTTATTCATGTCCGGTGAGTTTAGCTGAGAAATCTCTGGACACTGTTCTAATTACTTTTGCTAATCAATGTGCTCCATAGTGTGCTCTATCAAAGTCTGTTCCCATATTTGCCTCTTGTTAATTCTGGATGTTGAATATAAACAGTACATAAATTCTGGCCCACTGTCATAAATGTATTAAGTAAAATCTGTTGCTGTATGTTGCTGGAGAATTATTCAGCTTTTTTCGCTGACTAAGTTCCTTGAACTCACTGTGTCTACTTTTTAGATGAAGGTAATTGGTCTCTAGTCAAATCATAATATAGATTTTCCACGTGCTCATGTGTCAGATTGTAAAACGTACAAAACAAACTGGTAAATGTGACTTGAAATTAACACGCAGAGTTCATTCAAAATGGTTTCTTATAACTACAAAATATTTTTAAACAAAACAAAAACAAGTTACATGTAATGAATACAGTAAACAGTTTGCCATAGTGAATATCCCTGTCAGCTTGAAAATTTATCAATTCATATTGAAGGAAAGAGCCTAAGAGCCTTTCATGCTTGGATAGATGACATACTTTTATAAAAGTATATCATGCCAGCTATTCCACAGTAAAAAAAAAAGCGGCAAGTACTTCACACAGAGGGTGGTGGGTGTCTGGAGTGTGTTGCCAGCAGAGGTGGTAGAGGCAGGCACAGCAGATTTATTTAAGATGCATCTGGACAGATGCATGAGTAGATTAGATTAGATTATTTACTTACAGTGTGGAAACAGGCCCTTCGGCCTAACAAGTCCACACTGCCCCGCCGATGCGCAACCCACCCATACCCCTACATTTACCCCTTACCTAACACTACGGGCAATTTAGCATGGCCAATTCACCTGACCTGCACATCTTTTGACTGTGGGAGGAAACCGGAGCACCCAGAGGAAACCCACGCAGACACGGGGAGAACGTGCAAACTCCACACCGTCAGTCGCCTGAGGCGGGAATTGAACCCGGGTCTCTGGCGCTGTGAGGCAGCAGTGCTAACCGTTGTGCCACCGTGCCGCCCACATCTTGGTTAGAGATAGTCAGCATGGCTTTGTGAGGGCAGGTCTTGAGTAGGTGGGGAGCAGAGGGATACAGATGCTTAGGAATTGGGCGACAGGTTTAGACAGTACATTTGGATCGGCTTAGGCTTGGAGGGCCGAAGGGCCTGTTCCTGGACTGTAAATTCTCTTTGTTCTTTGTAAGCACACACGTTGAAAAGGCAACACCTCATGCAGTTGCAGTGATGTTAATGTTGTGTCTGTTGGTGAGCTGAAGGATATTTATGACTTCAATTATTGGAGTTTCATGATGTTATCAGAACTAGTTACTCAAATTGCCCCAAATACCATAAATGACCGTTGATATCCTTTCAATTCTTACTGTAATAAAATCCTGGCAATTACAAACTTTTCAATGTTTCCTACAAAATTTCTAATCTATTGTTTTGGATTTCCTTTTTGTTTCTTTGGATATAGCAGTGAAACTAGTCCACTTTTAATGTAGGAATTCATTGAAGGTGTTGTGGTTCTAGCATCAAAGGCAACGCACAACAAACTATTAAAGTGACAACATGGATCTCATGTTCGCATCATAGTTCAAGTGTTATGGATTCAAACAGGATTCCTGTTATGGATTCCTGAAGAAGGGCTTATGCCTGAAATGTCGATTCTCTTGTTCCCTGGATGCTGCCTGACCTGCTGCGCTGTTCCAGCAACACATTTTCAGCTCAGTTATGGATTCAAACCCAAACCCCAAAACTTCCACTTCCAATATTGTAGAGTCCGATTTTGTTTATCACATGACTTGTTAACTGCAAGTTTCATGTCATATCCAATAGATTCCTCTATTCCTGATGAAGGGCTTTTGCCCAAAACATCGATTTTCCTGCTTCTCGGATGCTGCCTGAACTGCTGTGCTTTTCCAGCACCACTCTAACCTAGAATCTGGTTTCCAGCATCTGCAGCCCTTGTTTTTGCCTACTACTAATGTCTCCCTCATAGTTCTTCTTCACAAGTGGAGGCAAGGTCTCATCAGTGTGCTGAGATGAATATTCTTCACCAATCGAACATCCTTAATGTAACAGCTTTTCACAATTACGACACTGCTGTTTATCATTTTCTCTCTTTCATTGAAATAAACCAGAAAGAAACAAGAAAAAGAAGAAATAGAAAGGAAAACATTGTTCTTCCTTTGTTTCTTTCTTTCCCATCTTTTTCCCTCATTTCCTCCATCAATTCATTCTTCCATTCCGTTCCTTCATCTATTGTTTCCCTTTTCCCTTTCTATTTTACCTGTTCTTCTCTTTTATTCCAGTATATCCGTAATCTGTCAGAGCATCAACAGAGAAAGGAAGCAACAAAACATCTTCTGAACACAGTGACCAAAACCAATGGCTGCAGAGAACGAATATTTTGGGAAACATTGGTGAAAATGCAAGAATCAAAGCCAAAACTGAAACTCATTCTGAAAGAAATTCAGAGCAGAGGTATTGTACAGTCCAAGTATTTCTAGCAATCAAACATGGTTGCCTCTTTAATGGGTGAGGCTGCCACACACTACTAATGAAATGAAACATCTTTCCCAGGTTTTGACTTGCTTTATAATGCACGCATCGGAGAGATGGAAGGAGAGCTATCAGATCACCTCAAAGGTAAGTCAAAATAAAAGTAATCGTTAATCATAAAAACGTACCGCATTAATTAAGTTCTAACATTTTATTTGTGTCTCACATTTCATCACTGAAAGGAAACAAACCCTCCAAATTATTACCATGAACTGTTTCTATAAAATGCAATCCAAGTTACAACACGAAGCAAATGAACTGGAACTTGGGCATGGTCAGTGTTCCATCTGCCACAGATTATATGCCACATGTGTGATATTGAGCTTTGTTGGAAATTGCTGAATGCTCATTTTGATTTTCCCAGCTGCTCTGGAGCAGACTGAGCCCAACCTTCCAGTTTTAGATGCTGAACCACAAAGTCACATTCAGTTTTGCAAGTCAGTTGGTTTCAAATTCTTCCCTGGTACTTTGTCAGGCCATTATTTCTTTTCCCTTCAGTCACATCAGGGTCTGAAAAGAAGTCTTGCTTTTACTGTCAATACAAGGCCTTCGGGTGGCTTTATGAAAATGTAAACCTCAATATCACCAGAGTCTCGGAGTCTACAAAGTCTGTATTGGGCTGGAGTCACATAGAGCTCCAGACCCAGTTAAAGCTTAAATCAAATACATGACAGACTGAGTAAAGATGATGTCATTTATAGGATCACAATTGGTTCTAGACTAGTTACTGATGAAGTCAGATCTGATGAATACAGAAGTTAGAGTGTGGTCCCATAGTGTGGATAGACTGAACTGATATGTATGTACTGGTTGAAGAAGGTCTTGATTCATATGTCGGCTCCACCCTGGGCAATGACTTGAAACGCACATTGACCTAAAGAAGGTGAGGATATGGGTCACGTATAGAAACAGAATCTTTAAACATCCAAGTGTCATATTTCTACCGACTGCATATGTACTAGAGTTCAACATGTATCAGATTGCACACATGTTGTTTGGACATTGAATGAAGGCACAAATAGGGCTACAATGATATTAGCTTGACCTAATTGATCAACCAGGACTAGATAAGGAATTGTTTTTCAATAAGTCACATATCCCAGAAACACATTTCTACACACAGTGCTGAAACATTGGATTTGTGAAGAGCCCATATTTGCTGAAATCTTACTGACGTAGAGTGGCTGTGTCAAAGACTGTACTCAATTGTCTGGCCAGGCAATTAGTTGACTTGGAAACATATTTAGGCTCATATCGAGATAAGATTTGCTTCATCTATGTCTCGGACTTGTTAAAACATGAAATCAAATATGGGGTCAAGCTGGGTATAGGTAGATTCACATGAAGATTCAGAATAGACAGGGAGTCCATTCACATACAATCCTAGACTGTACAATGAGAGGCTTCAGCTTTCACACTGAAATGGCCAATGAGTTGATAAAATTGGTGGAAGATCCCAATGTGATCCTTATACATCGACAGTGTTATTTTATAATTATGGTTCACATAGCACATTTAATTGTATCACTGGTTTGTCATCCTGTTCCCAACATTAAGCATTGAAAAAGTGAGTGTTATGCACAGTCCCTATTCAGCCAGTAGGCCATACGTTTACATTAGGTATAAATTGTCTGAGATTGAAGCAGACATCAATCTTATAAACACTCTGATACTATCTCCACTGGGGACAACAGACAAAACAAAAATGAATACAGTAAATAATTATAAGTGAACAATGTGATAATGTTTGGCTTCTCAGATGTTCCAATGTTAAATTCTCCTCAAATGGAGATGGAGATGACGATAGAGTGGAGGGGCTTGTCTGTTATAATGTAAAATCTACTATAATCCATCTGATTCTCCCTGATTTATATTTAATTCAGTATTTATTCGGTAAGATTAATTTCTAGCACGGTGTAGTAAAATTTGGATTCGACTCACATATATTTTGTATTGCTACCCAACTCAAACTCCTCCTTGCTTCTCGTTAATTGTTTTAATGTAGTTAATTAACAAATAAGAACAATGCCAACATAATTTTGATCATTGTCATGAAAGGTATACAAGATCAACACAAGCAACACCTCTTCCACCAAACCGAACATGTGGTCAAACACACCATCAAAGGAGA
Organism: Chiloscyllium plagiosum; assembly: GCF_037043375.1. Classification (NCBI taxonomy): domain Eukaryota; kingdom Metazoa; phylum Chordata; class Chondrichthyes; order Orectolobiformes; family Hemiscylliidae; genus Chiloscyllium; species Chiloscyllium plagiosum. Next base: position 29,262,969 of record NW_028270185.1, read on the forward strand.
CAGCAAAATAACGACCATTTCCCTCACTGATCGATATACAGAGCTTATCATTATTTCCACTCTGCGTGAACGGAGACTAGTGGAACATGAGCTCCTTTCCAGAGGCAGGGAACATGAAGAATGGCAGTGGAAGTACGTCACCAGCGAACTTGAAAAAATCCGGATTGATCAATTATTCAGGAGCAGTTTTGGCCACTCCAGCCTGTCTGGCACCATGGTGGTTAGCGGAGTGGCTGGCATTGGTAAGACAACAATGGTGCAGAGGATGGTCCATGAATGGGCAGCAGGAAACATCTATCCTCAGTTCCAATTTGTTCTACATTTCACATTTCGAAATCTTAATGCCATCAACAGAGCCGTTTCTCTGACTGAGATGGTATTGGATCAGTACCCTTATTTAGAAAAGATAATTGAAGATATCTGGATGAAACCTGAATATCTTCTCTTGGTTTTTGATGGATTAGATAAGTACAAACACCAGATTGATTTCACTGGCCGCGTGGCTGGTGATGTCTCTGCGAATCACTGTGTTGCGCCTGACTGCAGATGTGAAGTTTTTGAAATGGTGTACTCCCTGGTACAGCAACAGCTGCTCAGAGGTTGTTCTGTGCTGGTTACCAGCCGGCCAACTGCCCTTGACTCATTGGAAAAGGCCAATGTCAACCTTTGGGCTGAGATCCTGGGCTTTCTTGCTGATGAAAGGAAAGAATTTTTCAGAAAGTTTTTTGGCAGTGAGCAACTCGCTACCAATGTCTTCAAACACGTCGAGGAGAATGAGATCCTGTACACCATGTGCTACAACCCTTCATATTGCTGGATCATTTGCTCAACCTTAGGCCCGCTCTTTACACAGCTGAAGTGCAAGCAACCTCTTCCCAAAACCATCACTCAACTTTTCTCCATCTACCTTTCCAATCTCTTGGACAACCACAAGCGAGATGTTGAGGACCAGCGGATGGTTTTACAGCGACTCGGGGAGTTGGCTTACCAGGGAGTTTTGAAAAGGAGAATTGTTTTTAATGAGAATCACTTCATTCAGCATCAGCTGGAGTCCAGCAAATTCATTTCAGGATTCATGATGGAGATCTTGGAAAGGGATGACACAGCTAAAAACATTGTGTACACATTTCTTCACCTTACCATCCAGGAATTCTTGGCCGCCCTGGCTCAGTATTTGAGTCCAAAGCATCAGAACGTGGTGGAAATGCTTCACTGTGCTTTTAAGGAGGATGATGGTCGGTTTGAGATTTTTATTCGATTTTTAGTTGGTCTTTCAACACCCACTTCATCTCGAAATCTGGAACCATTCCTGGGTCCGCTGTCTCATCACACGACCAGTCAGGTGATAGACTGGCTTCAGGCCAATGTTCAGGCAGAAATCAAACACATGGACAGAGTCAGTGGAAAGAGGAAACTGCTGAACACATTCCATTATTTGTCGGAGTCTCAGAATAGAGCTTTAGTTCAGAAGACCATTGGATCTGTGGAGCGTTTGAACTTTGGGGACTCCAGTCCAAAGAATGCACTGAGATTAAACCCAATGGACTGTTTTGTAATGTCTCATGTTGTACAACTTTGTGAATCAGTGATGGAGTTGAATTTGGAGAAATGTTATATTCAGGAGGAGGGGATCAAACGATTGGCCCCTGCAATCCACAAGTGCAAAGTTCTAAGGTATGTATTGATCCGGGTGAAATTAGATAACATGTCTGCAATGACCCATTGATTTTCTCTTGTAAATTCCACCTGATATGAATTTCATAGGATCATAGAATCTCTACAGAGCAGAAAACAGTCATTTGGACCATCTAGTCTGCATCAACCCTCTGAAGTGCATCCCATCCAGACCCCTCCCCTATCCCTGCATTTTCCAAGGGACATGAAAGGCTACAGAAAAGATTTAGAAGGATATTGCCAGGGTTGGAGCGTTTGACCTATAGGGAGAGGCTGAATGGACTGGGACTGTTTTCCCTGGAGCATTGAAGGCTGAGGGTGACCTTATATAGAGAGTTTATAAAGTCATGAGGAACATGTTTAGGGTAAATAGGCAAGGTCTTTTCCTTGGGATCTGGGAGTGAGAGGGGAAAGATTTAAAAGGTACTTAAGGGGCAACTTCTTCACACAAAGGATGGTGTGGGTATGGAATGAGCTGCCTGAGGAAGTGGTGGAGGCTGGTGCAATTACAACATTTAAAAGGCATCTGGATGGATATATGAATAGGAATCATTTAGAGGGATATGGGCCAAATGCTGGCAAATTTGATTAGATTTATAAGGATATCTGGTCGGCATGGACGAGTTGGACCAAAGAGTCTGTTTCCTTGTTGTACATCTCTATGACTCCAAAACCCATCTAGTCTGCACATCCCTGGAAACTATGGGCAATTTAGCACGATCAGTCCATCTAACCTGCACATAGTTGACTGTGGGAGGAAACCGGAGTACCCAGAGGCAACCCCCGCAGACACTGGGCGAATGTGCAAACTCCACACAAACAGTCACCCAGGGGTGGAATCAAACCCAGATCCCTGGTGCTGTGAGGAAACAGTGCTAACTGTTGAGCCACTTGTTACTATTGTAGCTGAATCACAATTACTATTCATTTTTTTTTCTGAGAATCAAGGAGTTTTCCATGCTTTTTATTTATTTTTAACGCTACTACCGCATTGACCTTGATACTGAGTGCTCTAACTATAACAAAAAAAAAGCACCAGACTAACTTGATTGGTCTTACACTGTGAGACATTCAAAGCCACAAGGAGTCTGGCAGAGTCTTTAACTAGTGCTATGACAAGGAAACAAAGAACCGAGCCAAATCATGAACCTCTGTGTTCACAACAGAGTAAAATTAAAACCTACAAAGATTTTAACCTCAACAATTCCTAACCAGACTTTATAACCAATCACAGACTCTGTTGATAATGAAACGGTTGGTTAATAACTGAAACAACTAAAAAAAAAGCAATTTATTACCAATATAGGAACTTTAGCAGAGCAAACTTAAACAACAAAGTTTGAAACCAATAACCTTGTTTTCAGGGCAATTCACACAAAAGACAGACAGACAGACAGACAAATAAACACAGTGAAGGGATAATTAAAATAAAGTAACAAAACTGGCCAGATTAAGTGGTTTTCATATCTTACTCTCAATGTATATTTGATGGTTTCTTTGTTAATTTTCTGAAGATATCGATCTGTGCCACCTTTGAATTCACTCTGAGGACTGAAATTCTGAAATAAAGTGGAAGGTTAGGCAGGGAGCATTTAAATCTTCATGCTGTAACGTCAATAGCTAAGTTCATTCTCTCAAAAGCACAGTCCCAAACACCAAATTAAACCGTGATCTATGGCCTATGTTTGACCATCTCGTTCTCTCCCAGAAACAAATGGAAATTGCTGTTCTGAGGAAAGCTCATTGGACCGAAATATATCTATCCATAGATGCTGCCAGACCTGCTGCGCTTTTCCCTCAATTTTTGTTTTTGTTTCCTATGTCCAGTATCCACAGTTCTTTCAATTTTATGTTCTATCCCAGGCTTGTACACAACAATTCCCAGGTACTGGCCTGATCAATTCCCAAACATTTCTTATCTGGTTCAATGTGCTGCTCTCCCACTGTGCTGAAACATCTACAGGATCCTATTGATCAAGAGCTAACCTGCCATTAACTGTGAGGCCCCACCTCGTGAACAAACAGCAGCTTGTTTGTTTTGTTGAAACACAAGTTGCTGTTCACAATCCAAAGATCATCTCCAGCTCATTGCAGTTCACAGCTACAAATCAAAATTGATAAAATAATAAATTAAACGAAAAGTTGGCGAAGGTTTGAACAATAATCCTAAGAGGCCCTCAATTAAATGAACAGACCTGGTGTGTGACTGAACACAGTTCACTGACAGAGAATAGCAATGGAGATCAGGTGGCAAATCAAACTGTTGAACCCAACCTCTGTCACCAATTGTGTGCCATTGCAGAGATGAATATCATCCTTTGTAGTTTACATTTACAAACCAAAGCTAATCTGATATTGTATTTGACCCAACCATTCACTAGATAAATAGTAAGTGAATGCTGTACCTAGTTCAATGCAGAATACGTTGCTAACACAGCAAGGCTGCCATTCATGTATCTGAAACTGTTCCGGGTGAGGTCAGGGTGGGTTTGAAATAGAGGTTCAACAGTCTGTAATTTACAGGAGGCATGATTTGCCCTTTGTGGTCATACAACATTCATCATTCACCTCAGCAGCAGGGAGATTGGGCAGCTCATCACCACATATTTTACATGACTGTTGGGATAAACTATTATCCATTCTGCTTGGAACTGAAAACATGGCATGTGATTGTTAAATACATCAGAGAAGCAGGAATTTATTGATTGATTGATGTCTATAAGTCTTTTTCTTTGTTGTGTTATCCAAGCAGGGCAATAATGCCTCACAATTAACCATTGCTTTTACTCTTTGCTGGATGACATATGGATGAGTTCAATGGAATATAATTGCATAAATGTTTAAAAAAAAAATGGTTATAAGACAATCAATTTTCTGTCTTGCGTTCAACTTGTCATAGAGTCAAATAACATGGAAACAGACCCTTTGGTCCAACCAGTCCATGCTGAACGTAATCCCAACTAAACTAGTCCCACCTGCCTGTTCCAGGCCCATATTCCTCCGAACCTTTCCTTCTCATGTATTTATCGAAATATCTTTGAGAGTCGTAGAGATGTACAGCATGGAAACAAACCCTTCGATCCAACCTGTCCACGCCGACCAGATATCCCAACCCAACCTAGTCCCACCTGCCAGCACCCAGCCCATATCTCTCCAAACCCTTCCTATTCATATACCCTCTGAGTTTAAAACAATTTCTTCTTGTGACTTTTTTAACTCTGTCTTCTCTCACCTTAAAAATGTGCCCCTAGTCTTGAAATCCCCCATCCTCGGGAAAAGACACCTACCATTAAGCCTTTTTATACCGCTGATGATTTTATAACCCTCTGAGGTCACCTCTCAAGCTCTTATGCTCCAGTGGAAAAAAATACCAGTCTATCCAGCCTCTCCTTATAACTCAAACCTTCCATATCAAAGCTTCCTGGTAAACCTTTTCTGAACCTTCTCCACCTTAACAATATTCTTCTTTTACCTAAGTGATTATAACTGGACACAGAATTCCAGAAGAGGCCTCACCAAAGCAAACTTCAAGGAATTATGTACCTGAATCCTTAGCTCCCTGTGTTGTACAACACTGTCCAAAGCCCTCCCATTAACTGATTAACCTCTCCCCAAGTTTGTTGTATCAAAATGCATTTATCTAGATTGAACTCCATCTGCCATTTCTCAACCCATTGACCCATTTTGTCAAAATCCCTTAGAAAATCCTCTTCTTTACTATGCCACCAATTTTGATATCATTTGCAAACTTACTAACCATGCCTTCATCCAAATCGTTTCTATAAGTGACAAACAAAAGACAACCCAGAACCGATCCCCATGGAACATCAGTGGTGACAGGCCTCCAAGTCTGAAAAACAACCCTCCACTTTGTCCCCTGCTGTTAAGCCAATTTTGTATCCAATTGGCAAGCTCTCCCTGAATCCCATGTGTCCAGTTTTGGGTTAAAATATATATTCTATTTCCAGGTCATAAAATGGGTAGTACATAATAAGGCCATCTGGCCAATTATGTCTGCACTGGCTCCTTAAATGGCCTACACACTTCATCCTATTCCCCTCCTCTTCCCTCAAAGCTATCACATGTTTTCTCTTCAGGTATATATCAAATTCCTCTTTTCAGAGTTGTACTGGGTTGTACTGTCAATAGCCTTTCAGTCAGTGAACGAGTAACAGCAATTTACTGAGTAAAATATATGATAAGAACTGTACACCTCTCATTTTTCACCATTCAAGCAATTAATCTACTGTTTGAAATATGTGTTCACTGGTCACCAACTAATTCAGTGAGAATAGTTATGCAAGATTTCAATCTGTTTTCTAATACTGCACAACACTGTTCTATCTACCCATGCCTCAGTGTGTCAATGAGAAACAATTGGATGGAGTTTCTGTAAGGTGAAGTTTATGTTATGTTAATCGGAGAGATTTCCCACTCCTTGATTGTTTTTTTTCTTGGCTGTTAGGCTGAATGACAATAACATTGGAGATACAGGAGTCAACATTTTGTCTGCATCATTGGCGCATTCGGAATGCAAAACAAAACGATTGGAGTAGGTAATCTTCCCAACATTAACCCCAAATTTTATGTGCAATGATTTGTGGCAAGTCGGGAATTTGCTGTATCTTTGGCATGACCACTGTTGAATATATAGGGGAAGGTGAGGACTGCAGATGCTGGAGATTAGAGTCAAGAATGTGGTGCTGGAAAAGTACAGCCAGTCAGGCAGCATCCGAAGAGCAGGAGAAGCGATGCTTTGAACATAAACCCTTCATTAGGACTCCTGATGAAGGGTTTATGTTCGAAATGTTGATTTTCCTGCTCCTTGGATGCTGCCTGACCGGCTATGCTTTTCCAGCACCACATTCTTCGATCTTGCTAGACTGCATCTGGAGTATTCTGTTCTGTTCTGCACAACAAGTATATATTAGACTGCAATCAAATTTCAACAGGAAGATATTAGGGAGAAATTGAATCAGAATCTTTTTGTGGAAATTATGGTCACATGGTAACCAATGGAGCTGTTTAAAATGCTGAATGATGGGACAGGATCGTTAGCTAAAAGATCAAGGAAAGAGCATTATTTTAAAGTTACAGTTAAGCCATTCATTCAGGAGCCAGTTCAAACCACACTTCTTCCAACTAGAGAAGCACAATTTTCAGATTCTCAACAAAAAGTGTTGTTAAGATTCAGAGACAAAAGTAAAAAAGTTAAGTTAATTTTTTTGTTCAATTAATACAATTTGGCCTAAGCTGATGTGTTTACATCCCACGTTGTTACAATGCTTGAGGAGAGATGCAGGGCATCGGAGAAAGGAAGAAATGACTCATGAAAAGGATTTCATGGATCTTGAACATAAGGTCTGAAGATAGATTGAAAACATTGGATCCGTCTCCATTAAGGAAAGGAAGCTGTGATGTAATTTGAATGAAGTATTAAAAATGATAATGACAGTGGAAAGAGTCGGTAATAATAAACTGTTCACTGCCATGAAATGATCAAGTATATCAGCACAAAAATTCAAGAAATTGTCAAAAGAAGCAAGAACAATGTGAGATAATTTTTTCTGCACAGTGACTGGTTAAGGTTGGAATGTTGTGCCTGACTGACATCATGGCAGAGGCCGGTTCAACTGAAGTGTTCAAAAAGGAATTAAACTTTGGTCTGGAAAGGCCCAGTGCACAGGGATACGGGATACAGAGTGGCAGGAAGTGAATTGCTCATTCGGAGCCTCGAATCACCTCCTCCTGCACTGTACCCTGTTTGATTCTGTGAGGCTGTAGGAACGCATATTCTTTTCAAAATTAAGAGTAAGGTCTTTCAGTTAAGGAATAATAGTGTTAAAGACTAAAAGCATTAAAGTTAATTGATTATTAGTTCGTCATTACTGAGTCAAATAAAATGAAAAGGAGGCTGATGGTTCAAAAGCTTTCTCACTTTGTTATGCTGATCCAATTATTGCTCTTCCTTCTCAGTGGAATTTCTTTTATCTTTTCGAGCTGTATTGAAAACTGATTTGTAATTATCAATCTTTAGTTTGCAGGATAACAATCTGACATTTGCTTGCATTGAAGACCTGAGGATGGCATTTAGTCAGAGCGAATCATTGTCAATGCTATACCTGGATGGAAATAAATTCACAGATGATTGCATTCCGAAAATGAGAAACTTCATCATCAACTGCAAGAATTTGGAGCTGATTCAGTGAGTGCATATGTTAAAACATTAAACATTTCCATTGTATTGTAAACAATAATTTCCTTAAGTCATGTCCACAGCAAGTTCTTCAGGGGTGCTTAACATATTAATTCACCGGAACATAGAAAATCAGAGCAGCAGCAGGCCATTCAGCCCATAGACCCTGATCTATCATTATATATACCATGGATGATTATCCAACTTTGAACCCTGTTCCTGTTTTCTCCCTGATATCCTTGACCCCTTTAACCCTTAAGAACTTTATCTGCCTGGCGTTATAGAGATGTTCAGCACGGAAACAGGTTATTTTGTCTAACTGTCCATGTCGAACAGACCCCAAATTAATCTAGTTCAGATGGAGTTTAATTTAGATAAATGTGAGGTGCTACATTTTGGAAAAGCAAATCAGGGCATGACTTATACACTTAATGGGAAGGTCCTGGGGACTGTGCTGAACAAAGAGACCTTGAAGTGCAGGTTCATAGTTCCTTGCAAGTGGAGTCACAGGTAGATAGGATAGTGAAGGCATTTGGTATGCTTTCCTTTATTGGTCAGAGGACCGAGTCTAGGAGTTGGGAGGTCATGTTGAAGCTGTACATGACATTGGTTAGGCCACTTTTGGAATATTCTGTGCAATTCTGGTCTCTCTCCTAGAGGAAGGATGTTGTGAAACTTGGAAGGGTTCAGAAAAGATTTACAAAGTTATTGTCAGTGTTGGAGGCTTTGAGCTGTACGGAGAGGCTGAATAAACTCTGTTTTCTCTGGAGCGTCGGAGGTTGAGGGGTGACCTTATAGAGGTTTATAAAATAATGAGTCCCATGGTTAGGGTAAATAGACAAGGTCTTTCTCTGGGATGGGGGAGTCCAGAACTAGAGGGCATAGGTTTAGGGTGAGAGGGGAAACATTGAAAAGGGACCTCAGGGGCAACCTCTTCATGCAAAGGGTGGTGCTTGTATGGAATGAGCTGCCAGAGAAATGGTGGAGGCTGGTACAATTATGACGTTTAAAAGGCATCTGGGTGGGTACAAGAATAGGAAGAAAATGGGACAAGCGCTGGCAAATGGAACTAGATTAGGTTAGGATGTGGAGCTGCCAGTGTTGGACTGGGGTATACAAAGTTAAAAATCACTCAACACCAGGTTATAGTCCAACAGGTTTAATTGGAAGCACGAGCTTTCGGAGCGCTGCTCCAGACAACCACCTGATGAAGGAGCAGTGCTCCAAAAGCTAGTTCTTCCAATTAAACCTGTTGGACTATAACCTGGTGTTGAATGATTTTTGGATTAGGTTCGGATATCTGGTCAGCATGGACGAGTTGGACCGAAGGATCTATTTCTGTGCTGTACATGTCTCTGACTTGTTATGGACCAGGCCAGACCCCCTCAAAACATTTCAAGAAAGTAGCCTAGACCCTAACTTTGCTCGTTGTTTTAAGAAGGTGTAAAGTGGATATTCCAGGAGAGGTGCCATTGGTCAAACCACTTCATTTTAAACAAAACCAAATTTATTTACAAGATTACCCAATGCAATAGAAGCAAAAGAGAACCGAATGCAGAATAACCTCACCTATCCAAAAACCAAACAGACTTTACCTGTTGTTCCCTATACTTGCAACAATCCCCATAAATACCTCGTGACGCAAAAGGTAGCATCAAACACATGGTCTTACAGGAGAGCGATGTCAGACAGAGAGGATCAGCACGAACCTGCTTCTTTCACGTAACTGTTTCTTGGATCAGCAGCCTCAAAACACTACCTGCCTGCTTTCAGTGAATAGCCAGACGTCCAAAAACCAAATCAAACCAGAGAAAAGCTGAGCTGGCGGAAGTGACCATTCCCCTTTCATTGCACAAATTCTTTTAAAAATAAAACTTTTTGCTGGAGGCAGTATCTGTAGCTATAATCAAACTGGCCCTAAAACCCTTCGAAACCCAAACCTTTTGGAACCTGTGTCTTTTACGATCTCTCTGGGGGGAAGAAAACCAAGTACAACAGAACCTTGTTAAAGGAGCAACATCATCACAGACTCTATTTGACAGCATTTGGCCCTAATCCCCCTCAACTCTTTGCATTCATAAACCCATCCAGATGCCTTTTATATGCTGTAATTGTACCAGCTTCCACCACTTCCTCTGGCAGCTCACTCCAATCTCATACCATCCCTCTGTGTGAAAAAGTTGCCCCTTAGGACCCTTTTAAATCTTGCCCCCTCAACTTAACCCTATGCCCCTAGTTTTGGTCTCCCCCAACCCTGGGGAAAACATCTTGTCTATTTGACCTACCCATGCCCCTCATTGTTTTGTAAACCTCAATAAGGTCACCCCTCAGCCTCCCACGCTTCAAGGGTAACAGCCCCAGCCTATTCAGCCTCTCCCTCTAGATCAAATCCTCCAACCACAGGAACATCCTTGTAAATCCTTTCTGAACCATTTCAACTTTCACAACATCCTTCCTATAGCAAGAAGCCCAGAGCTGCATGCAGCATTTCAAAAGTGGCCAGAGCAATGGCCTGCACAGCCACAACATGACGTACTAAAGCAAAGAAATACAGATAGTAGAAACCTGAAACAAAAGCCAAAATTGCTGAAGAAACTCAACAAGCCTGACAGCATCTGTGGAGAGAAAGTAAAGTTAATGTTTCGAGTCCAGTGATCCTTCTTCACAGCTGACTCTGTTTCTCTCTCTGTAAACCTGCTGAGTTTCACCAGAAATTTCTGTTCTTTTTGAGAACAATATTTAACTTTTTCTTTCCAACCATTCAGTGTTTTAGCCAACAAGCACTCTCTCTGACAGGGAATTTCACAGACTCACCTCAACCTGAGTGAAGAAATTTATCCTCATCTCAGCTCGAAATAGCCTACCCCAGATCCTTAGACATTGACCCTTTGTTCTGGACCTTGGGAACATCCTTCCTGTGTTTACCCTGACCTTTCCTGTTAGAATTTTGTAGGTTTCTAAAAGGTGCCCCATATTATTCTAACCTACAGTGAAAATAGTCCTAACTGATCCAGTCTCTCTTCATTCATCAGTCCTGCTATCCCACGAGTCAGTCTGGGAAACCTTTGTTGTATTCCTTCTATGCATGAATGTCCTTCCTTAGATAAGGGACAAAAACTATACACATGACTTCAGGTGTAGTCACACCAAGGCACTGCATATAGGCAACTAGACAGCCCTGCTCCTGTCGTTGAATCCTCTTCTCTCTTTTTTTTCTCTTTTTCTGTCTCTCTCTCTCTCTCTCTCTCTCTCTCTGCCTCTCTCACACCCGGACTCTCTTCGCCTCAGCATGCTACTCTCTAAGGGGTTGTGGGGGGGGAAGAGAGACTGTCCCACATCTCCTTCTGGAATTTGTCTTTGCAAAGGAAGTCTGGAGAAAGATGCAGTGGCCTTTGTCAAGGTTCATCCTGAGCAGCTCCATGACGCAAGACTCTGTGCTCTACAGTCTGTTCCCCGGGACGCATAACGAGACAAACATCAACTACTCCTGGAGGACCGTCACCTTGCTGAAAGACACTCTTTGCTCTGCCTTAAAGTTGTTGATTGTTAGTTCCCATCTGAATCTCACACACCGCTGTTCACCCTCCCTTTCCAGGAGTTAATCCAGCTGTTCTTTGACACTGAATACTCAGCAATCTCCTTCCCTGTTCTAGTGATTCAACTTCCAGAATTTTCCTCAGTCACTTCTCACTACCACCCTCTGGTGGATGCTCTTTCTCCTGCTGAGTCCCATGGCCTCCGCGATTCCCATCTCATTAAGTTGAAACAAGTTGTTGTTATCTCTTATTGGTTCCCTTTGCGCTAGTTTCAGGTCTAGTCTGGTTGACAATGTCCTCATGAATTAACGAATTTGGTCCCTTGTGTTGCTACTGAGAATCTGATGCTCCCCAGTCGGAATCTATTCTCCGTCCTTGCCATTTGAAGCACGTCTTTGAGGTGGTGTTCAAAGTACAATCAACATTTCAGTGTAAAGTGATGAAAAATCAGCAAAATAAAAATCCTTGCCCATATCTGTCTTGATACCAGTCGTTAGGAAGGAGTCATTACCGTGTTAATTACGTGTGTTGTAAACTTTAGTGCCAAAGTTGAAACCAGATATCCATCCCATTTTCATTCCATATTAATATCTGAAACATACATCTTTAACCACACATTGTATATCAGTCAGAACTATTTAATGTCTTCTGAAAATACCTCTGGGCCAGACCAGGTAAGATTCCCAGATTCCCTTTGGTGATGGACATGAGTGAAGCAGATGTGTATTTACAGCAATCACTGGTTAGGTTATGCAATGGTGACTATGAAACTAACTTTCAATTCCAAATGGATTAATTATTTGAGATAAAATTCAGCCAGTTGCTGGCATTTGTACTCTAGGTCACTGCATTACAAGTCCAATGCGATTTCCCCCAGTCCAACTACATACTCAATTTACATCATTCCCCAAATATCAACACCTTAGTTTCTTACAGCACTGTCTGTGTGTGCAGCAGCTCATTAGATTCTCTCTCCCCCACCACTTACACCCATTTGTTACTGTTTAGCTGCTCACAGTTTGATTTCAAAATGTGTGTTTCAATTGGAAAATTATGAATGATTCTGTCATTTTAACTTTATTAATTGGTTGGTTATTAATCATTAATTTCTTTCTTAGATTATGGAGGAATCAGTTCAGTTCAGATGGAAAGAAGCAGCTCCGATCACTGAGAGAATGCAGGGCTGGTGTCCGAGTATTTGTGTGATCAAAGGATCAAGAAATTACCAACTATTTGGACTTAATATTACTGAGAGGTGTATTTCTCTCACCTCCATCAAGTGAAACACATGAGATATTACATTGGCTCAAGAAAAAGAATTCCTGGAATTCTGAAATAGAATGGGAACGATGTGGAGTATTCAGTAGAAACTTTCAGTAGCAGCTGGTGTGTGTTGGTGTGTGGGTGATATTCACCGTCGAGCACAGGGAGATGGAGCTGTGACTGTGAAGCTTTTATAAAAGAGTCTGAGAGATCGCCATCATAGAAACAGGCCTTTCGGCCAGCGTGCCCATGCTGTCCAGTTTTCACCGTTAAACTAGTCCCTTTTGCCTGTGTTTGGTCCACATACCCCCATATCTAACCCATCCATACACCTGTCTAAATGTTTCTTAAATGATGAAATTGCACTCACTTCCACCACCTCTGGCAGCCCATTCCAGACACTCACCATCCTCAGTGTGAAGAAAACTGCCTCTCTATACCCTTTTGTATCTCTCCCCTCTCAACTTAAACATCTGCCCTAGAGTTTTAGACTCCCTTGGGGAAAAGCTGCTGGCTACCTACCTTATCTACGCCTCTCATGATTTTATAGTTCTGTATAAGGTCACCCCTGAATCTCCTACGCTCAAGGGAAAAATGTCCCATCCTATCTCATCTCTTCTTGTAGCTCAAACCTTCCAGTCCAGGTAACATCCTAGTAAATCCTTTTTGCCCTCTTTCTAGTTTAATAGTTACTTTCTATAGTAGAGCGACTAGAACTGCGTACAGTATTCCAAATGTGACCTCACTCATGTCATAGAGTCATAGAGATGTACAGCATGGAAACAGACCCTTCAGTCCAACCCGTCCATGCCGAGCAGATATCCCAACCCAATCTAGTCCCACCTGCCAGCACCCGGCCCATATCCCTCCAAACCCTTCCTATTCATATACCCATCCAAATGCCTCTTAAACGTTGCAATTGTACTATCCTCCACCACTTCCTCTGGCAGCTCATTCCATACATGTACCACCCTCTGCGTGAAATAGTTGCCCCTTAGGTCTCTTTTATATCTTTCCCCTCTCATCCTAAACCTATGCCCTCTAGTTCTGGACTTCCCGACCCCAGGGAAAAGACTTTGCCTATTTACCCTATCCATGCCCCTCATAATTTTGTAAACCTCTATAAGGTCACCCCTCAGCCTCCGACGCTCCAAGGAAAACAGCCCGAGCCAGTTCAGTCTCTCCCTATAGCTCAAATCCTCCAACCCAGGCAACATCCTTGTAAATCTTTTCTGAACCCTTTCAAGTTTCACAACATCTTTCCAATAGGAAGGAGACTAGAATTGCATGCAATATTCCAACAGTGGCCTAATCCTGCACAGCTGCAACATGACCTCCCAACTCCTATACTCAATACTCTGACCAATATAGGAAAGCATACCAAACGCCTTCTTCACTATCCTATCTACCTGCGACTCCACTTTCAAGGAGCTATGAACCTGCACTCCAAGGTCTCCTTGTTCAGCAACGCTCCCTGGGACCTTACCATTACGTATATAAGTCCTGCTAAGATTTGCTTTCCCAAAATATAGCACCTCGCATTTGTCTGAATTAAATTCCATCTGCCACTTCTCAGCCCATTAGCCCATCTGGTCCAGATCCTGTTGTAATCTGAGGTAACCCTCTTCACTGTCCACTGCACCTTCAATTTTGGTGTCATTTGCAAGCTTACTAACTGTACCTCTTATGCTCACATCCAAATCATTTATGTAAATGACAAAAAGCAGAGGATCCTTGTGGCACTCCAGTGGTCACAGGCCTCCAGTCTGAAAAACAACTCTCCTCCACCACTCTCTGTCTTCTACCTTTGAGCCAGTTCTGTATCCAAATGGCTAGTTCTTCCTGTATTCCATGAGATCTAACCTTGCTAATCAGTCTCCCATGGGGAACCTTGTCAAAGCCTTACTGAAGTCCATATAGATCACATCTACTGCTCTGTCCTCATCAATCCTCTTTGTTACTTCTTCAAAGAGCTCTTGTACACCTGCAACAAGGCATTCCAACTCCTGTACTCCATACTCTGCAATTTGTTCAATTTTACAATAAACCTGTTTGTTATTAATTATTTCTTATTACTACCTGTCTTCAGTTGTACATAAAGCTATACTCAATTTGTCATAAACATATGGTTGTTTGTGTAATAAACATATGTTCAAGTGTGTAATTATTCCTAGCGTTAGACTTTAGTGACAGTCTGTGTTAGATACTGGGTCAGAGATTGGTCAGTGCTGTAGCTGTTCCCCTGTGGGAATGATAGGGTCTGCATCAACAGTGTGTGTAAATACTGGGTCAGAGATTGATCAGCGCTGTAACTGTTCCCCTGTGGGAATGACAGGGTCTGCATCAACAGTGTGTGTAAAATCAGTCAGTATCAGGTCGTAGTTTGGAACCAGTGACCATCTGCACAACGTGTGCCTGTCCCACTCTCATCAAATACACTGGAGACCCCGACACTTGCAGAGATCCCGCTAACAAAACTCTGAAAGAAATCACATTTGTAAGGGAAGATTAATTAAGTAATCTCCCTCCCAGTCCCTAAAAGGCCATTTTTTGATGCTCCCACTGCATTCACCGTGATTTCACTTTGACCATCTCTGGTCCCTATCTCATGTCGGGTTGCAGGGTCGGGTCAACTTGTCAATGTCCAACGGCAATTTTGTCGATTTGTCTGTAAAATATTTGCCTCTAACACAGATCTCCACAAGGTTCCATTCAGTCTTAGAGTTCAACAAATGGTGCATCGTCCAATGGTAAAGACTGGAAAGGACCCAGCATCTCATTGTGCACCTGTGTGTTCAATTCAGGCTGCACTCAGCTAAATATTCAAATATCAGTCTCCCACACTGTTGACTATGTATTACTGTAGACAATACAAACGTGCACTCTGCTAACTGTCTACATGTCATTGTCACACACTGTAGACAGCAATCACTGTTGGAAGTTCACACTTTGCACACTAGAGTGTCCGTATATTAGTTATCAAATATTATAGATGTTGCATTACTATAGATATTGTATTACTGTAGACAGTACATACGTTGCACACTGTGGACTGTCCATACATCAGTTATCTCATACTGTAGACATTGTATTCCACGCCAGCACTGTAGCTGTACTGGCACACCTTTATTAGGCATGTGACAATTTTTAGAGACTGATGTTGTCAGGATGCACTACCTTTGCAGTATACAGTGCGACCAGTCAGGTGATGGCAGCTTAGTGGAACAGGGAGGGTTGAACCTAGACTAAGTGTGGGATATCCAGTGACCAGGACCCAGCCCGTGCCATCCCCACATCCACACACAAACCTCTCTCTCTCTCTCTGTCAGACTGACTTGTTAGAACCAGCCGAGATTGCTGCAGATCTGTTCCAGTCCCAGAGTCACAGCTTCTTGATGCTGTTCAGACTGAGCTGGAGGGAAAGGAATTGCTGGATCCTTCCCTATTCCAGCAATTGTTTCACACAATTCCCAAGGGATCAACACAAGGTATGAATGAGACTGACATGAACCTGTAAAGTCAGCAAGTTTTACTTTTTGATTGAGTTTCTGAGGGTAAACATCAATCCTTTTCACAGACGGCCATCCAGTGATTACACAGATCTGTTAAACAAGTCTGTTAATTGTACAAATGACCATGAGATTCAGCTCTTCCTTGACAACAAGCTAAGGGACACTGAGGTAATGCCAATGGTTCTGCAACATTATACAATATTGGGGTGAAGATATAGCCACAACTACTCCTCTGTTTTCATTGATTTGGTTCCAGTTTCTTCCATCTGTGGGAAAGTTGGCATGGTGGCTCAGTGATTAGCATCACTGCTTCACAGTGTCAGGGACCTGGGTTCAATTCCACCCCCTGTCTGTGTAGAGTTTGCATGTTCTCCTTGTGTCCATATGGGTTTCCTCCTTCAGTCCAAAGGTGTAGAGGTTAGGTGGATTCACTATGCAGTAGTGTCCAGGGGTGTACAATGCTAGGTGAATTGACCATGGTAAATTGGGGTTACAGTGTTAAGGTGATGCACTGAGTTTAGGTGGGATGCTGTTTGAAGGGTGAGGGCAGACCCAATGGTCCAAATCACCACCTTCTGCATTGTAGGGATTCTATGATTTAGACAGATTGGGCAAAGAGAATGAATGAGCAATTGACTTCCAAAACAGGCTGCATAAGGATAATAACAGAGCACAATTTCACACAGAATTACCACCATCTGAAATAGTTTAAGAGAAAAGAAAAAATAAATAGGAAATTCAGTCTCCTCACTTCAGGGGCTGATTCTGAGCTGGCTACCCACAGCCAGTGTACTGTGCACATGTAGATAAAAGGTGACCTGATAATGGGATACCAGCTCTGTGCAGTTTTTTCAGAATCACAATTATTTTACCATCTACAACACTACCTGCATCCCCCTACACACCATTCCCAGCAGCATCTCATTCATCCACCCACAAAATCA
This sequence comes from Chiloscyllium plagiosum, assembly GCF_037043375.1. NCBI lineage: Eukaryota > Metazoa > Chordata > Chondrichthyes > Orectolobiformes > Hemiscylliidae > Chiloscyllium > Chiloscyllium plagiosum. Next base: position 29,280,094 of record NW_028270185.1, read on the forward strand.
GCCACTAGAGATATGCAAATGTCAAGTTAAGATATTAATAAACTTTCCATGCTTTGGAAACACTAGGATCTGTATTTGGTCACTCTATGCTGTTCTATTTGTTCATTACAATGCTGATTTATGTAAAAGAACATTTCACTGCTTTCTTGATCTGGTGCCTGAATTTGGACTATGTTGCCCCACAAATAAATGCATTTGTGCAACCACTTCAATTCACCAAAATAACTCCGACTTGTTCAAATACGTGTAAAGAATGATTTCCATCGATGGGATCAGTTCGAGGAATAGTATTGTAAATGAAATTTATCACATATGTGGATCACAAAATAACAAAGCTGCCAGAAATGGTAGAGAGTAAAATTATAGACCTCCTTCTGCTCTCCATCTCTGGATCACTGTGATTCTTTTCTTTGTTCTGACCCCTTAGTCCCTTACGGACTCAACTGGCTACTATAATGTGTCTGACTGTCAGAGCGTTGAGCAGCAGAATTAGATCAAATGGCAACAATGGATTAAGAACTGTAAGGAACCATTTAAATCCCACCCAGCTGGGATTCACTATAATAGATCGGCTTTGAAATACAAAACCACGGTAGGTTGTTGTTAGAACTACAACAGCATTTCTCTTTGTGCAATATTTAGTTTTTCATTTTCTGGAAGCAGATAGTGACAAAACGATCAAAGCTAAAAGTGACAATGAACCAAACAGAGCAAGAAGTGGCTGTTATTGACAGGACATAGTTTATGCTTCACACAGGAGTTTTATCTAAGAAAGATAAAGGGAAATAATAAACATTGATCTGCCTCAGTATGACCTCAGTGATAACAACCATCAGATCAGATGCTGCCATAGCCACCAGGGAGCAAGAGGTGCAGGAAGACAGGCCACACTTTCCAGAGACAAAATATTAAGTGCCACTAAATTAACTGTTGCTAGGGAGAGAAAAGAAAATAGACTAAAATAGTTTGAAGCAAACATACTGTCCGAGTCCAGGTTATCATATCTGTATTTTGATACAAAAAGACATGGACTTTGAATTAAGCAAATGGTTAAACATCACAACTGCGATCTCATTTAATCTCAGACATACCTATTCCAAGGTTTAATACACAGAGAGTTTATGGGATAAACTTTAGTCCACTTCCTGAAAGCTGATTGACATCTTTGTAAGTTTCAATGAGATTTTTGAACCTTGATTTAACTGACTTTGCAGTTTGAGCATTTCCCAGCCTGGTGTGGGAAATCAGGAAGCTGAAAGGAGGTAAACCCAGAATCAGTGAAAATGTAAGCACGCTTCTTATCAGGCTGGAAAAATGGGAATGGTTTTCTTTGACTTAGCTCACCTATTTTAGAGTCACGAGAAGCTAAAGCTGCACAATGTTGAAGATCGGATCCCATTCCGGTTGTATCTTCAGATCGTACTGGGATTTGGTCAATCTAAGTTTGGTCAGACATTCCTAATTTTAGACATTACCTGGACCAGAATTCCACTCCAGATTCCACCATGTTACCCCATTTCCCATCACACCTCTGGATGATGACTTGAGTGGCCTCTTGCAGATGAGTAACAGAAGGTCCAAATACGAGGATGAAGCCCTGTATGGAAGAGTTGTCTTCTGACCAAAGTTTAAACACATTGCTAAAGAATCATATCATGAGCAGTGACCTCAGTTACCAAAGTGGACCAAATGCAGCTGGACCTCAGTTTGCTCTGGATTCCCCATTTGGGTAGGGGTGGGAGCAGAAGAGTAAGATGAGTTGGGACAATAAAGCAAATAGAAACAAAACCAAAGCTTTTGGAACAGATTTAATTCTGTGGAAGGGTCACCAGGCTCAAAACGTTGACTTTGTTTTCTCTCCACAGATGCTGCCAGACCTCCAGAGTTTCTCCAGCAATTTCTGTTTCTGATTTGATAATATCAATTTTTCTTTTGCAGGCATCGCTGGTTTAGATATCACTGTACTAAACAGTCATGCCAACTACAATCAGAACCTCACTTGTATCCAAGGCAGTCAATCAAAACTCCAGAGTTAATTGAGACCAACCGACCAGTTTGAAAATATATGATAAAAAGTGACCTGGTATCTGCAGAAAGACGGTCAGCAGTATCAGTCCCACAGTAAAACCAGCATATTTACACAGTTTCTGTACAAACCCACTTACCCGGAATACCAATGATGGCCAGGATCATGTCATATATTTTGCTGACATTGCGAATAATTCCGTGCATTTTCTGACTGCATTACTCTGCCTCGAACAACCCGACTGAATTAAACTTGGAGTCAATGAAGCCAATTATCTATATTCTCTGGAAATCTCCACAGGGACATTCAGGTTGCAGCATTTTCAAAGATTTTGTGTACAGTTTGGGTTAACAAATTCTGGCAGCTATCCACATCAGAACACTGATGAGGTAGAATATGATGATACTGAATTGTTAAGTAATACAATTGGATAATTTATGTGAATCAATGAATTTTTTTGTTGCAAAAGTATGCAGTATTTTATGAAATAATATGTGCAATACACTCCATTTCAAATCATACAGAACAGAAAAGGCAAAGTGACCGTAGTCCTGATCTCTCATTAGACAGAGGTCACTGGTAAAAACAATGACTGCAGATGCTGGAAACCAGATTCTGGATCAGTGGTGCTGGAAGAGCACAGCAATTCAGGCAGCATCCAAGGACAGGCAAAATCGACGTTTCGGGCAAAAGCCCTTCATCAGGAATAAAGGCAGAGAGACTGAAGCGTGGAGAGATAAGCTAGAGGAGGGTGGGGATGGGGATAGAGTAGCATAGAGTACAATAGGTCAGTGGGGAAGGAGATGAAGGTGATAGGTCAGGGAGGAGAGGGTGGAGTGGATAGGTGGAAAAGGAGCTAGGTAGGTCGGACAAGTCCGGACACGTCAGGGGATCGTGTTGCTGGAGGTTAGAAACTAGGATGAGGTGGGGGAAGGGGAAATGAGGAAACAGTTGAAATCCACATTGATGCCCTGGGGTTGAAGTGTTCCGAGGCGGAAGATGAGGCGTTCTTCCTCCATGCGTCTGGTGGTGAGGAAGCGGCGATGGAGGAGGCCCAGCACCTCCATGTCCTCCGCAGAGTGGGAGGGGGAGTTGAAATGTTGAGCCACGGGGTGATTTAGTTGATTGGTGCGGGTGTCCCGGAGATGTTCCCTAAAGCGCTCTGCTAGGAGGCGCCCAGTCTCCCCAATGTAGAGGAGACCGCATCGGGAGCAACGGATACAATAAATGATATTAGTGGATGTGCAGGTAAAACTTTGATGGATGTGGAAGGCTCCTTTAGGGCCTTGGATGGAGGTGAGGGAGGAGGTGTGGGCACAGGTTTTACAGTTCCTGCGGTGGCAGGGGAAAGTGCCAGGATGGGAGGGTGGGTCGTAGGGGGGCGTGGACCTGACCAGGTAGTCACGGAGGGAACGGTCTTTGCGGAAGGCGGAGAGGGGTGGGGAAGGAAATATATCCCTGGTGGTGGGGTCTGTTTGGAGGTGGCGGAAATATCGGCGGATGATTTGGTTTATGCGAAGGTTCTGTCCTTGTTGCGGTTGGAGGGGTTGGGTCTGAGGGCGGAGGTGCGGGATGTGGACGAGATGCGTTGGAGGGCATCTTTAACCACGTGGGAAGGGAAATTGCGGTCTCTAAAGGAGGAGGCCATCTGGTGTGTTCTATGGTGGAACTGCTCCTCCTGGGAGCATGCTCCTGCCCCACTGAACTCATCTCTACCTACCTCGACACTGTCCTATCCCCCCTAGTCCAGGAACTCCCCACATATGTTCGAGACAGAACGCCCCTGGTGCTCACCTTCCGCCCTACCAACCTTCACATAAACCAAATCATCCGCCGATATTTCCGCCACCTCCAAACAGACCCCACCACCAGGGATATATTTCCTTCCCCACCCCTCTCTGCCTTCCGCAAAGACCGTTACCTCCGTGACTACCTGGTCAGGTCCACGCCCCCCTACGACCCACCCTCCCATCCTGGCACTTTCCCCTGCCACCGCAGGAACTGTAAAACCTGTGCCCACACCTCCTCCCTCACCTCCATCCAAGGCCCTAAAGGAGCCTTCCACATCCATCAAAGTTTTACCTGCACATCCACTAATATCATTTATTGTATCCGTTGCTCCCGATGCGGTCTCCTCTACATTGGGGAGACTGGGCGCCTCCTAGCAGAGCGCTTTAGGAACATCTCCGGGACACCCGCACCAATCAACCAAATCGCCCCGTGGCTCAACATTTCAACTCCCCCTCCCACTCTGCGGAGGACATGGAGGTGCTGGGCCTCCTCCATCGCCGCTCCCTCACCACCAGACGCATGGAGGAAGAACGCCTCATCTTCCGCCTCGGAACACTTCAACCCCAGGGCATCAATGTGGATTTCAACTGTTTCCTCATTTCCCCTTCCCCCACCTCATCCTAGTTTCTAACCTCCAGCAACACGATCCCCTGACGTGTCCGGACTTGTCCGACCTGCCTAGCTCCTTTTCCACCTATCCATTCCACCCTCTCCTCCCTGACCTATCACCTTCATCTCCTTCCCCACTGACCTATTGTACTCTATGCTACTCTATCCCCACCCCCACCCTCCTCTAGCTTATCTCTCCACGCTTCAGTCTCTCTGCCTTTATTCCTGATGAAGGGCTTTTGCCCGAAACGTTGATTTTGCCTGTCCTTGGATGCTGCCTGAATTGCTGTGCTCTTCCAGCACCACTGATCCAGAGGTCACTGGTGGTGGTTTAACCTGAAGATCACGACATCTCAGACAAAGGGAAAGGTTGAGAAGGAGAGTCCTTCTTGGTAACCTCAGCCAGGGTGCCATTTGAACTTCTGCTATTAGTATTACAAGCCAGCTGCCCTGCCAACTGAGCTAAACCAATGGCTCATAGTGTTCAGGGCTGTGCAAGTTAGGTGCATTAGATTGGGGTAAACGTAGAGTAGTAGGGTAGGGGAATGGGTCTGGATGGGTTACTCTTCAGAGGCTCAGTGTGGACTTGTTGGGCCGAAGGGTCTGTTTCCACATTGTAGGGATTCTGGAAAAAAAAGGCAATTGTGATTGTTGGCTCTTATTTCAAGGAGGTTGGAGTATAAGAGTAGGGAAGTCTTCCTGTAACTGTACAAGGTGCTGGTGAGACTACATCTGGAGTACTGTGAACAGTTTCAGTCCCTTTATTTAAGGAAAGGCATCATTCCATTGCAGGCAGTTCAGTGAAGATTCACTCGGATGGTCCCGAGAATGGATGGATTGTCTTATGAACAAACATTAAACTGTTTGGGACTGTACTCACTGGGATTCAGAAGAATGAGCCGTGATCTCACTGAAACATAGGCTTTGACAGGGAAAATGCAGGGAGGATGTTTCCTCTCATGGGAGACTTGGCCAGTTCACCGAACCTGCACAGCTTTGGAATGTGGAAGGAAACTGGAGCATCCTGAAGAAACCCACACAGACACAAGGAGAACGTGCAAACTACACACAAACAGTTACTAGAACAGTTTGTTGATGGTGTTTGGAGGTGGCAGAAATGGGGCTTATGCAGTGTAGAGATGCCTAACTCACATCTGGTTTTCTTCCATTGACCAGTCCCTTCCCACTTACATCTATAATTTCTCTAATACTTTACGTCAGTTTCAGAATTTTCAGTTTGCAGGCTCTAGCCACCTCCCCTTTACCGTGGACAAGCAATCCTTTCCCCATCCATCCCCATCAGGGTGGTCTCAGGGCTCTCTGCTTCTTCCTGGAAAAATGGCCTGATGGGCCCTACCCACCACCACCCTCCTCCACCTGGCTGAGCTTATCCTCACCTGAACAGCTTCTCTTAATGGCACTTACCTTCTTCAGGTCAGAGAGGTGGCCATGGATACCCACGTAGAGCCCAGTTATGTTGTCTCTTTGTGGGGTATGTGGACAAGGGAAGAAAAGAAGAACTGAGTTAGGTCTCTCTACACTCCATAAGCCCCATTTCTGCCACCTCCAAATGTCATCAACAAATATGTCCTCCCATCTCCTCTCCTCCCGTATCAGCCTTCTGCAAGGACCATTCTCCCTGGGAGACTCTGGTGCACTCCTCCTTCATTCTGCAACCCCAGAAGGTGGAATATCTGCCCATTTACTTCCTCCCTCATCAATATCTCAGCGGCTAAACACACCTTCTAGATGAAATCATGCTTAATCTATACTTCACTCGATTTAGTTTACTGCAATCCCTGCTCAAAATGTGGTCTCTACTACACTGGGGAAACAAAGCATAGACTGGGTGACTGCTTTGCAGAACATCCATGTTCTGTGTGCAAAAAAATGTCCCTGAGCTTCCAGTTGCTTGAAACTTCAGCATCCCATCTTGCTCTCTGGCCTACATCACTGTGTCAGGCTTGCTGCATTGTTCCAGAACAGTGCCTCATTTTCTATTTGAGAGCTCTAGAGCCTTCTAGACTCTGAGTTCAACAATTTTAGAACTTGAAACACCTTCTCCCATTCCTTGCCCCAACCCAAGCCTTGTCCTTGCCTGGTCTGCTATTACATACCAACCCATTATTAGCCATTAATTTATCCCCCTATTAGCTATTTGATTTCCCAGGCTGCTCCACTTCTCCGTCTGCCCAACTGTTTATCTCTCTCTCTGGGCTCTATCTCCACTTTACTCCTTCCCTCTCCCACCTCCAACCCACTCTATCTTCTGCATAAAAAAACGCTTTCCTAGTGACTAGCAGCTCTGTGGAAGAGTCACTGGACCCAAAATGTTAAATCTTAATTTCTCTCCACAGCCACTGCCAGACTTGCTAAAGTCTTCCAGCAAATTCTGTTTTTGTTGGTGATATTAGATTAGATTACTTACAGTGTGGAAACAGGCCCTTCTGCCCAACAAGTCCACACCGACCCGCCCGGACCCATTTCCGCCCCCCCCCCCACCTTCACCTAACACTATGGGCAATTTAACATGGCCAATTCACCTAACCTGCACATTTTTGGACTGTGGGAGGAAACCGGAGCACCCAGAGGAAACCCACACGGACACGAGGAGAATGTGCAAACTCCACACAGACAGTCACCTGAGGCAGGAATTGAACCTGGGTCTCTGGCGCTGTGAGGCAACAGTGCTAACCATTGTGCCACCGTGCTGCCCAGACTTGCTAAAGTCTTCCAGCAAATTCTATTTTTGTTGGTGATATGTTGTGATTTGTTTAATTAAATGCTGATTGGAAGCTGCTGCTGTTCCAGACCAATCATGTGATGCTGAGTGACCAAGGAACATTGCGATTTGCTGAAACACTGGGGTTTCCCGAAGTCCCAATGGAGGCTTTGATTACAGAACATTTAGGGGATTGATGGCAGCGAAACCTCCAAGCAGCTTTCACCCCAGTGGATTCGCAAATGGAAGTGTATTGAATTCTATCTTATTTTGTTCATTAAACTATACCTTGTACAGAATCCTGTACAATGATTTTTATTGACCTCAGTATCATTATGGTTATGGGGTTTTAGTGTGGGCTCATTTGATATAATTAGCATTTCTTACAATATGGTACTTGTTTGAATCAAGTTGCCTGTTACCTTCCCTGTTTTACTATGGTGTTAGATGTGGAGCTGGAGTTGAGCATGATTTTCTGAATTCCCATATCTGCAGAATCTGAGCCAAAATGTAGAAAGAAGCACGAGCCTGGGTTATGGCCAGAGCTACTTTTACACTTGGATGTTATTCATTCACCCTCCATTTGCCTAAAATAGTCACATTCGCAATAGTGTTTATCACATTGTACACAGATCCTCAGAACACAGTCACCGGGCATGTGATATCAGAGTTAATCACTTATACTTGCAGTAACCAGCAGTTTCCTTCTACTATGTTAAAGTTTTAGGTGAAAGTGAGGACTGCAGATGCTGGAGATCAGAGTCAAGATTAGAGTGGTGCTGGAAAAGGACAGCAGGTCAGGCAGCATCCGAAGAGCAGGAAAATCGATGTTTCGGGTAGGAGCCCTTCATTAGGAATGAGGCTGGGAGCCTCAGAGGTGGAGAGATAAATGGGAGGGGTGTGGGGATGGGGAAAAGGTAGCTAAGTGTGCAATAGGTCAGAGAGGAGGGTGGAGTGGATAGGCGGGAAGGAAGATTGGCAGGTGGGACAGGGCATGAGGAAGGTGCTGAGCTGGAAGGTTGGAACTGGGGTAAGGTGGGGGGAGGGGAAATGAGGAAATGGTGAAGCCCACATTGATGCCCTGGGATTGAAGTGTTCCGAGACGGAAGACGAGGCATTCTTCCTCCAGGCGTTGGGGGTGAGGGAGTGGCGGTGGAGGAGGCCCAGGACCTGCATGACCTTGTCAGAGTGGGAGGGGGAGTTCAATTTCTGCCGTCACTCATAAAAGATTTTATCTTTGTGACTAAGGCTGTGCAGAAACGTGAGCATAACTTCAGTACACCATGCACTAACTTCATGTCCTGAAGTTTGACGATCTGCGAACAATATTATGTCATTATTGGAGCATTAACACTTGCTTCAGTTCAAGTGGACAAGTAGAGGTCATTTTAACCTAGTTGCTGTGCTTGATTGGTTAAAGTAGTTTAATACTGAAGGGCTGTGCACTGATACTTTATATATGATTTCCAATTTCTTAAGCTTCGTTTTTAGCTAACATAGTGACCATGTGCTATTGCATTAGACAGTTTTGGGAATGTGGCCTGTGCCACCTCCACTGGAGGCCTAACCAACACCTTGGTTGGCCGGATTGGTGATAGCCCCTGCATAGGTAAGCATAAGGTATTCCTAACTTATCTGCTTTTGCACGCTCTATCCATGCAGTCACAGAGCAAGAGAAACCAACTTCCATTCACTGAGGGTGGAGCAAAAGGGAAGTTGGAGGGCTTGAAGGAGACTGGGGGGAGATAAGGAGGTCAAGGAACTATAGGAAGCAGGGGAAATGGAAGGATTGGTGAATGGGGGGAGAATAGGGAACGGGGCTGAATTCTGCCTGGGGAAAAGGTAAATGGAGATGGAGAAGAGGGACACTTGGAGGGAAGTCCCATGTGGAACCAAACCACCTTTTATCAACTATCATTCCTCCATCAAATACATGCACTGGCCATTCATCCTGCTGTCAGTGGAGCCTGTTTCTTTTTCTATAAATAGTTTCTATCAAATCTTCCCTTCACCTACTCTGCTGTAAGAAGAATATTCCTAGCTTCTCTTGGTTCCAACTATTCTTGCTATCATCCTTTATCCTCAATACCATTTCAGTGAATCCCCTTTTTGTGTGTTGCCATTCGTCCTATATTATGTTACCCAGTGTTGAGCAGAGTTCTCTGACTGGGACTTAACCAATGATTTTTCAAAATCGGGAGAAAATCTTTTGCTTTATTGCAATCTTTGTATCTATTTGCTCCTTCATAATGTCAGAGGCGAGAATATTTACTGATGACCGTACAATGTTAAGCACCATGTGCAGCTCCTGTCCTTACTGTATCCTGGAGCCACTTGTCAAGCTGTTGCTTCCAATTCTGGAATCTCCATCATTGAAAAAGACAAAGTTGACAGGTGCATTCACATTCGTGTCCTACCTTAATTTGGAACTAGATTGGTATTCCTGCATTGTCACTGAATCAAAGTCATGGAAGTCCCTGCCTAACATCAGTATCGATGCATCTTCACCAGATAGACCAGTTGTTCAAGTTGGCAACTCACCAGCACTGTCTCAATGGAAGTGAATGACAAGCCTTGCTAGTGTTGGCCCTGTTGCTAAACTGTAAGTTAAAAACAAGATTGCTGTAAAATCACGTATCCATAACCTCTTAACACAAATGGAGCTCCATTTCAGGTGCATTGTTTATAGATATGTTCTATGTTCAAAGTTATTGCACATCTCTAGAGCAGGTGGGATTTGATCCCAGGCCTCCTTGACAAGACACACAGATTTTACCTAAGAGACCTTCAAATTATGGATTTATGAGGTGCAATTTTGGATTGATTGTCTAATCTATGTTATAACTCAGTCTGTAGATGCACTATTTAGTTCCTGTAGAGGGAAATAAACGTTTTGCTTTGGGAGCAGAGCATGATAATTGGAGCTGTTCTGGGAATGTCCTTAAAACAGGTAAACATCTTATAACTCCGACAACTTTTCATAAGCCACAACAGGTTTTAAAACTAAATTGGTTGGTCAGCTTGTCTGAAACATCCTACAAAAGCAATAAAAATCATACTAAATATGAAACCTTTCTGCCTTCTCCCCATGCTCAGTAATTGGACTGCATTTTGCAGCTGAGGATGATGTAAAAATGCTGAAAATATGTGTTGCTGGAAAAGCGCAGCATCCAAGGAGCAGGAGAATCGACGTTTCGGGCATGAGCCCTTCTTCATTCCACTGACTGCCTGATTTTACAATATCATCTCAAAGGTCTCTTCTGTTTTGAGCAACTGACTATGCAGTGATTGGGGAAAAAAAATGATGTTTTGCAGTGCCCTTCCTGAATGACTTCTGGATTCTCACCAGAAGTGAAATTCATTTTGAGTATATTCTGTCTTCATTTAGATCTCCATCTAACCTGCATCTTTATGTCCAAGGCCTTTCCAAATGCTTGTTCCTTTTCAAAAAACTTTGAGCAAAGAGAGAGTTTTAACTACTTCAAGTTAAAGTAACAGTGGTGCAATATAGTTCGTATTTTGAAATACTTCCATTGGAAACTTTGACGAAAGAAAGAGTAACAGGGATTTTAATGCTTGGCTTTTTTTTTAAAACTGAAGACAATTCTTTGAGAAATCTAATCTAATCTAAAAATAAAGTGACAAAGCTGATTGATGAGGGAAGGGCTGTAGATGTCATACTCATGGACTTCAGTAAGGCATTTGATAAGGTTCGAGCTGAAAATGTGTTGCTGGAAAAGCGCAGCAGGTCAGGCAGCATCCAAGGAGCAGGAGAATTGACGTTTTGGGCATGAGCCCTTCTTCAGGAATCTTCGGACTCATGCCCGAAACGTCGATTCTCCCGCTCCTTGGATGCTGCCTGACCTGCTGCGCTTTTCTGGCAACACATTTTCAGCTCTGATCTCCAGCATCTGCAGTCCTCACTTTTTCCCATTTGATAAGGTTCCCCATGGTAGGCTGATGGAGAAAGTGAAGTTGCTGGGGCTCCAGGGTGTATTAGCTAGATGGATGGAGATCTGGCTGGGCAACAGGAGACAGAAAGTAGCAATGAAGGGAGTTTCTCAAAATGGAGAACTGTGACCAGTGGTGTTCCACAGGGATCCGTGTTGAGACCACTGTTGTTTATCATATACATCAATGATCTGGAGTGATGTACAGGTGGTCTGATTTGCAGATGACACGGAGATTGGTGGGTTAGCAGATGATGAAGGGGACTGTCAGAGAATGCAGCAGAATATAAATAGATTGGAGAGTTGGGCAGAGAAATGGCAGATGTAGTTCAATCCGGGCAAATGTGAGATGATGCATTTTGGAAGATCCAATTCGACAGCGAACTACACGGTAAATGGAAATGCCCTTGGGAAAATTGACGTACAGAGTGTTCAGGCCCTGAAGGTGGCAATGCAGGTCAACCGACTGATCAAGAAGGCATACGCCATGCTTTCCTTCATCGGACGGTGTTGAAGAAAATCTCAGATGCAGACCTTGGGAATTGACCAAGCTTATTACATCTCATAATATGTCATGGGTAGCAGCCAGTCCACAAAACAAATGGATCGTGACTGCGTCGAAAAGCTCCAGTTCAGTCGGGATTTATAAATGGCCCAACGACAATTTGCTTAACTAGACTCACTACCACAATTAGCCACTAGATGGCCGACTTACACTTGCATGCAGCAGAGTTGAGACCTTGCCAAGAGTGGGTATTAATGGTGTATTGTTCTCAGGACTTGGGTCAATACTCTATATTCAAATGCTGATTAGCGACAGTGTCCAGATAAGGCAGTTCATAAGTCATGCGAGTAAGCATACTATCTCATAGGTAAGGCAAGTCTATTTCTCGAACAAATTATACAATGATGGAAGAGAAAGTTAAAAATCAGACAACACCAGGTTACAGTCGAACAGGTTTATTTGGAAGCACTAGTTTTGGAGTGCTGCTCCTTCATCAGGTGGTTGTGGAGTATAAGATTATAAGACACAGGTCTTTTTCAATATATCATTTCAGTTACATCGCACTGTAAACTTTTGCTATAAATTCTGTGTCTTACGATCTTATATTCCACGACCATCGAAAGCGCTGCGAAGGCTAGTGCTTCTAAATAAACCTGTTGGACTATAACCTGATGTTGTGTGATTTTTAACTTCGAACCGAATGCAATATTCTAAGTATGCTTAACCAACATAATATAAAGCTGCAACATGACATCCTGACTCTTGGACTCAATGTCCTGACCAATACTGGAAGTACGACACACACCTTCTTAACACCCTATCGACATGCATGGCCACTTTCAGGGAGCTACAAACTTGAACCCTAATATCCCGCTGTACATCGATATGTTCAGGGTTCTGCCCTTAACTATATACTTTTCCTGAACATTTGATCTCCTAAAAAGTAGCACCTCACACTTAGACAGATTAAATGCCATCTGACATTTCTCCGCCCATATCTGCAACTGATCTATATGCCGCTGCATCCTCTCACAACCTTCTACAATATCCACAACTCTACTGATCTTTGCATCATCTACAAACTTACTAACCCACCCATCTACAACTTCATCCAAGTCATTTATATCTGTTAAAAGGCAGAGGTCCCAGTATGATTCCCTGCGGAACACCACTAGTCACCATTCTCCAGCCAGAAAAACACCCTTCCACAACTACTCTCTGCCTTCTATGGGCAAACCAATTCTGAATCCATGTGGCCAAGTTACTGTGGATCCCATGCATTATACTCTTCTGGATGAGCCTACCATGAGGGACCTTGTCAAAAACCTTACTAAAATCCATGGAAACAATATCCACCCGCTCTATCCTCATCGATCACCTCCAACAATTCAACCAAGTTAGTACGACACAACCTGCCCTACACAAAGCCATGCTCACTGCCCCTAATTAGGCAGTGCTTTTCCAAATGTGCTTAAATCCGATCCTGGAGAATTCTGTCAATAGCTTCCCAACGACTGATGAAAGTCTCACCAGTTTATAACTTCCTGGATTATCCCTAATTGCAGTCTTGAACAGAGGAACAACATTAGCTGCTTGCCAGTCCTCCAGTACCTCTCCAGTGGCTAGTGAAGATACAAATGTCTTGGTCAAGGTCCCAGTAATCGCCTCTCTTGCCTCACTCAAAAACCTGGCGTAGATAGCATCAAGCCCTTGCGACTTATCAACCTTAATGCTCTTCAAAAAACCCAATACCACTACTTTCTTGATCTCAAAATGCCCTTGCATATTAGCATGCTCCACACTAATCTCACTATCCTCTCAATCCTTCTTCTGGGTCAATACTGACACAAAGTATTCATTTAGGATTTCGCAAGCCTCCAAGGTCCTACCTTCTCCCTCATTATCCTCTTGTTTTTATTTTTAATGTATGCCTAGAATGCCTTGGAATTCTCTTTAAACCTATTTGTCAATTTCATGGTCCCTTCTTGCTCTACTAATTCCCTGCTTGAATTCTTTCCTGCTTTCTTTATATTCTTTACAGTCCTTGTCCAATTTTAGCTTCCTAAACCTTCCATTTGCTTTTTTTCTTTTTGAGTTAATTCACAACCTCCTTCTTTATCCAAGGTTCCCTTGCCTTGCTATCCTTATCCTTTCTCCTTACTGGAACATGCCGGTCCCAATGTTGACCCGTTGGGAACTCCACTCCAAATCTTCCTCCAGCCAGAAAAATATCCACTGACCATTGACTCTCTCTTTCCTATCACTCAGTTAATGTTGTATACATGTTGCCCGTGCCTCTTGTACCATGACTTATAATCTTCTGCACAATTTGTTGTATGCTATCTTCTGGAAATCCATGTTAATCACATCAATAACATTGCCCTCATTGACTCTTTCTGTTAAGTCATCAGAAAACTTCAGCAAGATAGTTTTACACAATTTCACCTTGACATTTTTTAACCAACCCACCTTTTTTGATGTGTGAGAAACAGAGCTCACAATATAATAAATTTCAATCTGAGTCAAATTCCGAAGCAGCAAATTTTATTGAAACATTCTTGCAAGAAGGGGTGACTAGTAGGTAGCCACCCGATCCAAAAATTACTCCACAATTTATACAGTTTAATTCTCAGTACTTCCCCGTTTACCTCATTGGCCTTCAAACCTATCAATATTCCTTATTGTGTTCTGCCCCTGCCCAGCTGTGCTCCGCCCTTGTTTACTTCTCCCCTACTCCAAGCCGGGTGACCCTCCCCCCATCAGTGACTTGGCTTGCCTCAGTGCTGACATGAGGGAAGTTTGCTGAGCTTAGAATATCTTGATGTTCTTTTTCAACTTATCTATTTGTCTGTAACCTCTTCCAGTGTTTGCAGGCATGTTCCATTCTTGTATGCACATTTTAGCTTACTCAGCTCTTTGCTGAAACCATTATACACTGGTGTAGGTTAGTTCATTCACCTTGCATAAGCAATTATGCTTGCAGAAGTAACACTACTTTACCAATATCCCACACATGTGATTATCAGTTTTATCACAATAGTTGTTTCCAGAAGCTCTCCCAACACCAGTGTTAAACTGACAAGGATGTCAATTCCAGGATTAACTTACAAGTCTTCACAGAACAAGGTCATAATGTCGATAACCCTCCAGTCTCCTGACACCTCCTCTCAGTCCAGAGGAGACTGTAATGTTGTGGCCAGTGCCCCTCTCACTTCAATCAGAATCCTTGGATGTATCTCATCCTGATCTGGTGTCCTGTTAACCCCGAGCGCCAACATCATTTGGACAGGTAATTGGATAGAAAAACTTTCCTCCTCAGTGTATCCGCACATTAACAGTTTACTGATTAGTATCATAGATGTTTTCTTACCCTCACTGGAAACATTTGAAAATAAACTCTCCAAATTCCTAACCACGAGCTCGCGCAGAGTCGGTTAAACGGCCGCGCCTCGAGACCCCGCGTGAGCCCTCGGGGCGGGCCTTTACTCTCTTCCAGCTCTGATTGATCAGAACATCTGTCAATCTCGTGCTTATAGCCAATAGAAGTGCGGTCCCGCGTTGGGAACGTCATCTGGAAGTGAATGTGGATGAAAAGAGAAATCGCTGGAGAAACTCGGCAGGTTTGGCAGCTTCTGTGGAGTTAAAACAAAGGTAACGTTTCAGATTCAGTGACCCTTCATCAGTACTGAAAGTAGCTCGGAAAAAAAGTGCAGTTAGTGGCTCTCAATCCTGCAAGAGGTGGAGATGGAGCCCAGAAAGAGAGAGAAGAGACCCAGATAAAGGGGATGATAATTGTGAGGCAGGGAGAAATAAAAGCTGATACAGGGGAAAATGTAGGAGCAGATTACTGCAGATACTGGAATCTATTGAAAACAAGTCACATTCCTGATGAAGGACTTATTTCCGAAATGTGGACGGCACATCATTTCTGCGTTTTTGGGGTTTCCCTTGAGGGAAGGAGAGGATTGATAAATCAATGGCTGAAAAGGTGGTGGAATGTGCAGGGATTCAGTCTCTTGGATCGTTGGGATCTCTTCTGGGACATAAAAGATCTGTTCAAAAAGGATGGGTTTCACCTGAACTGGAAAGGGACCAATATCCAACTGGGGAGATTTGCTAGTTCTACTTTCGGATCCTGCCAACATTTTTAGAGTGGTGAGGTGGGAGCTTCTAAGTAACAGTGCATAGACAGAAATATGTGGATGGTTCTGAATCAGAAAAGAGCAAGTTAATTCGAAAGACAGACATGAGCGGTCAGAGAATGATTTAACTTTCAGGTAAGGCTGATAAGCTCAGCGCATGTATGGGAATGTGGGTTTGGGATGTCAAAGCTACTCCAGGAGCTTGGCTGAGGAATTGACAAGAGAGGCAGCTCAACATTCCAGGCTTTAGGTGTTATAGGAGGGATAGTAAGAGAGGAGAGGGAATGGCATATTTAATTAAGGAATACATTACTACTGCAATTAGAATAGATATTTCTGAGGGACTGTCATAGTGTTAAAGTTTTGGTTGGTGAAGAATTTGTAAAATGTGTTCAAGAAAATTTTCTTTATCAATATATAAATGTTCCTGTAGAGAATGAGCAAACCTTGAATATCTTTTGCAAAATAAGGCAGAGCAAGTGACTGCAACTAGTGATTGTAATGCTGTTAGTTTTAAAATAGCTATGGAAAAGGATAAATCTTCCAAAAAAGTTAAAGCTCTTAATTGGAATATGGCAAATTTTAAGGGAATGATGCAATAACTTTCAAAAGTTGATTAGAGCAGACTGTTTACAGGTAAAAGTATGACTGACAAGTGGGAGTCTTTAAAAGTGTGATAATGAGAATTCAGAAGCATATGGTCCTGTTGCTGGAAGGGTGTAAAGAGGGTAGAAACATGCTTAAAAAGGAAATCAGAAAGGCAAAAATGGAAAATTAGACAGCTTTGGCAAGTAAGATTTAAGATAACCCAAAAAAGATTCTATAAACACTTCAAGAGCAGGAGAGCAATGAGAGAGAGAGAGAGAGAGAGAGTAGGACCCTTTAAAGATCAACAATGTTGTCTTTGTGTTGAACCTCAGGAGGTGGGAGAGATGGTAACTGAATATTTCACATCAATTTTTACTGTTGAAAAGAAATGGGGGCTTGAGAACTCCGGGAAATAAATATTGATATTTTAAAAACAGTTCATATTACATAAGAGGAAGAACTGGAGGATGATGGCATAGGCATTGATTACCGTGTTTAGCCGGCTCATCTTCAGCCATATCTTTCCATTTTTTCTTATTGTTAAATTATTCAAAATAGTGCTGTGTCATTGTGACAAATGAAATGTTTTCACTTTTTTATTGTATTTTTTATGTAAAATGCACATGCCAATAAAATAATAATCAAAATCAAATCACACCAAAATTGGTAGTGTAGTGGACAGTACAGATGGTTATGTCAGAGTACAATGGAATAGTCATCATATGGGCCAATGTGCCAAGGAGTGGCAAATGGAGTTTAATTCAGATAAGTATGTGGTTTTGCATTTTGGTATGGCAAATCAGGAAAGGACCAATACACTTAATGGGAAGTGTTGTCAAATAAAGAGACCTTGGGTTGCAGGTTCATTGTTCCTTGAAAGTGAAGTCGCAGGTAGACAGGGTAGTGAAGTAGGCTTTCGGTGTGCTTGCCTTTATTGTGCAGCGTGTTGAGTATGAGAGTTAGAAAGTCATGTTGCGGCTATACAGGACATTGGTTAGACCTTTTGGAATGCTGTGCGCAATTCTGGTCACCCTGTAGTAGGAAAGATGTTGTTAAACTCGAAAAGTTTCAGATTTACGAGGATGTTGCCAGGGTTGGAAGGTTTGAACTGTAGGGGGAAGTTGAATAGGATGAGGCTATTTTTCCTGGAGTATTGGAGGCTGAGGGGTGACCTTTATAGAGGTTATTAAAATCATGAGGGGCATGGATAGGCTGAATCACCAAGGTCTTTTTCCCAGGGGAGAGGAGTGCAAAACTAGAGGGTATAGGTTTAGGAGACGGAGTTGGATAATCAGAAGGACTTAGAGAAGGAATCGAGAAGTTTGGACAGTGCAATGACACAGGATTGTTCCCAATTGTTAAACTTACTGTTGTTTCTGGCATTCTTACCTGCATTTCATTTCACTTAATTTTATGAAATCGGTCATTTCTTTCACGATCACAGCAGCTGGTAACATTTATATCACAACAGAACAGCTAACACTTTCATAGAGATTTTACAGAACGTGATTCACACCTGTCCAAGAAAGCAAATAAATTTTGAATACAGGTAAACAGGTGAGAATGTAAATTCGAGAATTTAGAGGACAACATGCTCCATTATAAAGATTAAATCACATACTTTTTTAAAATTTGTGTCTTTTGATTGCAAATGCATTTTCAGCAATACTTTACTTGGTCTGTTTCCATTCAGTTCATCCTGGCCTGATGCTGATGTCACCCACTTTTATCATGACAGATTAAATGAAGTTAATTTTGACCCATCAAGCATGCAGATACAGCAGGCAGTGAAGAAAGCTAATAGCTTGCTGGCCTTCATAACAAGAGGAATTGAGTATAGAAGCAAAGAGGTTATTCTGCAGCTGTGCAGGGCCCTGGTGAGACCGCACATGGAATATTGTGCGCAGTTTTGGTCTCCAAATTTGAGGAAGGACATTCTGGCTATTGAGGGAGTGCAGCTTGGATTCACGAGGTCAATTCCCGGAATGGCGGGACTATCTTACTTGAAAGATTGGAGCGACTGGGCTTGTAAACCCTTGAGTTTAGAAGGCTGAGAGGGGATCTGATTGAGCCGTATAAGATTATTAAAGGATTGGATACTCTGGAGTCAGGAAGCATGTTTCCGCTGATGGGTGAGTCCCGAACCAGAGGACACAGTTTAAAAATAATGGGTAGGCCATTTAGAAAAGAGTTGAGGAGAACCGTCTTCATCCAGAGAGTGGTGGGTGTGTGGAATGCTCTGCCCCAGAAGGCTGTGGAGGCCAAGTCTCTGGATACTTTCAAGAAAGAGTTGGCTAGAGCTCTTAAGGATAGTGGAATCAAGGGTTTTGGGGATAAGCAGGAACAGGATACTGATTGAGGATAATCAGCCATGATCATAATGAATGGTGGTGCTGGCTCGACGGGCAGAATGGCCTACTCCTGCACCTATTGTCTATATTATGTCAGATGACAATAACTTATTCAAAGACATGAATTTTAAGGGGTATCTTAAACAGGAGAAGGACCTGTTTACTCGGAATTATGATACTGGCCGAAGGAAAGTGCAACCTCTCAACCTGCACTAGCCATTACCTCATGGCTGTGGTGACAGCAGATCTATTTATTATATTCACAGAGGTTATTCTATGGCAGATTAAATGTATTAATTTCCCCTGTCTTTCCTGGATCTCACCACTATGTGTAGTGTTCACAATGCTCTGATACATTCAGCCAAAAACTGTTCTGTCTGGTTGACAGTTACCTCCTCCTTTGATCGATGTAATTGTCATCTGTTTCCAGAACGTGGATACACAGTAATGCGCCAAGAAAAATGCAGCTGTCGTCCTCTGAATAACATGCATTCTGGTCTATTTTTAAAAACATCCCCTTCTACTATAGATACGAACTGACAGAGGTAATTGCCAATTGTTTCTGTTATCCAAAGCAGAATTATTTTTCTGTGCCCGTTGGGTGGGATTTGACTGTTTTGATTGGGTTTTAATGCCCTTGGTTCCATACATTTTAATTCTGTCGCTCAGTACTGACAGTGAGACATATTTTTGTGACAAGTCGGGCCCATCAGAGACTGAAGGGCCATAGCAAAGGAGAGAATCCCGGTGACCCAGAGGTGGAAAGCAGAAGAAAGTCTGTGATTTTACTTTTGTTGTTATCCGACATTTTCATCATTCTGTGGTCAGTGCAAGAATTATAGAATTTTTTTATTGTAACATTCGGGGAACATACCTGAGACATTACAACAGTTCGGAATTTATATTTGCAATGGTTGGCGTTTCACTGGTGAATTTAAATTGCTGCATAAACACTCAGTTCAAGTTCAGACTGCAAGTCAAAGAAATGAAGTATCCTGTCATATTAATTATCCAATTAATAAATAAACAAAATATCTGAGAGTAGTCTAGAGAACCCAGTATATACATCGCATGAATGAAAAAAAACTCACAAAGACTATTGCGAATAACTAGAACCCAAGCATTGAACCTTATAATACCCAGTGTCATTACCTTCCACTCCAAACAATATACGTTCTGTTTGCTATGAATTCTCAATTCAAGTCAATGTATTATCCCGATCCCATTTGCTTTGATATTGCAAACTAACTTTTCATGTGGGACTTTGTCAAAAGATTTCTGAAAATCTAAATACCCACGTCCACTAGATCTCCCTTATCTATTCTCTGAGATAATACCAACTTAACAAAATTATTTGAGGAAGTGACAAAGTTGATTGATGAGAGAAGGGCTGTAGATGTCATATACGTGGACTTCAATAAGGCGTTTGATAAGGTTCCCCAAGGCAGGCTGATGGAGAAAGTGAAGTTGCATGGGATCCAGGGTGTACTAGCTAGGTGGATAGAGAATTGGCTGGACAACAGGAGACTGTGAGTAATAGTGGAACGGAGTTTCTCAAAATGAAGAACTATGACCAGTGGTGGAGTAGCAGTTAGTGAAGGGGACTGTCAGAGAATGCAGCAGATTATGGATAGATTGGAGAGTTGGGCAGAGAAATGGCAGATGGAGTTCAGTCTAGGCAAATGCGAAGTGATGCATTTTGGAAGACCCAGTTCTCAAGCAAACTATACAGTAAATTAGAATCCCTACAGTGTAGAAACAGGCCATTTGGCCCAACAAGTCCACACCAACCCAGTCCCCTACACTAATTAGTCTAGACTTCCCCTATCTAATGCACCTTGCTTACATATCCCCAAACACAATGTGTAATTTAGCAAGGTCAATTCACCTATCCTGCACATCTTTGGACTTAAGCCCTGAGGAAATTGACATACGGAGAGATCTGCATGTTCAGGCCCATATTCCCCTGAAGGTGGCAATGCAGGTCAATAGAGTGGTCAAGAAGGCATACAGCATGCTTTCCTACATCGGATGGGGTATTGAGTACAAGATTTGTCAGGTCATGTATAGGACTTTGGTTTGGCCACATTTGGAGTACAGCATACAGTTTTGGTTGTGACATTACCAGAAGGATGTGGATGCTTTGGAGAGGGTGCAGAGGAGATTCACTAGGATGTTGCCTGGTATGGAGGGTGCTAGCTATAAAGAGAGGTTGAGTAGAATAAGATTATTTTCATTAAAAAGATGGAGTTTGAGGGGGGGGGGGATCCTGACTGAAGTCGACAAAACCATGAGAGGTATAGACAGGGTGGATAGCAAGAAGCTTTTTTTTACCAGGGTGGGGGACTTAATTACTAGGGGTCACAAGTTCAAGGTGAGATGGGAAAGGGTTAAGGGAAATATGCGTGGAAAGTTCTTTACGCAGGGAGGAGGTAGAGATGGAATTGATAGCGTTGCTTAAGATGTATCTAGACAGCTACAGAATGGCCAGGGGACAGAGGGATACAGATCATTGTAAAATAGGTGACGGGTTTTAATTGAGGATCTGGATCAGCAGAAGCTTGGAGGGCTGAAAGGCCTGTTCCTGTGCTGTAATTTTCTTTGTTCTTTTTTGTTAGCGTGGTTTTGTCAGAGGGACAAAATGCATCACAAGTGTGGTGAAATTTTTCGAGGAAGTGACCAGGTCTTTGGAGGAGAGTAGGGCAATTGATGTAGTTTATATGGATTTTAGCAAAGCCTTTGACAAGATTATATTCAATTCCCTACAGTATAGAAACAGGCCATGCAGGCCAACAAGTCCACACTCACCCTCCAAAGGTTAACCCCCCAGACCCATTCCCCGACCTTTACCCCTGCCTAATGCACCTATCTCTATGGGCAATTTAGCATGGCCAATTCACCTAACCTGCACACCTTTGGACTGTGGGAGGAAAACAAGCACCCAGAGGAAACCCGCACAGACACAGGGAGAATGTGTAAACTCCACACAGACAGTCACCCAAGTCTTGAATCGAACCCAGGGCCCTGGTGCTGTGAGGCAGCAGTGCTAAGCACTGAGTCACTGAACTGTCCCAAAGCCACACATAGGAGATTAACAACTAAAGTAAAAACACATGGAATTCAGAATAAATTAGCAAATTGACTCAGTCAGAGGAAGCAGAGGCAAAGCTGAAAGAAGACTGTTAGTGTAATTGGAGACTGGCATCCAGTGGGATCAATTTTGGATCTTTTATTGTTTGTGATATTCATAAATGATAATAAAGAGTGTGTGTGTGTATGTCTGCATATGGGAGGAGAAAGTGAGGGCTGCAGATGCTGGAGATCAGAGCTGAAAATGTGTTGCTGGAAAAGCGCAGCAGGTCAGGCAGCATCCAAGGAACAGGAGAATCGATGTTTCGGGCATAAGCCCTTCTTCAGGATTCCTGAAGAAGGGCTTATGCCCGAAACGTCGATTCTCCTGCTCCTTGGATGCTGCCTGACCTGCTGCGCTTTTCCAGCAACACATTTTCAGCTATGTCTGCATATGTGTGTGTTCATGTATGTGGGTGAATGTGTGTGTTGTTGGGGGTGGGGGGGGGGGTGGTTGGGGATATTAAGTAAGTTTGTGATGACACAAATATTGACTGGGTGGTTGGCAGTAAGAAAAATATTCTAAGGCTACAAACAAAAATAGGTAGATTGGTCAAACAGGCAGATCAACGGCAGATAAAATTTAATCCTGATAAACCTGACGTGATACATTTTGCCAGAAGTTGCAAGACAAGGCAGTACTCAGTGAATGGGAGGACACCAGGCTGCATAAAGCAACTAAAAGATCTTAAGGTGCTTGTTAACAGATCTCTGAAGGTGGCAGGACTGGCTAATAGGGTAGTTAAGAAGGCGTAGATGATATAGTCAAGATGTAGGTTATAAGAGCAGGGAAGTGCTGTTGGACTTTGTTTAGGCCATAGTTGGACTATTGTGTTTAGTTCTGGTCACCGCAGCATGGGAAGGATGTGTTTGCATTGGAGGGAGTGCAAAGGAGGTTCAGCAGAATGTTGCTTAGGCTGTAGCAATTTAGCTGTGAAGAGGGAGGCTGGATAAGCTCGGGTTGCTACACTAAGAACAGAGATTGGAGTATCTATGAAGACCATAGACAGGGTGAATAGAAAGCAGTTGTTCCCCTTCATCAAAGGGCCTATAACGGGGTGGTGTAATTTTAAGCTGAAAGGCAGGAGGTTCAGAGGGGACATGAGGAAAATTCTTCCCACCTAGAGGTTGGTAAGGGACCTGAAATTGAAATCGGAAACCTCAGAAAAGTACTTGGAAGAGCACTTGAAATGACATAACATTCAAGGCTATGGGCCAAGTGGTAGAAAATGGGACTGATGTAGATTTAGTGTCATTTTGGTGGGACAAAAATGATGGTCCAAAGGGCCTCTCCTGTTCGATGTGATTCTGTTATTTGAGAATTCTGAGGATAAGGATCTGAATTTGTTCCTGTTTATCTTTGTATTTGTTTTGAGAAAGTATTACCTAGTGTGAGTTCGAGCAGTTGTTGTAGTCAGCATCAGCTTTTGGTTCTGTACCAGAGTGCTTATTCACAGATAGAATTTCCTAAATGGGTTGCAAAACTGAATTTAAAAATGGGTTGCTGGAAAAACGCAGCAGGTCAGGCAGCATCAAAGGAGAAGGAGATTCGACGTTTCGGGCATAAGCCCTTCTTCTGGAATGAGGAGGGTGTACCAAGCAGGCTAAGATAAAATGTAGGGAGGAGGGCCTTGGGGGAGGGGCATTGGGAATGCAATAGGTGGAAGGAGGCTAAGGTGAGGGTGATAGGTTGGAGAGGGGATGGGGGCAGAGAGATCAGGAAGATGGTTGCAGGTCAAGAAGGTGGTGCTGAGTCTGAGGGTTGGGACTGAGAAAAGGTGGGGGGAGGGGAAATGAGGAAGCTGGAGAAATCTGCATTCATCCCTTGTGGTTGGAGGGTTTCTCCAGCTTCCTCATTTCCCCTCCCCCTTTTCTCAGTCCCACCCCCTCTCCGGCCTATCACCCTCACCTTAACCTCCTTCCACCTATCGCATTCCCAACACCCCTCCCCCAAGTCCCTCCTCCCTGCCTTTTATCTTAGCCTGCCTGGCACGCCCTCCTCATTTCTGAAGAAGGGCTTATGCCCGAAACGTCGATTTTCCTTCTCCTTTGATGCTGCCTGACCTGCTGCGCTTTTCCAGCAACACATTTTTAAGCTCTGATCTCCAGCATCTGCAGTCCTCACTTTCTCCTAGTGCAAAACTGAATTAACAAGAAAAGCAGTGGGATAACAGTACTTAGTAAAACAGCTTTCAGGGTGTTCTACAACATGACGTATTGATTGGCTGACTAGCCTCAGCAAAATGAAGGTCATCGCTGAAAAGAATATTGAAAGATATTTCAATTTTGATGGGACTGATAGTGGGTGAAATCTGCAAGTCTTATTGTTTGAATACAAGTTGGAATTAGCATGTGAGACCTAATAGGATCAGATTAAGCCTGTCTTTGGATATCACATCATTAAAATAAACCTGCTGTCATTCAATGATTTTAAAAATAATGAGATACCACACAAGATAAAATAGTCTCTGAAACTGTCTCTTCTTCAATTTTGAGATAATTCTCCAATTCTGAGACATTGCCAGCAGCAGGAAGGGAGAGGTTATTTCACAAACAACAACATGTACTTTCGAAGGCTAGTTATCTTGAAAGTATGCTACATCATCCTTCACATTGTTAGTATGCCTAGTAAATCTTGTAACAACTTAAGTTATATAAATCTCTACATTTCCACTGTACGCCTGATATGCCAGATGACAGTATGCTCACTAACTGAGTTTAAAGTGAATAGTTTCAGATAGGAGGCTCCTCAGTAATATGCAGTATTGTGGGTTTCTCTATGCTGTACAGAATGTGTATACACTGAGGCCACATTGATGGAATTTGGCTGAGCACTGCCCTATCTGGTCAAGAAACTGTTCAGCAAGATGGTCTTTCCCTGTAGTAGTTTAAAGCCTGCTATTTCTCAGATTGGTTTTGTAATGACCCACTTCTCAATGACACCTGGTGTTTCCCATTACTTGATGGAAAGAGATGTTGTTAGTGGATCTTGCTCAGGCAGCTTGCTCCAAATGGGAGCCCAGCTACAATATTAGCAAAAGGTGAGTTGAGCAGGTCATTATGGAGTGATAACTGATGGTGAGCACAGATGGCATTGACTATCTACGTGTTTTCATCAATCAGTGGATGTGTGGGGACACAGTATTTGTGAGGACAGCTCACTGGGAGCGGTGTTAAGCACAGAGTTCCATTTATGATGTGTATTGTTGAATTATTTGTTTGTCAAAAAGACGTGTGAGTTATGCTATTTGTAGAAAGAGGCATAGTGCTGTGGTGCACAGTTTAACAGGACAAACACTGAGATCTGGAGTGTTGTGGTAGCAGCTGTCCCACAGAGGATCAAACAACTTTGTCAAACAGGATGTTTCCCATGTTGCCCTTTGTTGCTGTTATCCTTTGATGTTCCCCAAACGATAATGGTCTATGTGAAGATACTCCCATGTACATTTCCTTGGGATTGTTATTTCATTTTAGGCTATTAATTTGCATAAGTATTTATTATTGTTATTATTATTTTGTTGGTACTGATATTTTAGAGATAAATGCCCAGATATATTTTTAGATCAATTCACTGTGAGGCCATAGTGTTACACCTTGATGTAGTACTCCATCAACTTTGTGAAATCTCTGTTATTGGACCTGGTCCAGAGGCCTCACCACTGTGGAAATTGTTTGGTCCAAAAGGATTTTTCACAGGTGAAAGCCAAGTTGGTTTATGGTGACTGACGTGTGATTTAGGATATTTGATATTTTTGTGCTGCTCCAAGGCTCCAATTAGGATCAAGAACATTTGGCCCGACAGAGTGAAAGTCAGTGCTGCTATTGTGTATTTCTGATGAAGAGCTTATGCTCAAAATGTTGATTCTCCTGCTCCTCGGATGCTGCCTGACCTGCTGTGCTTTTCCAGCACCACACTCTTTAATTTTAATCTCCAGCATCTGCAGTGCTTTCTCTCTGTTGTGCCCTCCAGTTGAACTGAAATTCAACATTGAGAGACTCGTGAGTTGGAAACTGTAAATGGATCACCAGTTAATTCATAGTCCATCAGTTGCACACTGCCAGAAGAATATGAATCATCTGTCAACCGTGATTTACAAGATGCTCTTTGCATCATGGTGTGGGACATCATTGCACCGATTGTCACATGGGATGTCTGTCCAAGCAGTGATGGTGATTCACACCACAGAGGCAGATTTATATAGATATATAAATTCCAACCATTATAATTGCTGTAGTACAAGTCAGTTCAAGATCTTGCTGGGCAATTTTAGCCAATCTGCTTCTTAGAATTTTTATTGCATCTTCCTTGCATTCTGGGTGATTGGAAAGGAGGTGAGTGGGAATGACTGCTCGCCTGTGTTCACTTTATGGGTAGTTGTTCATGACGAGACCCTTTGCTGGTTGGGGATGGCTATTCAGGGAACTGACCTCACATAGGGCAGTTTAGTATGTTCAGCTCCTGTTTGGATGACAGTTCTGAGGTAGGGCCACTTAAATTGAAACATTACCTCTGATTTCTCTCCACCAATGCTGCCAGACCTGCTGAGCTTTTCCAGCAACTTTTGTTTTTGTTTTTGATTTACAACATCCTCCGTTCTTTCAGTTTTTATTTGTCATTTTTCATGTTGTTTGAACCACTGTGTGAAAGTGAGGTGATTTATTGAAGATCACATTTAGGTGCTGAATAACCCCAGATTGCTTTGTGGTTATTGATGGTTGGAAAATATATCAGGGTGGGAGTAAGGTAGTATTTAAAGGACTTGTTATTGCCAGCTAACAATTGAAAGTTTATAAATGTTTGCAGTAACAACAACACTGAGCTGAACATTCCCCCAGTACATTATATATGTCAGGGCAGCTGCTGGCACAGCATGTTTTACATCAAGGGAGTAATGCAGTGGATCAGACTTTTTGATGGAATAACAACCTGTTACTTCAATTCCAAAAAAGTTCACTCGAAGAAAATGCTGTTGATGCTTGTGCAATGGCATGGGGTGTTCAGCAGAGGGTATCATTTTCAACACAAGAGAGAGAGAAAGAGAAAGAGGGAATTAACCCCCAAAACAAAAGACACTCCATTGGACAGAGACACAGACACAGAGATTACTCACAAATATACAACACACTGATACATTCCCAGGCTGAAGCAAACCTCATGGGAGAGAGGGAATATGAGACACCATCAAGAGAGCTGGGACTAACTGGAATATGAGTATCACCACTTCAGTCTGTCCATGTCTTAACTTCTGTTTGTCCCTGTCTGACTTTTCCTCTCTCTCTGTGTCCTTTTGTCTGCCTCCCTGTTTTAAAAAATTCTCAAGGTCAGGTTTGTAGGAGAGTAGTCTGACACAGAACAAACGACCAAGAGGCGAGTCTGCTAGAATATGAGCATTTTATTCCCCGCAGCGTCGCCACAACCAGGTCTCATACTTACAACGGGTCTGGCTTATACTCACTCTACATGTTACCGGAACTGGGAGCCGTCAGTTCTCGTAGAGCGGTCGCCAACAACCCACGCTCGGCGGTTAAACGTAACCCCGGAGCAGACTCCCGGGTCTGGCTTATACTCACTCTACATGTTACCGGAACTGGGAGCCATCAGTTCTCGTAGAGCGGTTGCCAACAACCCACGCTCGGCGGTTAAACGTAACCCCGGAGCAGACTCACCGAACTGGAGACTTTTCCAGCTGATATACTCTTTTCCAGATATAAACATTCATGTGAACAGCAGAGCAAGGCTAAAAAACACATTCCATTCTGGTTACATACAGATAAGAAGATTCACACGGGGAGGTGTGTAATAAGATTCACACGGGACTAAGCAACACCTCCATTCCGGTTAGATTCACACATGTATTGGGACATAATTTTAACCCTTTCACCACATTCCACTGCTTGGCCCAATACATGTGTTACATTATGATTCACACATGTATTGGGACATAATTTTACACCACACTCCCTCTTTCTATGTCCCTCTCACTGTCCTTCTCTTTCTCTCTGTCTCCATCTTTCTATTTCTCTCTCTCTTCCCTATCTCTCCCTCTGCCCTTCTCTCTCTCTCTCTCTCTCCCTCTCTGAGATTCTCTCGCTCTCTCTGTCTCTGTTCTTCGCTTGCTCTCCTCCTCGATCTCTCTGTTCTCTCTCTGTTCCTGTTTCTTCATCCCCACTCTTCCTCTCTTCTCTCTGTCACTTACTCCCTCTGTCTCTTTTTCTCTCATTCTCTCTTTCACCCTGTCTTTTTCTCTTAGATCTGAAAGTGCCCACACAACATTGCATCCCCCTATTCTGTTCCCATTTTACTCCCCTCCCAAATGTTTGCCCTTCCCCAATTATTTTGCCCTCCCAAATATATTCCTCATCAAATGTGTACCCTCACAAATATTTTGCTGTTCCCCCATATCATGCTGAGCCCCACTCCCTGGTGTAGAGATTAATGAGTTTGTCTGGACTAACTGGCCTGTAGCTGACTGCTTTCGTGCACAGCAAGATCACAGTCCTAGAATTATGGAAGCTTCACATCACACAGATAATCCTTTCAGCCCATCATGCCTCCCTACCACCACAACCACCAACAACACCCCATCCTCCCACCACACCCCCATTAAATAATCCTGGTGCTGTCCAGCTACTCAGGCCTTGCCCCGAATGGCATTGTTACTCCCCTACCTGGGGAGACCGCTCTTCCGCCCTGTCTCATACTCTGCCTCTTTGTCCTCTCACCCCTCCATCTCTCTCTCTCTCCTACAACAGCCCCTTCCCCCCCCTCAAGCCCCATCAAACACTCCCCCTCTCCCTGGCTCTCTCTCACCACCTCCTTGCTTCCCATTCCTCCGCTCAAGAACTCAGGGGCATGGCTACTCCGCCTCCTCTCACAGACTCACAACCCCTGGGCTGAAGGACATGGTGAGTATGTTCAGAGACTAACTGGTCTTTTGACTGACTGCTGTAATGCACAGCAAGATTCCAGTCTGCAGCCAACCGATCACACATTCAATGAGAAAGGTACTTTATGCCCCTTCCACTCATCCCTCCACCCCCTGGCCTGGTTTGGACAACAGTGAGGGTAAAACCTGGGAGAGACAGGGGAAATGTGTATCCTACTGCATTAACTGCATTTGGGAAGTCCAAATCTTCCCAATCCCCCTTCCCTGCCACTGGGACAGAGCAGAGGGGCCAGGGAGAAAGAGGGAGAGAAAATGCATTGAGAGAAAAAGAGAAGAACCAACAGATAGAGAGAGGGAGAGAGAATGAGATAATGACAGTCAGAGGGAGGGAATGAGAGAAAGAGAGTTCAAGGGAGGAAGAGACCGCAAGTGAAAATCCCAAGGACAGAAACAAGATGTCAGGCTAATAAAAGCAAGTATATTATCTCCATCCTTTATCTACCTTCAGAGACTGGTGTACATTCACCCCAAATCTCTCTAATTGTCAATGCTTCCCAGGGTCCTATTGTTCATCGTGTATTTCCTTGTCTTGTTTGTCCTGCTCATGTGCATTACATCACCTCACCTCATTACTGCTGTTTCCTCGACATGAAGGATTACTTTCTGTTTAGAGACTTATTGTTAAGTTTCACCATTTTATCATGAAATTCAGTGGCACTGCTATTACTGAGTCCCCTTTATCCATATTCTCTGGGAGTGAGGGACAACTGGGGTGGGGGGGGGGTATATGGGCCAAACACATGCAAATGGGACTATTTAACAGTGAAAACTGAGTGGCATCATCAAATTGGGCCGAAAAGCCTGTTTCCATGCTGTAGACCTCTAGCACTCTATAAATCCTTTACAATCACAGCTCCATCTCCCTCTGCTTGACAGTGACTATCACCCACACCCCAACGCTCACCAGCTGCTACTGAAGTTTTCCACTGAATCTTGTTGAAACAAGGAAGACTCCACATCACTCCCATTTTATTTCAGAATTCCAGGAATTGCTTTTCTTGAGTCAATGTAATGTCTCATGTGTTTTGCTTTATCCTTTATAGAGGTGAGAGAAATACACCACACTGTAATATCGAGTCCAAATAGTTGGCAACTTTTTGATCCTTTGATCACACAAATACTCAGACACCAGCCCTGCATTATCTCAGTGATCAGAGCTACTTCTTTCCATCTGAAATGAACTGATTATCCATAATCTAAGAATGAAATAAATGATTAATAACCAACCAATTAATAAAGTTAAAATTTCAGAATCATTGCTTTTTTTCCAACTGAAATGCACACATTTTGAAATCAAACTGTAGCAGCTACACAGTAACAAATGGGTGTAAGTGGTGGGGGAGAGAGAATCAAATGAGCTGCTGCACACACAGACAGTGCTGTAGGAAACTAAGGTGTTGATATTTGGGGAATAATTAAATTGTGATGTCGTTGGACTGGGGGAACCTCACTGGACTTGTAATGCAGTGACCCAGGATACAAATACCGCAATTGGCAGAATTTAATCTCAAATAATTAATCCATCTGGAATTGAAAGTTAGTTTCATAGTCCCATTGCAGAACCTAACACCAATTCTGTAAATACACATCTGCTTCACTCATGTCCTTCACCAAAGGGAATCTGGGAATCTTACCTGGTCTGGCCCAGATGTGTTTTCAGAAGACATTAAATAGTTCTGACTGATATATAATGCATGGTTAAAGCTGTATGTTTCAGACATGAGTGAGCAATGAAAACAGGAATGCTATTCGGTTTCAGCTTCGACATTGAAATTGGCAACACACATAATGAACACAGTAAAGTACTTCTTCCTAACAACTGGTAGCAAGACAGACATGGTCTCGGTTGTTTTTGCTGATTATTACATCACTTCAGTCCTAAATGTTGATTGCCCTTTAAACACCACCTCAAAGACGTGCTTCAAATGGCAAAGACGGAGAACAGATTCTGACTGGGAAGCATCAGATTCGCAGTAGCAACACTAGGGACCAAATTCGTCAATTTGTGAGGAGATGGTCAACCAGACTAGACCTGAAACTCGCATGAAGGGAACCAGTAAGAGAGAACAACTTACTTGTGTCCCGCTCCTCCAATAGATGGAGCCTAGAAAGAGAGAGAGAAGAGCAGTCTGGCAGACAAAGGGATGAATAATTGTGAGGCAGGGAGAAAGACAAGCTGATCATGGAGCTACAGGTGAAAATGGAGTTGGCTGTGCCTGAAGCAGGGCCTGGGTTGTGGAGGGTCGATACAAACTTAATGGGCCAAATGGTCTCTTTCTGCAGTGTAGGGATTCTATGATCTTTGATAAGTTGAGTGATGATCACAGATAAGTACCTAATGCAATTAATCATTAAAGCAAACATTAAAAGTTAGAGCTACATGAACCCTGTTAATTGAGCTAAACGTTGAACTGGGAACTGAACTGAACTGCATTGCCAAAGAATCATCAATCTTGGAGAGATGGCACATGAAGATTACCAGGACGGTACCAGAGCTGGAGAACTTTATGTAAATTTGTTCACAAATGGGAACATCATTGGTTGGGCCGGCATTATTTTCCTTCCCCAGTTGCCTAGAGGGTAGTTAAAGGTCAAGCACATTGCTGTGGGTCTGGAGTCACATGTAAGCCAGACCAGGTCAAATGGCAAATTTCCTTACCTAAAGCACATGAGTGTATCAGACGGGTTTTCACAACAATGTTTTAATGGGGAAGACTCCTTCCTTTTCCACTGAAATTGAATTCAATTCCCACCATCTGCCACGATAGGATTCAAACTCATGTCCCCAGAACATTGACTCGATTTTTTCTGCCCTTGCCCAGTCCCTTCCCACTTCCATCTGTGATTCTTCTGATGCCTTACTTTGGTTCTGGATGCTGCCAGGTTTATAGTGTTGTCAATCACAGGGACCCTGTTTCCAAAACTCATTCAACTTTCACGACAGAATAATCATCTCAATCCTTGTGCTCCTCATGTTGTGGCTCAGACTGGGAACACTTCACAGTTCCCATCTTCATATCCCGCAGTTTGACCTACACAGCTGTCCCACAGCGACACTAGGTGTAGAAGGTTGGACTGGGCAAGGAATGGGAATTTTAATCAGTCACTTAGTTAGCTTGGAAATATCTGCTGCACATTATATTCCATCTGCTAATTCCTTCCTCACTCAATGAAGTTGCCCATATCTTTGGTCCACAGCCTTCTCTCCCACTCACTGTAGATCTTTTCAGTGAACCTTGAAACATTACATTTGTTCCCTTCAGCTACTCATTGCTATCAATTGTAAGTGCCTGTGTCTTTAGCAGTGACCCTTCAGGCAGCCCCACTGGGTACTAACTCGAAGAAAGTGAGGACTGCAGATGCTGGAGACCAGAATTGAAAAGTGTGGTGCTGATAAAGCGCAGCAGGCCAGGCAGCATCTGTGGAGCAGAAGAATCGACGTTTCGGGCATAAGCCCTTCTTCAGGAAAGAGGCTAATTTGCCAAGTGGGCTGAGATAAAAGGTTGGGGGGGAATTTGGGGGAGGGGCGCTGGGAATACGATAATGTGGAAGGAGGTGAGGGCGAGGGTGATAGGCCGGAGAAGGGGTGGGGGCGGAGAGGTCGGGAAGAAGATTGCAGGTCAAGAGGGCGGTGCTGAATCCGGGGTTGGGACTGAGATAAGGTGCAGGGAGGGAAATGAGGAAGCTGGAGAAATCTACATTCATCCTATGTGGTTGGAGGGTTCCTAGGCAGAAGATGAGGCGCTCTTCCTCCAGGCGTCGTGTGGCCAAGGTCTGGCGATGAAGGAGGCCAAGGACCTGCATGTCCTTCGCTGAGTAAGAGGGGGAGTTAAAGTATTCAGTCACGGGGTGGTTGGGTTGGTCAGTGTGGGTGTCCCAGAGGTGTTCCCTGAAACGTTCCGCCAGTAGGCGGCCTGTCTCCCCAATGTAGAGGACACCACATCGGGTGCAGCGGATACAGTAAATGGTGTGTGGAGGTGCAGGTGAATTTGCAATGGATATGGAAGGATCCATTGGGGCCTTGGAGGGAGGTGAGGGGGGAGGTGTGGGCGCAAGTTTTGCACTTTTTGTGGTTGCAGGGGAAGTGGAGTGGAGATTGGGCTCGTGGAGGGTGTGGACCTGACGAGGGAGTTGCGGAGGGAGTGGTCTCTCCGGAATGCTGATAGGGGTGGGGAGGGAAATATATCCCTTGTGGTGGGGTCTGTTTGGAGGTAGCGGAAATGACGGAGGATGGTACATGTATCTGGAGGTTGGTGGGGTGGAAGGTGAGGACCAGTGGGGTTCTGTCCTGGTGGCGATTGGAGGGGCAGGGTTCACGGGCGGAGGTGCAGGAAGTGGAGGAGATGCGGTGGAGAGCATCGTCGACCACGTCGGAGGGGAAATTGCGGTCTTTGAAGAAGGAGGCCATTTGGGCTGTTCGGTAGTGGAATTGGTCCTCCTGGGAGCAGATGCGGCGGAGGCGAAGGAATTGGGAATATGGGAGGCATTTTTACAGAGGGCATGGTGGGAGGAGGTGTAATCTAGGTAGCTGTGAGAGTCGGTCGGTTTGTAGTAAATGTCTGTGTTGAGTCGGTCGCCCGAGATAGAAATGGAGAGGTCTAGGAAGGGGAGGGAGGAGTCTGAGACGGTGCAGATAAATTTGAGGCTGGGGTGGTACTAGCTCATCAAGCTGGAAATGACCTTGTTTACTGCCCACCAGCGAGTCCTCCACCCTCCAGGGCACAGCAAACACTGACATTCATGGTACCGTCTCTCTTAACATCGCAATGGTGTCACGAACCCACAGAAAACCCACAGAAAGCAGAGATGAGGGAGGGAGGCAGAGAAGTGAGGGGCAAAGAGAGAGAGAGAGAGACACACACACAGGGAGAGAAATAGGGAGACAGAAGAGGAGAGACAGACACACTGTCTATGCCTATGAGGGAGAGAGAGCTGTGAGGGCTCACTGGGCTGAATACATCCCTAAATGATGAAACAAAATTCAGAGACAGATCTATAGTCAATGACAGTGTGGGGATGGCATTTCAAACCCATGGCCAAAGGAACAATGATGGGAACAATGTCAAGGTGAGTACTTCCTCTGTACCTAACACCATTCTGTCCCTGTCCTGGGAGTGTTTGAATAGGATGGAGTGGAGGGAGAATTACTCTTATCAATCCCAGGATTGTTCCTGTCCTGGATGTATACAGTTGGCATTACATGTGGCATTACAGAGGCAACATTTCTCTTTGTATAGCTTCTGCTGTCATTGCCCTGTCAATTTTGGTGGGAGATGGATAAAATGGAGATGTCTGAGTCCTTGAAGTATGAAGCAAGCTCCATTAAACAATCCCTGGATGTTAGACTAACACGGGACATTCACACACATCGGTCAGCTTCCGTCATTTGTACAGAAACCACCCTGAACCCCTCGATTAGATTCCAGTCTGAAACTCACTCCTGCATATCTGGTATTCTTTATACAAACCACCCCGAGACCATCACTTAGATGTCGACATTATTGCAGTGTTCTGATTTCTGTTCATTAAACAGCCATAATCATTCTCACTCAGTCCCATTTAGTTCCCATTTCTACAAGTAGATTCTATCTCATTTGTTTTCTTTTTGACTGTTTTCATTTCTATCTGCATCCAAATGATATCCAATGTCACTATTTCCGGTGTTAGTGTCTATAGTTAAAACATCTGACATCGCAATGTCCAGCATTACACTGTCATGTGTCACAGTCTGATCTCACAGTATCTAGTGACAGTGTCCAGAGTGACAGTGTTGTAACCAGGGTGACTGTGTCAAGCGTTGGAGTGTCCGGACTGACTGCCACTCCCTGTATGACAATGTCCAGTGTTATTGTGCTCGGAGGTATGGTGTCCGGAGTGACAGTGTCATACAGGGAGTGATAATGTCCAGAGTTATTGTGCCCGGAGGTACAGTGTCCGGAGTGACACAGGAAAATGAAGCTGAACCAAAACCAACCTCCCGATCACTGGATTTGCAACACAGTGACATTCAACCATTCAATGACCCTCAAAATCGTTCAATTGTTCCTCACCAGAATTTACAAATAACAGATCTTGGATATCAAGTTTATAACTTAATAAATTGTTAATTTCTGATTATGTCACTTTAGCAGAACACAGATGATCATGAACCCACGCACCCCTCCAATTCGCACACCAGCAGACAATTAAGAGATAAACTTGTTTAAAATTTTAATTTGCCAGTTGATAACAGTTTCAATGATAAATACTAGGCCATCATGAAATCCTTTGATGCTGGGTTGTATTACAGGCACAAGAACTATACACCATGTTTGAACTTAAAGTCACCAGTCAATGCGAACAAATTCTGCAGACCTGTGGAGACTAATACTCATTCCCGAAGACTCACATTCTTATCTCAGACCTTTTAACAAGTTAACAACTGGGGAAATAACTAGACAAAGTCAAACCAAAAAGAAGACCAGATCAGTCCAGCAACTTCCAAAGAAGCACTTCCTCCAAGCCCAAAATCCAGTCAGAGCGAGGTCACTCATGGTTTTTGCTTTCTTTCTCACCATTCTCTGTGGTTACCTGCCCGGCAGCATTCCTCTTACTGACTGACCCATTCAATATCCATCCAGCTGTCAGTACCTGAGCAGAACTACATCTCGGTGCTGAAACGTCTGCTGTGTTCAGAGAGCAGTAATTCACCTGCATTATCTTTCCTGGCCAGATCCTAACAGCAAACATCAGTCTTTTGTCTCTCTAGTTTTTTTTTAAAGAAGAACTAGCCACTGTTCAAACTTCAATTCTCAATTTGGACTCACAGTTCCTAACCAAAATGAGAAAAATAAAAAAATAGTGATGGTCACAACACTGATCTTACAGTGTCCAGCTGTACAGTGCAGTGTTCCAGTAATGCAGTGTCCACTCGTGCAGTGTTCCAGTCATGCAGTGCTCACTCGTGCAGTGTTCCAGAAATGCAGTGCCCACTAGTGCAGTGTTCCAGTAATGCAGTGTTCCAGTAATGCAGTGCCCACTCGTGCAGTGTTCCAGTAATGCAGTGTCCACTCGTGCAGTGTTCCAGTAATGCAGTGCCCACTCGTGCAGTGTTGAGTATTATTGGTGGATGTGTCCCTGTGAGACTGGGCACAAATAACCCCATCGACCTGTGGCCAACCACTTCAACTCTCCCTCCCACTCCACAATGACACTTCCTGCACCACCAAATCCAAGCTATCTGATGACTGGAGGAAGAACACCTCATCTTCTGCCTTGGGACCTTCAACCACATGGCATCAACATTGACATTACTAGTTTCCAAATCTCTCCTCTTCCCCCCACCTCATCCCAGATCCAACCCTCCAAGTCGGCTCTCCCCTCTTGACCTGACCATCTTCCTTCCTAACTATATGTTCGACCTTCCCCACCGACCAATCACAATCACCCCCCCAGCTGGATTTACCGAGCACCTTTTCAGCTACCTTCCCCAAAAGCCCCACCCTCACTCTATTTATCTCTCAACCCCCTTAGTCCTCCACATTCCTGATGAAGGGCTTATACCTGAAACATCGGTTCTCCTGCTCCTCGGATGCTGCCTGACCTGCCGTGATTTTCCAGCACCACACATTTGACTCTCACAGTAACTAATGTTACAGTGCTAAGTCTCACAGTGCCCAGTGTTACAGTGGATAGTATTAAGGTATCCAATCTCCACAGTGCCCAACACTATAGTGCCCAGCCTCACACTGTCTAGTGTTACAGTGGCCATGTTACAGCATGCAGTCTCACAGTGCCTGGCCTCCACAGCAGCCAGTGTTATAGTATACAGTCTCACAGTGCCCAGTTTCACAGTGCCCAGTCTCTCAGTGTTTCCGATGTCTCACCCACCATCTCTACCACCATCACCGAGGTTTAATCTGTCCCAACCTCCAACACAGCCCCAGTTTTACCAAGTGTCCTGTTTCGGAGATATTCCTCCATGCACTGTACTGCAGTGTTGTCCATGTTGGGGTCAAACTTATTTGCAAAAAAATATCTCTGACGGACCACCCACTGTAGATCTCCTGCCCCATACACACAAACCAAGTGGCGATACCTTCCCGTGCAGGGAGGGTATAGGGCACCCCTCGCAACATCACCAGCCTCAAAGGACCACTTTACTGCCCGGCCAAGTGTCCTGGTGGCTCCTTGGGTGTATGGGATGGATCCGGGTACATTGGGCATTCTGTGCAGGGTAGCCCACACATGCTCGTCTGGGCTGTAGGTGTCCTCTGACCACTTGAGGAAGGCCTGGATCTTGGCACTGTCAAACACATGGCCAACAAACTCTCTGGAGGCCATGAAGTAGGCGCTGCCCACGAAGATGGAGGTGCTGATGTTCGGCTGGTCTTTCAGTTGCGCCGTCAAGACGACTTGGTCGAGGGTATCGTGGTGGTATTGCCAACGTTTCTAAAAGGCAAGCACAAGAGAGAGTGAGAGAGACGAGAAAGTAGAAATGATAGCTTTTCAACTTCGCCTATGGCTTTTTCCCTCCCCAACTCCTCTGCATTCTCCTCGCCCCCAGCTCCAGCAAGATCCATACACACTCCTTCTCTCAATTACTCACCTTACAGTGGAGAACAAGGCCATTCAGCCCCTCAGGCCTTTCTCACTCCTATTGCCTATTGCCAGTCACCTGTCTATTTCCCCATATCCCTGCCTCCTAAACCATCTCCCAATGCTCATTCGCTGAGCAAACATAAAACTCATCCTCAAACACTCCCAGTGCATCTAGCTCCAAAAATATACTTCAAGCTGTGCCCTCTGGTCATAAAGGTTGAGAGCACCAGAAAAATAAATCCTTCAGCCCATCGTGTCTGCGCTGGCAAAACAGGCTCCTTGCAACTCCAGTCTCATTTTTCCAGCACTGGGAACATTGCCTTTCATGCCTCACCAGTGCAATGGAGACACTTTCCTGTGGTCATCAACTCCTGGAATGGGACTTGAACACAGAGCTTTTGCCTTAGAGAGAAGAACATGGTGTGCAGGGATATAGTTCTTTGAAAGTTGCATTGCAGATAGACAGGGTGGTGAAGTAGGTATTTGATACCTTTACCTTCATTGGTCAGTGCATTGAGTATAGGAGTTGGGATGAAATGTTGCAGCTGTAACAGAGATGGATAGAGCTCTGAAAGATAGTGGAATCAAGGGTTATGGGGATAAGGCAGGAACAGGATACTGATTGTGGATGATTAGCCATGATCATAATGAATGGTGGTGCTGGCTCGAAGGGCCGAATGGCCTACTCCTGCACCTATTGTCTATAAGTAGGAGTATCTTTGACTATCTCTGATATGCCTTTGCCATTACCAAGTGTGATCTATTGTCTGTAGAGGACATTGGTGAGGCCACTTTTAAAATACTGCATACACTTCTGGTCACCCTTCGAAAGAAAGGATGTTGTTAAACTTGAGAGGGTGCAGAAAAGATTTACCAGGATGTTGCCGAGATTGGAGGGTTTGAGCTACAGTAAGAGGTTGAATAGGCTGGGGCTATTTTCCCTGGAGTGTCGGATGCTGAGGGGTATCCTTACAGAAGTTCATAAAATCTGGAGGAGCATGGATAGATGTTGAAATGATCAGCCGGATGATAGTACACTTCACACAGCTTCCTTTATCACATACATGCAAGAAGACTCAACCAGCCGGGTCAAAGCCCACCCTTGCCTGGAGAGTCTGAAACAGGCAGTTGCAATCACACTTTTACACACAAATCAGCGTTCCCTTTTCATGAATTACATTTTGATTTCAAGCCTTAGCAACACAACTGATCAATCAGATCCTGATCTAGGTATATGACGTTTAGCATTAGA
The DNA here is from genome assembly GCF_037043375.1 of Chiloscyllium plagiosum. Taxonomy (NCBI): domain Eukaryota; kingdom Metazoa; phylum Chordata; class Chondrichthyes; order Orectolobiformes; family Hemiscylliidae; genus Chiloscyllium; species Chiloscyllium plagiosum. Next base: position 29,318,686 of record NW_028270185.1, read on the forward strand.
TCATTGACCTTAGACTTCTACAACACCTGTTGAGTGTTGTTTCGGTCTTCCTGCCTTCTCACTTAACTGGAGCCAGTTTCAGTAAGCTAGCTAGCTTGCATACATGCTTGGCTGCACTTTTCTGTTGCTGCTCAGAATTGTTTAGCTGACCTCCTTTTCTGTTCTTGCCCCATTTTGATTCCTTCCACGTCGGCTGTATAGCCAAAGGTCTTTTCCCAAGGATGGGGGAGTCCAAAACTAGAAGCATAGGTTTAAGGTGAGAGGGGAAAGACCTGAGGGGTTACGTTTTCACGCAGTGGGTGATGTGTGCCTGGAATGAGCTACCAAGAGGTGGTGGAGGCGGCTGGTACAATGACAATATTTAAAGGGCGTCTAGATGTGAACATTAATAGGAATAGGTGAGAGAGATATGTGCCAAAGGCTGGCAAATGGGACTAGGTCAGATTGGGATGACTGGTCAGCGCAGACAGGTTGAACTGAAGGGTCTGTTCCATACTGTATGATGCTATGACTCCATGCTCTCTGGTTATTGAGGTTTAGAGCACCAAAATAATAAGTTGCCCTTCAGCCCATCGTGTCTGCACTGGTCAAAAAGACAAGCTCCGAGCTATTCTCATCCCATTTTGCAGCACTTGGCTCATACTCTTGAGTGTCTCACAATAGCAATGAAGACACCTTCCTATGGCCATCAGCTCCTGGAGTAGGACTTGAATCCAAAGCTCCGCCCTCAGAGTGAAGGACACCACACATTAGATTTTCTACAGTATGGAAACAGCCCATTTGGCCCAACAAGTCCACACCAATCCTCTGAAGAGCAACCCATCCACACCCATTACCCTACCCGATATTTACCCCTGACTAATGCACCCGAACACTATGGGCAATTTAGCACGACAAATCTACCTGGCCTGCACATCTTTGTGGATTGTGGCAGGAAAACAGAGCACCCGGAGGAAACCCACGCAGACATGGGAGAATGTGCAAACTCCACACAGACAGTCACCCAAGTCTGGAATCGAACCCAGGTCTTTGGCGCTGTGAGGCAACAGTGCTAACCACTGAGCCACCGTGCCACCCCTTCCACAAGACACAAGACACTTTATTTACATTGTGTCAAAAGATATCTTTTATCCTCGGTCCTTGTGGCATCATGCATGGGAAATATGGATCCTTGAGGAGAAAGTGAGGACTGCAGATGTTGGAGATCAGAGCTGAAAATGTGTTGCTGGAAAAGCGCAGCAGGTCAGGCAGCATCCAAGGAACAGGAGAATCGACGTTTCGGGCATGAGCCCTTCTTCAGGAACATCGAAACATCGATTCTCCTGTTCCTTGGATGCTGCCTGACCCGCTGCGCTTTTCCAGCAACACATTTTCAGATATGGATCCTTGGTTACCAAGGAAAGGATAGATTATCGATGGTATGCAGGAATGTGGATGGTGGAACAGGATCAAACGGGCCAATGGTCTACTCTTGTTCCTTGTATGTATGGGAGCAGATCTTTTTTTTTCATTCAACTTACATCGGAACTTGCCATCATCTCATACAAATGTAGTTTAGGCTTCATTTGCGTTTCAATTCCTCAGATCTCCCTACCATGCCTTTAACCCAAAATCTTTGAGGAGAAAGTGAGGTCTGCAGATGCTGGAGATCAGAGCTGGAAATGTGTCGCTGGAAAAGCGCAGCAGGTCAGGCAGCATCCAGGGAACAGGAGAATCGATGTTTCGGGCATAAGCCCTTCTTCAGGAATCCTGAAGAAGGGCTTATGCCCGAAAAGTCGATTCTCCTGTTCCCTGGATGCTGCCTGACCTGCTGCGCTTTTCCAGCAACACATTTCCAGCTTTAACCCAAAATCTTACATCTGCATTCCATTGCACTTGTACAATCGGTGAACAGTGAAGTATATTTCCTTGTCTTCATTACCGAGTGCTCACCCTGTACCCATTGAATAAACCTCACCCCAATCTCCTTTGTTCCAATGGGAGCATCGTTGACCTTTCCAACTGAGCCATCCAACTTAAACCCTGGCACCATTCTGCGAAATCTCCTCCCTGTCCTGAGGGCCCTCACATCGTTTTATAGTCACCGGAAATGACCACAAAATCCAACTGGGGCTAAACCAATTCGACATGCAGCATAACTCAACCATTTATTGGCATCAATGCCTCTATTTATGAAGCCTTCTGCTTTTCTACCCTCTTATGGCCTCCCCCATCTTCTAATGTTGATGAATGTTTATCGCCAGATCCCTCTAATCCTTCGCACTCTTTACGATTGTGCCATTACATTTCTATTACCTCTCCACATCCTTCTCCCAAAACATATCACCTTACACTCTTCTGTATTCCCCTCTGACTGGATGCTGTCTGTTCATTGTGGTGACTCTGGACAATTCACATCATCCTCACCATTTGCCAATCCTCCAGGTTTATCATTGCCCCGAATATGGGCATTTTGCCACATACTCCAAGATTGATATCACTGACATACTGAATAAAAGCAGTCGTCTATTTAGGGCTGAGATGCGGAAACATTTAACTTACAGGATAGTGAAGTTATGGAATTCTGTACCACAGAAAGCTGTGGAATTTGAGTCATTGAATATTTCCAAGAATGCGATTAACAAATATTTAGGTTTCAAAAGCATCAAAGGCATGGGGAGAAAGTGGTAGTATGGCATTGAGATAGAGGGTTAGCCAGGATCATATAGTATGGTGGGCCTCATGGAGGGCCAAATCATCTTCTCCTGCTCCGGGTCTTGATGTTTATATGTCCCAGCTGTGTGGATCATTCCCACCTACCAACCTACCAACCTCTCGTCCAAAACAAGATCCATGAATCAGGGCTTGTATTGTCAATTTTGTTGTCCAGCCATTTTTATCTAGTGCCTAGTGAAACACTTCATTGAATCCAGTTCAGACAACATTCTCTGTATTCAAATTCTCACATCAATGCATGATACGAGGTTGGAGACTTACTTTTTGAAAACCTGCACTGGCTTCGCTTCATTAATTTGATCTAAGGCAGGTTGGTGCGAATTGCAGCCATAATACCAGCATGAATGACAAGTGCATGATATAAAGTAAACTAGGATCCATGCGGTGTGAGCCTTGGAGACACAGGTTCAAGTCGCTTCTGCTCCAGAGTTGTGCGATAACGTCTTTGAACAGTTTCATCAGTAAATGTAAGACCATTAACAAGTCGGGACAGGAGTCGGCCATTTGGTCCCTCAAGCCAGCTTCACTAGGATCGTGGCTGATTCAACATTCCTCAAGTCCATGTTCTTGCCCTATCCCCGTAACGCTTAATTCCCCAACTGAACAAGAATCTATCCATCTGAGCCTTAAATATATACAAGGACAGCTCTCTGTGGCAAGGAATTCCAAAGATTCACAACCTTCTGAGAGAAGAAATTCCACCTCATCTCAGTCTTAAACTGGTGCCCCTTTATTCTGAGACAATACCCCCCCTGGTCCTGGACTCTCCCATGAGGAGAAACATCCTTTCAGCATTTACCCAGTCAAGCCCCTTAATCCTGTCCATTTCAATGAGGTTACCTCTCATTCTTCTAAACTCCAGTGAGTAGAATCCTGTTTAGCCCTTTGTCTTTAAGACAATCCCTCCATAATGGGGGCAATCCCACTGAACATTTTCTCTTAACTTCCTCCAATGAAACAACATGTTTTCTTAAATAAGGTGACCAGAAGTGTTCACAGTACTCCGGATGTGCTCTCACAAGCACCTTGCACAGTTGCAGTAAGACCTCCTGACTTTTATACTCCAACCCCCCTTCAAATAAGGGCAAACATTCCACTTCAGTTCTGAAGAAAGGTCACCAGACTCAAAACATTGACTCTGTTTTCTCTCCACGAATGCTACCCGACCTGCTGAGTCTCTCCAGAAATTTCTGTTTTCGTCCAATATTCCATTAGTCTTCCCAATTACCTGCTGCCCCCATGTGCGAGCTTTCCATGTTTCATTCACTAGTTCCCCCAACTCCCTTTGTGTTGCAGCTTTCTGAAGCTTTCTCCATTTAAATAATATTCTATTCTTTTGATTTCCCTTCCAAATGAACAACTTCACATTTTCCCACATTGCACTCCATTTGCCAACATTTTTGCCAACTTAACCGATCAATATCTGTCTGTAAAGCACATAAGACAACATTTTTTACTGTAACTCGATTATACATGACAGTAATATATCAGCAAGGTTTGAGAAGGTTTGTAGCTCAGGTTGAGGTTCTAGATGTAGGTTTGCTCGCTGAGCTGGAAGGTTCACTGAAGATGTTGCCTAGTATGGTGACAAAACATCTGAAAATGAACCTTACAGCTCAACGAGCAAACCTACATCCAGAGTAATATTTCGAATCAACCTCAGAGTACAACGGTATCTTGATCAGATGGGCTAATAGGCCGAGGAGTGTCAGATGGAGTTTAATGTCGATAAATGTGAGGCCATTTTGGAAAGGCAAATCAGGGCAGGAATAATACACTTCATGGTAAAGTCTGGGGAGTGATGATGAAACAAGAGATCTTGGAATGCAGATTCATAGTTTCTTGAAAATGGAATCGCAGATAGACAGGTTAGTGAAGAAGTCGTTTGCTACGCTTGCCATTATTGGTCAGTGCATTGTGTGTAGGAGTTGGGAGGTCATGCTGTGGTGGAACAGGACATTGGTTTGGCAATTTCTGGAATACAGCATGCAATTCTGGTCTTCCTGCTATAGGAAGGATGTTGTGAAACTTGAAAAGGTTCAGAAAAGATTTACAAGGATGTTGCCAGAGTTGAGTGTGGAAATGCAGGAGATTGGTACGAGATGTGGAATAATTATAGACATGATGGGCTGAAGGGCATCCTTCCGCAAGAATTCTTTAATTCTGTGACTGACGCAGAGGGAGATTAACTTCAAGGTTCATGTTATCAGGAGGGACACCAAAGCCCTTTCCTTAGCTGAGAGGTCAGAAAACTCTCTACTCTTTACATGAACTAAGGCATAACCTGTCTCCACCAATATCATAGCAAAAGTCAGCCATTCGTCCCTTCCAGTCTGCTCCACCATTCAAGGAGATCACTGCTCTTCTGGTTGCAATTTCAATTCCACATTTCTATCGGTTGCCCCGGGGTCCTTATCTTTTTTTAAAAAAAGGTCACCTTGCTCACCCTTTCATAACTTCATCAACTCAGCCTTCACAATTTTGTACAGAAGAGATTTACACAGTGCAACAGCCCTCTCAGGGGAAAATAATTCTGCAAGGCATTGGTGAGGTCACTTTTGGAGTACTGGGAAAATTTATGATCGCCCTGCTGTTCGAAGGGTGTTGTTAAACTGCAGAATAGATTTACAAAGATGTTGCCTGGACTGCATGATTTTAGTTATAAGGAGAGGCTAGATAGGCTAGGACTTTTCTCACTGGAGTATTGGTGGGTGAAGGGTGACCATATAGAGATTTATAACATTGTGGGGGAAATCAATAAAAGTGAATAGCCCCAGGATGGGGGAGTCCAAACCCAGAGGGCATAGGTTTAAGGTGAGACCTGAGGGTGGTACAAATACGGAGCAAGTTGCCAAAAAGAATTGTTGTAGTGGGTACAATTACAAGATTTAACAGACGACATAAATAGGACAAGTTTAGAGGGATATGGACCAAACACAGGACTAGTTCCAATTAGGATACCTGGTTGGCATGGATGAGTTGGACGAAAGGGTATGTTTCGGTGCTGTAGGACTCTGACGATATCTTATTCTACAAAACATCTTGTCAAACCTACAAGAGAAAGCAATGTCCCATCAACCACCTTAACATGTCCCCTCAGAGAAATTTATACATTTCAAAAAGATCTCTCAGATTTCCAAACTTAAATGTGCAAAAGCTAATTTGTTCAACCTTCCTTCATAAGATAAACCCTTCATTCCCAGGAAAAAGGCAGGTGAAACTTGCTGTCAATGTAATTATTTTAAATGAGAGAAAAATGTACAGACTGATTCTGATGTGGTCTCATCAAGGCCTTGTATGGCACTCTCTCCACCCCTCAGGCCTGGAAATGGACTCTACATTTTGAAGAAAAATGTCTGTGCTAATGGACTCTGGACTAGAAAGGACTCTGTTTGTTGGTAATTAACTGTCATATGGTTTGTTGGGCTTATCACCTGCACTGGAGGAGAAAGTGAGGACTGCAGATGCTGGAGATCAGAGCTGAAAATGTGTTGCTGGAAAAGCGCAGCAGGTCAGGCAGCATCCAAGGAGCAGGAGAATCGACGTTTCGGGCATGAGCCCTTCTTCAGGAATCTGCACTGTATTGTATGTCCCTGGGTCTGGCAGGCCTTACTGTGAGCTGGGAGGCTCATGGGTCGTCCTGAAAGCTGTCACCCCGAAAGCTGGAGGGTGGGTAGGCCATCCTGTGAACCTGAAGGTTGGTAGGCTGTCCCGAAAGCCGGACGGTGGGTAGGCCACCCTGATGACAGTCTCCCCGAGAGCTAGATGGTGGGTAGACCGTTCTGAGCACTGTCATCCTGAAAAGGGGTAATCGGGATGGGCTGTCCTAGAGGTGGTCGAAAGCTGTGTCAGAGCAACCGAAAGCCAGAAAGTGCGTAGGGGCGGGCTGCGATCCAGAAGGCTTGTGGGCTGCCCTGCACGCTGTCGTCCCAGGGAAGGGGACAGGCTGTCCTAGAGGTGGCCGAAAGGTGTGCCAGGATAGCCACTGGCCAGATTGCCCATCAGGGTGGGTGAGAGCCCAATGGTACGTAGGGGCAGAACGAGAGCTAGAAGGTGGGTCACTCCAGGTGGGTACTGGGGCGGGCAGAACTAGAGGTGGTCAAAAGGTGTGTCAGGGCGGACCGAGAGCCGGAAGGTGCATAGGGGCGGGTTGCTTTAGAGTGGCCGGAAGGTGGGAGGGATTGGGGTGGGGGGGGGGGAGGCTCACTGGTTTTTTGGGGGTCTGTATTGTATGCTCTGTTTCTTACACAAGTGGACTGTCTTATATGTATGAATGTCATTGTTACTGTTTATAATGATTGAAACTGGGATTTGAGGTTTTTCCTAATTTCCCTGAAAACCGGTTGAATGTCAGGGTTTGGGACTTGGCTTTGTCATTCCCCTCCGTTGTAAAATTGCTGTTTCTCTGTATACAGCTGTAAATGTAATTGTTTGTATAAACTGTGAATTGTTTAATAAAATATAAATAAACAGGACTGTCTGTTTCCTTCCTGGTGATGGAATATAAATTGTTAGGAGCAATTATAAATGTTGTCTGCAAAAATCACAAAGCTGAATCATGAAAGAGGAAGGGGAGTGTAGGTTAAGCTAGATATGCTCGTACAAACAGTTATAAGCATCTGTTTCCTGCTTCTGCAAAAAGAAAAACCACAATCAAGAGGTCATAAGGCTCAGTGTGGACGAAGAATGAGAGGAAATGTTGCTTTAGCAAGCAAGGAAGCAGATGGCAGTGAAGGAGGATATACGCTAACAATAGACCACAGAGGGATATGGTGAAATGGCCAAGCAAAACCTGTACTGTTACGCACAAGGCCAGATAAGGCAAGAGATAAACAAGAGGAATGGGCGCTGGGTTTAGAATAGTGGGAGGAGGGAAAGAGAAATGAATTGTATTAAGGTTTTGTACTGTGTGCCTACCTTGTAGACACCACTCTTGCAAGAGTATATCAGATGATACTGCTGCTGCAGATCTTGTCTTGGACTGAAATTATGAAGTGAGTGGGTTCTATTTCCCACATAAATTAAGATTTACACACTTGTTATTTTTCACTGCATCTGACACCTACACATGACATGGGTACTTGGGAAAAATAAGCATGACTGCTGTCGGGTGGTAGTGGAAGAAAAATAAACAGGCATGTCAAGGGATCTGCTCACTGAGCTGGCTCTAGGGGAGCTGGATCAGCATATGAAGGACTCTTCAATCCTCTTGAGAGGAGATTGACTTCGAAACAGCCTCAGTGTGTCTTATGTGCTGCTGTTGGTGTCTTCCTACTGAGGAGGAGTTTAATTTTAATTTATTTTTCATAGTTTGTTGTGATTGTTTTCTGGGGTTTCTTTCTGCTTATTTCTGTTAATTTGAAGCTGTGCTCAGCTGCACAGGCAGCTACTGCCACCACTGCTGCTACAGTCTGGGCCTGCTCCTGCTACTGAAGCCTGGACCTCGCCTGCACCCCTGCTGCTGCTGCCTGGCCTACCTACACCTGGGGGTGACTTCGACTGCTATTCCGAAAAAAAATAAACAGGACGATCAGATGTTCTGTTCACTCTGAGCTGGCTCTGAGGAAGCTGGATCCATGTCAAGGACTCCATGTGAAAACAAAAGAGTGAGTTGGTGACTGGATAATGGCCTCTGTGAAGTTATTCCTGATGTAGGGGTTTCCTGCTCCTCGGATGCTGCCTGACCTGCTGTGCTTTTCCAACACTGCTCTAATCTTGACTGAAATCTCCAGCATCTGCAGTACCCACTTACAGTCATAGAGATGTACAGCATGGAAACAGATCCTTCGGTTCAACCTGTCCAGGCCGACCAGATATCCCGACCCAATCTAGTTCCACCTGCCAGCACCCGGCCCATATCCCTCTAAACCCTTCCTATTCATATACTCATCCAAATGCCTTTTGAGTGTTGCAATTGTACCAGCCTCCACCACATCCTCTGGCAGCTCATTCCATACACGTACCACCCTCTGCATGAAAAGGTTGCCCCTTAGGTCTCTTTTATATCTTTCCCCTCTCACCCTAAACCTATGCCCTCTAGTTCTGGATTCTCCGATCCCAGGGAAAAGACTTTGTCTATTTATCCTATCCATGCCCCTCATAATTTTGTAAACCTCTATAAGGTCACCCCTCAGCCTCTGACGCTCCAGGGAAAACAGCCTCAGTCTGTTCAGCCTCTCCCTATAGCTCAAATCCTCCAACCCTGGCAACATCCTTGTAAATCATTTTGGAATCCCTTCACGTTTCACAACATCTTTCCAATAGGAAGGAGACTAGAATTGCACGCAATATTACAACAGGGCCTAACCAATGTCCTGTACAGTCGCAACATGACCTCCCAACTCCTGTACTCCACACTCTGATCAATAAAGGAGCATATACCAAATGCTGCCTTCACTATCCTATCTACCTGCAATTCTGCTTCAAGGAGCTATGAACCTGCACTCCAAGGTCTCTTTGTTCAGCAACACTCCCTAGGACCTTGTCATTAAGTGTATAAATCCTGCTATGATTTGCTTTCCCAAAATGCAGCACCTCACATTTATCTGAATTAAACTCCATCTGCCACGTCTCAGCCCATTGGCACACCTGGTCCAGATCCTGTTGTAATCTGAGGTAACCCTCTTCGCTGTCCACTACACCTTCAATTTTGGTGTCATCTGCAAACTTACTAACTGTACCTCTTATGCTCGCATCCAAATCATTTATGTAAATGACAAAAAGTAGAGGGCCCAGCACCGATCCTTGTGGCACTCCACTGATCAGAGGGCTCCAGTCTTAAAAACAACCCTTCACCACCACCCTCTGTCTTCTCCCTTTTGAGCCAGTTCTGTATCCAAATGGCTAGTTCTCCCTGTATTCCATGAGATCTAACCTTGCTAATCAGTCTCCCATGGGGAACCTTGTTGAATACCTTATTGAAGTCCATATAGATGACATCTACTGCTCTGCCCTCATCAATCCTCTTTGTTACTTCTTCAAAAAACTCAATCAAGTTTGTGAGACTATTTCACTATCAACCTAAGAACAATCCTTTACATGCTCTGAACCAAACTTACATTCTTCTGTTCACTCTTAACTTTTAAGGGGTATCCATGGTCACCCGCATGGGCCCCAACTATGCCTGCCTCTACATCCATCGGCACCATTCTCCACCTTTTCCTCCACTACATTGATGACTGGATTGCCACTACCTCGTATATGCATGAGGTGGTTGAAAAGTTCATTAATTCTATCAACACCTTCCAACCTGACCTCAAATTTACCCGGACAATCTCGGACACTTCCTTCCCCTTCCTGGACCTCTCCATCTCTGGCAACCGACTAACCGCAGACATCTACTACAAACCCACCAACTCCCATAGCCACCTGAAATACACCTCCTCCCACCCTGCCCCTGTAAAAACACTATCCCTTATTCCCAATTTCTCTGCCTCTGCTGCATCTGTTCCCAGGAGGACCAATTCCACCACAGAACATCCCAGATGGCGTTCTACCTCAAAAACTACAATTTCCTCTCCCACATGGTTGACAATGACCTCCAGTGCATCTGCTCCATTTCCTGTACCTTCACCCTTGAACCACACCCCTCCCAATGCAACAGGGACAGAACCCCTTGGTCCTCACCTTCTACCCCACCAACATCCAGATACATTGCATTATCCTCCACCACTTCTGCCACTTACAAACAGACTGCACCATTAGGGACATATTTCCCTCTGCACTCCATCTGCATTTCAGAGACCATTCCCTCTGCAACTCCCTTGTCATATTCACACCCCCTAAAAACGCACCCTCCCCTCCTGGCACCTTCCCTGGCCTCTGAAAGAAGTGCAAAACCTGCACCCATACCTCCCCCTCACCTCCGTCCAAGGCTCCAAAGGATCCTTCCACATCTGACAGAAATATACTTGTACCTCCACCAATGTCATCTACTGCATCCATTGCACCCGATGTGGTCTCCTCTACAGCGGGGAGACAGAACTCTGACTTGTGGATTGTTTCAGAGAACATCTCTGGCACACCCACACCCACCAACCAATCCCACCGCCCCGTGGCTGAACACTATAACTCAATGAATTTAATACACGCCGTGACATCGAACAATTCTTCCGTCGCCTCCGCCTCCGAGCTGACTTTCATAATCAGGACTCCCGCCCACCTTCCGAGGACCCCTTCGCCCACCTCCAACACACTGCATCCACCTGGACACCCCGCGCTGGCCTATTACCTGCCCTCGACCTCTTCATTTCCAACTGCCGCCGGGACATTAACCGCCTCAACCTGTCGATCCCCCCTCCCCCACTTCAACCTCTCACCCTCACAACGCACAGCCCTCCAATCCCTCTGCTCCAATCCTGACCTCACCATCAAGCCAGCAGACAAAGGGGGCGCAGTGGTAGTCTGGCGCACTGACCTCTACATCGCTGAAGCCAAACGCCAACTCGAGGACACCTCTTCCTACCGCCCCCTTGACCATGACCCCACCCCACATCACCAAACCATCATCTCCCAGACCATACAGAACCTCATCACCTCAGGAGATCTCCCACCCACAGCTTCCAACCTCATAGTCCGGGAACCCCGCACTGCCCGGTTCTACATCCTTCCCAAGATCCACAAGCCTGACCACCCTGGCCGACCCATTGTCTCAGCATGCTCCTGCCCCACTGAACTCATCTCTACCTACCTCGACACTGTCCTATCCCCCACAGTCCAGGAACTCCCCACATACGTTCGAGACACCACCCACGCCCTCCACCTCCTCCAAGACTTCCGTTTCCCCGGCCCCCAACGCCTCATCTTCACCATGGATATCCAATCCCTCTACACCTCCATCCGCCATGACCAGGGCCTCCAAGCCCTCCGTTTTTTCCTCTCCAGACGTTCCCAACAGTACCCCTCCATCTACACTCTCATTCGTTCGGCCGAACTGGTCCTCACCCTTAACAATTTCTCCTTTGAATCCTCCCACTTCCTCCAGACCAAAGGGGTAGCCATGGGCACACGTATGGGCCCCAGCTATGCCTGTCTCTTTGTTGGCTACGTAGAGCAGTTGATCTTCCGTAATTACACCGGCACCACTCCCCACCTCTTCCTCCGCTACATTGATGACTGCATTGGCGCCACCTCGTGCTCCCGCGAGGAGGTTGAGCAATTCATCAACTTCACCAACACATTCCACCCTGACCTTAAATTTACCTGGACCATCTCTGACACCTCCCTCCCCTTCCTGGACCTCTCCATCTCCATCAGTGACGACCGACTTGACACTGACATCTTCTACAAACCCACAGCTATCTGGATTACACCTCTTCCCACCCTACCTCTTGCAAAAATGCCATCCCGTATTCCAAATTCCTCCGCCTCTGCCGTATCTGCTCCCAGGAGGAGCGGTTCCACCATAGAACACACCAGATGGCCTCCTTCTTTAGAGACCGCAATTTCCCTTCCCACGTGGTTAAAGATGCCTTCCCACGCATCTCATCCACATCCCGCACCTCCGCCCTCAGACCCAACCCCTCCAACCGCAACAAGGACAGAACGCCCCTGGTGCTCACCTTCCACCCTACCAACCTTCGCATAAACCAAATCATCCGCCGACATTTCCGCCACCTCCAAACAGACCCCACCACCAGGGATATATTTCCCTCCCCACCCCTCTCCGCCTTCCGCAAAGACCGTTCCCTCCGTGACTACCTGGTCAGGTCCACGCCCCCCTACGACCCACCCTCCCATCCTGGCACTTTCCCCTGCCACCACAGGAACTGTAAAACCTGCGCCCATGCCTCCTCCCTCACCTCTATCCAAGGCCCCAAAGGAGCTTTCCACATCCATCAACGTTTTACCCATTCCTGATGAAGGGCTTTTGCCCGAAACGTCGATTTTGCCTGTCTTCGGATGCTGCCTGAATTGCTGTGCTCTTCCAGCACCACTGATCCAGAACTATAACTCCCCCTCCCACCAAGGGCATGCAGATTCTGGGCCTCCTCAATCACCAAACCCTTACCAGCTGACACTTGGATATTCCACCTTGGAACCCTGCAACCAGGTGGATCAATGTCGATTTCAGTAGTTTCCTCATTTCCCCACCCCAACTTATCGCAGTCCCAAGCCTCCAACTCAGCATCACCCTCCTGACCAGTCCATCTTCCTTCCCACCTGTCCACTCCACCTTCCACAACCTCTTCCCCCCCCAATACCTTCAACTATCACATTCCCAGCTACCTTCCAACCCCAGCCCCACACCCATCCCACTTATTTCTCAATCCCCTGGTCCACAAGCCTCATTCCTGATGAAGGGCTTATGTCCGAAACATTGATTCTTCTGCTCTTCAGATATTGCCTGACCCGCTGTGCTTTTCCAGTGCCACACTCTTGTCTCTGATCTCCAGCATCTGTAGTCCTCACTTTCTCCTACACTCTTAACCTACCGACATTCCTGTATACTCTCGTAATCAGTTTATATCCTTCCTTATCCCAGGCCCAGCCCTCTCTTTCTACCCCATCCCTTTCACCTGCCCATGTTCCCTTTCGCTCGTCTGCTCCACCCCACCCACTGTCCAATCACAGCCACCTTCGCCCTGCATCCATCAATCGCCATCCCACCCACCTTTCCCCAGCCCCACACCCCCATTTATTCTGCAGCCCCTTCCTCTCCCCGGGTTCTGATGAAAGTTTCCGACCTGAAACGTCAATTGCTCTTCTACTCTGTTTTCAGCTCAACTCTCCAACTCCTCTATATTCCTTTGTACATTCTGAACCTCCCTCCATGCAATTGAACTGTTTTAACAACCCTGTCTCTCTTTGTACAGGCAGGAGTGAAGGACTGGAGGGGAGAGAGAGAGAGATGATGGAGGGAGGGAGGGAGGATGGAAAACACTTGGATGAAGAGAGGTCCAGCAGACAGGAAGGCAGTTACCTTTTTGAACCCTGGTGCAGGATCCGACTCAATCACGTTGGAGCCGTTCAGAGCTCTGAGGCTGCGGACTATCTCCCGGTTGGTCTTCAGGGGGAAGTCTTGGCCACACACATTGATGAAGTACCTCCAGGGGACAGGGCTCTCCAGTAGCTCCTTCATGCAGTTGAGATCTGCCTGAACTCTGCTCCAGCCAGCATAGGTGACCCACTCCAGCTTGGCTGCGACAAAGACATTGTGGAAACACGAAGCGATGGCCCGAACGGCCGCATGAAATTGACTCGGGGATTTGCGGTCCACGTGGATACAGTAGACGTTCTGTGGGGCGTAAATGCTCCGTAGAAGCCTCTCAAACATCTCAATGCTCTGGTGGATGACCATGGAGTAAGCCAAGGGGAAGTGTTCCTCCTCAGGGCTCAGGGGCACAGTGATATACTTGCGGCCCCTCACAAACGATCTGCAATTTCGGGTCATGTTCAGATAATCTCCCTCAGTGACGGCTTGGTGCTTGAGGGAGACAGTAATGGAGTTGAGGAGGGCCCTTTCCACCTCCTGCCTGTCCCCCTGGATGATCTGCCAGCAGGTGGAGTTCTCCTCGACCAGCAGAAGGTGTTCCTGCATTGGACTGGCGCCTGGTTTCACCAGCCTGAGGGTCAGCCGGCCCCCTCCTCTATGGACCAGCAGCCATTGGCACAACAAGACCACACTGAGCACACACAGCGCTGATCTGAGGCACGACCAGCGGGTACAACGCTGGCTCAGCTTGGGCATAGCACTTTCCAGAGGGCAGTGTCCTCAGCCTATAGGCGATAGGTAAATGCAGATTGGATGCTCTCTGTGCTGGGCAGCACTGCCTCCACCAGGCCGTGGGGAAGGAGTGACTGCAATTTGCTGGAGAGGTCGCAGCTTCCAGTCCCCTCCTTGTTAGACACTTGTCTTCCCTTTCCCCAAGATTCAACAAATGACTCCGACTTTCACTCCCTCCCCCCCCCCCCCCCCCCCCCCCCCGGAACTGCTCTCCCTCTGGAATTCCTCTCTCACATTAACACCTCTCCCTCTCTCTGTGACCCCTTTGTAACCCCCCTCCCTCTATAACCCCTATCCCTTTGTAATCCCTCTCCTCCACTAACTCATCCCTCTCCCTCAGTAACTCCTCTCTCTCTTTCCTCCTCTCTCTGTCCCTCTGTAACTCCTCTCTCTCTCTCTCTCTCACTAACTCCTCTCTTTCTCTGTCCCTCAGTAACTCCTCTCCTCCCTCTCCCTCTGTAACTCTCTCTCTCTCTCGGTAACTCCTCTCTGTCTCTCTCAGTAACTCCTCCCGCCCTCCTCTGGTTGAAACCCAGCCAATGTTCCGTTGTTTCTCTGTCGGAGTCCGGGCTCCTCTCGCTCCTGTCTGCCTGCCTGACTACAGGCGTTTCCTTCCCCGGTCTCTGCTTCTCTCCGGCCGTTCCTGGACCGGTGTTGCCCGGGTGAAGTAAACGAGAGGATCGCGATGGTGTGCAGTCTGGATCGGAGAACCTACAACCAGAGAGACACAGAGCCAGCCAAGTCCTATTGGACCCACGCCCCAGCCTGGGCTGAGATGCTCTTTCAGGAAGGAACCTGCCATCGAGCCCAGAACAATGTGGGAGGGGTAACCCTTGGATGAAGAGAGACCAGGAGACGGGAAGGTGGTTACCTGTTTGTATTGTGACTCTTAACTGCCGTCTGGGCTATTAGGGATGGCCAATAAACACTGGCCTGGCTAACGGTGCCCCCATCCCATGAATTTATTTGAAAAAAAGTGGCAATAGTAAATCAAATTAAATCAAACTTCACCACCCTTCATCTCTCTCTCTCTCTAATGCGAAATTGGAATTATGGTGATTTGACCGTTCATAATAAAGCAGTGAACCTGAGCACAGCAAGTTGATATGAATAAAAAAAAAATGCCCCTGGCCGAGAGTGGCTCAGAGGTTAGCATTGCTGGAGCACAGTGCCAGGAACCAGAGTTTGATTCCAGCCTTGGGTGGCTGTGTGGAGTTTTGCATGTTGTCTGCTTGGGTACCCTTCGGGTGCTCTGATTTCAAAGATGTTTCAAGTTAGGTGGATTGGCCATGCTGAATTGCCCATAATGTCTAGGCAAGGTGGGTTACCAAATCCCCACACACACACATACACACACAGCAGAACACTCCTGCAGGTTTAGGCAATGCTCAATCTAACGCAACATCCTGGTGGATCTCCTTTGCCCCCCCCTCCAGTACAATCACATCCTTCCTATAATGCGGTGACCAGAACTGCACACAGTATTCCAGCTGTGGTCTCACCAAAATCCTGTAAAGCTCCAACATGACACCTCCCTGCTCATGTATTCAGTGGCTTTGATCCTTCTTAATTCCCTTACCTGCCTGTCCTGCTGCCTTCACGGATGGCTGGACACACAAACCAGGATCTGTCTAATCTTCTGTGCTTGCCAGGATCCTCCTATTTAATGTGTACTCCCTTGCCATGTTAGTCCTCCGGAAATGCATGTCACAGAAATTTGGGCATTCAGTAGCACAGAATGGAGAAAAAAAATGACTGGCATCAAGAGCTAGCATCCTTTAAGCATTGTAACTGTGCCCACATACATTCCATCACAAACCACTCTGGGGAAAAAAGAGTTGCTCCTCAATCTTTAATTTTTTTTCCTCTGACCTTACAAACATGGCCCTGAGTCTGAACTCCCCCACACTAGGGAAAAGACCCTTGTCATTCACCTTATCAATCACTGTCATGATTTTATAAACTCAACAAGGTTACCCCTCAATTTCCTATGCTGCAGTGAAAAACACGTACAGTTCTGATGTGGATCCTTCAGAGAGGGGACAGAAAATGTTTACCAGGACGTTGCCTGGAATGGGGGATTTTACCTGTGAAGAAAGATTGGATAGACTGGGTTTGTTTCCACTAGAATGCAGGAGGTTGAGGGGTTTGTAAAATTGTGAATGGGCATGGATAGGGTGGAAAGTATGAGGCCTTTTCTCAGGGTGGAAGAGTCAGTTACTCGGGGACACAGGTTCAAGGTGCAGGGGTCAGGGGGGTGTTCAAAAGAGATATGTGAGGCATGTTTATCATGGAAAGGGTGGTGAGTTCATGGAACACACTGCCAGAACAAACAATGGAAGCAGACACAATTGTAGCTTTCAAGAAGCATCCAGCAGCAGGCATGAATAGGAAGGGAACAAGGGAATACGGATCCTGTAAGTGAAGACAATTTTAATGTGGAAGGCAAAATGTGTCAGTGCAGGCTTGGAGGGTTGAAGGGCCTGTTCCTGTGCTGTAATGTTCTTTGTAAAATGTCCCCAGCCTCTCCAGTCTATTTTTATATCTCAAACCCTGCACTCCTGGCAACATCCTGGTGAATCTTTTCTGAACCGTCTCCAGTTTAATAATATCCTTCCTACAGCAGCATGAGCAGAACAGGCCACAGTCTTCCAGAATTGGCTTTACCAACTTCCTGTCCAACCTCAGCACACCATCCCAACTCCAATATTCAGAGAGCTGAACAATGAAGGTCATCACACTCCAGCAGGCATTGTTTCACCCTGACTCCCCTTGTAACTGTCCACATCTCGCTGGGACACTGATGTGAAACATCTTGGCTCTTTGACTGATTCGACCAAGTCTCATTTCCTACTTTTCCTGTGTATCCCTCAGAACAGGAATGTAATGTGCATTCCCATGGCAACATCACAATGACAGACTTGTTTGTGGATTCACATGAAGTGGGCATCACTGACTGGGACAGCCTTGTTAGCCATCCCCCTAATCTCTACGGCATAAATGATAAGGAACTCTCCTCTTTAACTCCACTGTCCTTGTGTTTTAAGAACCCTGATCACAAATGCAAAGTCACATGGGGAGAGAGCTCCAGGATTCTGTCCCAGAAAAACTGAAGGAAGGATGGTTAATTTCAAAGTTGGGATTAAGGGTGAAAGGGAGAGTAACTGCAGAAGGAGTAGTGTTGCGTCATATTGCTGGCCTTGTCTTCAAGGTGATATTGATGTTGGGTTTACAAGGTGCTGTTGAGGGACCCTTCCTGAATTACTCTAGTAAATCCATAGGTTTGTTTCCAGGAAAAATGGACAGGATTCATCAGAGAAGGGAAATGCAAATTGCTCAAAGTCTTATGAGATGATAACATGGAGGGCCCAAGCAGCTGAAGGCCGGTGGAGTGATGGAATTAGGGGATGGTCAAGAGGCTGGAATCGCAGGAGGGCTGACATCATGGAGTGATAATGAGCATTGATGTTACAGCTAAGAGAGGGTTATTGGGACTGGAGGAGGTTTCAGAGATAGGGTGGGGTGTAGGGGGTGGAGGAGTTTCTGGAATTAGGGAAGGTGTCAGGGCTGGATGAGGTTACAGAGATAGGGAGGAGTGTACTGGGTGGAGGGGTTACAGAGTCATAGAGATGTACAATGCAGAAACAGTCCCATCAATCCAACTCATCCATGCCGACCAGTTCTCCTAACCTAATCTTGACTCAATTGCCCGCACTTGGCCCATATCCCTCTGCACCTTTCTCGTTATATATCAATCCAGATGCCTTTTAAATGCTGTAATTGTACCAGCCTCCACCACTTCCTCTGGTAGCTCATTCCATACACGCACCACTCCTGAGCCCATTGGCCCATCTCATCAAGATCCTGTTGTACTCTGAGGTAACCTTCTTTGCCATCCACTACACCTCTAGTTTTGGTGTCATCTGCAAACTTACTAACTGTATCCCCTATGTTCACATCCAAATCATTATATAAATGATGAAAAGCAGTGGACCCAGCACCGATCCTTGTGGCACACCACTGTCACAGGCCTCGAGTCTGAAAAGCAACTCTCCGCCATCGCCCTCTGTCTTTTACCTTCAAAGTCAGTTCTGTATCCAAATGGCTAGTTCTGCTTGTACTCCATGAGATCTAACCTTGCTAACCAGTCTACCATGGGGATCCTTGTCGAACACCTTACTGAAGTCCACATAAATTGCGTCTACCGCTCTGCCCTTATCAATCCTCTTTGTTACTTCTCTGAACAAACTCAGTCAAGTTAGTGAGACATGATTTCCCACACACAAAGCCATGTTGACTATTCCTAATCAGTCCTTGCCTTTCCAAATACATGTAAATCCTATCCGTCAGGATTCCCTCTAACAACTTGCCCGCCACCAATGTCAGGCTTACCGGTCTATAGCTTCTCTCAGCTTTAAAGCATCACCTTTTCATTCTGAGGCTATGTCCTCTGGTTCTAGTCTCTCCTACTCGTGGAAACACCTTTCCATATCCAGTCTACCACGGGGTCTCAGTATTCTGTAAGTTTCAATCAGATCTCCCTCACTCTTCTGAACTCCATTGAGTCCAGACCCAGAATCCTCAGCCACTCCTCATGTGACAAGCTTTTCATTCCTGGGATCATTCTTATAAAATGCCTCAGGAATGCTCTTAACTTACTATTGTGAGAGATGACATTACATTGAATTACATGTTTTGACTGCAGGCTATAAAACGACCGAACTTTAGCAGCAAGCTATGTTAGTGTCCCTTTCTCACTGACTGCTGCTATCTCCTCAACAGTTTGAAGGGTCTATGATGTGTAGATACTAGACAGTACAAACTGAGCATACACATCTCTCTGTAATGAGAACAACCCATGGTCGACTCAGACTATGTGGACTTTACCTTTACCTTCACCAAGCATACATTAATATGATTAAGAAAACATTTACTCAACAACAGGAATGTTGGATGATTACAAAAATAACTTGGTCCACATATATTTTGCCTGAACCATGGTTGCTACCATATCACCAAAAACAATTATACATGAGGAAGTCTAAACCCAGTTTATTCATCCAAGACGTGTGTTGCAATTCAGTTCTTTCTGTTTTCTTGTCTTTGACAGTGCATTACCCTACAATGTAGGTATGTCTGCTCTCATGTATGTTCACCCTGTTCAATGTCCTTGTCTTTATCTTCATCTTCACTCTCAGAAGATTACTGCTGATCCCCTATTTCCTCTGCCAACAGTCCACACCCTGTTTGTCAACTGCACTTGAGAAAGGCATAGTGCACCATTTCTGATCTATACTGCAATGCCCCACTGGAGCTTCCAACTCATCTTGAAGTGGTTGAGTTATGATTGTTCAACTATGGCCCTGGTGGAAGCATGGGCAGTGTTGTATCTTCATTTTCCTGTTGCCTCAGGGATGCACTAGCACCTTGATAACATTCATAGACCCTTATTTCAAGGAGATTGGAGTGTAAGAGTAGGGAAGACTTACTGCAACTGACAAAGGTACTGGTGAGACCACATAGAGTCATACAACACGGAAACAGACTCTCGGTCCAACAAAGCCTTGCCGAACATTATCCCAAACTAAACTAGTTCCACATGCCTGCTCCTGGCCCATAGCCCTCCAACCCTTTCCCACTCATGTACTTATCCAAATGTCTTTTAAACCTTATAATTGTACCCACATCCTCCCTTTTCTCAGGAAGTTCATTCCACATGCGAACCACCCTATGCATAAAGAAAGTTCCTCATCTTTTTAAAATCTCTTTCCTCTCACTTTCAAAATGTGCCCCCTAGTCTTGAAATGCCCACCCTTGGGAAAAGACAAGTAGCATTAACTCTATCCATACCCATCATTCTTTTATAAACTTCTATCAGTCTCGAGTAATGTGGCAGTTTTGGTCCCTTTGTTTGGGGAAATTTCATTGGAGGCAGTTGAGAGAAGGTCTACTAGGCTAATCACCAGAGTACAGGGATTGTCTTATTAACAAATGCTAAACAGGTTGGGAGTCTACTCACTGGAACTTTGGAAGAATGATCTAACTGAAAAATATGAGATTCTTAAGGGGTTTTACAGGGAAAATGCTGGGAGGAGGTTTCTCGTCATGGGGGAGTCTAGGACCAGAAAGCATGGTCTCAGAATCAAGGGGTGCCAGTTTAAGACTGAAACGAGGAAGAATTTCTTCTCTTTGAGTCTTTGGAAGTCCTTGTCACAGTTCTCCCTGTGGGGGCAGAGTCCTTGTGTATATTTAAGGCTGAGATGGATAGATTCTTGATCAGTCAGGGAATCAAGGCTTCCAGGGAAAGCACAGGAAGGTGAAAGTGAGGAATGTTGGATCAGTCACGATCCTATTGAATGGTGGAGCAGGATCAAGAGCTTAAGGGCCTACTCCTGTTCCTGTTTCTTATGGCATTATTGTCATGTGGTCATCCTGAGCACTAACCCACTGTTCTGGAAATCATGGTGTCGAATACTACCACAGCTGATGGTGAAATATGAATTCAATAAAATCTGGATTTAAAAACTAGTCTATGATGACCATATAACCATTGTTGATTCTCAGATTACAGGTTTATTAATGAAACTCCAGACCCATGGCAATTACGTTGGCTCTTAACTGACATCTGAAATAGTCAAGTAAGACACTCAGTTCAAAGGTAATAATGGATGGAAAACAAATGGCAGCCTTACCAAAAAAGCCACATCCCAGGAAAGAATAACAAGAAAAGAAAAACATGTTATGAACCAAATTTAGAGAATTTTTCATTTAATTCCCTGCAGCTCTTCTTCTGTGGCCCAAGGTCTTTGGAAGGAGGCAGGATCTCGGGACTTGTCTTCTACATCAACATCATGGTAGCTCCAAGACGGTCTGAAACAATCCTCCAAACTCTGGCATCGATGGTTCCATATAAGTTAAACATTTTTGAAGTGACAAAACCTTTCCACTCTCCAGCTCTGCAGGTTGGTGATAGGGCAGTCTGAAAGCAATATGGATACAGGCTATGGCACTCTACAGCTGAGGGAAGGTAGTGATGGCAGAGAATCCCACTGCCCAGGTTGCTTGGCTCTCCTTGTTATGGGTGAATGATGTACACAAGTGTAAGCTGGAGAAAGAGGCATCAGTGACAGCTTGGATGTATTTGCAGGTCACCTCAACCGGGAGATGCTACAAAAGACCCGATGTAAAATATATGTGTGTGTAAAACGTATGGGATTTTGAACTAATAACAAATATGTTTTGTCCTAATTATTTGAAAGCACTTAATATTTATCTAGCTATGTCTTTCTGGAACCATGACTTAAAGGTGGAATGTGCCTCCTGGAATATTAATGGTTATTTGTTATATTGTGCTAGTTTGTAACAAAAATCATTGACAGATTTTGTTCTGAGCAAGGATGACTGGACCCAAAACATTAACTCCTGATTTCTCTCCACAGATGCTGCCAGACCTGCTGAGTCTTTTTTGTTTTTGGAATGACTGCAGTTTTTGAATAGGAAATGGGACTTTACTTTGTGTTTTGAAATATTTTATAATATATTGCAAATAGAAAGGAAAACAAAGAACTGCAGATGGAACTGGAGATCTGAACGAACCAAATTCAAAACATGCCTGAGAAATTCAGAGGCTCTGGTAACATCTGTGGCAAGAGAAACAGAGTTAACCCTGAGTCTAGTGTGGCTGTTCCTCAGAACTCTGTTTCTTTTTCCACGGATGCTGTCAGACCTGCTGAGTTTCTCCAGCATTTTCGATGTTTGTTTTGATTTCCAACATCCACAGTTTTTGCCTTTAGCAGATCTGAAGATAAAGCCATCATATCTGTGTCTTACGGGACACTGTTCGCAAGTAATCCATGGCTGATACATTAAACAATAAAGACATTTGAGAGTGCAGGTGGGAGACAATTTAAAACAAGGAAAAAGAGTAAGTACTGAGGGAATGCAGCAAGTTTGCAGCGTCTGTGGAAAGAGAGACAGACAGACAGAGTTAACATTTTGAGTTCAATGTTCAGTTTTCATGACAATTTAAGGTCTCCTCTGAATGACAGAACCTCCCACTAGTTCTGTTCTGGTGGCTCAGGATTGATGTTCATGTTCAAGTTTTGTACAAGGGCCAGATCCTACTCAAATGGCTACAGTTTAAGCAGTTAAAGCCTGTGTAAATTTTGGGAATTAGTATGAGGGTTTTGCAATTAAGACCATAAGACATAGGAGCGGAAATAAGGCCATTCGGCCCATCGAGTCCACTCCGCCATTTAATCAAGGCTGATGGGCATTTCAACTCCACTTACCCGCATTCTCTCCATAGCTCTTAATTCCTTGTAACATCAAGAATTTATCAATTTCTGCCTTGAAGACATTTAGCGTCCCAGCCTCCACTGCACTCTGTGGCAATGAATTCCACAGGCCCACCACTCTCTGGCTGAAGAAATGTCTCTGCATTTCTGTTCTGAATTTACCCCCTCTAATTCTAAGGCTGTGTCCACGGGTCCTAGTCTCCTCGCCTAACGGAAACAAATTCCTCACGTCCACCCTCTCCAAGCCATGTATTATCTTGTAAGTTTCTATTAGATCTCCCCTTAATCTTCTAAACTCCAATGAATACAATCCCAGGATCCTCAGCCGTTCCTCATATGTTAGACCTATCATTCCAGGGATCATCCGTGTGAATCTCCGCTGGACACGCTCCAGTGCCAGTATGTCCTTCCTGAGGTGTGGGGGCCAAAACTGGACACAGTACTCCAAATGGGGCCTAACCAGAGCTTTATAAAGTCTCAGTAGCACAATGATGCTTTTATATTCCAACCCTCTTGAGATAATTGACAACATTGCATTCGCTTTCTTAATCATGGACTCAACCTGCATGTTTACCTTTAGAGAATCCTCAACTAGCACTCCCAGATCCCTCTGTACTTTGGCTTTATGAATTTTCTCACCGTTTAGAAAGTAATCCATGCTTCTATTCTTTTTTCCAAAGTGCAAGACCTCGCATTTGCTCACATTGAATTCCATCAGCCATTTCCTGGACCACTCCTCCAAACTGTCTAGATCCTTGTGCAGCCTCCCCACTTCCTCAGTACTACCTGCCTGTCCACCTAACTTTGTATCATCGGCAAACTTCGTTAGAATGTCCCCAGTCCCTTCATCCAGATCATTAATATAAAATGTGAACAGCTGCAACCCCAACACTGAACCCTGCGGGACACCGCTTGTCACCGGCTGCCATTCCGAAAAAGAACCTTTTATCCCAACTCTCTGCCTTCTGTCCGACAGCCAATCCTCAATCCATACCAGTAGCTCACCTCGAACACCATGGGCCCTCACCTTGCTCAGCAGCCTCCCGTGTGACACCTTATCAAAGGCCTTTTGGAAGTCTAGGTAGACCACATCTACTGGGTTTCCCCGGTCTAACCTACTTGTCACCTCTTCAAAGAACTCCAACAGATTTGTCAGGCACAATCTCCCCTTACTAAATCCATGTTGACTTGTTCTAATCCGACCCTGCTCTTCCAAGAATTTAGAAACCTCATCCTTAATGATGGATTCTAGAATTTTATCAACATCCGAGGTTAGGCTAATTGGCCTATAATTTTCCATCTTTTTCCTTGATCCTTTCTTGAACAAGGGGGTTACAACAGCGATCTTCCAATCATCCGAGACTTTCCCTGACTCCAGTGACTTTTGAAAGATTTCAACCAACGCCTCCGTTATTTCCTCAGCCACCTCCCTCTGAACTCTAGGATGTAACCCATCAGGGCCAGGAGATTTATCAATTTTAAGACCTTTTAGCTTTTCTAGCACTTTCTCTTTTGTAATGGCAACCAAACTCAACTCAGCCCCCTGACTCCCTTTAATTGTTGGGATATTACTCATGTCTTCCACTGTGAAGACTGACGCAAAGTACTTATTAAGTTCTCCTGCTATTTCCTTATCTCCCATTACTAGGCTTCCAGCATCAGTTTGAAGTGACCCAATGTCTACTCTTGCCTGTCGTTTGTTTCTTATGTATTGAAAGAAACTTTTACGATCATTTCTAATATTACTGGCTGGCCTACCTTCATATTTGATCCTCTCCTTCCTTATTTCTCTCTTTGTTATCCTCTGTTTGTTTTTGTAGCCTTCCCAATCTTCTGATTTCCCAGTGCTTTTGGCCACTTTATAGGCTCTCTCTTTTTCTTTGATAGATTTCCTGACTTCCTTTGTCAGCCATGGCTGTCTAATCCCTCCCCGAATAATCTTTCTCTTCTTGGGGATGAACCTCTGTACAGTGTCCTCAATTTTACCCACAAACTCCTGCCATTTTTGCTCTACTGTCTTCACTGCTAGGCTCTGCTTCCAGTCTATTTTCGTCAGTTCCTCTCTCATGCCCTCATAATTACCTTTATTTAACTGTAACACCATTACATCCGATTTTGCCTTCTCTCTTTCAAACTGCAGACTGAACTCTACCATATTATGATCGCTGCTTCCTAAGTGTTCCCTTACTTTAAGATTTTTTATAAAGTCTGGTTCATTACATAGCACTAGGTCCAGAATAGCCTGCTCCCTTGTGGGCTCCATGACAAGCTGTTCCAAAAAGCCATCCTGTAAGCATTCCATGAATTCCCTTTCTTTGGATCCACTTGCAACATTATTTACCCAGTCCACCTGCATATTGAAGTCTCCCATGACCACTGTGACCTTGCCTTTCTGACATGCCTTCTCTATTTCCCGGTACATGTTGCGCCCTTGGTCCTGACCACTGTTAGGAGGTCTGTACATAACTCCCATTATGGTTTTTTTGCCTTTGTGGTTCCTCAATTCCACCCACACAGACTCCACATCATCCGACGTTATGTCATTCAGCACCATAGATTTAATTTTGTTCTTAACTAACAAGGCAACCCCGCCCCCTCTGCCCACCTCCCTGTCTTTTCGATAAGTTGAAAACCCTTGGATGTTTAACTGCCAGTCCTGACCCCCCTGTAATCACGTCTCTGTGATGCCTACCACATCATAATCATTCACGATGATCTGTGCCATTAGTTCGTCTGCTTTGTTATGAATGCTACGAGCATTCAGGTAAAGTGCCTTAATGTTAACTTTCTTATCATCAGAGATTTGGAAGTCATAAGATGTCCTAAGTTATCCTTCCTTTTTGCTGCATTCGCAGTTTGTCTCAAGTTTAAATCTGCCTGTACATATGCTATCCTGCCGCTTATCTTTCCATTTAACTCCATACTCCCTGTCGCTTTCACTTTCCCTTCCCCCAACTCAGAAGTTTAAAGTCCTACTGACCACCCTATTTATCCTCTTTTCACTAGAACATTGGTTCCTGATCGGTTCAGGTGGAGACCGTCCCAACGGTACAGATCCCCCCGTTCCAAAACTGATGCCAATGCCCCATTAAGTGGAATCCCTCTTTCCCACACCAATCCCTTAGCCACGTGTTTACTTCCCTAATTTTCTTATCCCTATGCCAATTGGCACGTGGCTCGGGTAGTAATCCGGAGATTATGACCCTTGAGGACCTGTATTTCAATTTCCTTCCTAGTGTTCGATAATCCCCAAACAGGTCCTCCACCCTAGCTTTGTCTATGTTGTTAGTCCCAACATGGACCACAACAACTGGATCCTCCCCCTCCCACTCCAATATCCTTTCAAGCCGGTCAGAGATGTCCCGAACCCTGGCACCGGGTAGGCAACACACCATGCGAGACTCCTGATCCAGCTTGCATAGGATACTATCTGTCCCCCTAATTATAGAATCCCCTATAAAAAACTACTTGTCTATTAGCTCCCCCCTCTTGAATGGCCTTCTGCACCATGGTGCCGTGGGCAGCTGGCTCATCCTGTCCAGAGCCCTTTTCCTCATCCGTACAGGGAGCAAGAATCTCATACCTGTTGGACAAGGTCAAGGGTTAAAGCCCAGCTACCAAGCCAAACCAAGCTACAATTGAAAATAATGCATTTCCATTGGCTCAGAACAAGGCAAACAAACAAAATAAATTGATTGCAAGAATGTTTGATCATTGAGTTTAGTCTGCCCTTCCCTCTGAACATAATAAAACTGCAATGAACAATGCACCTGTTTCTAGAATTTGTTTTATTTCAACAATAAATACTTTGTACAGTGAGCAATAAAATCTTGCTGAGGACACAGGACAGTGAATATTTTCTCTGTGCTGACATTTGAAACACAGATGGGATATTTTGGAACTATCATGGTCACTGGATCACTAAAGATTAGATATGTAAGTAAGATACATACGGAAATCCTGATGATATGACTTGCACATTTCAAATTCCCATGACCCTCTGTTGACCCCTCTTCCTGCCATCAAGAACACCCAAGGCTTAACTCCCAGCTCCCCTGTGTACCAGCTCCCAAGCCTGTGATATCTTACCTTGGTTTATTTAGACATTTCAAAGAAATCCTCTGCCTTCTGCAGTGAGTTTCAGTCACAGACATTGCAAAGTCCTCGTTCGTTTCCTGGTAGCTGTTGCTAAATCTAGGCTTCAACCACCTCTTGGGTAACTAAACTCCTGATAGCATCATCACACACACTGAGTCCCCTTTCCCATCTATCATTCTGTTCCTTTGTCCATGTGATTACTATCCAAACCCACACATTACCTTCTGAATACTCAGTGACCGAGTGAGTAAGCTAACCTCCAGATCCAGTCCCACAAACCTCCAGACCCTCTGAACCCTGTCAGCTGAAACTACAAACATACATCATGGATCATCCGATTTCAGCCCCACCCCTGACCCTCCCCTTATCTGACCTGTCAAACACCTTGACTGTTACAACCATCCTCCAAACCAGAACTGACCAGAAAACACCACCACCCACACATTCTAATTACTCCCACCAACTGGACTCTGCAATTCAACCTCAACCATCCAGCTTTTGCCCCCAAACAGACACAATTACCCCCATTGAAATGCATTGACACAATAGAGTCAGGCCCGATTATACTGCCCCTTTTCCCAACTATCCGGGTACACTCAAGGCAGAATGACCAGCTCATCCTTGTACCAGCTCAGCAATCTGCATTATCCAATCTTTGTTTATTTAACCATTTCAAAGCCATCGTCTGAAATGTGAAGGAAGGATGAGATTCAGGAAACACATAGATTTGACAAAAATCTTCTGTGAAGATTGCAGCTCTGTATCAGCTAAGCGACAGAATTTCATGATTATGTGCGATGAATCTGTCACAGTCACATTCCATCAAGCTGCTCTGGAGAGTTTCAGAGATCAGAACTCCGGGTTGGGGACAGAATTGTTACATTCGATGGATTTCCAAACAGAATTCTTGAGACCAAAGTTTGGTTTCTGGTCACTGGATTCAAAACGTTAACTCTGATTTCTCTTCACAGATGCTGCCAGACCTGCTGAACTTTTCCAGCAATTTCTGTTTTTGTTTCTGATTTACAGTATCTGCAGTTCCTTCCATTTTATTTGATTATCAAGGACCTGAATGCTCAGCAATTGTCCAATATAAAATGTTCAAATACCAATCACTACGAGACAGAGACTAACAGTTAATAAGTCTGTTGTCCACCTGTAAACTTGTGAAATACTGACTCTCTTTTTTGCTGTGTTGCGTAACTGACTTACTCAAGGGCTAATGCAACAGGCCAGACAGACAGTAAGTCAGGTGGCATGTGAGACAGTATTGAATGCCCATTGAATGCTCATTGGCATTTGGTGCTAAAAGTTTGGATTATGGTGCAGTCTGGATAAATTAGATATTGCAAACAGGAGATAATCAAATGAACAGTCACTATTTTCAATCATATAAAGAAAGAACTGTGGATGTTGAAAATCTGAAACACAAATAGAAATTGCTGGATATTTCTCTCTGAATTCTCTCTACCAATGCTGCCAGACCCATGGAGTTAACATTTTGACCCTTTTGCAGAATTGGACTTGAAATGTTAACTCTACTTTCTCTCCACTGGCTTCAATAAGCAGCTCTGCCACCCCCATTTTGGAGCAGATATTTTAATCTTCATTTGCTGAGTAATATCAACTCAGACAGCTCAGTTTCCAGACATGAAAGTTTGTGTTTTGGAAATGTGCATGCAATTTAAATCCCTCTCATTTGCCCTGTTAAAAAGGCTTTGGCTTCTTTTGATGGGCAACATAAAGACAGACCGTTTTCCCAAGATACAAATATAAATGGTTTCTGTTCATATGAGCCTGTCCAATATGTTTGTATTTAAACAAATCAAAATAATAGCTCTGTATCTGAACGTGGGCAGCTTTTGTGTCAACTTAAATAAATCCATAGCACACATTGATGTAAATAAATACAGCATGAGGGGAAAGTTCGGGGAAAGCAGCCACTCAAGGGGCTGATCGATAGGCCCCCTGATGTTAGACATGAAGAGATATTGGCTGCTTGTGATAGTGAGATGGCAATCATCATTGCTGACTTGAATCTACACAAAGACTGTGTAAATCAGGTTGGCAGCAGTAACGTGGATGAGAGGTTATTGATGACCTTCGAGAAAGTATCTTAGAGCTGCGTGTTCTGAAGCAACCAGACAGAAGGTTATGTTATTATCATCTTATTGATACTGTGTAATGTGACAGGATTTATGAAGCAATCTCAGTGTAAAGGCTCTCCTACATAGCAGCCATCACAATATAATTCAATTTTACATCCAATTTGAATGGAAGAAGATTGACTCTGAGGTAAGTATTTCAAACTTAAACAAGATCCACTCTGCAGGCAGGAGAAAGTGAGGTCTGCAGATGCTGGAGATCAAAGTTGAAACTTTATTGCTGGAACAGCACAGCAGGTCAGGCAGCATCCAGGGAACATGAGATTCGACGTTTCGGGCACAGGCCCTTCTTCAGGGCCTGAAGAAGGGCCTGTGCCCGAAACGTCGAATCTCCTGTTCCCTGGATGCTGCCTGACCTGCTGTGCTGTTCCAGCAATAAAGTTCCACTCTGCAGGCATATAAATTAAACCAGCTGAAGTGAATGGCGTAACTGGCTCGGAGAGAGATCAGTAGAGACAGTGATGGCAGAGATTTAAGAGGATACCTCAGAATAAGTATATTCTGACTGAAACAAGAGACTTTAAAGGGAGGACTCGCTTTCTGTGGTTGACTGAAAAGTTGAAGAAACCGTCCAACTTGAGGATATTGCAAACATGGGTGGCAGGTCAGATGATTGATTAGAAAATAAAGTATGGCAGAGAAAAAGGTTAATTAGGAGGAAATTAGAATCTCAGAACCCAACTCAAAATGTTAAAAACAACAAAGCAAGAGTTTCCATGGGTATTTAAAAACAAAACATGTATGCAATGTGAGTGCCATGTTTGGGCGGCTCGGTGGCACAGTGGTTAGCACTGCTGCCTCACAGTGCCAGAGACCCGGGTTCATTTCCCACCTCAGACTGACTGTGTGGAGTTTGCACATTCTCCCCGTGTCTACGTGGGTTCCTCCGGGTGCTCCGGTTTCCTCCCACAGTCCAAAAATGTGCAAGTTAGGTGAATTGGCCACGCTAAAATTGCCCGTAGTGTTAGTTGCAGGGGTAAATGTAGGGGAATGGGTCTGGGTGGGTGCACTTCAGCGGATCGGTGTGGAGTTGTTGGGCCGTAGGGCCTGCTTCCACTCTAAGTAATCTAATCTAATCTAATCCTCTAGGGAGTGAGAATATGGGAGTTATTGGTTGATGTTAGGGGGCAAAAAGTGCAGAGCTGGAAAAGCACATCAGGTCAGACAGCATCCAAGGAGCAGGAGAATCGATGTTTCTGGCATAAACCATAGATGTTAAGGAAATGACGAATTAAATGAATAAGTACTTTGCTTCTATCTTCACTATAGAAGATACAAAAAGCATTTCAGTAATAGTGGTAAGACACTGTTTTGCTGACATTGAAACTTCAGGCCAACTGTGTCTGCATGCTGACTCAGAACTGAGCTCATGCACAGTTCCAGATTGTCTGCATCATCATCCCAATCTCCCTCACCCTCTTCCCTCCTCTCTGAATCTGAACATCACCACCATTCTCCGCACCACCTCCACGAGCCCCAACCACCATCAGACTGGACATTAATCTCTCTCTTCTCCAGGTCACAATCCACCTCTCACCCTTAGACTTTCTCTCCCACCCCCACTCTATCCCTCCAAATTTCAACATCCAGTGAAACTGAGCAGACATGGAAAGAAGATGCATGATTGAAACACTTCAACCAATCGCATTCACCCATGCATGAGCAAGCATCTCCCGAGACAATACTGCATTTACTCCTCAGTGTCAACCCAACTGTAAGTCAGGAAGTAGGAGGGAGGGATGAACACAATGTAATTACAGTCACTAAGGAGGCTGGACTCAGTCAAACTGATAATAGGTCTCATCACCTTCTGTCTTCATCCCAGAGTCTTAAAAGAGGTTGTTAATTTGGTTGTAGATGCATTAATGCAAATTCTTTGAATGTCCCAAGATTCATTAGACTTCACTCAGTCAGAGATCATTTAGTCTGTCAATGTTTTGCCCCATCCCTTGTCAGTGACCATTGCCTCCCGGCCTTTAAACCTCTTCTGGCCCCAAGGCCTGTCTGGAATGACTTGATGGCACTAACTGCTGTTTGGAGACTCTTGCTGACACTAACCTCGAGGATGCATAAGGTTCACTTGGTACAAGGTTCATTAATTGAAGCCTGCTGTTTTTCTATTACTACGGTATAATAATGTCTATTTAACCCTGACCGTATAATTCATTTCAACAGTCCCTTATTTTGAAAGAGGATGTAAATGCATTAAAGACAGTTCAGAGGAGGTTTACTCGATGAATACTTTGAATGAGTGGCTTGTGCAATCGGGTTAGGTGCTCAGACTGGGTTTGTTTCTGCTGAAGTTTAGACGGGTTAAGAGTGATCTGATCAAACTGTATAAAGGCTCTTAATGATCTTGGAATGGATGTTTCTTCTTGTGGGTGAGTTCAGAATTAGGGACCATGTTTATAAAATTAGTGAGGGGTCACACTTTTTGGACAGAGATGAAGATAATTCTTTTTTTGGGTGTGTAACTTTGGAATTGTCTGTCCCAGAAAGTAGGAGAGGTGAGGACAATGGATATTTTTAAGTCACAGGTAGATTTATTTCCTTGCATAACAAGAATCTAAGATTACACTGCGTAGATGGGAACTCAAAACATAGACTTATCAGCCATAAACTTATGAAAGAGTGGAATAGGTTCAAGCGAGCAAATGAATTTGTTAAATGCATTCATGAAAGTTTCCTCAAGCAGTATACAGAGGATCCTACTCAGGAAGGGACAAAACTCGACCTACTCATGGGAAATAGGGCAGGACAGGTGATGGAGGTGATAGTGGGGGAGCACTTTGGGACCAGTCCTATTAATTTTAAAGTAGTTATGGAGAGGAACTGGTCCACAGGTTCAAATTCTAAATTGGAGAAAGGTGAATTTTGATGGAATTAGACAGGAGCTTGCAGGGGTTAATTGGAGTAATTGTTTGCAGGCAAAGGGACCTCAAGCAAGTGGGAGGCCTTTAAAAGTGAGATCGCTGGAGTTCAAGGTCTATATGTTCCTATGAAGGTGAAAGGCAAGGTTGACAGGAATAGGGAACCCTGAATGACAAGAGATATTGAGGCTTTGACCAGAAAATGAATGAGGTATGGCTGAGGTACCGGCAGCTGGGACCAAGGGAATCCCTGGATGTATACAGGGGATACAGAGGTTTACTGAAGAAGAAATCAGGAAAGCAAAAAGGGGGCATGGGATGGCCTTGGCTGAGAAGGTTAGGATGCATCCAAAGAGGTTCTTTAAGTAAAAAGGAGTAAGAATAACTAGCAAAAGAATAGTTATTTCTTATTTTCTAAAGGTAAGTGTCAGTCATTGTGTTCCAGAGGCAATTCAATTGGACAAATTGATAGGCTTGAAGCAAAGCGCACTTTATTCTTACACTGCAGTTAAAATAGTGATTTTAAAATAGCGACAATTCCAAGATAGAGGTGAAACAGGACACCTGAGATCGAGCTTGTCCACTCCGCCCATTTAGAGTCATCGGGTCATAGAGACATAGAGATGTACAGCACAGAAACAGACCCTTCGGTCCAACTCATCCAGATATCCCAACCCAATCTAGCCCCACCTGCCAGCACTCGGCCCATCTTCCTCCAAACCCTTCCTATTCATATACCCATTCAGATGCCTTTTCAAATGTTGCAATTGTACCAGCCTCCACCACATCCTCTGGCAGCTCATTGCATACACGTACCACCCTCTGTGTGAAAACGTTGCCCCTTAGGTCTCTTTTATATCTTTCCCCTCTTACCCTAAACCTATGCCGTCTAATTCTGGACTCCCCCACCCCATTTGTCTATTTATCCTATCCATGCCCCTCATGACTTTATAAACCTCT
This sequence comes from Chiloscyllium plagiosum, assembly GCF_037043375.1. NCBI lineage: Eukaryota > Metazoa > Chordata > Chondrichthyes > Orectolobiformes > Hemiscylliidae > Chiloscyllium > Chiloscyllium plagiosum. Next base: position 29,351,516 of record NW_028270185.1, read on the forward strand.
ATACAGTCACCCCTCAGCCTCCGACGCTCCAGGGAAAACAGGCCCAGCCTGTTCAACCTCTCCCTGCAGCTCAAATCCTCCAACCCTGGCAACATTCTTGTGAATCTTTTCTGAACCCTTTCAAGTCTCACAACATCCTTTTAAAAGGAAGGAGAGCAGAATTGCACACAATATTCCAAAAGTGGCCTAACCAATGTCCTGTACAGCTGCAACTAACTCCTGTGTTCAATACTGTGACTAATAAAGGAAAGCATACCAAACGCATTCTTCACTATCATATCCTATCTGCAACTCTACGTTCAAGGTGCAAGAACCTGCACTCCAAGGTCTCTTTGTTCAGCAACACTCCCTAGGACCTTACCATTAAGTGTATAATTCCTGCTAATATTTGCTTTCCCAAAATGGCTCCTACCATCACTACTTTACAGTTGATAAACTTTTGCACAAACTCCCTGAAAATTTATTTTTATGTAGCTTTCCCATGAGTTCTTGGCCTATAGAATACAGGCCTAATGCACTTTATGGTCTCTTAAGAATGTCAATCCCTGTGTGGCAAATTCCCAACTGCAGTATTGCCATGTGCCCTTGCAGATTAGAGGGATAATTAGTGGGATTAGTTCAGCCTTATTCAAAAGAGGAGAATTACTTGAATATCGAAGTAGTACATACTATTCAAGCTGAATGAAGGAGGAACAGAATATTGGTTTGCTTCAGCATTGTCTCATATGCTGCAGATGGGAGCTCTGTGAGTATTCCTTCATTTGAAAAGGGGATTTTCAGACTAAATGAGAGAGAATAATTGTATAAGGTGAAATCAATCAAGTCCCATTTGCCAGCATCTGGCCCACACCCCTTCAAACCTCTTCCACTTTGGGGACAGTGACCACAATTCGGTGACTTTTACTCGAGTGATGGAGAGGGATAAGTATGCACTGCAGGGCAAGAGTTATAGCTGGGGGCAGGGAAATTATGATGCGGTTAGACACGACTTAGGATGCATGGCTTGGAAAAGTAGGCTTCAAGGGAAGGGCGCAATTGATATGTGGAGCTTGTTCAAGGAGCAACTATTGAGTGTCCTTGATAAGTATGTACCTGTCAGGCAGGGAGTAAAGGGTCATGTGAGGGAGCCGTAGTTTAATAAGGAATTGTAATCCCTTGTTAAAGGGAAGAGGGCAGCCAATGTAAAGATGAGGCGTGAAGATTCAATTGGGGCGATTGAGAGTTATAAGGTAGCCAGGAAGGATCTGAAGAGAGAGCTAAGAGCAGCAAGGAGGGGACATGAAAAGTCCTTAGTTGGTAGGATTAGGGAAAACCCAAAGGCTTTCTATAGGTATGTCAGGAATAAAAGAATGACTAGGGTAGGAATTGGTCCAGTCAAGGATAGTAGTGGGAAGTTGCGTGTGGAGGCTGAAGAGATTGGGGAGACACAGAATGAATACTTTTCGTCAGTATTCACTCAGGAACAGGACATTGTTGCCGATGTGAATTCTGAGTCACAATTAATTAGAATGGACGGCTTTGAGGTATGTAGGGAAGAGGTGTTGGAAATTCTGGAAAGGGTGAAAATAGATAAGTCCCCTGGGCCTGATGGCATTTATCCTAGGATTCTCTGGGAAGCAAGGGAGGAGATTGCAGAGCCATTGGCCTTGATTTTTATGTCCTCGTTGTCTACAGGAATAGTGCCAGAAGACTGGAGGATAGCAAATGTGGTTCCCTTGTTCAAGAAGGGGAGTAGGGATAGCCCTAGTAACTATAGGCCGGTGAGTCTCACTTCTGTTGTGGGCAAAGTCTTAGAGAGAATTGTAAGGGATAGGATTTATGGACATCTGGATAGGAATAATGTGATCAAGGATAGTCAGCATGGTTTTGTGAAGGGCAGGTCGTGCCTCACAAACCTTATTGAATTCTTTGAGAAGGTGACTAAGGAGGTAGACGAGGGTAAAGCGGTAGATGTGGTGTATATGGATTTTAGTAAGGCGTTTGATAAGGTTCACCATGGTAGGCTACTGCAAAAAATACGGAGGTATGGCATTGAGGGTGAGTTGGAGGTTTGGATTAGGAATTGGCTGGCTGGAAGAAGACAGAGGGTAGTAGTTGATGGTAAAGGTTCATCTTGGAGTGCAGCTACTAGTGGTGTTCCGCAAGGATCTGTTTTGGGACCATTGCTGTTTGTCATTTTTATAAATGACCTGGAGGAGGGGTTAGAAGGTTGGGTGACCCAAGTTTGCGGATGATACGAAAGTCGGTGGAGTTGTTGACAGTGAGGAAGGATGTGTCAGGTTACAGTAGGATATAGATAAGCTGCAGAGCTGGGCAGAAAGGTGGCAAATGGAGTTCAATGTAGGTCAGTGTGAGGTGATTCACTTTGGTAAGAGTAACAAAAAGATGGGGTACTGGGCTCATGGTCGGATACTTGGTAGTGTGGATGAGCAGAGGGATCTTGGTGTCCATGTACACAGATCTCTGAAAGTTGCTACCCAGGTAAATAGTGCGGTGAAGAAGGCATATGGCATACTGGCTTTTATTGGTAGAGGAATTGAGTTCCGGAGTCCTGAGGTCATGTTGCAGTTGTATAAGAGTCTGGTGCGGCCGCATCTGGAGTATTGTGTGCAGTTTTGGTTGCCATACTATAGGAAGGATGTGGAGGCACTGGAACGGGTGCAGAGGAGGTTTACCAGGATGTTGCCTGGTATGGTAGAAAGATCGTATGAGGAAAGGCTGAGGCACTTGGGCTGTTTTCATTGGAGAAAAGAAGGTTTAGGGGTGATTTGATAGAGGTGTACAAGATGATTAGGGGTTTAGATAGGGTTGACCATGAGAACCTTTTTCCACGTATGGAGTCAGCTATTACGAGGGGGCATAGCTTTAAATTAAGGGGTAGTAGGTATAGAACAGATGTTAGGGGTAGATTCTTTACTCAGCGAGTCGTGAGTTCATGGAATGCCCTGCCAGTAGCAGTGGTGGACTCTCCCTCTTTATGGGCATTTAAACGGGCATTGGATAGGCATATGGAGGATAATGGGCGAGTGTAGGTTAGGTGGGCTTGGATCGGCGCAACATCGAGGGCCAAAGGGCCTGTACTGCGCTGTATTTTTTCTATGTTTCTATGTTCTAGGACATTGGTTAAGGCACTGCTGGAATATTGTGTGCAATTCCAGTCTCCTTCCTATTGGAAAGATGTTGTGAAACTTGAAAGGATTGAGTAAAGATTTGAAGGGATGTTGCCTGAGTTGGAGAATTTGAGCTATAGGGAGAGGTTGAATAGGCTGGGACTTCTTTCCCTGGAGCGTCAAAGGCTGAGGGGTGATCTTATGGAGGTTTATAAAATCATGAGGAGCATGGATAGGATAAATAAACAAAGTCTTTTCCCTGGGGTGTCGGAGTACAGAACATAGGAGGGCATAGGTTTTGGGTGAGAGGGTAAAGATATAAAAGAGACCTAGGGAGCAACTTTTTCATTCAGAGAGTTTTACGTAAATGGAATGAGCTGTCAGAGGAAGTGGTGGTGGCTAGTACAATTGCAACATTGAAAAGGCATCTGGATGGGTATGTGAATAGGAAGGGTTTGGAGGGATATATGCCAGGTGCTGGCAGGTGGGACTAGATTGTTTTGGGATGGCATGGATGAGTTGGATGTAAGGGTCTGTTTCCATGCTGCATATCTCTATGACTTTATGACACTGTGACACTGCCACCTTTAGTGATCTGTGGATGTGTACACCCAGATCCCTCTGCATGTTAATGCTCCGAAGGGTTCTGCCATTCACTATATAATTGCCAGCTGTATTTAACCTTTCAAAATGCATCACCTCAAATTTGTTGAGATTCAACTCCATCTGCCATTTTTCTGCCCATGCCTCCAACTGATCTATGTTCTGTTGTATCCTCTGACAATCCTCCTCATTATCCGCAAATCCACCAATCTTTGTATCGTCCCAATCTTTGTATCTTCCACAAACATACTAATTAGACTCATCACATTTTCCTCCAAATTATTTATAAAGGCCATGAACAGTAGAGGTCCCAGCTCTGATCCCTGTGAACACCACGAGTCATAGCCCTCCATTCTGAAAAGCATCCTCCACCACTCCCCTCTGTCTCCTATGATTGAGTCAGTTCTAAACAGGAAAATCCATCTTGCCAGCTCACCCCCGATACCATGTGACTTCACCTTTTGTACCAGTCTGCCATGAGGGACCTTGTCAAAGGTTTTACTGAAGTCCATGTAGACAACATCGACTGGTTTTCCCTCATCAATCATCTTCATCATCTCCTTAAAAAACGTGGTCCAGTTAGGAAGGCACGACCTCTCCCTCACAAAACCATGCTGTCTGTCACTAATAAATCCATTTTCTTCTCAATGCAAATAGATCTTGTCCGTGTGAATATTTTCCAATCATTTCCCTACACTGACATAAGGCTCACAGCTCTGTAATTCCCAGGATTATCCCTGCTACTCTTCTTAAACAATGGGACAACATCAGCTATTCTCCAGGCCTCTGGGACCTCACCTTTGGCCAGAGAGAATACAAAGATGTCTGTCAATGCTGCAGCAATTTGTTCTCTTGTCTCCCTCAATATTCTGGGATCGATCTCATCAGGACCCAGGGACTTATTTACCTTAATACTTTTTAAGACACACAGAATGTCTCCGTGTCCATGTTTAACCTGATGTCATGAGGCTTCATGGGGTCTGGCATTAATGCTGAGCACTTCCAGAGCACAGCCCTCTTGACTGTATCCCACGGAGCTGTTCCCTCTGCTGGCTCTGTCCTGCCAGTGGGACAGGATCTTCCCTGAGATGATCATTGTGTTGTCTGGGACATTGTCTGTAAAGTGGGATTCTGTGAGTGTGACTATGTTCGATTGTTGCTCGATTAGTCTGTGAGGAATATACTACAGGGCAGTTTTAAGTGTTATACAAGAAAGAGTTAACACCTCTTGATTTCTTTCAATTTTAAAATCAAGCGGAACTAAATTTAGTTCTCGTTTGCTTCAATAATCAGAGTACACACCCGATTATTTCTCAATTCAGTGACTGCAGTAACCAGCTGAGTCACCTTCCCAACACACTGCCCAGCCAAATACATTGAAAACGGCTTCGGAAAGGCCTGAATTCAAATATGGGAATAAAAGAGAATGGGAACACTGGTGTTAAAAAAGTGTGAAAATATTTAAAACATATCCACTGAGAGTCATAAAGATAACTGTACGTGACACAACAGTGCCACCTAACATTGTTGATCATCTTTCCAGGTTTATGCATGAAAAAGTTGGGAATGTTCTTGAAACAAAAGAAGATGTAGATTGTTGCTAGAACCTTCATTGCAGTTTTTCCTGTGCAATACTTAGTTTTTATCTCAGGGAAACAAATGGCAACAAATCGATCAAAGGAAATAGTAATGGTGAACCACGCAGAACAATCAAAGGTCAAATGGATGAGGACATAGAGAGCACCACAAACAGGAGTGATTTGCAGAAAACACAGTGGATAATAATAATGTTGAAACTGGTGAAGGATGAGATAAAAAAAACGATGAACAGTAGATCTGACGCTGTCATGGCCACCAGATAGTGAGTGCTGCATGGAGAAAGGCCACATTTGCCCCGAGCTAAGATTGTAATCACTGCTAGACTTATTGTAAGAGAAAGGAAAAAAAGAGTCTTGAAGTTAATACTCAAACATTCTCTGTGCCTGAGCCCAGACTGTAGGTAATGACACAAAGATAATGGTTGTTACATGTCATATGAAGTTTAAAGAATCTGAACCACAGCAGCAAACTCTCTCTAAATGAATCATTTGCACATTTAAAGGACATAGGGAAGAACATGAGTAGCAGATTACTCACAGAAAAACGGTCATATACTCAAGGTGGTTTTGGGTCAGCAGCAGTTGATTTCACCTGCTTTCCAGGTTACTCTGACTAACTGGCATTACCCATAAGCCCACAGCACCCACACAAACACACCTGGGATCAGGAAAACAAGGAATATGACACACCTAATATGGACATTGATTGCAAAATTTCTGTATTTGGTTTTGGAGTCTCCATAGTTCAATTTGCTATCAGACTTCTTTTCCCACACTGTATGAACTACAGTACAGGGCATTGAATCACCCCACAGTATCCAGGAAGGGATGGTCGCTACGATAACGATGAGCAAATGATAGGGCATTGAGTCCTTTTCTCATGAAGGTATTCAGCAGTGGATCCATCATCATGTGCCAGATTGGATATCCACCTCAATCAGAAAAACTTCAACGTTTGATACGACTCCTTCTACCTGTCCAAGATGGAACAGCACAGCCCTCACACAAATAAAATCTGAATCCCCACAACACTGGTCATGGTAACGCTCTGGGGTAGAAAGCAGACGTTTTATCTGGGTTGAAGCAAAGTTTGCTGCCTGATATCCAGGCTCACGCTCCCAAGCTCCTCTTCTCATCTCTCTCCTTGTGAATGGAGATTCCCTCTCCCAGATTGGGAGTGCACGCTGGGGCGAGACAACCCCACAGTTTACCCAGCATTCTCCATGGAGATCACTTGAATTGTACCACAGCTTGGCATTGCAGCCTAATGAATATTGATCGAAATTGATAGCCAAAGGCAAAATAATAATCCCAAATGAAAGCACGTCCATGCAGACCATTATTGTTTGGGGAACATCAAGGGATAACAGCACCTAAGGGCAACTTGGGAAACATCCTGTTGGACAAAATGTTTTAGCCTTTTTTGACGAGCTGCTGCCACGATACTCCAGATCTCAGTGTTTGTCCGATGAGACACTGCACCACGGCACGCTGCATCATTTTACAAATGGCACATTGCACACGTCTTTCTGACAATTCAATAATTCAACAATACACATCATAGTTGGATCCCTGTGCTCAACATTCCTCCCAGTGATCTGTCCTCACAAATACTATGCCCCCAAACATCCACAGACTGACGAAAACTCACAAGATGGTTAACATCATCCGTGCTGACCATTACTTATCCCCGCTAATGACCTGACCTGATAGAGCATGGCACTGGAAAAGGTATAGCAGGTCAGGCAGCATCCCACGAACAAGAGAGTCGACATTTCGGGCAGGAGATTCCCCCCCACCCCACCCCCAGCCAACGGTGGTACAGCACAGCCCTCAGACAAATAAAATCTGAATCCATCTATTGGTCACTGTAACTGTCCTGAAGAAGAGTCCTGCCTGAAACCTTGACTATCTTCCTCCTGAGATGCTGCCTGACCTGCTGTGCCTTTTCCAGCACCATGCTCTATCTGCAGCCCCCACTGTCTCCTCATTCCTAATGACCTGCTGAACCCACCCATTGCCCTGTTGTATCTGGGCTCCCATTTGGAGTGAGCTGCCTGAACAAGATCCACCCACACAATCCCTTTCCATCAAGGAATGGGAAACACCAGGTGTCACTGCGAGGTGGGTTGTTACAAAACCCGTCTGACCGATAGCAGGCTGTGAACTACCACAGAGAGAGGGTGGTCTTCTGAAACCCTTTCTAGACCAGCCGGGGCCATCAATGTGACCTCAGTGTCAACCCATTCTGGAAAGACAAATAAGAGCAGGACTTAGACACTCATAGTAATGTCTTGGGGTTTTGTTGCTGAACAAAGAGACCTTGGAGTGCAGGTTCATAGTTCCTTGAAAGTCGAGTCACAGGCAGGTTGGATAGTGAAGAAGGCATTTGGTATACTTTCCTTTATTGGTCAGTGCATTGACTATAATAGTTGATAGGTCATGTGACATCTGTACAGGGCATTGGTTAGGCCACTTTTGGAATACTGTGTGCAAATCTGGTCTCCTTCCTATCGGAAGGATGTTATGAAACTTGAAAGGGTTCAGAAAAGATTTACAAGCATGTTGCCATGGTTCGAAGATTTGAGCTGTAGGCAGAGGCTGAACAGGCTGGGGCTGTTTTCCCTGAGTGTTGGAGGCTGAGGGAAGACCTTATCGAGGTTTATTAAATCATGAGGGGCATGAATAGGACAAATAGACAAGGACTTTACCTGGGCTCGGGGGAGAAATTTAAAAGAGACCTAAGGGGCAACTTGTTCATGCAGAGAGTGGTGCAAGTATGGAATGAGCTAACAGAGGAAGTGGTGGCGGCTGGGACAATTGCAACATTTAAGAGGCATCCAGAAGGGTATACAAACAATAAGGGTTTAGTGCTGGCAAATGGGATGTGATTAACTGAGGATACCTGGATGAGTTGGACCAAAGGGACTGTTTCTGTATTGTACATCTCTATGATTCTAGATCTCTCTCTCCGACTCTCCCTCTCTCTCTCCCCCTCTCTCTCTCCCTCTAACACACGCTCTCACACACAGACAAGATATGCATCACACACATGTAAATAATGTTTCCGCCTTTCTATGTGATACTTTCCTTTGCGTGGGAAAAACAATTTACTCTGCTCATCTAGATTTCCTTCAAACAATGTACTAAGTGAAGTCACGAACCTATCTCAATCAGGATCAGATTGGGTGATCTCACAATCGTTCAGATAGGATTCAAGTTCATGGAGTTGACAGCCCTCACTCAGTCTGTCTGTGTTGCCATTTTCAAGGGACCAAATACAGACAAATTAATATGACGCTCAATGATAAATAATAAAACTTAAACTTTTATTTCATAATTGGGACAGAAATATCAAGTTGGATTCTAAATCAGCCAAGAGGCCAGCCATCGAACTGGCTCATATTCAGACACTTCCCAACTCTTATCGTGGACCCGGGTCAAATCCTATCAATGACAGATGTCAGAACTTCAATTTAATAAACATGTGGAATTATGACTCTAATGTTGGTCATGAAACCCTTGTCAATTGTTGTTAAAACCTATCTGGTTCTCTAATGCCCTTTAGGGATTAGGGCTGTCCTTGTCTTGTCTGGGCTACACGTGACACCAGACCCACAGCAATTGGTGTGGTTGGTGGAGGTCAGCCATCTAAGCTCCAGGCCCTCACAGCAGGAGGTCCTCAAGATTGTGTCCTAGCCCTAACTATCTTTAGTGACTGTATAACTGACCTTCCCTCAGGCAGAATGTCATGGGTCCGAGGGTTCGCTAATACTCACACAATGTTCAGCAGCATTCTTCCTTCCTCAGATACTGAAGCACTCCATGTGGCTCTGCAGCAAGATCCTGGCAACTTCAGCTCCTCGGAAACAGCATTAGGGAACTGGAGCCGGAGCTGGATGAACTTCAGATCATTCGGGAGACTGAGGGAGTAATTGAGAGGAGTTACAGGGAGGGAGTCACACCTCAGGTACAGGGGAAAGGTAGATGGATTACAGTCAGGGGGCAGAAAGGGAACCTGCAGACAGTGCAGGGACCCCCTGTGGCTGTTCCCCTCATTAACAACATACTGATTTCGATACTGTTGGGAGGGATGGCTTACCAGGGGTAAGCCATGGGGTACAGGTCTCTGGCACAGAGTCTGTCCCTGTTGCTCAGAAAGGAAGGGGAAAGAGAAGCAGAGAATTAGTCATTGGGAACTCAACAGTTTGGGGGAACAGATAGGAGGTTCTGTGGAAACGAGAGAGAATCACATTTGATTTAGTTGCCTCCTAGGTGCCAGGCTCCGTGATGTCTCGGATCGTGTTTTCGGGATCCGTGAGGGGGAGGGGGAGCAGCCCCAAGTCATAGTCCGCATAAGCACCAACGACATAGGTAGGAAAAGGGATGGGGATTTAAGGCTGAAATTCAGGGAGTTAGGTTGAAGCTTAGTGCTAGAACAAACAGAGATGTCATCTCCAGTTTGTTACCCATGCCACATGCTAGCAAAGAATAGAAAAGAGTTGAACATGTGGCTACAGGGATGGTGCAGGAGGGAGGGATTTAGATACCTGGATAATTGGGGCTTATTCTGGGGTAGGTGGGTCCTGTACAAACAGGATGGTCTACACCTAAACCACAGGGGTACACTGTCCTGGGGAGGAGGTTTGCTAATGCTCTTCGGGAGGGTCTAACCTAATTCAGCAGGGGGATGGGAACCTGAATTGTAGCTCCAGTGTCCAGGAGGGCGAGAATAGTGAGGTCAGAAATAAGGTTTCAAGGTGGCAGGAATGCATCGGCAGGCAGGAAGGTGGTTTCAAGTGTGTCCACTTCAACGTCAGGAGCATCCGGAATAAGGTGGGTGACCTTGCAGCATGGGTTGGTATCTGGGCGTCGATGTTTTGGCAATTTCAGAGACATGGATGGAGCAGGGACAGGAATTGTTGTTGCAGGTTCCGGGGTTTAGATGTTTCAGTAAGAACAGGGAAAGTGGTAAAAGAGGGGGAGGTGTGGCTATGTTAGACAAGGACAGTATTATGGTGGCAGAAAGGACATTTGATGAGGACTTGTGTACTGAGGTCGAATGGGCTGAGGTTAAAAACAGGAAAGAAGAGATCCCCCTTTTGGGAGTTTTCCATAAGCTTCCAAAAAGTTCCAGAGATGTAGAGGAAAGGATTGCAAAGATGATTCTGGATAGGATAGAAAGTAACAGGGTCGTTGCTATGGGGGCTTTTGACTTTCCAAATATTGACTGGAAACATTGTCGTTCGAGTACTTTAGATGGGTCAGTTTTTGTCCAATGTGTGATTAGATTAGATTAGATTAGATTAGATTACTTACAGTGTGGAAACAGGCCCTTCGGCCCAACAAGTCCACACCGACCCGCTGAAGTGCACCCACCCATACTCATTCCCCTACATTTACCCCTGCATCTAACACTACGGGCAATTTAGCATGGCCAATTTACCTAACCTGCACATTTTTGGACTGTGGGAGGAAACCGGAGCACCCGGAGGAAACCCACGCAGACACGGGGAGAATGTGCAAACTCCAAAGGAAAGCATGTTGCAGGAGCATTTCCTGACACAGTATATAGACAGGCCAACAAGGGGCGAGGCCACATTGGATTTGGTACTGGGTAATAAACCCGTCCAGGTTTTGATTTGGAGGTAGTTGAGCACCTTGGTGATAGTGACCACAATTAGGTTATGTTTACTTTAGTGATGGAAAGGGACAGGGATATATCGCAGGGAAAGTGATATCGTTGGGGGAAAGGCAATTACGATGTGATTTGGCAAGATTTAGGATGCATAGGATGGGAAGGAAACTGCAGAGGATGGACACAATTGAAATGTGGAGCTTTTTCATGGAACAGCTACTGTGTGTCCTTGATAAGTATGTACCTGTCAGGCAGGGAGGAAGAGGTTGCGCGAGGGAACCGTGATTTACTAAAGAAGTTGTATCTGTTGTCAAGAGGAAGAAGGAGGCTTATGCAAAGATGAGACGTGAAGGGTCAGTTAAGGTGCTTGAGAGTTACAAGTTAGCCAGGAAGGACCAAAAGAGAGAGCTAAGAAGAGCCAGGAGGGGACATGAGTAACCTTTGGCAAGTAGGATCAAGCAAAACCTTAAAGCTTTCTATCGGTATATCAGGAAAAGAAGAATGATTGCAGTAAGATTAAGACCAGTCAAGGACATTAATGGGAAGATATGTGTGAAGTCTGAGGAGTTAGGAGATGCACTAAATGAATATTTTTCATCAGTATTCATATTGGAAAAAGGCAATGTTGTTGAGGAGAATACTGAGGTACAAACTATTAGACTTGATGGGATTGAGGTTCATAAGGAGGAATTCCTTATGAACCTCAATTATGTTAGCAATTGAATAAGGAGGAACCTCAATTGTGTTAGCAATTCTGGTAAGTGTGAAAATAGATATGTCCCCTGGGTCAGACGGGATTTATCCTAGGACTCTCTGGAAAGCCAGTGAGGAGATCGCAGTGCCTTTGGCTTTGATTTTTATGCTGTCATTGTCTTCAGGAATAGTGCCAGAAGACTGAGGGATAGTAAATGTCTCCTTGTTCAAGAAGGGGAGTAGAGACAACCCTGGTAATTATAGACCAGTGAGCCTTACTTTGATTGTGGATAAAGTGTTGGATAAGGTGATAGGAGTTAGGATTTATAATCATCCAGAAAGGACAAAGTTGATTAGGGATAGTCAACATGGTTTTGTGAAGGGTAGGTCGTGCCTCACAAATCTTATTGAGTTCTTTGAGAAGATGAAAAACAGGTGGATGAGGGTAAGGTGGTTGATGTGGTGTATGTGGATTTCAGTCAGGTATTTGATAAGGTTCTCCACGGTATGTTATTGCATAAAATACAGAGACATGGGATTGAGGGTGATTTAGCCTTTCTGCCTCAGAAATTGGTGAGCTGTAAGAAGACAGAGGGTGGTGGTTGATGGGAAATGTTTAACGGGGAGTTACTAGTGGTGTACCGCAAGGATTTGTTTTGGGTCTACTGCTTGTCATTTTTATAAATGACATGGATGAGGATATAGAAGGATGTGTTTGTTAAATTTGCGGATGACACGAAGGTCAGTGGAGTTGTAGGTAGTGTGGAAAGATGCTGCAGGTTACAGAGGGACATAGGTGAGCTGCAGAGCTGGAAAATAGAGTTTAATGCAGAAAAGTGTGAGGTGATTCACTTTGGAAGGAGGAACAGGAATACGGAGTACTGGGTTAATGGCAAGATTCTTGGTAGTGTGGTGAGCAGAGAGATCTCAGTGTCTTAGATTACTTACAGTTGGAAACAGGCCCTTCAGCCCAACAAGTCCACACCGGGCCGCCGAAGCGCAACCCACCCAGACCCATTCCCCTACATTTATCCCTTCACCTAACACTATGGGCAATTTAGCATGGAGAAAGTGAGGACTGCCGATGCTGGAGATCAGAGCTGAAAAAGCGCAGCAGGTCAGGCAGCATCAAAATCAACGTTTCGGGCATAAGCCCTTCTTCAGGCGATTTAGCGTGGCCAATTCACCTAACCGGCACATTTTTGGACTGTGGGAGGAAACCGGAGCAAACCCAGGGAGAATGTGTAAACTCCACACAGTCAGTCGCCAGAGGCAGGAATTGAACCCAGGTCTCTGCTGCTGTGAGGCAGCAGTGCTAACCACTGTGCCACCGTATCACCATGTCTATACACATAGATCCCAGAAAGTTGCGACCCAGGCTGATAGGGTTGTTAAGAAGGTGTACAGTGTGTTAGCTTCTATGAGTAGAGGATTTGAGCTTCAGAGACATGAGGTCATGTTGCAGCTGTACAAAACACTGGTGCGGCCGCACTTGAAATGTGGTACAGTTCTGGTCGCCATATTATAGGAAGGATGTGGAAGCATTGGAAAGGGTGCAGAGGAGATTTCCCAGGATGTTGCCTGGTATGGAGGGAAGGACTTATGAGGAAAGGCTCAGGGACTTGAAGCTGTTTTTTGTTAGAGAGATGAAGGTTGAGAGGTGACTTTATAGAAACATACAAGATGATCAGAGGATTAGACAGGGTGGGCAGTGAGAGCCCTTTTCCTCAGATGGAGATGGCTAGCATGAGGGGACAGAGCTTTAAATTGAGGGGTGATAGATAGAGGACAGATGTCAGAGGTAGTTTCCTTACTCAGAGAGTAGTAAGGGCATGGAACGCCCTACCTGCAACAGTAGTAGACTTGCCAACTTTGACAGCATTTAAATGGTCATTGGATAAACATATGGATGATAACGAAGTCATGTAGGTTAGATGGGCTTGAGATTGGTTTCACAAGTCGACGCAACGTCGAGGGCCGAAGGGCCTGTACTGCGCTGTCATGTTCTATGTTCTATGTTCCAGGCCTGGGCTGACAAATGGCAATTAACATGCGTGCCACACAAATACAAAACAATTATCACCTCCAAGAAGAGATCACATCGATAACGCCTTGTGACATTCAAGGCTTTGCTGTTGCTGAATCCCCCACAATCAACAAGCTGGGAGTTCCCATTGAGCTGAAAATGAAATGGATTTACAATGTAAGTACTGTGGCTACAAGAGCAGCTCAGGGGGCAGGAACACTGCAGTGAGGGATGTACCTCATGGCTCCAAAAGCCTCTCCACCATCTCCAAGGCACACGTCAGGAGTGTAATGGAATACTCCCCACTTGCCTGGATGGAAATATCTCCAAGATCCCTCAAGAAATGGGATCCCAGCATGACCAAGCAGCCATATAAAAGCACAATGTTGCAGACACTCAAAATCCGAAATGAAATCAGAAAGTGCTGGAGAAATTCAGCAAATCTGGCAACACCTGTGGAGAGAAATATAGAGTTAACCTTTTGAGTCCAATATAAGACTTCTTCAGAACAGTGCTGATCAGGAGTCATGTCAGACTAGAAACATTCATTCACTTTCTCTCTTCACAGGTACACCAGGCCTGCTGAGTTTCTCCAACATTTTCTCTTCTATGACAAAGTAACCAGTTTGATTAGCACCGCATTTACAAACATTCAGTCCATCCACCACCGGTGTTCAGTAGCAGCACTGAGTATCATTGACAATACACACTGCAGAGACTCACCAATGCTACGTAGACATCATCTTCAACATCTATGACCACTACCTTCCTAAAGACAAAGGCAGTAGATGTATGAGAACACCATGACCTGGATGTTCCCTTCCAAGCCATTCACCATCCTGACTTGGATATATATTCCTTCAGTAAAGTCCCTGAAGTCCCAGTGGACCATAGGGCTGCTCTCTCATTAGTGAGAAACAGCTGGCCATGAGTTTAACCTGAGGGTCACCGTGCCTCAGGGGAACGGTGAGGTTGGGAAGGTAGGACCTTCATGATGATCTCAGCCAGTGTGGGGATTGAACCTGTGCTGTTAACATAGAACATACTATAATACCGCATAGTACAGGCCCTTCAGCCCTCGATGTTGTGCCGACCATTTATCTGACTCTATTGCTCTCTTCTCTATGTGCCTATCCAAGAGTCGCTTAAATTGCACAAAATACGGAGGCATGGGATTGAGGGTGTTTCAGCAGTTTGGATCAGACATTGGCCAGTTGAAAGAAGACAGAGGGTGGAGGCTGATGGGAAATGTTCACCCTGGAGTTCGTTATGAGTGGTGTATCGCAAGGATTTGTTTTGTGTCCACTGCTATTTATCATTTTTATAAATGACCTGGATGAGGGGTAGAAAGAGGGTTCGTAAATTTGCAGATGACACTAAGGTCGGTGGAGTTGTGAATAGTGCTGAAGGATATTGCAGCTAACAGAGGGACAAAGATAAGCTGCAGAGCTAGGCTGCAAAGTGGAAAATGAATTTTAATGTGGAAAAGTGTGAGGTGATTTACTTTGGAAGGAGGAACAGGAATACAGAGTACTGGGTTAATGATAAGATTCTTGTTAGTGTAGATGAGCAGAGAGATCTTGATGTCCATGTACATAGATCCCTGAAAGTTGCCACCCAGGCTGTTGAAGTTGAGGCTGTTTCTGTTCGAGAGAAGAAGGCTGAGAGGTGACTTAATTGAGACATAAAAGATAATCAGAGGGTTAGATAGGGTGGACAGTGAGAGGTTTTTTCCTCAAATGGTGTTGGCTGGCACAAGGGGACATAGCTTTAAATTGAGGGGTGATATATATAGGACAGATGTCAGGGGTAGTTTCTTTACACAGACAGTAGTAAGGGCATGGAACACTCTGCCTGCAACATTAGTAGACTCGCCAACTTTAAGGGCATTAAATGGTCATTAGATAAACATGTGGATAAAAATGGAATAGTGCAGGATAGATAGGCTTCAGATTGGTTCCACAGGCCAGCATAACATCAGCGGCCGAAGGGCCTGTACTGCGTTGTAATGTTCTATGTTCCAAGATCTAAATGTCCCTAATGTATCTGACTCTACTCCCACTGCTGGCAGTACATTCCACACACTCACCACTGTCTATGTTAAGAATCTGCCTCTGACATCTCACCTAAACCTCCCTCTAATCACCTTAAAATTATGGTCCCCCCATGATGACCATTTCCGCCCAAGGCAAAAGTTTCTGTCTATTCCTTCTATCTGTGCCTTTCATCATCCTGTACACCTCTACCAAGTCAGCTCTCAGCGTTCTTCACTCCAGTGGGAAAAGCCTTAGCTCCCTCAACCTTTCTTCAAAAACATGCCCTCCTGTCCAGGCAGTATCCTGGTAAATTCCCTCTGCACCCTCTTGAAAGCTCCCACATCCTTTTTATAATGAGGCAACCAGAACTGAACACAATATTCCAAGTATGGTCTAACCAGGGCTCTGTAGAGCTGTAGCATAACCTCACGGCTCTTAAACTCCATCCCTCTGCTAATGAAAACAAACACACCATACATCGTCTTAACAATTGTGGGAGGGGTGGAGGGGATGACTTTGAGGGATCGAGAGACATGGAAACCCAAGATCCCTCTGTCCCTCCATACTGCCAAGAATCCTGCCTTTAACCCTGCATTCTGCATTCCAATTTGACCTCCCAAAATGAATCACTTCACAGTTTTCCAGGTTCAACTCCATTTGACATTTATCAGCCCAGTTCTGCATCCTGAAAAATGTGCTGCTGGAAAAGCGCAGCAGGTCAGGCAGCATCCAACGAGCAGGAGAATCGACGTTTTGGGCATAAGCCCTTCATCAGGAATTCTCCTGCTCCTTAGATTCTGCCTGACCTGCTGCGCTTTTCCAGCAATACATTTTTCAGCTCTGATCTCCAGCATCTGCAGTCCTCACTTTCTCCCAGTTCTGCATCCTGTCAATGTCCCGTTGTAACCTACAGCAGTCCTCCACACTATCCACCACCCCACCAAACTTCATCTCATCGACAAACTTACTAAACAACCTTCCACTTCCTCATCCAGGTCATTTATAAAAATCACAAAGAGCAGAGGTCCCAGAACCGATCTCTGTACAACATCACTGATCACCAAGCTCCAGCCTGAATACTTTCCATCTATACCAGCCTCTGTCTTCTATGGACCAGCCTTTTCTGTATTCAGACAGCCAAATTTCCCTGTATCCTATGCCTCCTGACTTTGTAAATGAGCCTATCATGGGGAACCTTATCAAATGCCTTGCTAAAATCCATGTGCACCACATCCACTGCTCGACTTTCCTCAATGTGTTTTGTCACATCTTCAAAGGATTCAATAAGGTTTGTGAGGCATGACATGCCCCTCACAAAGCCATGCTGACTATCTCTAACCAAGCTATGGTTTTCCAATTAATCATAAATCCTGTCTCTCAGAATCCTCTCCAATAATTTGCCCAACACAAACATAAAACTGACTGGTCTGTAATTCCCAAGATTTCATGCTGTCCTCACAAACGTAAAGTTCCCTCTCAGTAGTGAATATTGAAGGAAATTATTCATTGAGGACCGACACTACCTCCTCCGACACCAGACACAAATTCCCTGCACTCTCCCTGATCGGCCCTACCCTCACTCTGGTCATCCTCTTGTTCCTCACATAAGTGTGCAACACCTTGGGGTTTTCCTACATCCCACCTCCTTTAGCCTTTTCATGCCCCCTCATGGCTGTCATCAGTCCATTCTTCACCAAGGCCTACATCCTGCCTACAACAGTTAAAGACTCACCAGCCTTAAGGACATTTGATTGGTGATTGGATAAACATATGGATGAAAATGGAATAGTGTCAGACAGATGGGCTTCAAATTTTTTCCACAGGTCAGCGCAACATCGAGGGCCGAAGGGCCTGTTCTGCACTCTAATGTTCCATCCTCTATTTTAGTGACCAGTTGATCACTAAAAGGCTGAAGGGTGAGAACAAAGGAGAGACCCGCAGAGACCCAGAGATGGAGAGCAGAAGGAAGACTGAGATTCTGCTCTTCACCATCTCTGGGAGCTTCACCCTCCCGTGGTTCATCAATGTTGTAGATTTCTGAGATTATGTCATTCGAGGCATCAATCCTGATGATTACCCACCGTTTCTGTTAGTGTTCAGTGTTGTTGGTTATATGCTGCAGAGGTTACGTTGTTGTACAAACAGATTTATTTATGCAGCAACGCTGTCTACATTCAGAGGGAAGATCAGTAACACAGTAAAACCTCTGGCTACACAAATTCATTACCTTCTGAATAAATAAAACTCTTCATTGAAGCCAAACGGATGGCCCCATTGTTCCCAGACTGTGGAATGATATTTTTCATTGACCCGTGGGATATGGGCAGCACTGGCTGGGCCAGTGTTTTTTGCCCGTCCCTAGTTGCGCCTTGAGAAGGTGATGGCGAGCTGTCTTCTCGAACTCACTGCATTCCGTGTGATGTAGGTAGACCCACAATGTGCCCCTTAGGGAGGGAGTTCCAGGACTTTGACCTAATGACACTGAAGGAACGGCGATATGTTTCCAAGTCAGGATTGTGAGTGGTTTGGAGGGGAACTCGTAGGGGGTGGTGTTCCCATGTATCTGCTGCCCTTGTCCTTCTAGATGGAAGTGGTTGGGGGTTTGGAAGGTGCTGGCTGAGGATCATAGGTGAATTTCTGGAGAAATCCTGTGGCTGGTACACACTGCTGTCATGGAGCGTCAGTGGTGGAGAGAGTGGATGCTTGTGGATGTGGTGCCAATCAAACCAAGACCACTTTGTCCTGGCTGGTGTTGAGCTCTTGAGTGTTGTTGGAGCTGCCCCCATCCAGGCAAATGGGGGGTTATTCCATCACATTCCTGACAGAGAGTCCCTGTCCCAGTGCGGGATCCTGCTGATTCCCCATCGGAGCACAACCCAGTGGAATTGTCAGGGACAATGGCCTTTCCCACTGTGGAATTCCTGTCAGCTTGAAACCCTGTCTAAATCTCCATCAAAATCAAATCCTTTGGAGTGTTCCGCTGTAATTAGATAGAATAGTTCATCAGAAAATGGTTGTCTATTAAATACGTGGTCTCCCTTTTAGATTAGATTACTTAGATTAGATTACTTACAGTGTGGAAACAGGCCCTTCGGCCCAACAAGTCCACACCGACCCGCCGAAGCGTAACCCACCCAGACCCATTCTCCTACATTTACCCCTTCACCTAACACTACGGGCAATTTAGCATGGCCAATTCACCTAACCCCTGCACATTTTTGGATTGTAGGAGGAAACCGGAGCACCCGGAGGAAACCCACGCAGACACGGGGAGAATGTGCAAACTCCACACAGAGAGTCGCCTGAGGCGGGAATTGAACCCGGGTCTCTGGCGCTGTGAAGCAGCAGTGCTAACCACTGTGCTACCGTGCCGCCCTTCTCAGCAACAATTTAACAGACCCCCATACTCCTGCCACAAACAGCCACCTAAGAGCTGTCTCAATGTGAGAAATTGTGGCAGGTGATCACATGACATCATCAGACCCCCACCCACCAAACATTTAATTATGCAGCAACTTTGTCTCGGTTCAGAGTGAAGTTCAGGAACACAGTAAATACGGATAGACTTTACACCTATTGTTAGAAAAGCTGAGCTATTTTGAGAATGAAATTAAAAAGAACTTCTGGGGTTTACATTTCAAAGAACAGAAACCAGCAAATCCCATTCTAAAAGTTGAAAGATTTAATTTAAAATTGTTGAATGTATCACATCCCCATGACACTGGACTCCTTTGTTTATAAATTCTGATATTAAAATCCACAACAACCTGATGAAGGAGCAACGCTCTGAAAGCTAGTGTTTCCAAATCGGCCTGTTGGACTATAACCTGGTGTTGTGTGATTTTTAACTTTGTCCTTTCTAGACAGACTGAGCCTTGGATTTGTATCTGGATACCTTCAGTTCACCGTTACCTGAGTGAAACGATCAGAAGTTATTGTGTTACTGCTGAACCACAGCAAACACTGGGACAGAAAGAAATATCAGTCCATCTTTATGAATGAGCTTTGTTTCAGATGTCAAAGATTACACAGGAATTTAAAAATAATGTTGCAGAAGATTTCCCCTCGCGCAAGAATCCAGTTGTATCCCTTGGACATGAACCAGTGTTTGTATCTGGTTTAGGTCAGGAGAAGCCAGCGTACTCGTACGAAGTAACAATCCCAGGCTCAGTCTGTCCAGAGAGGAGAAGGTAATAAACAGCTCACAGGAACAGGGGAAATGTACAGTGCAGGAGGAGGCCTTTCAGCCCAATGCCTTGGTACTAACGGAAAGCAGGGCGCCAGTCTCACCCACTTCCCAGCTGTTGGGATGGAGCCTGTAAAGTTATGACCCTTAGGCTCCTATCCAAGATTTTATTTAAACTTCGTGAAGGTCTTGTTAGCTTTGAAGCAGTGAGTACCAAACACTTACTCCCTGTGAGGTGAATAATCATTTTCAACTGCCTTCTAATATTTACATCTCAGGCCCATTGTTACTGAGCCCCCTGCTAACAGAGATTAACCCGTCATCATGGAAACCAACCGAGTCGCTCCGTGCTAAACTATTTCCCTTTAAATCCATTCTTCCTGAAGTAAAGATCCAAAACTCTGCAGTGTTTCCTCTGTGCCATCTCACCAAAACACTGTTCAGTTGTAGGAACTCTCAACTCCAGCTAATCTCCAACCTCATCAAGCAAAGGCTTTTCTTTCTCCTTTCTAACCGTTTGCTGTGCCTGTGTGAGAACTATTTTTTATTTGTATAGATCACCCAGACTGCCCTGTATCACAACATTCTCCAACTATCTTCAGTTAATGAATATTTCACTTTTCCATGCAGTATACCAGATGGACGATATACAGTCGTATACTCATACCATCTGCCATTTATGTTGTTCACTCACCTTAACACCGTGTTCCCTTTGCAGACTCTTACTGTCCAACTCATTCATTTCCTTTTTGACTTTGTATTAGTGTGAGTACAGTTTGTAAATATGAAGGGCCCAGCACTGATCTCTGACACTCTCCTTGTTATAGTTTGATGACCTGAAACTGACCCATTCTTTCCTGAATCTGTTTCTCGTCATGATTTAATTCTCACTCTAAACTAAAGTAAGAACCCCATCACCATGTGTTCTCATATTGGGTTGTAACATTATTTCTGGAATATTATACACTCCTTTAGAAATGTAAACCTGCTGCATCTGCTGACTGCCCTTTATCCATCCTGCTTGATTTATCCCCATAGGATACGGGCTAATGGTCATCATGCTGTATTTTTCATCAAACACTGATCACTTTGCTTCATTTCAACATATTCTGCCCCAACCTCCTCAAAGGGCATTTCAGCAATGTTTTCCCCATGATAAATGTTAGACTAACATATGGATTATTTGCTGCTTTCTGTTTTCCATCGTGGGGTTGAGGAGGAGAGTCGTCCACTGTAATCTCAGTCAGTGACAGGGATTGAATCTCAGTCAGTGACAGGGATTGAATCTCAGTCAGTGACAGGGATTGAATCTCAGTCAGTGACAGGGATTGACCCTCAGTCAGTGACAGGGACTGAATCTCAGTCAGTGACAGGGATTGAACCTCAGTCAGTGACAGGGATTGAACCTCAGTCAGTGACAGGGATTGAACCTCAGTCAGTGAAAGGGACTGAACCTCAGTCAGTGACAGGGATTGAACCTCAATCAGTGACAGGGATTGAACCTCAGTTAGTGACAGGGATTGGATCTCAGTTAGTGACAGGGATTGACCCTCAGTCAGTGACAGGGATTGAACCCATGCTGTTGACATCACTGTGCATTTCAAAACAGCTGTCCGCTAACCAACACACTCTCACAGTGAGAATGGAATCAGAAATTGGCATTCCCATCCAACTGGGAAATGGAGGTGAGGCTGGACTACTGCTCAAAGATTAAAGTGGAGATGCTGGTGAACAAAAAGAGGCTGTTGTGGTGTTAGCCCCTGGCAGGTTAAACCGTGAGAACAATTTGACTGGACGGAGGGTAACCACCATCAGGACTGTTACCCCCTGAGAAATGAGCAGGTATCAAACAAAGCCGACAGTTTGAAAAATGTATTCCAAGTACGTTTCATTTTCACAAGTGGAATCCTTCTTATCTGTAATAGAACAGGCCATTCTGAGTGAGACCACAGGTTGGCATTTACTCAGTCTGGGAAGAAAGTTTCAGTTTAATGTGTTTTTTAACCAAAGTCAATATCAAAATGAAGGGAGATTTCATCACCTTCTTCATCTCTTCCCTGAATTTGGTTTTGGGTAGCTGCATAATTACATGTGTTTGTGCAGAAACTCAAATACATTAGAATGTCCCCAGTATCAGTGGCGATGTATGTTGGAGCTGTATAAGCACCTCGGTCATGTACTGTCACTGTCATTTTACTGGTTAAAAAGTTAATGATGGCTGTAAACCACAATAGGACAAAACTGTCTGATAGACTGAACAGTAAAACTATAGATTTCCTACTGAGTTTCATCTCTGTGTCGGTGCTGTTCTCATTGCTGAGATCCCACAATCCCCTGCAGATCTGTTGTCCACTAAAATACACCAGATTGTTAAAGAGTTAAACAGTAATCTCAAACAAAAAGGCAGCCATGCAACTGAAATCCTTTTCACCCAGGAGGCTGCCTCATCTGCTGTTGATGTGTAAAAGGTCACATTGGAGCGACTGCCTCAGGCAACGTTGGAAATTATTCAGCCAGGGTCATATGGAAACCAGCAGGATGTGTTCTGTAAAGCAATCAGGGCAGGGAATGCTGTCATCATCAGAGCAGCAGTTCGCACTGTGCAATAGTCTGTTTTAAATATCTGACAACAGATAATTACAAAATGGTCATTTGTAAAGAAGACAGTCAACAAGACTGACATATCCAATGTGGCAGGAATAAAACACAGGATGACTTTACAAACTGCAGCGTAGGACAGAAATGAATCTGGAACATGATATCTCAAAACGTGATACAATACCGAAAAACAGGACCAGGAAATCTGCAGTTGCCATGGAGAAAATGTACACCGAGATACGTTTGGAATGTCCACACTTTCCATTGGAGAGAATGATAATGGTCAGCAGGTTTGTTGTAAGAGGGAGAGAGAAGAGATAGCAAGTAGGACCTTCATATAAAATAAAATCACTGAAATGTTTGGGGTGTATTGGGTTGTGATATTCCATAGAGTTCACCACAGATTTGTTTTCACATGACAGATCAATGCTCCTGACAATTTGTCTGAGGAAAAGAAATCTTTGAAGATTTAATATATTTGTCCTTTCAACAAACTTTACTTCCTATATATTAGATATAACTTCTTGATAATTGCTGAATATGTGTAGATTCCAGTAAAATGTTCAGTTTAATCACAAACATTACATTAAAGTCTTCAGACTTGATTTTCTTTGCTGATCCTCATCCTAGGGGTGCTGCTCAGTAAATGAGGACTATTCCCGAAATCTGTTCCATGAACACTGTGACGTTCACTGTCCATGAAGAAAATGCATTGCCTTACTGGAAATGTCAAAGGCTGCAATAACAGGGGAATGAATGTTCTTTATCTGGAAAGTGTCCCCCTGTTCTTTTATGAAGAATGAGCAAATTCCCTCAAGTTTTCTAGTTCCAAGTGAAAACATCTGAGATCCTTAAAATCACCTCCTTTATAGATCCGGCCATGTCCCTGAGAGGAAATGAGGGGGTGGAAGGTGACATCACCAGAACAGCTGAAGATGGAGTCACAGGGAGAATGGAATGGAATCCTTACAGGAGTCAGGATGTGAGGAAGTGTATTCCAGGTAACTGTGGGAGTCTGTGCGTTTGGAATGGATATTGACGTACAGCCTTACCCCAGAAAGTGAGGCCAGTGAAAGGGAAACGGTTCCAAATGAGCTGGCCCTGGTGGATGGGAACAGTGGGGGATGGGGACTCTTTCTGAGGCAGAAGCAGAGAACCTTCAGACCATCCTGATGGGAGATGGATGAGCAGAGGGATCATACACCGCTGTCGCACCCCCCACCCCCATGGTGAACAGGAGGCAGCTCGGGCCAAAGGGAAACAAACCCAGCAATTGGCAAACTCACTTCAAGCCCCAGCACTTTCGGATATGTGCAGGAAACAAGGATTTTTTAATTTGTGGATCACTGCGGTATGTTTTGCAGTAAGGATACATGGTACAAGAGGGACAGATTGCACCTTAATAGGTAGGGGACCAGCATTCTGGCAGGCAGGTTTGCCACTGCAACCCAGATGTGTTTAAACTAAGTAGTGGGGGGGGAACAAGCTGGAAATTCAAGAAGAAAGTTAAAGGGAAAGTGAGAATAACAGAAGTTAAGAAAGACAACAGAATCAATGGAGCAGAAAACTCAAGAAGGGATCATACAGTATGGGCAAGTGAAATAGGGGTTGTTAGGAAGGGTGAGGGGAGTAACAAATTAAAACGGTTATATATGAATGCACGAAGCATAAGAAATAAGGTGGGAGAGTTTGAGGCTCAGTTGGAAATTGGCAGGTACGATATTGTGGGGATAGCTGAGATGGGGCTTCAAGAGGCCAGGGCCTGGGAAATGGATATTCAAGGCTATATGTGCTATCGAAAGGTCAGACTAATGGGCAGAGGGGGTGGGGTGGCCCCATTAGTGAGGAATGATATTCAGCTCCTTGCGAGGGGGGGTATAGAATAAGGAGTTATAGAGTCAGTCTGGATAGAGCTGAGAAATTGACAGGGTAGAAAGACCCTAATGGGAGTTAGCTGCAGGCCCCCAAACAGTAGTCTGGATGTAGGGTGTAAGTTGAATAAGGAGTTGAAATTGGCCTGTTGCAAAGTTATGTGGGGGATTTCAACATGCAGGTAGAATGGGAGAATCAGGATGGTACTGGACACCAAGAAAGGGCGCTTGTGGAGTGCCTCCAAGATAGATTCTTATAACAGCTTGTACTGGAGCCTACGAGGGAGAAGGCAATTCTGGATCTGGTGTTGTGCAACAAACTGAATTTGATCAGGGACCTCAAAGTAAAGGAGCCATTAGGAGGTAGTGACCATAATATGGTAAGTTTTAATCTGCAATTTGAGAGGAAGAAGGGAGAATCGGAAGTGTCAGTACTGCAGTTGAACAAAGGGAACTATGGAGCTCTTAGGGAGGAGCTCAATGGTTCAATACCCTAGCAGGGATAGCATTGGAACACCAATGGCAGGTATTTCTGGATATAATGCAAGAGGTGCAGGATCAGTTCATTCCAAAGAAGAAGAAAGATCCTGACGGGAGGCAGGGGCGGCCGTGGCTGATGAGGGAAGTTAAGGACTGGAAAAAAAAGATAAAAGAGAAGAAATGTAGCACAGCAAAGATGAGTGGGAAGCTGGAGGACTAGGAAACTTTTAAAGAGCAACAGAGGATAACTAAAAAGACAATAGGCAGAGAAAAAATGAGGTACAAGGCAAACTGGCCAAAATATAACGGAGAATAGTAAAAGCTTTTTTAGGTATGTGACAAGAAAAAAAAGGTTAAAACTAAAATTGGGCCCTTGAAGACAGAAACAGGTGAATTTATTATGGGGAACAAGGTAATAGCAGAAGAGTTGAATAGGTACTTTGGATCTGTCTTCATTGGGAAGACACAAGCAATCTCCCAGATGTAATAGTGGCTGAAGGACCTGGGGTAATGGATGAACTGAAGGGAATTTATATTCGACAGGAAATGGTGTTGGATAGACTGTTAGGTGTGAAGACTGTTCAGTCCCTGGGACCTGATGGTCTTAAGCAGATGGCTCTAGAAATCATGGATGCGTTGGTAATCATTTTCTAATGTTCTATAGATTCAGGATCAGTTCCTGCGAATTGGAGGGTGGCTAATGTTGCCCCACTTTTCAAGAAAGGAGGGAGAGAGAAAATAAGGAATTATAGACCAGCTAGCTTGACATCAAGGGTGGGAAAGATGCTGGAGTCACTTATAAAAGATGAAATTATGACTCATTTGGATAGCAGTAAGAGGAGAGGTCAGAGTCAGCATGGATTTACAAAGGGGAAATCATGCTTGACTAATCTTCTGGAATATTTTGAGGATGTAACAATGAAGATTGACTGGTAAAGAAGTCATAGTTTGAAAATATTAGGAGGAAGGTATAAAGGAGACATCAGAGGTAGGTTCTTTACGCATAGAGTTGAGAATGCATGGAGTGCGTTGCCAGCTGTGGTGGTGGAAGCAGAGTCATTGGTGACATTTAAGTGACTGCTGGGCATGCACATCGATAGCAGTGAATTGAGGGGTGCATAGGTTAAGGTACTATCTTTAACATTAGGATTAAATCTCGGCACAACATCGTGGGCGAAAGGGCCTGTTCTATGTTCTATGTTCTTAAATGGACAAGGGAGAGCCGGTGGATGTCTTGTACCTGGACTTTCAGAAACCTTTGATAGAGTCCCACATAGGAGATTAGTGAGCAGAATTAGACCACGGTATTGGGGGCAAAATACTGATTTGGACTGAAAATTGGCTGGCTGACAGGAAGCAAAGAGTAGTGATAAACAGGTCCCTTTTCGAATGGCAGGCGGTGAGGTGACCAGTGGGGTACCATAAGGTTCAGTGCTGGGACTGCAGCCGTTCACAATAAACATTAATTATATAGATGAAGGTATTAAATGTAATATTAGCAAATTTGCTGATGACACAAAACTGGGTGGCAAGCTGAGTTGTGAGGAGGATGTTATGAGAATATAGGGTGACTTGGACAGGTGGATGGATGCTTGGCAGATGCAGTTTAACGTGGATAAATGTGTGGTTATTCACTTTGGTGGCAAGAACAGGAAGGCAGATTACTATCTAAATGGAGTCAAGTTAGGTAAAGGGGATGTACAACGAGATCTAGGTGTTCTTGTACATCAGTCAATGAAAGCAAGCATGCAGGTACAGCAGGCAGTGAAGAAAGCTAATAGCATACTGGCCTTCATAACAAGAGGAATTGAGTATCGGAGCAAAGAAGTCCTTCTGCAGCTGTACAGGGCCCTGGTGAGACCACACCTGGAGTATTGTGCGCAGTTTTGGTCTCCAGGTTTGAGGAAGGACATTCTGGCTATTGAGGGAGTGCAGTGTAGGTTCACGAGGTCAATTCCTGGAATGGCGGGACTATCATATGTTGAAAAATTGGAGAGACTGGGCTTTTATACACGAGTTGAGACAGTTGAGAAGGGATCTGATTGAGAAGTATAAGATTATTAAAGGATTGGACACTCTGGAGGCAGGAAGCAAGTTTCTGTCGATGGGTTTGTCCAGAACCAGAGGACACAGTTTAAAAATAAGGAGTAGGCCATTGAGAACAGAGTTGTGGAAAAACTTCTTCACCCAGAAAGTGGTGGATATATGGAATGCTCTGCCCCAGAAGGCAATGGAGGCCAAGTCTCTGGATACTTTCAAGAAAGAGATGGATAGAGCTCTTAAAGACAGTGGAATCAAGGGTTATGGGGATAAGGCAAGAACAGGATACTGACTGTGGATGATCAGCCATGATCATAATGAATCGAGGTGCTGGCTCAAAGGGCAGAATGGCCTACTCCTGCACCTATTGTCTATTGTCTACTGTCTATTGTCTTTTGTAAGTGCGGCTTCCAATTGTTTTCCATTTCAATAAACCACAGTGCTCCCTTGTAATCATTACCCCACCACACTGTGAGCCTTTACCTCCTGCCATGACATTTGCTGGGTCATTTTATGGGACAAAAGCTAAGCTCAGGGCAGTCCCCTTTATTAATGACACATGTTACATCCTCAAAGAAATTCAATGGACACACACAACAATGTCGACTCTGCCAGATTATCTTCAACTGATCAATGTGAGCTGCTGTATTTGGTTGAATAATACCTTCCAGCAGTTTCCCTGTGGTATGTTAAGCTAACCGGCCTGTGCTTCCTGCTTTCTGTCTCCCTTTTTTAATGCAGGGCTTCCACCCGCTACCTTCCAATACACTGGGGCTGAACCATGAATCACCAGGAACAGCAACAGGTTCAAGAATGGGATAGTAAAGCTCTTTCTCTTGCTGGTTCGCCCCATTCTCCATCAGAGTGGATGATTTCCTTAGGAGCTGACAGATTCTGACTGGTGTATGGCCAAGGTAATGGAAGGGAATCTGTCTTGTTGCAGATGGTAGTGGAGAATGGTGACTCTGTACACTTTTCACTGTCCTCATATGTTCCTATACGTGAACACACGTGACAATAGAATTTAATTCTAGTTCTAAACTTAAACCCCAGGGAATCAATTCGGTTAACTAAATAGTTAGAACATCGAACAATACAGTGCAGAGCAGGCCCTTCGGCCCTCGATGTTGCGCCGACCTGTGAACTATTCTCAACTCGTCCCTCTACACTATCCCATCATCATCCATGTGCTTATCCAAGGATTGTTTAAATTTCCCTTATGTGGCTGAGTTAACTACATTGGCAGCCAGGACATTCCACACCCTTACCACTCTCTGAGTAAAGAACCTGCCTCTGACACCTGTCTTAAATCTATCACCCCTCAATTTGTAGTTATGCCCCCTCATACAAGCTGATGTCACCATCCTAGGAAAAAGACTTTCACTTTCTACCCTATCTAATCCTCTCAGCATCTTGTATGTCTCTTTCAAATCCCCTCTTAGCCTTCTTCTTTCCAATGAGAATAGACTCAAGTCTCTCAGCCTCATAAGACCATAAGACCATCCCTCCAGACCAGGCAACATCCTGGTAAATCTCCTCTGCATGTTTTCCAACGCTTCCACATCCTTTGTGAATTATGGCAACCAGAACTTTATGCAATACACACACAAACACACACACAATCTGAAATAAACTGTCTGAATTTTCTGGCAGCCAAAAGCTTGTCTGTCAACATGTTTTGTTCCGATGTGTTTCAGAATTAATCAAGGGGACTTTGACTCCGATGGCTGGGTCAGAATTTACTGTGGTAGCTGCGGTAGATTATGGCGGTAGCTGCTTTCTTGTGCCACTACAGGCCTGATGATGTGGGAACAATTGGTCAGTGGGGTGAAGGGAATGGGTGGAGAGGGGTGTTCTAGGATTGTGACAGAGGGACACCGAAGGAATTGCCCTATTCAAATGGTTATTCTGTCTTGGAGAGAGGTAGAGAGATAACTGATGGTGAGTTTAACCAAAGTACCACTTTGCCTCTCTACATCTCACACCAACCGTCCAGCCAACTGTGCTAACTTACCCCCTGCAACAGTGAGGGCTGGTCGGCTGGTTTGTGATGGAGAGTGACACCAACATCCTATATTGGCTTTGGTGCTTGGCAACGAACCTGTCCACTCCTCTCAGCCACTCTAACCTCTCACCCTCACAACACACAGCTTTCCACTCCCTCCACTCCAACCTCAACCTCACTATCAAACCGGCAGACAAGGGAGGCGTGGTGGTAGTTTAGCGCACTGATCTTTACACCGCTGAGGCTAAATGCCAGCTCACGGACACCTCATCCTACTGCCCCTTTGACCATGACCCCACCTCCCACCACCAAACCATCATCTTCCAGATCATCCATAACCTCATCACCTCAGGAGACCACCCATCCACCGCCTCCAACCTCATAATCCCACAACCCCGCACCGCCCGTTTCTACCTCCTGCCCAAAATCCACAAACCCGACTGCCCTGGCCAACGCATTGTCTCAGCCTGCTCCTGCCCCACCGAACTCATCTCTGCATACCTCGACACGGTCCTGTCTCCCTTAGTCCAAGAACTCCCCACCTATGTTCGGGACACCACCCATGCCCTCCACCTCCTCCATCATTTTCGCTACCTAGATTACATTTCCTCCCAAAACGCCATCCCATATTCCCAATTCCTTCGCCTCCGCCGCATCTGCTCCCAGGAGGACCAATTCCACTACCGAACAGCCCATATGGCCTCCTTCTTCAAAGACCACAATTTCCCCTCCGACGTGGTCGACGATGCTCTCCACCGCATCTCCTCCACTTCCTGCACCTCCGCCCGTGAACCCTGCCCCTCCAATCACCACCAGGACAGAACCCCACTGGTCCTCACCTTCCACCCCACCAACCTCCGGATACATCGTATCATCCTCC
The DNA here is from genome assembly GCF_037043375.1 of Chiloscyllium plagiosum. Taxonomy (NCBI): domain Eukaryota; kingdom Metazoa; phylum Chordata; class Chondrichthyes; order Orectolobiformes; family Hemiscylliidae; genus Chiloscyllium; species Chiloscyllium plagiosum. The sequence continues at coordinate 29,381,280 of NW_028270185.1, forward strand.
GTCATTTACGCCACCTCCAAACAGACCCCACCACCAGGGATATATTTCCCTCCCCACCTCTATCAGCGTTCCGAAGAGACCACTCCCTCCGCGACTCCCTCGTCAGGTCCACATCCCCCACCAACCCAACCTCCACTCCCACCACCTTCCCCTGCAACTGCAAAAAATGCAAAACTTGCACTCACACCTCCCCCCTCACCTCCCTCCAAGGCCCCAATGGATCCTTCTATATCCGTCGCAAATTCACCTGCACCTCCACACACATCATTTACTGTATCCACTGCACCCGATGTGGTCTCCTCTACATTGAGGAGTTAGGCCGCCTACTTGCGGAACACTTCAGGGAACACCTCTGGGACACCCGCACCAACCAACCCAACCGCCCCATGGCTGACCACTTTAACTCCCCCTCCCACTCCACCAATGACATTCAGGTCCTTGGCCTCCTCCATCGCCAGACCCTGGCCACACGACGCCTGGAGGAAGAGCGCCTCATCTTCCGCCTAGGAACCCTCCAACCATATGGGATGAATGTAGATTTCTCCAGCTTCCTCATTTCCTCTCCCCCCACCTTATCTCAGTCCCAACCCCCGGATTCAGCACCGCCCTCTTGACCTGCAATCTTCTTCTCGAACTCTCCGCCCCCACCCCCTCTCCAGCCTATCACCCTCATCCTCACCTCCTTCCACCTATCGTATTCCCAACACCCCTCCCCCAAATTCCCTCCCCCTTACCTTTTATCTCAGCCCGCTTGGCACACCAGCCTCATTCCTGAAGAAGGGCTTATGCCTGAAACGTCGATTCTCCTGCTTCTCGGATGCTGCCTGGCCTGCTGTGTTTTTCCAGCACCACATTTTTCAACTCTGGTCTCCAGCATCTGCAGTCCTCACTTTCTCCCTACCACTCTCTAAGTAAGGAAACTACCTCTGACAACTGTCCTTTATCTATCATCCCTCAATTTAAAGCACTGTCCCCTCGTGCTAGCCATCTCCAACCGGGGAAAAAGGCTCTCACTGTCTTCCCGATATAATCCTCTGATCATCTTGTGTGTCTCTTTTAAGTCGCCTCTTAACCCTCTCTCCAACAAAAACAGCCTCAAGTCCCTGAACCTTTCCTCATAAGACCAGCTCCATACCAGGCAATATCCTGGGAAATCTCGTCTGCATCCTTTCCAATGCTTCCATGTCCTTCCCATAATACGGTGACTGGAACTGTACGCAACATTCCAAGTGCGGCCTCACCAGAGTTTTGTACAGCTGCAACATGGCTGTGTGGCTCTGAATCTCAATCCCTCTCCCAATAAAAGCTAAGGCACTGTATACCTTCTTAACAACCCTATTACCCTGGGTGGCACCTTTCAGGGATCTAGGCACATGGACACAGAGATCTCTCTGCTCATCCACACTACCAAGAATCTTCCCATTAATCCAGTACTCTGTGTTCTTGTTGCTCTTTTCAAAGTGAATCACCTCACACTTTCCTGTATTAAGCTCCATTTGCCACCTCTCAGCCCAGTTCTGCAGCTTACCTATGTCCCTCTGTAACCTGCAGCATCTTTCCGCACTGTCCAAAACTCCACCAATCTTAGTATTATCCACAAATTTAATGAATCCATCGTTCTATACTCTCATCCAAGTCATTTATAAAATTGACAAACAGCAGTGGACCCAAAACAGATCCTTGCTGTACACCACTAGTAACTGAACTCCAGGATAAACATTTCCCATCAACTACCACCCTCTGTCTTCTTAGAGCTAGAGAATTTCTGATCACCCTCAAACCCATGCCTTCTTATTTTGTGCAATGGCCTACTGTGGAGACCCTTATCAAATGATTGACTGAAATTCATATACACCACATCAACAGCTTTACCCTCATCCACCTGCCTGGTCACCTTCTCATTAAGGTTCCTGAAGAAGGGCTCATGCCCGAAACGTCGATTCTCATGCTCTTTGGATGCTGCTTGACCTTCTGCGCTTTTCCAGCAACACATTTTCAGTTCTCAATTAGGTTAGTCAGGCACGACCTACCTTTCACAAAACCATATTGACTATCCCTAATCAACTTAGTCATTTCTCGATGATTATAAATTCTAACTCTTCTAGCCTTTGCGAACACTTTATCGACAATCGAAGTAAAGCTTAGTGGCCTATAATTACAGGGTTGTCACTACTCCCCTTCTCGAACAAGGGGACATTTACTATCCTCCAGCCTTCTGGCACTATGCCTGTAGACAATGACAAAATAAAGATCAAAGCCAAAGGCACTGTAATCTCCTCCCTAGCTTTCCAGAGAATCCTCGGATAAATCCCATCTGGCCCAGGGGACATATCTATTTTCACACTTTCCAGAATTGCTAATAGTTTCTCCTTATGAACCTCAATCCCTTCTAGTCTAATAGTTTGTACCTCAGTATTCTCCTTCACAACATTGTCTTTTTCCTGTGTGAATAATGATGAAAAATATTAATTTACTGCTTCTCCCACTTCCTCGGATTCCACGCACAACTTCCCGTTACTGTCCTTGACTGGTCCTAATCTTACTCCAGTATTTTTTTGTTCCTGATATCTCTCTGGAAAACTTTCTCGTTGCCTCGTTCCCATCTGCCAAAGCCTTCTCGTGTCCCCTCCTGGCTCTTCTTAGCTTTCTCTTTAGATCATTCCTGGCTAATTTGTAAATCTCAAGCACCCCAACTGAGCCTTCACATCACATCTTAAGCGTTCTTCTTGTTCTGGACAAGAGATACAACTTCTTTAGTAAACCACGGTTCCCTTCCCTCCCTGCCTGACAGGTACATACTTATCAAGGACATACAGTAGCTGTTCCTTGAACAAGCTCCACATTTCAATTGTGCCCATTCCCTGCAGTTTCCTTCCCATCCTATGCATCTTAACTCTTGCCTAATCGCATCATAATTGCCTTTCCCCCAACTATATCTCTTGCCCTGCAGGATATACTTTTCCATTTCCATCACTGAAGTGAATGTAACCGAATTGTGGTCACTATCACCAAAGTGCTCACCTACCTCTAAATCTAACACCTTACCCAGTTCATTAGCCAGTACCAAATCCAATTGTCCTTGCCTCTTGTTGACCTATTTGCATAATGTGTCAGGAAACCCTCCTGCAGACATTGAACAAAAACTGACCCATCTAAAGTACACAAACTATAGCGTTTCCAGTCAATATTTGGAAAGTGAAAGACATCATAACAATTACCCAGTTATTTTCTCTCCTATCTAGAATTACTCTTGCAATCCTTTACTCTACATCTCTGGAACTTTTTGGAAGCCTTTACAAAACTCCCAACAGGGGAAACCTCTCCTTTCCTGTTTCTAAACTTTGCCTGTTCTACCTCAGGAGATGAGTCCTCATCAAACATCCTTTCTGCCACCTGTAATACTGTCCTTGACTAACAATGCCACACCTCCCCCTCTTTTACTCCCTTCTCTGTTCATACTGAAACATCTAAACCCCGGAACCTGCAACATCATTCCTGTCCCTGCTCTCTGTATGTCTCTGAAATGGCCAGAACATTGAAGTCTTAGGTACCAACCCATGCTGCAAGTTCACCCACCTTATTCCGGATGCTCCTGGCGTTGAAGTAGACACACTTCAAACCACCTTCTTGCCTGCCGCTGCACTCCTGTGACCTTGAAACCTTATTTTTGACCTCACTACTCTCAACCTTCTGTACACTGGAGCTACAATTCAGGTTCCCATCTTTTGCTGAATTAGCTTCACCATTCCTGAAGAGCATAAACATATTGCCCCCCAAGGATATTGGTACCTCTCTGGTTCAGGTGTCAACCTTCCTGTTTGTTGGGGAGCCATCTACCCCAGAATGAGCCCCAATTATCCAGGTATCTGAAACTGTCCCTCCTGCGCCATTCCTGTAGCCACGTGTTCAACTGCTCTCTCTCCCTATTCCTCATCTCGTTAGCAAGTGACATGGGTAACAACCCTAAATTTCTGCCTTAAATCCCCAGCCCTTTTCCTACCTATGTAGTTGGTGCCTATGTGGAACATGACTTGGGGCTACACCCCTTCCCCTTAAGGATACCGAAAACACAATCAGAAACGTCATGAACCCTGGCACCTGGGAGGCAACACATCAACCGTGAGTCTCTCCAGCTCCCACAGAACCTTCTATCTGGCCCCCCAACGATGGAGTCCCCAGTGACTAATGTTCTGCTCCTCTTCTCCCTTCCCCGTCTGAGCACCAGGGACATACTCTATGCCAGAGACCTTACCCTATGGCTTACCCCTGATAAGTCAACATCCTCAACAGTATCCAAAACTGAGAGGAACGGTCACAGGGGGTCCCTGCACTGTCTGCCAGTTCCGTATTCCGAGCTAGCATGTGGCATAGGTAACAAACCCGAGATAACATCTCTGTTTGTTCTCGCACTGAGCTTCCACCCTAACTCCATGAATTTCTGCCTTACATCCCCATCCCTTTTCCTACCTATGTCATTGGTGATTATGTGGACCATGACTTGAGACTGTTTCCCCTCCCTCTCAAGGATCACAAAAACACAATCCGAGACATCACGGACCCTGACACCTGGGAGGCAACACACCAATTGTGAGTCTGTCTCGACCCCACAGAATCTCCAATCTGTCCCCCTAACTATGGAGTCGCCAGTCACAAATGTTCTGCTCCTCTTTCCCCTTTCTTTCTGAGCACCAGGGACATCTCTGTGCCTGAGATCTGTACCCCATTGCTTACCCCTGGTAAATCGCTCCCCCCCAATAGTATCCACAACAGTATGCTTGTTATTAAGGGGAACGGTCACAGGGGTCCCTGCACTGTCTGCCGGTTCCCTTTCCGCCCCCTGACTGTAATCCATCTACCTTTCCCCTATACCTGAGGTGTGACTCCCTCCCTGTAACTCCTCTCAATTTCTCCCTCAGCCTCCCGAATGATCCGAAGTTCATTCAGCTCTGTGCCCAGTTCCCTAACGCCGTTTCTGAGGAGCTGAAGTTGCCAGGATCTTGCTGCAGAGCCACATGGAGTGCTTCAGTATCTGAGGAGGGAAGAATGCTGCTGAACATTGTGTGAGTATTAGCGAACCCTCGGACCCATGACATTCTGCCTGAGGGAAGGTCAGTTATACAGTCACTAAAGATAGTTAGGGCTAGGACACAATCTTGAGGACCTCCTGCTGTGAGGGCCTGGAGCTTAGATGGCTGACCTCCACCAACCGCACCAATTGCTGTGGGTCTGGAGTCACATGTAGCCCAGACAAGACAAAGACAGCCCTAATCCCTAAAGGGCATTAGAGAACCAGATGGGTTTTAACAACAATTGACAAGGGTTTCATGGCCAGCATTAGAGTCATAATTCCACAGTCGTAATTCAGAAACGTCATGAACCCTGGCACTTGGGAGGCAACACATCAACCGTTCCACATCGATATTCTGCCATCTGTCATTGATAGGATTTGATGCGAGTCCAGGATAATAGTTGGGAAATATCTGAATATGAGTCAAATCGATGGCTGGCCTCCTGACTGATTTAGAATCCAACTTGTTATTTCTGTCCCAATTACAAAATAAAAGTTGATGTTTTATTATGTCTCATTGAGTGTAATATTATTTTGTCTCTATTTGGTCCCTTGAAAATCAGAATTCAGACAGACTGAGTGTGGGCTGTCAACTACATGAACTTGAATCCTATCTGAACAGTTGTGACATCACCCAAGTTGAGATTGAATAATGAATTTGCTCAGTAGGAAGTTTAAATGAACTATAGATGAGCAGAGTGAGTTGGTTTTTCATGGAAAGGAAGGTGTTACATGATTGTGTGTGGTGTATATCGGGTTTGTGAGTGTGTGTGCACGCGCATGTGTATGTGAGAGAGAGAGAGAGAATCATAGAGATGTACAGCACAGGAACAGCCCGTTTGTTCCATTTCAGCCAGATATCCGAAATTAATCTCGTCCCATTTGCCAGCACTTGGCCAATATCCCTCTAAACCCTCATTGTTCACATACTCATCCAGATATCTTTCAAATGCAATTGTACCAGCCTCCACCACTTCCTCTGTTTATTCCATACACGCACCACCCTCTGCATGGCAAAATTGCCCCTTAGGTCCCTTTTAAATTTCTCCCCCACCCAGGGAAAAGTCCTTGTCTATTTATACTATCCATGCTCCTCCATATAAACATCTATAAGGTCACCCCTCAGCCTCCAACGCTCCAGGAAAAACAACCTCAGCCTTTTCAGCCTCTCCCTACAGCTCAAATCCTCCAAATCTTTTCAGAACCCTTTCAAGTTTCACAACATCCTTCTGGTAGGAGGGAGACCAGATTTGCACACGGTATTCCAAAAGTGGCCCCTAAACAAAGTCCTGTAACAGGACCTCCCAATTACTTTACTCAATTCACTGACCAATAAAGGAAAGTATACCAAACGCCTTCTTCACTATCCTATCTACCTGCGACTCCACTATAAAGGAACTATGAACCTGCACTCCAAGGTCTCTTTGTTGAGCAACACTCCCCAAGATTTGCCATTAGTGTATAAGTCCTGCTCTGATTTGCCTTTCCAAAATGCAGCACCTCACATTTCTTTAAATTACACTCCATCTGCCACTCTTCGGCCCACTGGCCCATCTGGACATGATCCTGTGTATTCTGAGGTAACCTCCATTTTGATGTCATCTGAAAACCTCCGAACTATACCTCCGATGTTCACATCTAAATCATTTATATACATGACGAAAAGAAATGGACCCAGCACCAATTCATGTGGCACACCACTGATCAAAGGCCTCCAGTCTGAAAAGCAACCCTCCACCACTACCCTCTGTCTTCTATCATTTGAGCCAATACTGTATCCAAGTGGCTGGTTTTCCCTGAATTCCATGAGATCTAACCTTGCTAACCAGTCCACCATGAGGAACCTTGTTGAACGCCTTACTGAAGTTCATGTAGATCACACCCACTACTCTGCCCTCATCAATCTTCTTCATAAGTACAAAGTCATGCTGACTATCCCTAAACAATCCTTGTCTTTCCAAATATATTCCCTCCAACAACCTGCCCGCCATCGATGTCAGGCTCACCGGTCTATAGTTCCCTGGCTTTTCCTTACCATCTTTCTTAAATAGTGCCACGACATTAGCCAGCCCTCAGTCTTCCAGCACTTCACCTGTGACTATCAATGACATAAATGTCTCAGCAAGGGGCCCAGCAATCACTTCCCGAGTTTCCTACAGAGTTTGAGGGTACACCTGATCCCGTCCTGGGCATTTATCCACTTTTATGCATTTTAAGCCCAGCTCCTCCTCCTCTGTAATATGAATATTTTTAAGATGTCACTATTTCTTTCCCCACATTGTATTATCTTTATGTCCTTCTCCACAGTAAACATTGATGCGAAATATTCATTTAGTATCTCCCCAATCTCCTGTGGTTTTAAACATAGGCTGCCTTGCTGATCTTTGAGGGGCCCTATTCTCTCCCCAGTTACCCTTTTGTCCTTAATGTATTTATAAAATCCCTTTGGATTCTCCCTCACCTTATTTGCCAGTGTTACCTCATGTCCCCTTTCAGCCCTCCTGATTTCCCTTTTAAGTATACTCCTACTGCATTCATGGTTCACTCACTCTCTGCTGTCTGTACCTGGCATATGCTTCCTTCTTTTCCTTATCCAAAACCTCAATTTCTCCCGTCACCCAGCATTCCCTACACCTACCAGCCTTGCCTTTCACCCCAACAGGAATACATTCTCTCTGGACTCACAATATCTCATTTATAAAGGCTTCCCATTTTCCAGCCCTGTGTAGCTTTGAATGTGAGTTTAGCGATACAGACTCGATGGAGCGAAGTGCCATCTCTGTCCTGGATGATGCTATCATTCTATGGTTTTGAACTGAAGCGTCTGAGTATTTTTGTCTTTATTTTGAGAAAATGTAACCGAGTGGACGTTCCAGCTGTTGGTGTGGTCGGTATCAGCTTCAGGTTCTGTATTAGAGTGCTCATTCACAGAGAGAATTTTCTGAAATCAGTTGTATAACTGAATTAACAAGGAAAGCAGTGGGATAACAGTGAGCAGTACAACAGCTCTCAAAAAGCTGTATAACATGAGGTACTGAATGACTGAATAACCTCAGCAGAATGAAGGTCATCACTGAAAAGGAAATCGAAAGGTATTTAGATATTTATGGGATTGATAGAGAGTGAAATATTGCAAGTATTGTTGCTTGAAATCAAATGGAAATGAATGTTTGAGACCTAACAGGATCCGATTAATTCACCTAACCTTCACAGTTTTGGATTGTGGGAGGAAACCCACGCAGACATGGGGAGAATGTGCAAACTCCACACAGAGAGTCACCTGAGGTGGAAATTGAACCCGGGTCTCTGGCACTGTGAGGCAGCAGTGCTAACCACTGTGCCACCGTGCCGCCCACAAATCTAGACGCAAATCTCACTGCTATCACATCATTAAAATAAACCTGCTGTCGTAACTTGTTTGTTCAAAATGATATTAAACGTTTGAAGATGTAATCACGATTTCCCAGTGGAGATACCACACAATATAAAACAGTCTCTGGAACTGTGTCAGCTCCATCTCCGAGAGAATTCTCTAATTTCAACAGATTGCCAGCAGCAGGAAGGGAAAGGTTGTGTCACAAATAAAGAAATGCATCTTCTCAGGGAAAAAGGATTGAGAGAGTGTATGAGACCATTCTGGCTGTCGTTGGCGTTCCTGGTAAGTTTTGTAACAACTTAACTTATATAAACCTCTGCATTGAATCATCCCCATTTTTCCCGACAGCTGATAGTTATTATATTCCCATTTAGCAAAGCAAATACTGAAGCTGGTTGATAGTGTCCTCACTTACTGAGTTAAAGTGAATAGTTTGTAGTTCGGAGGCTCCTCAGTAATGTTTGTTTCCCTATACTGTGCAGAGTGGGTTTACATTGAGGCCACAGTGTTTAACAAGACTTTAACAAGACTACCTCTCTCTGTGGTAGTTCACAGCCTGATATGGGTTTTGTAACAACCCACCTCTCAGTGACACCTGGTGTTTCCCATTCCTTGATGGAAAGGGATTGTGTTGGTGGATCTTGCTCAGGCAGCTCACTTCAAATGGGAGCCCAGATACAGCAGGGCAATGGGTGGGTTCAGCAGGTCATTAGGGATTAGGAGACAATGGTGTTTGCAGATTGAGTGCAGTGCTAGAAAAGGCACAGCAGGACAGGCAGCATCCGAGGAGCAGTAGGAATCAACTACCGTCGAGCCATATACGACACCTTGGGTATATGACCATGTTTCTATGAGTAATCTGCTGCTCATGTTCTTCCCTATGTCCTTTAAAAGTTCAATGATTCATTGAGAGAGATTCTTTAAACTTCATATGACATGGAACAACAATTATCTTTGTGTCATTACTTACAGTCTGGGCTCAGGCACAGAGAATGTTTCATTAATAACTTCAAATCTATTTTTTCCTTTCTCTTATAGTTAGTCTCGTGGTGATTGTAATCTTAGCTCGGGGTAAATGTGGTCTTTCTACATGCAGCACTCGCTATCTTGTGGCCATGACAACGTCAGATCTACTGTTCATTGTTTTTTATATTATCCTTCACCGATTTCGACAGTATTATTATCCACTGTGTTTCCTGCAAATCACTCCTGTTTGTGGTGTTATCTATGCCCCCAACTGCTTGAGCATTGATTGTTCTGCGTGGTTCACCATTGCTTTTTCCTTTGATCGATTTGTCTCCATTTGTTTACATGAGATGAAAACTAAGTATTGCACAGGGAAAACTGCAACCAGGGTTCTAGCAACAATCTGCATCTTCTTTTGTTTAAAGAACATTCCCAACTCCTTTGTGTATTACCCTGGAAAGATTATCAACAATGTTCCATGGTACTGTTATATCAGGCCTGGTTATTATAATGACCCTCGGTGGATAGGTTTTAGATATTTTGAGACGTTTTTAACACCAATGTTCCCATTCACTTTTATTCTCTTTATCAACATTCTGACTGTCAGACATATCTTCAAGGCCATTAAGGTGCGGAAGGAACTGAGAGGTCAGAGAAAAACCACAGAATGATCCAGAGGTAGAGAGCAGGAAGAATTCTGTGATTTTGCTCTTTGCCATATCTACCAGCTTCATACTTCTCTGGTTGTTGCATATTTTATATTTCTTTAATGCCGGTTATTCCTTGGATTCTGTTTCTTTGAGTCTATTTGCTCAGATTGGATATATGCTGAGGAGCTTAAGTTGCTGCACAAATGCCCTTATTTATGTGGTGACACAGAAACATTTCAGAGACCAGTTAAAGTATGCCATGACATATCCAGTTAGAACAATAATTCAATTGGTGAATCAATCCAAGAAACTGAGAGCAAACATTAGGTGCAGCAGATAATGGAACGAGGAGTCCATGTGAGGAATGGACTGAAAGGAGAAGGAGGAGCAGCAACATGATAACACTCCTTTCCTAATGAACGAATGACTCCATCTGAGGAGCAAAATGAAAGAGACTGGAGATGTAAAGCCAGTGTAAAGTGCTGTTAGTAATCAGCAACAATGAGTAGAAAGTGGGACAACGGAAGCAAAACCAAATATACATAAAAGCTACATTTATCCCAAGTAATCCGTTCTCAGTGAGTGAAGAGGTTAGAAAAATAAATGATGTGGAGGAAGGTGTAATCGTTCACTGCAGGCCAGAGAGGGAAATGCAACGACAGGCTCCTGTCCACTCTTCCTCACTGAATTCTCTGAGCTACACATCTGGGCAAATGAAAACACACGAGAAGTTTCCTGTCAGAAAGAGGAAAGAACATACTGTAAGGATTCTGTGTCTTTTGATTGCACATTTATTTTCAACAATAATTGACTGTTTCCATTCAGTTCATTGCTTCGATTACTGGCAATCGCAAATTAAGATTTTCACATTGATCAGTAGGAAACCATAAAAACAAAGGGAATTTGATCAGTTTGAAAATACATTTGGCTTTCATTCCAAGACAATACAGTGCAAAGTAGGAGTAGACAAAGGCAGACTGGATGAAACTGTTTACCTGCTGCACACCTCCTCCCTCCCTTCCTCCCCACTGTGATCCCACTGAGATGACTCTGGCTGTGCTCCATCCCTGGGGGGGGGGGGGGGGGGGGGGCTATGCCCTAGGTGGAGGGAGCTGGGAGCTGACTGAATGAGCTGGGAATTGGGCAGTGAGGGGGCTTTGAGTGAGAGACTTGGGGATGTTTCAAACAGGTTCTGGCAGCCATTGTCTCTTTCACTGTGTGCACTGAGCAGGGGGTGAGTACCGGTGTGTTTCTGTCTGTTTCTGAGTGACTGTGAGTGTGGGGAGTGTTGAACCTCAGTCCCAGTTTTGATCCTTTAACTTCACCCCCTTCCTGAACCAATCCCTCCTAAAGCAAACCCCTGGAGCAGAGTCTGTTCCAAATGGAGAGAGGGAGAGAGCTCGGGCCAACTGATATGGTGAATATCACCTCTTTAATGTGGCCATATCTTTCCTTATCACCTGTTTTATCTCTCTGATTTTTCCTCTTTCTTCTCTCTCAGTCTTTCGCTTTGTCTCTATCTCTCACTCTCTGTCTATATCACTCTACATCTCCCTCTCCCTCTCAACCTTTCTCTCTCACACTATCTTTCTTTCTCTCTCTCTCTCTTACTGACAGCCTCTTCTTTTGTATTTTTCTCTCCTGCCTCTTCTTTCTACCTTTATCTATGTTCTTTCTCACTCTTTTGCTCTTTCTTCTTCTCTCATTTTCCCTCTATCTTTCCTTCTCTTCCTTTTCTTCCCTATTTCTGTCTTTCAATCCTGAAACAGCACCCTTCCCTTCATTTTGGACACCCTCCCCCTCCAACAGCACATTTAGCCCCTGACCCCTCCATGACCCCTGTCCATTTGCCCTTCCCGTGCTGATTCATCTTCACTGAACTGCCCCTCTGTAGTTTCTCTGTTTCACACCCACTGCATAATAAAGCCCCTCGGTATCTCCATCCATCAACAATACCCTTCCCCTGCTGTGTCCCAGGTCCTCGTCTGGTGGACAAAGTGAGCGTGTGAAGAGAGTAACGTATCTTTTGACTGCGTACCATAATGTCATGGAGTCACAGAGTCATGCAGCACGGAGACAGACCCTTTGGACCAACCCGGCCACACCGACCATGTTCCAAAACTAAACTATTCCCAACTGCTTGCACTTGGCCTATATCCCTCTAAGGAGAAATTGAGGTTTGCAGGTTTGCAGATGCTGGAGATCAGAGCTGGAAATGTGTTGCTGGAAAAGCGCAGCAGGTCAGGCAGCATCCAGGGAACAGGAGAATCGACGTTTCGGGCATAAGCCCTTCTTCAGGAATGGGGAAAGTTTGTCCAGCAGGCTAAGATAAAAGGTAGGGAGGAGGGACTTGGGAGAGGGGCGTCGGAAATGTGATAGGTGGAAAGAGGTCAAGGTGAGGGTGATAGGTCAGACTGGGGTGGGGGCGGAGAGGTCGGGAAGAAGATCTCAGGTTAGGAAGGCGGTGCTGAATTTGATGGATTTGACTGAGACAGGGTGGGGGGGGAGGGGAAATGAGGAAACTGGTGAAATCCGAGTTCATCCCTTGTGGTTGGAGGGTTCCTAGCCGGAAGATGAGGCGTTCTTCCTCCAACCGTCGTTTTGTTGTGGTCTGACGATGGAGGAGTCCAAAGACCTGCATATCCTTGGAGTGGGAGGGGGAATTGAAATGTTGAGCTACAGGGTGGTTGGGTTGGTTGGTCCGGGTGTCCCAGAGGTGTTCTCTGAAATGCTCCGCAAGTAGCCGGCCTGTCTCCCCAATATAGAGGAGGCCACATCGGGTGCAGAGGATGCAATAGATGATATGTGTGGAGGTGCAGGTGAATCTGTGGTGGATATGGAAGTTTCCTTTGGGGCCTTGGAGGGAGGTGAGGGGGGAGGTGTGGGCGCAAGTCTTGCACCTCCTGCGGTTGCAGGGGAAGGTGCCGGGAGTGGAGGTTGGGTTGGTGGGGGGTGTGGATCTGACGAGGGAGTCACGGAGGGAGTGGTCTTTACGGAATGCTGATAGGGGAGGGGAGGGAAATATATCCTTGGTGGTGGGGTCCGTTTGGAGGTAGCGGAAATGACGGCGGATGATGCGCTGTACATGGAGATTGGTGGGGTGGTAGGTGAGGACCAGTGGGGTTCTGTCCTGGTGGCGGTTGGAGGGGCGGGGTTCAAGGGCGGAGGAGCGGGAAGTGGAAGAGATGCGGTGGAGGGCATCGTCGACCACGTCGGGGGGGAAATTGCGGTCCTTGAAGAAGGAGGCCATCTGTGTTGTGCGTTTTTGGAACTGGTCCTCCTGGGAGCAGATGCGGCGGAGTCGAAGGAATTGGGAGAATGGGATGGCGTTTTTACAGGGGGCAAGATGGGAGGAGGTGTAGTCCAGGTAGCTGTGGGAGTCGGTCGATTTGTAGTAGATGTCCGTGTTGATTCGGTCGCCTGAGATGGAAATAGAAAGGTCGAGGAAGGGGAGGGAGGAATCTGAGACTGTCCAGGTGAATTTGAGGTCGGGGTGGAAGGTGTTGGTGAAGTGGATGAACTGTTCAACCTCCTCGTGGGAGCACGAGGCGGCGCCGATACAGTCATCGATGTAGCGGAGGAAAAGGTGGGGGGTGGGGCCAGTGTAGTTGCGGAAGATGGATTGTTCCACATATCCTACGAAGAGGCAGGCATAGCTGGGGCCCATGCGGGTGCCCATGGCTACTCCTTTCGTTTGGAGGAAGTGGGAGGATTGGAAGGAGAAGTTGTTCAGGGTGAGGATCAGTTCAGTCAGTCGAAGGAGGGTGTCAGTGGAAGGGTACTGGTCGGTACGGCGGGAAAGAAAGAAGCGGAGGGCTTTGAGTCCTTCGTGATGGGGGATGGAGGTGTACAGGGACTGGATGTCCATGGTGAAAATAAGGCGTTGGGGACCGGGGAAGCGAAAATCATGGAGCAGGTGGAGGGCATGGGTGGTGGTCCCGAACGTAGGTGGGGAGTTCTAGGACTAAGGGGGACAGGACCGTGTCGAGGTATGCGGAGATGAGTTCGGTGGGGCAGGAGCAGGCGGAGACAATGGGTCGGCCGGGGCAGTCAGGTTTGTGGATTTTGGGCAGGAGGTAGAAGCGGGAGGTGCGGGGTTGTGGGACTATGAGGTTGGAGGCGGTGGATGGGAGGTCCCCTGAGGTGATGAGGTTATGGATGGTCTGGGAGATGATGGTTTGGTGGTGGGGGGTGGGGTCATGGTCAAGGGGGCAGTAGGAGGAGGTATCTGCGAGCTGGCGTTTGGCCTCAGCGGTGTAGAGGTCGGTGCGCCAAACTACTACCATGCCTCCCTTGTCTGCTGGTTTGATAGTGAGGTTGGGGTTGCAACGGAGTGAGTGGAGGGCTGCACGTTCCGAGGGTGAGAGGTTGGAGTGGGTGAGTGGGGCGGGGGGAGTTCAGGTGGCAGTTAATATCGCGGCGGCAGTTGGCTATGAAGAGGTCGAGGGCAGGTAGGAGGCCAGCACGGGGTGTCCAGGTGGATGGGGTGTGTTGGAGGTGGGAGAAGGGGTCGTCAGAGGGTGGGCGGGAGTCTTGGTTAAAGAAGTAGGCACGGAGGCGAAGGCGGCGGAAGAATTGTTTGATATCTAAACCTTTCCTATTCATGATCATATCCAAATGTATTTGAAACACTGTAACTGTACCTGCATCCACCACTTCCTCTGGTAGTGCATTCCACACATGAACTACTAAAAATCCTGCCCCTCATCTCCTTTTTCAATCTTTCTCCTCTCACCTTAAAAATATACCCCTCAGGTTTGAACTCCCCATCCGAATGAAAAGACCCCTGTCATTCACCTTATCTATGCCCCTCGTAATTTTATAAACATCAACAAGTTTACCCCTCACCCTCCAATGCAACAGCCCATTGTTATATCTCAAACTGATGTGCAGGTCTGGGGAATTGGCCATGCTAAATTGCCCACAGTGTTAGGTACATTAGTCAGAAATGAGTCTGGGTGTGTTACTCTTCAGAGGGTCAGTACAGACTTGCTGGGCCGAAGGGCCTGTTTCCATACTGTAGGAAGTCTAAGAGAGGGAATCTAACCCTCCATTCCTGGCAACATCTTAGTAAATCTTTACTGAACCCTCTCCAGTTTAATAATATCCTTCCTATAACAGGGCGATGAGAGTTGCACACATTAATCCAGAAGAGGCCTCATCACTGTCCTGTACAAGTTCTATATAATGTCAGAACTCCTATACTCAAAGGTCTGAGCGATGAAGGTAAGCATGCTAAACACCTTCTTAACTACCCTGTCTAACTGGGATGCAAATTTCAAAGAAGTATGTCCCTGACCCTGAGGTCTCTCTGCTCTCCCACACTACCCAGGGCCCGACCATTAAGTCCTGACCTTGTTTGTATTACCACAATGCAATACCTCACGTTTATCCAAATTAAACTCCATCTGCTACTCCTCAGCCCACTGACCCAATTGATCAAGATCTCTTTGTGATCTTGGGTCACATTCTTCACTGTCTATTTTACCATTTTGGTGTCATCCACAAACTTACTAACCATTGTCTCCTACATTCCCACCCAAATCCTTTGTATAAATGACTAACAGAAGTGGAGCCAGTACCGCTCCCTGTGGGACACCGTTGGTCACAGGCCTCCATCTGAAAAACAATGATCCACCATCACCTGCTGTCTACTACCATCAAGCCCACCCTGAATCCCATGTGATCTAACTTGACTAATCTGTCTCCCATGCAGAGCCTTGTCAAAGGCTTTACTAAAGTCCAAGCAAACAACATCTAACACTATGTCCTCATCAATCATTTTGGTTACTTCTAAAAACAAACCCATCAAGTGTGTGAGACATGACTTTCCTCACACTAAACTATACTGACTATCTCTAATCAATCCTTTCCTCTCCACCCTGTGTAAATCCTACCTTTCAGGATCATCTCTAAAAACGTCAGACTCGCAGGTCAATAGTTCCCAGCCTTCTCCTCACATCCCTTCTTAAACATATTAACCACACTCCAGTCCTCCAGTTCTTCATATGTGTTTTTAGATGATACAAATATTTCTGGTCAGGCCCCTGCAATCTTCTCTCTAACTTCCCACAACATCCTGGGACACACTTGATCAGGTCCTGGAGGTTTATTTATCTTTATGTTTTTTAGGATCTCCAGCACTTCCTCTTCTGTTTTCTGTGAACTGTTCTCAAAACATCAATATTTATATCCCTGATTTCTCCAGCCTCCATTTCTTTCTCAACAGTCAAAACTGATTCGAAATATTCATTTATATCTCTCCCATCTCTTGAGATTCAACACAAAGACAACCTCGTTGGTCTTTAAGGGATCTTATTCTCTCTCCAGTTGCTCTCTCACTCTTAATATATTCATAGAATCTTTGGATTATCTTTACCTTACCTGCCAAGACTATCTCCTGTAACCTCGTTGCCTTCCTCATTTCCTTCTGAAGGATGTCCCTACACTCTTTATACTCTTCAAGACATTCAGTTGATCCTAATTGTCTCTCTAATAGATGATCATTTTTTATTCTTGACTTTAATTTCAACATCTTTATTCATCCATTGTTCCCTCACCTTACCAGCCTTGCCTTTCACTCTAACAGGAACAGAATATTTCTGGACTCTTGTTGTCACACTTTGGAAGGCCTCCCACTTGTCAGTCCTCCTTTTCCCTGCGATTAGTCTACTCCAATCAACTTTTGAAAGATCTTGTTTCATATCCTGAAAATATGCCTATTCCAATTCAGAACTTTAACTTTTATAGAAGACTTATCCTTTTCCATAACTATTTTAAAATTATTTGTATTGTGATCTCAGGTCCAAATGTGTTCCCTGACTAACACGTGGAAGTGGGTACTATCGATGCTGGAGATTAGAGTTAAGATTAAAGTGGTGCTGGAAAAGCACAGCAGGTCAAGCAGCATCCGAGGAGCAGGAAAATCAATGCTTCGGGCAAAAATCCTTCATTAGAAATTTTGGGCAAAAGCTCTTCATCAGAAGGGCTTTTGCCCAAAATTCCTGATGAAGGGCTTTTGCCCGAAGCATTAATTTTCCTGCTCCTCGGATGCTGCCTGATCTGCTGTGCTTTTCCAGCACCACTCTAATCTTCCCTAACACATCAGTCACTTAACCTGCCTTATTTCTCAAGAGAAGTTCAAGTTTTGATCCGTCTCTAGTGGGAACATTTATAGAACATAGAACAGTTCAGCACAGAACAGGCCCTTCAGCCCACGATGTTGTGCCGACCATAGATCCTCATGTACGCACCCTCAAATTTCTGTGACTATATGCATGTCCAGGAGTCTCTTAAATGTCCCCAATTTTTTACTTCCACAACTGCTGCTGGCAACGCATTCCATGCTCTCACAACTCTCTGTGTAAAGAACCCGCCTCTGACATCCCCTCTATACTTTCCTCCAACCAGCTTAAAACTATGACACCTCATGTTATATATTTCTGCCCTGGGAAATAGTCTCTGGCTATCGACTCTATCTATGCCTCTCATTATCTTGTATACCTCAATTCGGTCTCCTCTCCTCCTCCTTTTCTCCAATGAAAAAAGTCCGAGCTCAGTCAACCTATCTTCATAAGATAAGCCCTCCAGTCCAGGCAGCATCCTGGTAAACCTCTTCTGAACCCACTCCAAAGCATCCACATCTTTCTTATAATGGGGCGACCAGAACTGGACGCAGTATTCCAAGTGCAGTCTAACCAAAGTTTTATAGAGCTGCAACAAGATCTCATGACTCTTAAACTCAATCCCCCTGTTAATGAAAGCCAAGATGCCATATGCTTTCTTAACAACCCTGCCCACTTGGGTGGCCATTTTAGGGGATCTATGTACCTGCACCCCAAGATCCCTCTGTTCCTCCACACTGCCAAGAATCTTATCCTTAATCCTGTACTCAGCTTTCAAATTCGACCTTCCAAAAGGCATCACCTCGTATTTATCCAGGTTGAACTCCATTGCCACTTCTCAGCCCATCTCTACATCCTGTCAATGTCCTGCTGCAGCCTACAACAGCCCTCGAAACTGTCAACGACACCTCCAACCTTTGTGTCATCTGAAAACTTGCTGACCTATCCTTCAATCCCCTCATCCAAGTCATTAATGAAAATTATAAACAATAGACGCCCAAGGACAGAGTCCTGTGGAACACCACTCACCACAGACTTCCAGGCAGAATATTTTTCTTCTACTACCACTCGCTGTCTTCTGTTGGTCAGCCAATTCTGTATCCAGAAAGCTAAGTTCCCCTGAATCCCATTCCTCCTGACCTTCTGAATGAGCCGACCATGGGGAACCTTATCAAATGCCTTGCTGAAGTCCATATACACCACATCCACAACTCGACCCTCATCAACCTTTCTAGTCACATCCTCAAATAACTCGATAAGGTTTGTGAGGCATGACCTGCCCCTCACAAAGCCGTGTTGACTGCATTTAATCAAGCCATGCTCTTCCAGATGGTCATAAATCCTATCCCTCAGAATCCTTTCTAACATCTTGCAGACGACAGACGTGAGACTTACTGGTCTGTAATTGCCGGGGATTTCCCTATTTCCTTTCTTGAAGAGAGGAATTACATTTGCCTCTCTCCAGTCCTCAGGTATGACTCCAGTGGAGAGCGAGGATGAAAAGATCTTCGCAAGTGGCGAAGCAATTGCATTTCTTGTTTCCCAAAGCAGCCGAGGACAAACCTGGTCCAGGCCTGGCAACTTGTCAATCTTAATGTTTGACAAAATTTTCAGCACATCAGTTTCCTCTATCTCTATCCATTTCAGCATGCACACCTGCTCTTCAAAGGTTTCATTCACTACAAAGTTCATTTCTTTCATAAAGACAGAAGCAAAAAACTCATTTAGGGCTTCCCCTACCTCCTCAGACTCCACACACAAATTCCCTATGCTATCCCTGATCGGCCCTACTCTTTCTTTGACCATTCTCTTATTCCTCACATAAGTGTAAAATGCACTTGTGTTCTCCCTAATCCGTTCTGTCAAGCCTTTCTCGTGCCCCCTCCTGGCTCTCCTCAGACCATTTTTAAGCTCCTTTTTAAGTGAGGGCCTGTCCATAATCCTGTAGAGCAGCGCTTGACCCTAGCTTCCTCCACCTTATGTAAGCTACCTTTTTCCTTTTAACGAGAAGCTCCACCGCTCTCATCATCCAAGGTTCCTTTATCTTACCACTTCTTGCCTGTCTCAGAGGGACATATTTATTTTCTTGTAATTGAACAAATTCTTCGCCATCAAATCCTTTAATACTATGGCAGTCTGAGACAATGTTTGGAAAATTAAAATCCCCTTCTATTACAACCTTATTATCTTAGCTATATTTGAAGTCTCTTGAAATATTTGCTTCTCAATTGCCCTCTAACTATTGGGGCTTTGATAGTAAAATCCCATCAAGGTGATCATCCCTTTCTTATTTCTAATTTGAACCCTTATATTTTCGCTAAATGATCCCTCAGAAATACCTTCTCTAATTACAGGAGTAATATTTTCCTTAATCAAAAATGCCAGTCCTTCCCCTGCCTTGCCTCTTTCTGTCCTTCCTGTACCATCTAAAACCCAGAACACTGAGCTGCCAGACTTTTCCAGTCCTCAGCCATGTTTCTGTGATAGCGATGAGATCCCAGGCCCATGTTCCCTTACATGCCCTGAGTTCATCAGCCTTATCCCTGAGACCTCTTGCATTGAAATAAATGCAGTTTAAGTGTTCAGTGTTCCTTTGTTCTCTGACTTGTTCTTGACTGTCTTTTCGAAAGAACGTTCTGTTTTCTGATTCAGAATCATTGTCATCTTTCTTTCTATTTTCACTGTTGTTCAGAAAGCCCACACCCCACCTCTCTCAAATCTTACAATCTCCTGAAATAGAACGAGCAAATCTCCCCACCAGAATATTGGTCTAGTTCAGGTGAAACCCATCCTTTTAAACAGGTCTTTCCTGTCCCAGAAGAGATCCCAATGCTCCAAGAAAGTGACTCCCTGCACATTGCAGCACCTCGTCAACCATTGATTTATCTGCCCTGTCCTTTTATTCCTTCCCTCATTAGAACTTGGCACCAGAAGTAAACCAGAGATTACTTTTTTTTATATTCTGTCTTTTTTAACCTTCTACCTAACCAGTTATACTCACTGATTAGATTAGATTCCCTCCAGAGTGGAAACAGGCCCTTTAGCCCAACAAGTCCATAACCGACCCTCCAAAGAGTAATCTACCCAGACCATTTCCCTCTGACTAATGCACCGAACATTATGGGCAATTTAGCATGGCCCAGTGGGTGGCATGGTGGTTAGCACTGCTGCCTCACAGCGCCAGAGACCCTGGTTCAATTCCCGCCTCAGGCGACTAACTGTGTGGAGTTTGCACATTCTCCCTGTGTCTGTGTGGGTTTCCTCCGTGTGCTCCGGTTTCCTCTCACAATCCAGACTAATCAAATATCTATCTCTAATCTCAACATTCATCATGTCCCTCTCCTCAGTGAATACTGATGCAAAATAATCATTCAGAATCTAACCCATTCTCTCAGGTTTGACACACAGCCTTCCTTCATTATCCTTTAGTTACCCGCTTGCTTCTTACATAAGAATAAAAGGCTTTGGGATTGTCCTTAATTCTGCTTGCTAAAGCTATTTCATGACTCCTTTTGGCCCACTTGATTCATCATTTAAGACAGGTTCTACTCTTCCAATATTCCTCCAGGGCCTGTTCTCTTCTTAGCTGCCTTGACCTTATATACGCTTCCCTTTTCCTCTTGGTTAGTCGTATAATTTCTCCTGTCAGCCACAGTTCACGAATGTTGCCTTTCCTATCCTTTGCTTTCATGCCTACCCTGCACTAACTTTAAGCTATCTTTGAAAGCCTCCCACATATCAAATGTGGACTTCCTTTCGAATAGCTGTGTCAAATCCACATTTCCCAGCTCCTCCCTAATTTTGATATAACTGGCCTTGACCCAGTTTAATACTCTTCCTTTAGGACCACTCTCATCTTTGTCTACAAGTATTCTAAAACTTACAGAATTGTGGTCACTGTTCCCAAAGAAATCCCCCACCGCAATTTCTACCACCTGGCCTGGCTCATTCTCCAACACCAAGTGCAATATGGCCCCTTTCCTCATCGGCCTATTGACATACTGCTCTAAAAAATTCTCCTGGACACTTCTTACAAGTTATGCCCCATCCAGACCTCTGACACTACGTGTATCCCAGTCGATGTTGGGAAAATTAAAATCTCCCGTCACCACTACTCTGTTGCCTCTACATCATTCCAAAATCTGTTTACCTATTCATTCTTCTACTCACGCTCACTGTTGGGAGGCCTGTAATACAGCCCCAACAATGTAACTGCACCTTTATTTCTCAGCTCCACTCATAATGCCTCGCTACTCAAGCCCTCCATAGTGTCCTTTCGCACAGCCGTGCTATCATCCCTGACCAGCATTGCAACTCATCTCCCCCTTTTACTTCCCTCCCTATCCTGTCTGAAGCGTCTATATCCTGGAAGGATAGTGAAGGGGCTGGAGGGAGATAAGGAGGTAAGGAGGGTGTAGATGCTGGAAGGAAATTAGAGATAACGAGGGGTATTGGAGCTGGAGGGGTTTACAGAGGTAGGGAGTGGTATAGGGGTTGGAAGCTGTTGGAGAGATATGGAATAATGTTGATAGTCAAGATGGCTTCTCATACAGGGAGGGATGTAACTGCTGGATGGTGATACAGAGAGAGGAGGGGATGGCGGGGCTGGAACAGATTACTGGGATAGGGACAGATGCAGTGTCTGGAGAATATTACAAAGATAGGGATGAGTTTTGTTGGATGGTGGAATTGAAAGAGATAGGGAGGTTTGTAGTTTCGCAAGGACATTAGAGAGATGAGGGGTGTACAGATAGAGCAGGTTTACAGATATAGGGAGGCTTGTTGTGGCTAAAGGAGGTAACAGAGATTGGAGGGTTGTAGGTGCTCTGGGAGGTGGCAGAACTGGGGAGGTGTGCAGGAGCTGGAGCATGTTACAAAGGTAGGGAAGAGTTTATGGGCTAGCAGAAGTTACAGAAATAGGGAGTTTTATAGAGATTAACGGAAGTGACAGAGATGGAAGGATTCTAGGTGCTATAGGAGGTTACAGAGATAGGGAGGGGTGCTGGGGCTGAGGGACGTTATAGTGAGGGTTTCAGTAACTCCCTGTTTGATCGCAGTGAGGCCTCTTGAACTGGACAGGTCAAAGTGTGACCTCACTGTGTACATCACAGAGAGAGCTCAGACATCACAAGTGGTTTGCAAACTGGCTTCATCGGAGACATGAGGCTGCTCCAGGAAACACTGACCGTGTCTCTGGCTGATCTGTCTGAGAGTGAATGTGATCAGCAAGAAGATCAAAACAGCTTCACTTCACAGAGACCACATTATATTGCATAAATCCCATTAGCGAGGTGATCAGACAGAAGGTGGTGAGGTTTGAAAGGTCCCTGAAAAAAACTTTCTCTTGAGGTTTTGGTGGAGATAGGGGAAGACAGGACAAGCTGTTTGGTCGATGGGAGGAATGAATCCAGTTGGTGGCTGGAAGGGAGAGGCGAGGGGTGGAAGGGAGTTGGGGATAGGAAAGGGGGTTACTTGAAATTGGACAACTCAATGTTGAGTACTCCGTGTTGCAGGCTGCCCAGACGGAAGATGAGGTGTTATTCCTCCAATTTGTAGTTTAATTTGTTGTGGCAGTAGAGGAAGCCAAGGATGGTCATGTCAGAAAGGAAGTGGGAAGGGGAATTAAAATGGGCTGTGACTGGGAGGTCCGGTCGGCCTCTGTGGGCCTGGCCGAGATGCTTGGCAAACCATTTGGTCTCCCAGATGTAGACAACTCCACACTGGGAGCACTGGATACAGTAAACTAGGTTGAAGGAGAGGCAGGTGAACCTCTGTCTCACCAATGATGCAAAATCTACCAGCACACCACCCCCTTCACCTCCATCCAGTGTCCCAAACAGTCCTTACAGATGAGACAATTTCAAATAGCCCCCTTTCCCATCCCAGCTCCTCCCTGCTCCCTTCCATTCCTCTCATCGACCCTTCCTCCCAGCCACCAACCGGATTCACTCCTCCCAGTGACCAACCAGGTCATATCCTCTACCTGTCTTCACCTATCCCCACCAACACCCTGCCCCTGCCACCCCCTTTATCTGCAGCTCCCCACAAACCCACCCCAAGTCCTGAAGAAGAGTTATCCCCAAAATATTGCCTTCTCCACCTCCTGATGCTGCCTGGCTTGCTGTGTTCTTCCAACCTCCTGCTTGTCTCCCTTGGAATTCAACATCTGCAGTTTTCTTTGTCTCTGAGCAAGGAAATGGTCAGCCTGTGGAATGTGGGATTCTGGGAGGTTCGAAGTGTCAGAGATAAACATATCTCCTGGAAACGTGACAGTGTGCATAAACTAGAGTTCTTTTTTCGAGAATGGGAGTAACTGTAGGCCATCCACGGGGCTGAGGATGAGGGGGGTAACACATTTACGGAGGTGGGTACATCACAGTTATTGTGCATGGGTAAATAAGGAAAACGTGACAGCCAGGTATCTCAGGAGTCCCCTGAGATGATCGAGATCAGACATCATTTTCCTGCTTTGGAAGCTTGTGATGGAAAGAACTCATCGGAGGAACGCAGACAGAGTCACGTCAGCTGGACAGGGTGGTAGGAAGAGTGGGTACACAGTACTGATAATGGGTTCGTTAGTTAGGGGAACAGAGTGGAGTTTCTACAGCTATAAACATACCTTCAGCATGCAATGATAACCTCCTTGCTACCAGGGTCAAGGATATCACAGAACAGCTGCAGGAAATTCTGCTGCAGGAGGATCAAACGACAGAGGTATTGCTCCATGTTGGTGACAAAGACCTCGGTGGGAATGCGGAGATGTGGTCCATGAAACAGATTTGAGGCAGCAAGGAATGAGATTGAAAAGCAGGATGTGGAAACAGTATTCTCAGAATCACTGCCAGTCCCATGTGTTGATCAGAATCCAAGCAGAATAATTGGATGGTCGAGCATGTGTCTGGAAAACGGGTTCAGAAGGTCAGGCAGCATGTTTCAAGGCATTAGGACCAGTTCTGGAGCAGGCTAGAACTCAACAAAATGGACAGTTTATATCTTGGTAGGACTGGAATGAACATCCATACAATTCCTCCAAATAGGTTTGTGAGTGCTGTTAGGGAGGTGATAGTCGAGATTAGAAATGGCTTGGGAATGTAAGTGGCATCTTGGCTTCAAGGGAAGGCTGCATTCATATTCTGTCCCTCCCCGATCAGTTTCTTGGTCATGTGCTGCTGGATCCTAAATTGCTCCCAATCATCAGACTTACTATTGTTTCTGGAATTGTTATCAGCCATTTCATTTCACTTTCTGCAACAATACCTGTAATTTTTTTTTCAAACCATCACACCAGCTGGTAACATTTGCAGCATAGCAGAACATCGAACACTTTCATATTGAGTTTATGCAACAAGACTCACACAATCCGAAAAAAAAAATGAAATCAGTGGAAGAACATGGAACATTTTGAATACGAATGAGAATTTAAAATCGAGAATTTGGAGGACAATATGCCTGTGTTGGTTCTTGCAATCACAGGATGATCAGGGAATATTGGGATTTGCTGGGATACGCAAAGCAGGAGGGAGGAAGACATTTGGACAAAGTAAAGGTATGGAGTTTATAATCTGGTCTCCAGCCGATATGGTGCTTGTTACAAAGGTCCGAAAAAATGACTGTTTCACCAAATATGAACTGAGGCAGGGATATAGGAGCTGTTTTGCAGATGGAAACAATTCTTCATGGTGATGTAAATATCATTTTGAATTTATCACACCCTTCAATATGAAGCCACAAGCAAACAGGGTTCATCCAGAGTCAGTTCACAGTGAGCTCCATGGAGACAGTGAGAGCCACAAAACATTTTCATGGAAGTACGAGATGTTGCCTCATTTTCCATATCCGACCCCATTCCCAAGCTTCGGATCACATCTGCCACCAAGCCCTCTAATTGGGCCTTGGAGTTTCCCAACAACTTTCCCAAAGATTGTGTAAAGAAATGAATAATGAAATGGAGTGATATCAGTCTCAGGGCAGGGCAGACAGTGTGAATGGGCAAAGTAAATTATCGATGAAAATATGTTTGTAATGAAAAGGCAGTTTTTTTTTGCTGTTTACACATCACATTATTTAGTCTTTATAACAGGAACTTTTGTTTTTCACTTTTTCCAGATGTATATATCAGAGACTTCAGTGCGGAAGAATGGACAGGAGCCAGTCATTGGTTTTTCCACTCTGGCCTGCAGTGAACAGTGATAATTCCCTCAGGTCATGTTTTTTATCAGTGTCTGGTTCACACACTGAGAATGGATTGCTTCAGATGACTGCCCTCTTTTGATTGCTTCGGATGAATTTTCTTTTGTGCATATTTAATTCCTTTTTCAGTTTTGCTTTTGTTGTTCCACTTTTTACTAATTGTTGCTCATTGCTGACAGCACTTTACACTGGCTTTACACCTCCAATCTCATTCACTTTGCCCCTCAGATGGAGTCATTCCTTGCCCATTAGGAAAGGAGTGTTATCATGTTGCTGCTCCTCCTTCTCCTTTGGGTCCATTCCTCACGTGGACTCCTCATTCCGTTCTCTGCTGCACCTAATGTTGACTCCCAGCTACATGCATTTATTCAACAATTGAATTATTGTTATAAGTGGATATTTCACTGCATACTTTAACTGGTCTCTGAGACTATTCTGCATCACCACATAAATAAATGCATTTATGCAGCAACTTAAGTCCCGCAGCATAAATGTGATTAGTTCGAAGAGATAAAAATCATCCAAATAATAACCAATATTGAAGAAATATAAAATATACACCAACCAGAGAAGTATGAAGCTGGCAGATACAACAAAGAGTAAAGTCACAGATTTCTTTCTGCTCTCTATCTCGGGGTCATTCTCTATTTTTCTTTGACTCCTCAGTCCCTTACATGCCTTATCTGCCTGAAAAATGTGTCTTGTACTTCCATAAAAATGTTTTGTGGCTCTCACTGTCTCCATGGAGCTCACTGTGAACTGACTCTGGATTAACCCTGTTTGCTTGTGGCTTCGAATTGAGGGGTGTGATAAATTCAAAATGATATTTACATCATTATGAAGAGTTGCTTCCATCTGCAAAATAGCTCCTAAACCCTGCCTCAGTACATATTTGGTGAAACAGTCATTTTTTCGGTTGTTATATCTGGACCTTTGTAACAAGCACCATATCGGCTGGAGACCAGATTATAAACTCCATACCTTTACTTTGTCCAAATGTCTTCCTCCCTCTTGCTTTGCGTATCCCAGCAAATTCCAATATTCCCTGATCAACCTGTGATTGCAAGAACCAACACAGACATACTATCTCCAAATTCTTAATTTTAAATTCTCACTCATGTATTCAGGATGTTCAGAAAGAGAATAAAAGTGAATGGGAGAAGTGGTGTTAAAAATGTTTCAATATATCGATAACTCAGCCAATGAGCATCATTATAATATCTGTAGGTGGTGTAACAGTACCGTGGAACATTGTTAATGATCATTTCGGCTTCAAATCGAAAATAGTTGGGAATATTCTTTAAAGAAAGGAAAATTCAGATTATTGCTAGAACCCTCATTACAGTTTTCTCTGTGCAATACTGAGATGTCATCTGATGAATATAAATGGCAACAAATCAATCAAAAAAAAAAGCGACAGTGAACCAGACAGAACAATCAACGGTCAAGCAGCTCAGGGCATAGATGGCGCTACAAACAAGAGTCATGTCCAGAAGGCACCATGGATAATAATAGTAAGTAAACTTAGAAAGCATGATATCAAAAGTAACGTACAGTAGATCAGACACTGCCATGGTTACCAGATAGCGAGCGTTGCATGTCGAAAGACCACACTTGCCCTCAGATAAGATTAGAATTGCTGCTCGACTAACTGTAAGAGAGAGAAAGGAAAAAAAGAGACAAAGTTACTGATCAAATATTCTCTATGCATGATGGATTTTAGCAGAAAGATAATTGTTGCTCTGTGTCTTATCATCTGAACCATTATAGTAACACATCTCAAATCAAACAATTGCCCTTCTAGAGACACATAGGGAAATGCATCAGCAGCAAATCACCCCCAGAAACAAGTTAATATACTCAATATTTTTTGGTGGAATCAGAAGTTGTTTCTTCTCTTTCATAGGTTACTCTGACTGGCAGGAGTTTCTCATAAGACCACAACATCCACAAGAAGACACCTGTGATCAATAAAGTAGAGAATGGGAGACACCTGACATGGACATTAACTGCAAAATGTTTGCATTCAGTTTTGGAGTCTCCACAGCTCAGATTGCCTCCAGAATTTTATATCCACACTTTATGAAGGACAGTACAAGATATGGAATCACGGCACAGTAACCAGAAATGGATGCCCGTCACATTATGGACAGGTGAATGATTGGACATTGAGTCACTCCCTCATGTACAGGACTGAACATACTGACAATCAGAACTTTGAAGGTATTCAGCAGTGAATCCAACCACCATGTCCCAGGTTAGATTTCACCAAAATTAAAAAGTGCTTTTTAAAAAAATCTGTACAGTGTGGAAACAAATCCTTCAGCCCAACAAGGCCACACCAACTCTCTGAAGAGCGTCCCACTCAAACACCTGCCTCCCAATCCCAGTAATGCTGTATTTCCCATGGCCAATCCACCGACCCTGCACATTTTTGGACTGTGTAAGGAGACCAGAGCACCCAGATGAAACTGATACAGACCCAGGGAGAATGTGTAATCAGCTCACATTCACCAGAAGCTGGGATTGAACCTGTCTTCCTGGTGCTGCAAGACAGCAGTGCTAATCACTGAGCCACCATGTCGCCCAACTTCCAATATTTGTGATGGAATTCCGCCACATGTTCAAGCCTGTAAACCATAGTCTTCACACAAATAAAATCTGACTCCATTGCATCTTTCCAGTTTAGAAATCAGACACTTTATCTGGGATTAAGCAAAGCTTCTTGCCTGATGTCCAGGTTCATGCACCCAAACTCCTCTCCTAGTCCCTCTCCCTGTGAATGGAATCCCCCCTCCCAGATTTGGAGCACACACTAGGGCTAAGAGTCTTCACGGTTTAACCAGCATTCTCTGTGGAGATCACCAGAATTGCACCACAATTTTGTTCTAGGGGAGCAAACATAGACTAGCCTTTATTGTCACATATACTCAATGAGTACAGTGAGGAGTTTATACCTCACCAATTACAGTACCGACTGAGATACAAAAGTAAAAGTTCAGGACAGCAGACCATGCTGGCAGCTAGTTTTCAGTCCGCATCAGTGACACACAATGCCGGGAAGCTGCTATGCAAGGAGGCTGCTACGCCAGACGAGGATGTTGCCATGTCGCCCCGGGAGGCTGCTGCACCAGGCGGGGAGGTCACTGTGCTGTAAGGCCACTGTACCAGGTCAGGAGGATGCCACACTAAAAGGCTACTGCGCCAGGATGGGAAGATGGCACGCCACGCTGGAAGGCTGCTGCGCTAGGCTGGGAGGCCCTTGCAACAGGCCAGGAGGATGCCACGCCTCACCGGAACGCTGCTATGGGAACATTAAGGCTGCCCACAACATGCCAGGAAGCTGTTGTGCCAGGCCAGGAGACCGTGAGAGAAGGCTGCTGTGCCAGTCCAGGAGTCGTGACCAAAGGGCGCAAATCATCTCTGCAGGCAATGAATCGTGCTCCCTCGAGGACGGGAGTGGTTGCCAGAGGCCGGGAATCATCTCTGCAGGAAAGGAATCATTGCTCACCAGCGGCCAGGAAGGAAAGGAGCAGGAAAAGAGAAAGAAGAACACGTGGAGCGGATGTGTTCTGGCTGGAACATCCTATTCCGCTGCCTTCTTGGAGCTTGGTATCAGGGACTGCTGCTGTGGATCCAGTCCAATGTCAAAGATTAGGGGAGATGATGGCGTTTTGGTCTTGTGAGACAATGAGTTCAGAGATCAAGGGGAGCTGGGTTCGATATCCACAACGGCAGACGGTGAATTCAATACAAATCTAGACTTAACAGTCTAATGGTGACCACTAAACTGTTATCAGTTGTCAGGAAAAAAAGAATCTCATCTCCTGCACAAATGTCTTTCAGAGAAGGAAAGCTTTCATTCTAACATGGACTGGGATACATGGGACTACAGTGTGTCGGAAATATGCCATTAAGAGGGATTTATTTTGTCCTGTTTCTCTTGAAGAGAGCTATTGTCAACTAATGGTGAGGTGTCTGCTCCATGGAAAGCAGAGTAAATAGCTTTGATATTTTTTAAACTTACACAACAACATCCTGAGTGGATGGAGTTAGGCTCACAAACTCCCAGGGTTTTAGTTTCTGCTATCTGTTGTTGAACTTGGTGTTTTGGAGTTGAAACTGGTCAATACAGCTCTCTCTCTGCTGCTACAAAAAAATCTTGAGGGCTCTCTCAGTTGTTGAAAGGGTTCTTTCAGTATTTCATTCTGCCACGTTAGAATGAGAAGACCGCAATGAGAATTACACTGTTTTGCTGAATTTGCTTTCGCCAAGAATGTGTTTATGGATGAGTTAAAATACAAATTACTTTGTCTCTGGTCAATAATATAGAATAGAATGTATCTGCAAATACAATTCTGCAAATGCAAATTCACCTCATTGACATATGTGTGTGTGTGTGTGTGAGAGAGAGAGAGAGAAAGAGAGTGTGTGTGTGTTGGGGGTTGGGGGAGAGGGACAGAGTGTGAGTGTGTGCATGCTGAGTGGAGTGTGTAGAGATGGAGTGGTCGATAGCCACATTTGATACCCATGAGGATGGCCTCAATGGGATCTGGGGTTCATGTTACACCACAGTTGACTCCACTACACTATATACACACATATACTCACACATACACATACATTCTTATATGCACATACACTCACATTGACCCTTTCACATACATATTCTCTCTCTCAGCCACACACACATACAATCCCCACTTGCACTCCCTCTCACAGGCTTATACTCCGTCACACTCACAGTCTATCAAGCATGCACACACGCTCGCACACACACACACTCTCTCCCTTACACACACACATGCATACACATGCATGCACATACACACACGCTCCTCTCTCCCTCACATGCACACACACAAACATTTAAGCCAATGGGCTGAATTTGCATTTGCAGAATTGTATTTGTAGATACAATCTATTTTGCTCAAAAAGCACATAACCTGCAGGCAGTGAATGCAGGCAGTTAATCCATGTAACATTTTATAAGTTCCTACGTTGGAACTAGAACCAGTCTGACTCAAGGATGGAATAGATACAGTCTCTAACCTCACACACTTAATGCGTTATCTGAGCAGCGATGTCACTTTTTTTTGTAAAACCTTAAGTTATCTTGGGAATATGACTTGAAAGAAATTCTGGGATTTATATATTAATAAATTAAAACCCGCAACCCATTCTAAAAGAAAGACTTAACAGCAATCTAGATTTCTTCAGTTGCATGACACTATGATCTTGTGCTCTCAATTCTGTGTCTTATGAGCCTGCCCCATGAGCTACCTAATGAAGGAGAGGTGTTCCGAAAGCTACTACAGGTACACAATCCTTTATCTGAACCCTCAGGACCAGTTGGTTTTTGGAATTCGGAAGGTTTTGCATTTCAAAATAAGTGACTGTTTAATCGTGAAATTTTAAAAAATTGTACTGAACAGCAGTCTCATTGGTGGGTATTACAGGCCCTGAGACAGAATTGACGCCTGCCAGTGCTGGGTCATGCCCCCATGTCACATCTGAGTGATGTGGGTTGAGTGGGTGTGGAGTTGGGTTAACTGCTTGCATGCCAAACAACTTTGTGAATGAGAAAAAACTTCACAAAAGGAATTTTGGATTTGGGAGCTTTCCGGATTTCAGGATTTTGAATAAAGGATTGACTACCTGTACTTCTAAATAAACCTGTTGAACTATAAAAGCAAATTACTGCGAATGCTGGAATCTGAAACCAAAAGAGAAAATCCTGGAAAATCTCAGCAGGTCTGGCAGCATCAAAGCTTTGACAAAGGGTCAGTAGACTCGAAACGTCAGCTCTTTTCTCTCCTTACAGATGCTGCCAGACCTGCTGAGATTTTCCAGCATTTTCTCTTTTGGCTGTTGAACTATAACTTGGTGTCGTATGATCTGATTAAGATCTGATTAAGGAACAGATATTCTGTAAATGCAATACAAATAGTCCTGAGTTTGTCACACTTTAGAGTTAACACTTGCTTCTTTGGAAGCGGCTGGGAATAAAAAATGGGAAATGTGTGACAGAATCTGGACAACCGACAAAGTCAGAATATTTGTCATTATCATACGAAAAGAAGAGAAATGCCCGCAACTCGAGAAATTGGATTTGTGAGCTCTGTCAGTGACATTAAATATGCTGGGCAAAATCGAATCGTAATGTCTTAAGTCAAATGTCTCATTCAAGATTTTCTCTATTTAATAGCCCACATTCTGCATTTTGTACTGTTAATTCTCTGAAATGCACTCAAACTCAATTATTAATCATAGTCACAATATTGCAGATACTAAAGTCAGTTATTTGTTGAAACAGGTATTTTTATTCCTATTAATATTTTTTTATTCCTGTATGTCCATCTTCCTATTCACCTGTCCACTCCACCTCCTTCCATGAACCAATCACAATTACCCCCACCTGCACCCACCTATCACCATCTCGCCTGCCCTTCCCCCAGCCATACCCCCCATTTATTTCTAAGCTCCCCTCCCCTCCCCAGTCCTGATGAAGGATCCCAGCCCCAAACATCATCGACTTCCCTGCTCCTCCAATGCAGACTGACCTGCTGTGCTTCTCCAGCTCCACATTGTTGACTTATATTTGTTTATCTCCAGCGGATCATTTAACTTTGGAAACTTTGGACCAAACATATCCACCCAACTGAGAAGATTTTCCCACATACAATCCATCACATTTCCAAGCTACATTCATAGCTCCATTTGTGAACAGATCAGAAATGAGAAATATAATACAAATAAAGCATCACATGGTTTCAAATAAGCTATCATTCTATTTACCACTGCAGTCAGATATTCCATTGCATTCAGTTCCCCACAACCAATTAAAGTTTATAGTCTGAGTTACTCCTCCTAGGTCACGGGTATTCTGCTATTAGTGCTCCCCATTTACTCCAATGCTGCGTTTACAGATACCCATAGAAAAGCAAGAATACTGGCTCAGAAGTTCATATCTGAGCAGTTACCCACATTCTGTACAATTCTACAATGACACATCCTCCCAGCAACATGAGGGTCCAGCCTAAGGTTTGTGATCCCCATTCAGTACAATTCCATGATCAGGAATACCTTCACTCAGAGTGATTCCTGGAGATCTGGATCAACAGTACACAACATTCCAATCAATCTCTGGATAATGCAGAGTGTCTGTGAGCTACAGATAGAGTTTCTTTCCTCAGCTGAGGAATTACACCACAGAGTAAGTTTGGAAATGTTAACTGCAGACATTGATCTCATACAGTGGAAACTCGCATTAACCCAGTGATCTGTCCTCACCAATGTCATGACCCCACACATCTACTGACTGATAAAAACCCACAAGATGGTCAAAGCCATCTCTGCTGACCCTCACCATTTACTCCATAATAACCTGCTGTACCCATTGATTGCCCTGTTTTATCTGGGCTCCCATTTGGAGCAAGCTGCCTGAACAAGATCCACCAACACAATCCCTTTCCATCAAGGAATGGGAAACACCAGGTGTCACTGAGAGGTGGGTTGTTACAAAACCCATCTGAACGATAGCAGGCTGTGAACTACCACAGAGAGAGGGTGGTCTTCCGAAACCCTTTCTAGACCAGCCAGGGCCGGTGCTCAGCCAAACCCCATCAATGTGGCCTCAGTGTAAACCCATTCTGCACAGTACAGGGAAACACACAATGCTGCACATTACTGAGGAGCCTCCGAACTGACAATCTATTCACTTTAAACTCAGTCAGTGAGGACACTATTGTCTGACATCAGAATTTCCCTTGCTAAATGGAAATATAACAATTATTAGTTGTAAATGGAAATAACTATGTTTCAATGCAGTGATTTATGCAATTTAAGTTATAACAAAACCTCCCAGGAACACCAACGACAGCAAGGGTGGTGTAGCATACTGTTGTGATTCTTAGCCTTAGAAAATACATTTTGTTCTTTGTGAAACAACCTCCCCCTTCCTGCTGCTGGCGATCTGTCCAAATTGGAGAATTCTCTCAGAATTGGAGATGAGACAGTTCCAGAGACTTTATTTTATATTGTGTTGCATCTCCACTGGGAAACTGTGATTGCACCTTCAGGCTTCTTATAATTTTGAACAATAGCTTTATTTTAATGATGTGATGTCATTGAGATTTAATCTGTAATTGAATACCCCAAAGACTGCATTAATCTGATCCTGGTCTCAACCGTTAATTCCAACTTGTCTTCAAACAACAATACTTAAATTATTTCAAGCACTATTAGCCACATCAACATCTCAATACCTTTCGATATCCTTTTCAGTGATGACCTTCATTCTGCTGAGGCTATTCAGACATTCAATACCTCATGTTGGAGAGCTCCTTGAGAGCTGTTCTACTGCACGCTGTTATCCCCCAGCTTTCCTTGTTCATTCAAACTCATTTGGGAAATTCTATCTTGCCTAATACTGTCAAAATTTGCCTTCCTTAATTTTGAGATCAGCTTGATCCTTTTCCACCACTACTTTAAAACCACAAACAACAAAGACAAAGAAAATTACAGCACAGGAACAGGCCCTTCGGCCCTCCAAGCCTGCGCCGATCCAGGTCCTCTGTCTAAACCTGTTGCCTATTTTCTAAGGATCTGTATGCCTCTGCTCCCTGCCCATTCATGTATCTGTCTAGATACATCTTAAATGATGCTCCTGTGCCCACCTCTACACCTTCGCTGGCAACTCTTTCTAGGCATCAACCATCCTCTACATAAATAACTTTCCACGCATATCTCCCTTAAACATTTCCCCTCTCACCTTTAACTCGTTATCCCTGGTAAATGAGACCCCCACTCTGGGAAAAAGCTTCTTGCTATCCACCCTATCTATACCTCTCATGATTTTGTAGACCTCAATCTGATCCCCCCCTTCAACCTGCATCTTTCTAATGAAAATAATCCTGATCTACTCAACCTTCCTTCATCGCGAGTACCCTCCATACCAGGCAACATCCTGGTGAACTTCCTTTGCACACTCTCCAAACCATCCACATGCTTTTGGTAATGTGGCAACCAGAACTGTACGCAGCTTTCCAAATGTGGCTGAACCAAAGTCTTACATAACTGTAACATGACTTGCCAACTCTTGTCCTCAATACCCCATCCAATGTAGGAAAGCATGCCATATGCCTTCTTGACCACTGTATAGACCTGCATTGCCACCTTCAGGATACAATGTGGGTGGCACGGTGGTTAGCACTGCTGCCTCACAGTGCCGGAGACTCGGGTTCAATTCCTGCCTCAGGCAACTGTCTGTGTGGAGTTTGCACATTCCCCCTGTGTCTGCGTGGGTTTCCTCCGGGTGCTCTGGTTTCCTTCCACAATCCAAAAATGTGCAGGTTAGGTCAATTGACCATGCTAAATTGCCAGTAGTGTTAGGCGAAGGAGTAAATGTAGGGGAATGGGTCTGGGTGGGTTGCTCTTCGGAGGGTCGGTGTGGACTTATTGGGCCAAAGGGCCTGTTTCCACACTATAAGTAATCTAATGAACACCCTGATCTCTCTGCACATCAATTTTCCCCAGGGCTTTTCCATTCAATGTATAGTTTGCTCTGTAATTGGATTTTCTAAAATGCATCACCTCGCATTTTCCCGGAATGAACTCCATCTGCCATTTCTCTGCCCAACTCTCCAATCTATCCATATTCTGCTGCATTCTCTGACAGTCCCCTTCACTACCTGCTACTCCACCAATGTTAGTGTCATCTGCAAACTTGCTAATCAGATAATCCATACCTTTCTCCAGATCATTTATGTATATCACAAACAATAGTGGTCCCAACACCGATCCCTGTGGAACACCACTGACCACGGTTCTCCATTTTGAGAAACTTCCTTCCACTACTACTCTATCTCCTGCTGCCCAGCCAATTCTCTATCCATCTAGCTTATACACCCTGGACCACATGCGACCTACCATTGGGAACCTTACCAAATGTCTGACTGAAGTCCATGTATATGACATCTACAGCCCTTTCCTCATCAATCAACTTTGTGACTTCCTCAAGGAATGCTATTAAGTTGGTAAGGCATGACTTCCCCTGCAAAAAGACATGTTGCCTATCACTGATAAGCCCATTTTCTTCCAAATGGGTATATATCTTTTCCCTCAGTATGGCAGGCTCTTTGGTCTATAATTGCGTGGGTAATCCCTGCTACCTTTCTTAAACAAGGGGACAGTATTTGCAATTCTCCAGTTCTCTGGGACCTCACCAATGTTCAAGGATGCTGCAAAGATATTTGTTAAGGCCCCAGTTATTTCCTCTCTCACGTCCCTCAGTAACCTGGGTTAGATCCCATCCAGACCTGGGGACTTGTCCACCTTAATTCCTTTTAGAATACCCAACACGTGCTCCCTCCTTTTGCCAACTTGATCTAGAGTAATCAAGCATCTATTCCTAACCTCAACATCTGTCAAGTCCCTCTACTTGATGAATACTGACGCAAAGTACCCATTAAGAATCTCACCCATTTTCACTGACACCATGTATAACTTCCCTTCTTTGTCCTTGAGTGGGCCAACCCTTTCTCTAGTTACCCTCTTGCTTCTTATATACGAATAAAAGGCTTCAGGATTTTCCTTAAACTTGTTTGCTAAAGATATCTCATGAGCCCTTTTAGCCCTCTTAATTCCTCATTTCAGATTGGTCCTACCCTCCAGATATTCTTCCAAAGCTTACGTACCTTCCTTATGTACGCTTATGTCGATCTTATGTATGCTTCCTTTTTCCTCTTTGCTAGTCCCACAATTTCACCTGTCATCCATGATTGCCTCATCTTGTCATTTCTATCCTTCATTTTCACATAGACATATCTGTCCAGCTGTCTAATCAACTTCTCTTTAAAAGCCTCCCACATAGCAAAGAGAATTATAATCACTGGCCCCAAAGTGCTGTCCCATTGACTCCTCAGTCACTCGCCCTGCTTTATTTCTCAAGGTCAAAAAGGCTACCTGGTGAAGGAGCAGCGCTCCGATAACACGTACTTCCAAATACCTGTTGGACTATAATCTGGACTTTTAACTTTGTCCACTCCAGTCCAACACTGGCACCTCCATATCATTATTTCCCAAGAGTAGACCAAGATTTGCTCCTTCTCTAGTTGCTACGTCCACAGACTGATTATGAGAATTTTCTTGCACAGAATCTTCACTCAAGCCCTTGATACTATTAAAAGTAATATTAGCAAATTTTCTGGGTGGCAGGGTGAAATGTGAGGAGGATGTTAGGAGAATACAGGGTGACCTGGAAAGGCTGGTGAGTGGATGGATGCATGGCAAATGCAGTTTAATGTGGATAAATGTGTAGTTATCCACTTTGGTGGCAAGAACAAGAAGGCAGATTACTACCTAAATGGAGTCAAGTTAGGTAAAGGGGCAGTACAATGAGATCTAGGTGTTCTTGTACATCAGTCAATGAAAGCAAGCATGCAGGTACAGCAGGTAGTGAAGAAAGCTAATAGCATGCTGGCCTTCAAAACAAGAGGAATTGAGTATAGAAGCAAAGAGGTCCTTCTGCAGCTGTACAGGGCCCTGGTGAGACCGCACCTGGAATACTGTGCGCGGTTTTGTTCTCCAAATTTGAGGAAAGACATTCTGGCTATTGAGGGAGTGCAGCATAGGTTCATGAGGTCAATTCCCGGAATGGCAGGACTATCTTATGCTGAAAGATTGGAGCAACTGGGCTTGTATACGCTTGAATTTAGAAGGCTGAGAGGGGATCTGATTGAGAAGTATAAGATTATTAAAGAATTGGACACTCTGGAGGCAGGAAGCATGTTTCCGCTGATGGGTGAGTCCCGTAACCAGAGGACACTGATTAACAATAAGGGGTAGGTTATTTAGAACAGAGTTAAGGAGAAACTACTTCACCCAGATAGTGGTGGGTGTACGGAATGCTCTGCCCCAGAAGGCTGTGGAGGCCAAGTCTCTGGATACTTTCAAGAAAGAGTTGGATAGATCTCTTAAGGATAGTGAAATCAAGGGTTATGGGGATAAGGCAGGAACAGGATACCGATTGAGGATGATCAGCCACGATTATAGTGAATGGTGGTGCTGGCTCGAAGGGCAGAATGGTCTACTTCTGCACCTATTGTCTATTATCTATTGTCTATGGTAGTCGTAGTCTACTTTTGAAAGTTAAAATCCTCTACTCTTACCACCCCATTATTGTTACAGATAACTGTAATCTCCTTACAAATTTGCTTTTCAATTTTATGCTGAAATATTTAGGAGTGAAACTACTGTCAGACGCTTTGTTGAATTTGCATTGTAAAACACAAATTTTGATCTAAGGACAAAAATCTGTGAGATTGTGTTTTATCAGTCGATACCTGATACTGTATATGATTATTGCAATCAAGAATTGTTATTAGTAGACACTTTACAATATCAGTATCCATATTACTCATAAACACTGCACATTATTACTATTATCAGTGAAAATAAACATTGGGGGTTGACTTTGATTCTATTCATATTTCTTTCTATTCTATCCAGGTTGTACAATGTTGATCTCACAGATTTTTGGTCTAAAGATTTCTCCACTGCTGTTGTTGTGTACAGTTCAGTCACCACAATACCAGAAGGATGTGGATGCTTTGGAGAGGGTACAGAAAAGATTTACCAGAATGTTGGCTGGCCTGGGGGATTTTAGCGTGAAGAAAGGTTAGATAGACTGAGTTTGTTTTCAGTGGAATGCAGGAAGTGACCTGATAGAAGTTTATAAGATTGTGAATGGCATGGGTAGAATGGAAAGTATGAGCCTTTTTTCCAGGGTGGAGGTGCCAAGTATTCAGAGAGACAGGTTCCAGGTATCAGTGGGGGTGTGTTTAAAAGAGATATGTGAGGCACGTTTTTCACGTGAAGTGTAGTGAGTGACAGGAACACGCTGCCAGAGGTGGTAGTGGAAGCAGACACAATAGCAGCATTTTAGAAGCACCTGTATCAACACATGAATAGGAAGAGAATAGAGGGATATTTGATCCTGTAAGAGAAGACAGTTTTAGGATAGAAGGGTAAAATGTATCAGCACAGGCATTGAGGACTGAATGGCCTGTTCCTTGCTGTATTGCTCTTTGTTCTTTGCTGGTACAAACCAGTCACTGAAAGTTCTGGATTTGAAATCAAATTCATTCACAGACAACTTTGTCCCCACTGTCTCCTGCCCCATACGTAAGACCATAAGACATAGGAGTGGAAGTAAGGCCATTCGGCCCATCAAGTCCACTCCGCCATTCAATCATGGCTGATGGGCATTTCAACTCCACTTACCCGCATTCTCCCCGTAGCCCTTAATTCCTTGTGACATCAAGAATTTATCAATCTCTGCCTTGAAGACATTTAGCGTCCCGGCCTCCACTGCACTCTGCGGCAATGAATTCCACAGGCCCACCACTCTCTGGCTGAAGAAATGCCTCTGCATTTATGTTCTGAATTTACCCCCTCTAACTCTAAGGCTGTGTCCACGGGTCCTAGTCTCCTCGCCTAACGGAAACAATTTCCTAGCGTCCACCCTTTCCAAGCCATGTATTATCTTGTAAGTTTCTATTAGATCTCCCCTTAATCTTCTAAACTCCAATGAATACAATCCCAGGATCCTCAGCCGTCCCTCGTATGTTAGACCTACCATTCCAGGGATCATCCATGTGAATCTCCGCTGGACACGCTCCAGTGCCAGTATGTCCCTCCTGAGGTGTGGGGACCAAAGCTGGACACAGTACTCCAAATGGGGCCTAACCAGAGCTTTATAAAGTCTCAGTAGCACATCGCTGCTTTTATATTCCAACCCTCTTGAGATAAATGACAACATTGCATTCGCTTTCTTAATTACGGACTCAACCTGCATGTTTACCTTTAGAGAATCCTCGACTAGCACTCCCAGATCCCTTTGTACTTTGGCTTTACGAATTTTCTCACTGTTTAAAAAGTAGTCCATGCTGTGTTCTTTTTT
Source organism: Chiloscyllium plagiosum (assembly GCF_037043375.1). Lineage (NCBI taxonomy): Eukaryota > Metazoa > Chordata > Chondrichthyes > Orectolobiformes > Hemiscylliidae > Chiloscyllium > Chiloscyllium plagiosum. Next base: position 29,420,617 of record NW_028270185.1, read on the forward strand.
CCAAAGTGCAAGACCTCGCATTTGCTCACATTGAATTCCATCAACTATTTCCTGGACCACTCTCCCAAACTGTCTAGGTCCTTCTGCAGCCTCCTCACTTCCTCAGTACTACCTGCCTGTCCACCTAACTTTGTATCATCGGCAAACTTCGCTAGTATGCCCCCAGTCCCTTCATCCAGATCATTAATATATAATGTGAACAGCTGTGGCCCCAACACTGAACCCTGCGGGACACTGCTTGTCACCGGCTGCCATTCCCAAAAAGAACCTTTTATCCCAACTCTCTGCCTTCTGTCAGACAGTCAATCCTCAATCCATACCAGTAGCTCACCTCGAACACCATGGGCCCTCACCTTCCTCAGCAGTCTCCCGTGTGGCACCTTATCAAAGGCCTATTGGAAGTCTAGATAGACCACATCCACTGGGTTTCCCTGGTCTAACCTACTTGTCACCTCTTCAAAGAATTCCAACAGGTTTGTCAGGCATGACCTCCCCTTACTAAATCCATGTTGACTTGTTCTAATCCGACCCTACTCTTCCAAGAATTTAGAAACCTCATCCTTAATGATGGATTCTAGAATTTTACCAACAACCGAGGTTAGGCTAATTGGCCTATAATTTTCCATCTTTTGTCTTGATCCTTTCTTGAACAAGGGGGTTACAACAGCGATCTTCCAATCATCTGGGACTTTCCCTGACTCCACTGACTTTTGAAAGATCTCAACCAACGCCTCCGCTATTTCCTCAGCCACCTCCCTCAGAACTCTAGGATGTAGCCCATCGGGGCCAGGAGATTTATCAATGTCATACATGTCTGCAGGGTTGGAAAAGATTGGGTTAGTGTCTGTCTTTTTGCTAATATAAAATATAATGTGATCCAGTCTCTTTTATCGGTAACATATGTCAAGGATTATTAAAATATTACCTCCGTTTTATTTATGGTTGTGTCAATCTGTTTATTTCCTGTTTTCTCTTCAATCTGTTTCCGGCTGTTTGGGAATCAGTTCATGCCAAAGGGACAGAGACAATTGGAGTCAGCACAGGAACCTACAGCTGCACTGACTGTATCCGTGGGTGAATGTTTCAGACTCTTCAGGGCTAGAACAAAAAAGAGAAGAACAACTTTCACGTTGTTGGGGTGGCAATGATATAAGGGGTTAGAATAGAGAGAGTGCAGGATTAAAACTACACGACACATGGCTATAGGTCAACAGGAGCAGGGAGGAAAAGTCACAATGAAAACCCATGTGTGTCTCCCCCATTGAGAAACAGCTGGGGCTTGTTTTCAGTTGAAAATGAATCGATATTTGATGTAAAAGTAGGAGACTGCAAGGTTTAAGTTGGTGTCTCGGAGAGAACAGATAGACAAAGGCCACAATACAACATGGTATTTATGACTCCTAATGGATATAATATGGAGGTGCTGGTGATGGACTGGGGTGGACACAGTTAAAAATCCTACCCCACAAGCTACCTGATGAAGGAGCAGCTCTCTGAAAGCTAGTACTTTTAAATGAACCTGTTCGACTATAACCTGATGTTGTGTGATTTTTAATTCAATGGATAACGTGGGAGAGCTTGGACAGAGGTTCGAAGAAATAACTTGAAACCCGTTTAAATCAGCTGACAGATCCTCAGAAGACTTTAATCCTCGGTTCAAAGTCCTGATGTCAGGGCTTGGGTTTGCACCATCTGACCAAATAGAACATCACATGTCACCTATTAAAAGTTAATTAGAAATTAGTTAATTATGCAGTTAGCAGTACAATATAATTTGATTCAGTTAAATATGTTAACCTTTTATTATCTTCAGGGAACATTTATTCAAATCGGATGGTTTATCCTGCTTAACTGTAATAAAGTTGTGTCTTCCTCAAGGATGTCTGAACTCTAGCAATTAGTGCTGAAAATGTGTTGCTGGAAAAGCGCAGCAGGTCAGGCAGCATCCAAGGAACAGGAGAATCGACGTTTCGGGCATAAGCCCTTATGCCCGAAACATCGATTCTCCTGTTCCTTGGATGCTGCCTGACCTGCTGTGCTTTTCCAGCAACACATTTTCAGCTCTGATCTCCAGCATCTGCAGTCCTCACTTTCTCCTCTAGCAGTCAGTCCCAAACACTAAATTAGAACAAGGCTATTGATTGGTATGTTTTCTGCTCAAAATCATGAATGTAACTATATTTTGTCTATAGAAGTCACAACTAAATCTATATCACCTGTCTCTTATGGAAAACATGTACAGTCACCAGTAGAGGGGGAATCATGTGTTTGTCTGTGTGAGAGGGCTGGATATTCAGAATCTAGCAGAGGGAGATTGCTGTTGGTGGTGTATGTTCTGTAATTGACACTGTCCTGAGTGTCAACATCTTTAACACAAATTGTGTCAAGCAACTATTTCCCAACATTGACTGTAGATGAACTATTGACGAAAAATGGAACAGCCTTGTAACATTCAGTTACAAATTCCTAGGAATGAAGTACCTTTGTTTCATGCATGTATGTTCAACTCATCATACATTTCTGTTAATTTTTAAAAACATTTTGTCCATTTGTATAATTGCTTTATGTTAAATTGTAGAATGTATTTAGCATAATTTGTATAATCTCAAACTCATTAAACATGCTGATTAAAGTTACCTTTCCTTCTTTGGTTATTTCATGACAACTGCATAGCTTATACAAGTATAATTAGTCCATTCAGTCAATTTGTATTCTTAGTAAGTCAAGTGCTTCGTCTGGCGAGTCATCATCCAGAGGAGCAGCATCTGATAGATACTAGATTTCAGCATGGAAGTTTGGGCATGGAGGTACTGGGGTAGGCAAGGGTCGATTAACCAGATTCCTCTTTGGCTTAGGCAAAATACAATACAATTCAGACAATGTATATTCCTAAGATGAGACAAAGGACTATCAATACGTCCCATATGATCCACCCATATAGCGACCATAGCCAGCAACTAACACTCAATCCACATGAATCGGATAACAGTGGGGCAGGTACCTTCCCTGTGTCTTGACCCGATTTATTGATAATATCTGTGTTGTCCAAATGTTTTTTGAGAAATCATCGAAGTAGGTGCCACGTTGCGGGCCAATGACTGAACAAGCAACTCCTTTAGCAAGGAGGAAATCTAGCACGAGCTGATTCTGAAGCATCATCATCCGGATCTCCTGTAACTGTTTGTTCACCAGCTTCAGAGCATGGGCAGTCGAGTTGGCAAGTTTTTCTATGTCATATGCCAGGTCACTTATCTGATCTCGGGCCACCTCAACACACCAGCCAGGAATAAGACCTCCCAGCAATAAGACCTCCCAGGCTTGTTGATGGAAGAATTTGTGTAAGTTTTGTTTGTCCTTTACTTTTTATTCCGTACTGATTCACATGTTGGTGGGTGTTCCATTCATCATCTATTTCAGACATTTCATGGTGGAGGTAAAATGTGGTAACGTGTGTACTACGGCACAACTTCCGTACCAGTCATTGGGTAAATATGAGTAGGCTTTGTTTTCACATAGTCAATGAAGGCTAAAAGGAGTTCCAAGGGTGCGCTTCTGTGAGTGAATGAGGAGTCCACTCAGAGAGAGAGCTGAATCTTATAAACAGTGAGTGCTACCAAATGTTATGTTCAGTTGTCCAAGGGTATTAACGGATGGAGAACAGGGGTATGATCAGTGTCTTTGATAATATTTTTACATAGATTTTGTTTCACTTACCCCATATTGAGGGTACCAGAAGGTCTTTCAGTGCACCATTTTAACAGCAGACCAACGTTAATATTGAATCCTTGAGGTTTGTACACTTTATACAATGACGCACTTCTTCTACCGAATGGGTGTTTCCATCACAAACGAGGGACTGCATAAGTGATGAGTCCTATTTACACACTGTACATCAGAATGATAGAAGAGTGAGTAGATCAGGAGGTTTAGCTTAAATAAAGAAACCATTAGTAACAGGAGGAGGATTTGGAGTGCATAGTATTTTTGGTCTTGGTTCATCTTTCCAGCTTGTCTTGTCAATTACTGTAGCTACTGAATACAGGAAACGTGTAAAGGTATTGCTGTCGGTGGCGTTAGGTTGGATAGGAGAGGATTCCATTAAGAAGGTGTAGATGGTCAGTCTCATTTTGGTACTGTGTGCTCAATATTGCAATCTGTACAGTTCAGTTTGAGGGGAATAGACAAACATTTCAAGTAACAGTTTTTGGTTGACAGAGCGGATGAGGTTATGGAATTATGCCATCTCATGATGATTGGCATAGAAGTGTTGTGAGGATGACAATAAGGTCGAGAGTGATATTTACTTACACAATGTGAGTAGTTTAAATGAGTTTCAGCTGGGTGGCTGCATTCATAACTTCCCATGGTTTTAGTACAGGTTTCACTTGTACAGTTACACTGGAGTTTAGCCGGTCTGAGATATCACAGATGGATTGGTTACAGCTGGGCGCATGTACTTGGGTTGGGTTTTCATCAGATGCCCACATCAGTACTAATACTAGGACTGTGAGGAAGATACAAGCTTGCAATGTCCTTTGTCTCCCATGTTGAACGTCCTTCTATCTTTTCTGTAGTTTCAGTTGTCAGAAGAATTTCACAAGGATCTTTCCAGTAGAGGCCCAATTTTTCATGATTGAAGTCTTTCAGTAGTAGGTAGTCACAAGGGTTAATGTCTTTAAATGTTGGGGCTTTTTCTTCTTTCTTCCCTGGTGTCTGATAGGCTTCTTTGACCTGTTGATGATAAGACTGCAATGCTTTGGTTAGCTTAATCAGGTACCTGTGCATCTCTTCTGTCATGGCATGCACATCAATAGTGTGTTGGGCAGTTAATGGTGCAGACCAGCAAGTCCTCAAAGGTTTTCCATATATCAGTTCAGCCGCTAAGAATCCCGTCTTTTTCTATATAATGGTTAGCATATTTAAAAGGGTAAATGGGAATACTTGCAGCTAATTAAGACCGGTTTAGAGTCATAGAGATGTCAAGCATGGAAACAGACCGTTCGGTCGAACCCATCCACGCCGAACAGATATGCCAACCCAATCTAGTCCCACCTGCCAACACCCAGCCCATATCCCTTCAAACCCTTCCTATTCATATACCCATCCAAATGCCTCGTAAATGTTGCAATTGCACCAGCCTCCACCACATGCTCTGGCAGCTCATTCCATACACGTACCACCCTCTGCATGAAAACGTTGCCCCTTAGGTCTCTTTTGTATCTTGCCCCTCTCACCCTAAACCTATGCCCTCTAGTTCTGGACTCCTCGGCCTCAGGGAAAGGCTTTGTCTATTTATCCTATCCATGCCCCTCATAATTTTGTAAACCTCTATAAGGTCACCCCTCAGCTTCCGACACTCCAGGGAAAACAGTCCCAGCCTGTTCAGCCTCTCCCTGTAGCTCAGATCCTCCAACCCTGGCAACATCCTTGTAAATCTTTTCTGAACCCTTTCAAGTTTCACAACATCTTTCCGATAGGAAGGAGACCAGAACCGCACGCAATATTCCAACAGTGGCCTATCCAATGTCCTGTACAGCCACAACATGACCTCCCAACCCCTCTACTTAATACTCTCACCAATAAAGGAAAGCATACCAAATGCCTTCTTCCCTATCCTATCTACCTGCGACTCCACTTTCAAGGAGCAATGAACCTGCACTCCAAGGTCTCTTTGTTCAGCAACACTCCCTAGGATCTTACCATTAAGTGTATAAGTCCTGCTAAGATTTGCTTTCCCAAAATGCAGCAAATCACATTTATCTGAATTAAACTCCATCTACCACTTCTCAGCCCATTGGCCCATCTGGTCCAGATCCTGCTGTAATCTGAGGTAACCCTCTTCGCTGTCCACTACACCTCCAATTTTGGTGTCATCTGCAAACTTACTAACTGTACCTCTTATGCTCGCATCCAAATCATTTATGTAAATGACAAAAAGTAGAGGGCCCAGCACCGATCCTTGTGGCACTTCACTGGTTGCAGGCCTCCAGTCTGAAAAACAACCCCCCACCACCAGCCTCTGTCTTCTACCTTTGAACGAGTTCTGTATCCAAGTGGCTAGTTCTCCCTGTATTCCATGAGATCTAACCTTGCTAATCAGTCTCCCATGGGGAACCTTGTCGAACGCCTTACTGAAGTCCATATAGAGCACATCTACTGCTCTGCCCTCATCAATCTTCTTTGTTACTTCTTCAAAAATCTCAATCAAGTTTGTGAGACATGATTTCCCACGCACAAAGCCATGTTGACTATCCCGAATCAGTCCTTGCCTTTCCAAATACATGTAAATCCTGTCCTTCAAGATTCCCTCCAACAAGTTGCCCACCACCGAGGTCAGGCTCACTGGTCTATAGTTCCCTGGCTTGTCTTTACCACCCTTCTTAAACAGTGGCACCACGTTTGCCAACCTCCAGTCTTCCGCCACCTCACCTGTGACTATCGATGATACAAATATCCCAGCAATCACTTCTTGAGCTTCCCAGAGTTCTCGGATACACCTGATCAGGACCTGGGGATTTATCCAGTTTTAACCGTTTAAGACATCCAGCACTTCCTCCTCTGTAATCTGGACATTTTGCAAGATGTCACCATCTATTTCCCTACAGTCGATATCTTCCATATCCTCTTCCACAGTAAATACTGATGCAAAATATTCATTTAGTATCTCCCCCATTTTCTGTGGCTCCACACAGAGGCCGCCTTGCTGATCTTTGAGGGGCCCTATTCTCTCCCTAGTTACCCTTCTGTCCATAATATATTTGTAAAAACCCTTTGAATTCCCCTTACTTCTATTTGTCAAAGCCATCTAATGTCCCCATTTTGCTCTCTTGATTTGCCTCTTAAGTATACTCCTACTTTCTTTGTACTCTTCTAAGGATTCACTCGATCTATTCTGTCTATACCTGACATATGCCTCCTTCTTTTTTCTTAACCAAACCCTCAATTTCTTTAGTCATCCAGCATTCCCTATACCTACCAGCCTTCCCTTCCACCCTGACAGGAATATACTTTCTCTGGATTCTTGTTATCTCATTTCTGAAGGCTTCCCATTTCCAGCCGTCCCTTTACATGCGAACATCTGCCTCCAATCAGCTTTCTTCTACCAATTTTCGTACCTGACCTTTTAAGGTACCATTGGCTCTTTCTACAATTCCTGCTGCTTGGGGGTGGTTGGCACAATGGAACTTTTTATTCATATTCAAACTCTTACACTGTGCCTTGGCTAGCTCCGCACAGAAGTGGGGACCATTGTTGGAAGAGACTGTTACTGGTATTCCAAATCTGGGTATGATTTCCCTTAGTAGAATTTTACAAGTAGTTGTTGCTGTGCAGTCAGTACAGGGATAAGCTTCAATCCATTTACTAAATATATTGATTATCACTGAGCAATATTTATAACAATGACATCTCGGTAACTCTACAAAATATAACTGGATAGTATCAAAAGGTGCACTTGGCAAGGGAGTTTCATCTGGTGGACACTTTACTCCTTTCCCCAGATTATGCTTTTAACAAATTAGGCAATTTGCAGCTGCTTGTTTTGCTTTTTCTTGCAGGTGGGGATTCCACCAAATTTGGAGAATTCTGTCCACCATTCCTTCCTTACCTATATGCGTGCGTGTATGAACATAATCAACCAGAATAGGCAAAGTCGTGTTGGGCAGACATGTCTGTCCTACCGGCATAACCCAAAACTTATTGTAACATAACAACCATGGTCTATCCATCTTTGTTTCTCCTCATCAGAGGTGTCCCCCTGATGGGTCCATATTTGCTCTAGGTCAGGCATGGTCAGGGTGTCAGAAGAGTATTTGCCATTTGAGTAACCATGTTTTTTTGCTCAAAAGCTGCTTTCTTGGCTGCTTAGCAGAGTTGTTGCTTTGGGTGACATTGGAAGGACCAGAGGAGTGGTGAAGAAGGCATTTGGTATGCTTTCCTTTATTGGTCAGAGTATTGAGTACAGGAGTTGGGAGGTCATGTTGTGGCTGTACAGGACATTGGTTAGGCCATTTTTGGAATATTGCATGCAATTCTGGTCTCATTCCTACTGGAAGGATGTAGAAAGGGTTCAGAAAAGATTTACAAGGATGTTGCCAGGGCTGGAAAATTTGAGCTTTAGGGAGAGGCTGAATAGGCTGGGGCTATTTTCCCTGGAGCGTCGGAGGCTGAGGGGTGACCTTATAGAGGTGTATAAAATTATGAAGGGTATGGATAGGATAAATAGACAAAGGTCTTTCCCTGGGGTCGGGGAGTCCAGAACTAGAGGACAGAGGTTTAGAGTGAGAGGGGAAAGATATAAAAGAGAACTAAGGGGCAACCTATTCATGCAGAGGGTGGTATGTGTGTGGAATGAGCTGCCAGAGGATGTGGTGGAGGCTGGTACAATTGCAACACTTAAAAGGCATCTGGATGAGTATATGAATAGGAAGGGTTTAGAGGGATATGGACCGGGTGCAACAAGTGAGACTGGATTGGGTTGGGATGTCTGTTTGGCATGGACGAGTTGGACCAAAGGGTCTGTTTCCCTGCTGTACATCTCTATTACTTTTTGAGTGAACAAAACATTTGATAATTGCTGAGAGGGAAGTTGAATAGCACTGAGGGGATTAGCAAAACAGACAGCATTGAGGATAGGAGTTCCTGATGAGGCAAGGAAGCTGCGCTGCTGCTAGAGTTGACCAAAATCATGGGCACATCCAAAGCGTAGTGGGAATCAGTCTAGATATTAGCTGACTTTCCTTTAGTAAGTGTACAGCCATGGGTGAAAGCAAAGAGTTCAGCTTGTTAGGCGGAACAGGGTGGGTCGACAGAATAAGCTTTGATTGTTTAGGACAAAGTGACGATCGCATATCCTGACATGCGTTTGTCCTTTGGAGAAGTAGAAGAAGAACCATCGACATAAAGTGTAAGGTCAAGGTTAACAAGAGCCTGATCCGTAACGTCAGGACATGGTTTAATAACAAGTTCATTTATGAGAACACAATCATGGGGAGGATCAGGCAGTTCAAGAGGCTCTTCCTGCAGGAATGTACCGGGGTAAATTTTGGAGCAGTCTCTAAAGGAGAGAAGTGGATTCTGAAGTATTGAAATCTCATAGCGACAGAGTCGAGCCACAGTGAGGTGTTGAGTATGTTTAGAGGTAAGCAAAGATACCACAGAATGGGATGTACAGACTTCTACATTTTGATGAGAAGTTATATTAGGGGCAGCCGCTACCATAGTATGAATGGCGGGGAGAATTTGGGTGCAGTTTTAAAATAATCGTGTAGCAGCCACATGTACTTTCATCTTGAATGAATTAAATGTGGTCCCAGTAGAATGCCATAGGCTGTCTGTAAATACTAATTAGGAGGCAGAGTTGTAATTGCCAACCTGTACGGTGGCCTAATCCTTCTAATCAGAATTTTAAATTGCATTAGTTTGTATCTAATTTGCACTTCTGGTTGTTTTAAAGTCAAACTAAAATACTTTTTTTTTGAAAAACTAGCAAAGTTTTGGTTCTTTCAGCAGTACATTGTTTTCTTTCTGGTTAAAGAGTATGAACTGGTTTTAAAAGCAGCAGTTAGATTTGATCAGAATCAGTGGCCTTAAGTTCACTTATCAGTGCAGTTGTAACACTCCTAAAACACACAGGGACAATGATTCATTGGGGGAAGGGCATGGGCCTTGGTACACTGGTCCTCAGAGTGTGGGTGGGGTGTGGGGTTCAGGCAACATTTTTTTATGAAGAGTGTTCACCTTGGTCGTACTGTGGGTGAGGTTTGAGGAGGTCCCCGGTGGGCAATCAGAGGAAATCAGCTGACTGGACGGGAGGCGTAAAATATTTCCTCCTCTGAATCTGAGTCCCATCACTCATTCGCGGATGCATCAGGATTTTTTTGTAATGGGTCTTTGGGAGAGGTGGGATATAAGGAACAGTCTTTATCGTCTGTCTAGTCCTGCGCGGCTGCAGCTGCAATCTGTTGTTTATTCAGCCGTTTCCCTTTTCTTTGGGCCCCTGACATTTCAGCTTCGACTGTGATTCTTTGCTTAACCTTTTTATTTTTTTTTATTTTCTCCCTCGCCAATTCCAATTCTGCTTCTAAATCATGTGCTTCATGTGTACATTTTAGTTCTATCCAATTTAGTTCAGATCCTCCCTCAGTTAATGGACTTATTCCCTTTTTAATAAAGTTTGGTCTCCATGATGATTGCATGGATTTTTCCCATTTTTCCTGAGCTACCTTTTTCCACACTGATATGGCTTCTTTCTGCTTAGTTTCCTTTCTTTTTTCCCCAAGTCTATTCTGTTGAGCAGCTGTGGTCGATATTCTCCTTAATTGTTTCTCATAGTTAGGATACAGACTTATTATTTTTGTTAGGGGACATTTGTCTTCCATCTTATCGAGGGTTGCACCATATTTATCTTATTTACTTTAGACCTTCACAAAACTACTGATCTACAGGGGACTCGAACCCCAATCACTACAGGGGTCTCTAACCCCACAAAACACAGCGGCTTCTAACCCCATAACTTTCTGCTTCTAGTTAAACTATCTCATTTAGAATTCAGTCAGGGTACCGTGAGAGTGAAATGGGGAAACAGCACACAAAGAGCAATCAAGATATAATCTTACCTTGTGAGCCCGACCCTTAGGTAAAGCTCCTCTTTTCCAGTTTCACTCAAACGTGTCCCTTGTTGGAACCCTGCTTGCAGCGCCAAATTGATAAAGTACAGATTTGAGATGGCCCAGGGAACCCCTTGTGGACTCAACCTGTAAGCCTCTCTTGTTTCGTCCCAGAGATCGTACTTTTTGGAAGTCTGGAATTAAAAAAACCTCTTTCAGACAGTTTAGTTTAATTTTAGTCATCCCCTTTAATTACCAATAGCATCACTGTTACAATGTAACACTGATATCTTTAAGCCAGGCTAACTAGGTTCTCATAACTAAGGAGTAGGATATCAGCTCCCCTACAGCCCAGCAGGCTACGCTGCTGTACTGTCACAAACAGGCTTCCTTTATTCAAATCAAGTTTACAAAAACACTGCATGTTCTTAACTAGAAAGATAACAGTGAAGGACAATAATTCAGGAGAGAAGTTAATTGATACCGAGTTTCATTTAGAGGTCAGAATCAAACACTGTTCCTAATTTCACAAGGGAACAGCCATGAATGTTATCACTCTGTGTCCTGTTTACACAGATTCACTGATGCCAAGATAAATATTCTTAATTGCCTTACCTTCCCTGCCTGTCTATTTTCTAGTGTGTAGCAAATGTGTTCTATAATTCAACATTACATTTTAGTCGAAATGTTTATGGACAAGTTTTAAGGCTACAGACTTTCTCAAAAGGAGAGGGTAGATCCTGTAACATGGTTCCCTGAGCAAACTGTCAAAAATAACTTGGCAAAATGCCTCATCACCAGAACTTTCCAACAAACACCAAGGCATTGCTTGGCTGGTGGTGGGAAGGGCACTACCTGCAAGACCCTCTTGTCTTCCTAGACTGTGTGTGCCACCACACTCTGTCCTTGAAGCTGCTGCAGACTGAGTAAAGACTGTGTCACATCCTCTTCTGGAATGTACCTTTGCAAAGGAAGTCTGCAGAAAGATGCAGTGGTTTTTGTTGAGGTTCATCTCAAGCAGCTCTGTGAAGCAGAACTCTACGTTCTAGGATTCTGTGATACACACTGAGACAAACATTGGCTGTGCCTGGAGGACCATCAACATGGCCAAAGATGCTCTTTGTTCTGCCCAAAACTTGTTGGTCTTCCAAAACAAGGAGGTGACCCCCATCGAGTGTTGCAGACTGGCACGTTCCAAGGTCCAGGACTACGTGCTGAGGGATGCACTAAAGCTTGGGGCAGCTGCTATCAAGACACATTGGGGAAGGACCACTGTTTGAGGTCTTTCTGCTGAAGGCAAGTGGAGGTCCATTAAGTTATCGGACCCTTTGGGTACCTCAAAAATAGAAATAATCTTATACAAGTAAGAGATGCCTTTTGTTTGATAATGGATAGAGTCCAACTTCAATGTTTGTCTTGTTTTCTTTACTTGCTATTGTAAAGAATCAAACTTCTTTAGTAACTATGGATATCTATATATTTTTCATGAATAAATTGTATTTTTGAAATAAAAAGAATCCTTCCTTAGATACGGGACCCAAAACTGCTCACAATATTCCAAATACCTTATACTGCCTGAGCAACACATCCCTATTCTAACCTTCTCAAACAAGCCCTAACATTGCATTTACTTTCCTAACTGCTAACTGAAGCTACATTTTAACATGAAGAGAATCCTGACCACGGACTAACAAGTCCCTTTGTGCTTCAGGTCTGGCAGTATCTGCCCAGAGAGAGATAAAGCTGAGACAACGTTTGGGGTCCGGGGACGGCCGTCATTCGGAAGATCGCGCTTTGGGACTTGATGCGGCGACACACAATTTCTTCATCACTTTCACCTCCCTGCCTGTGGGAAGGAGTATTTTTCATTATAAAACGTATTATTTTGTTTGGCGACACCGAAGTCGGCCCTTTTGTGTTTCTGTTTTCTCTCCTGAAAGAGTTGTTTCTCTTTAAAGAGTTTATCTTCTGAAGCAGCTGCTAACGGTCACTCGGGGCACGAGGCGGCCGTTAACCGCCAGCTCGCGCACGGCGGGGGAGGGGGCGGGGCCTGGAGCTAAAATGGCGGCGGTCCCACCCAGAAAGGAAAAGGGTCAGAGGGAGAGCGGACTGTGTCAATAAAGTCCCGGTTCCCAAGGTAACGATGGTGGTTATTGGGGGATGGAGGGAGAGTGGACTGTGTCAGTAAAGTCCTGTTCCTGAAGGTTATGATGGTGGACATTGGGGGCTGAGGGGGAGGGGATTGAGCCTGGTCCCCTCCCCACAGTGAGACATCTTGCCGGTAAGCGGGGCCGGGTGACCGTTACCAATTTTATTTTATATTCCCCCCCCTCACTTTGCTTCAAGGGTTTTTATTTACACTGGAGGATATTATCTGATGGTGGGGAGCTGATGCTGGTGAAGGAAGAGGGATGGCTGACCACCGCGACAGCGAGGACCACACCGATTTTTTTTGCCGCTGGGACACGCTCCAGATGCAGGAGGATGCCCGGGGACTGAGGAAAGAAAGAGAACTTGGAGATGGGAAGAGTTGGTAGGGTTTGGGACTCTGTACCTCAAACTGCAGTCTATACCAATTCAATTGTTAAATTTATATTTGACATAAGCAATGATTTTTATTATGGGGTCAAGGCAGACAAATGGAGTGAGGCCACAGATCAACCCCGATCTTATTGAGGGATTGGAACAGGATTTGGGGGCTGAATGGCCTCCTCCTTTTCCTGTGAAACTTGATTACAAATTTACCAGAGCTCTTCAGTAAAATTGGAAGGTGATAAATGAATAAGGATGGACAATCTCGTGCCCTGGGGCAGCACAGTGGCTCAGTGGTTAGCACTGCTGCCTCACAGCATCAGGGCCCCAGGTTCAATTCCAGCCTCGGGTGACTGTATGAAGTTTGCACATTCTCCCTGTATCTGCGTGGGTTTCCTCTGGGTGCTCCAGTTTCCTCCCACAGTCCAAAGATGAGCGGGTCAGGTGGATTGGGCATGCTAAAGTGCCCATAATATTAGGTGCATTAGTCAGAGAGAAATGGGTCTGGGTGGGTTACTTTGCAGAGGGTCGGTGTGGACTGGTTGGGCAAAAGGGCCTGTTTCCGCACTGTAGGGGAATCTAATCTAAGACAGGGTTCATTCTGCTGAAACTGCTGGGATGGGGCTGTGCATTTCTCATCTAATAGTTACTGTGTCACTGACCCCACTGTGTCGGTATCACTGACTCCAAGGAGAGCAGACTGATACCTTGTCCCTTTAAGGAGGATGTGTTCTGTTTCCCTTGATGAGGGATGTTATCAACCTGGTACCAAGGTGTATGTTCCATGGAAAGCAGAGTAAATAACTTTGGGTTTTCTTAAATTACGACCAAAGCAGCATGAGGAAGTGGAGTCCGGCTCTCACCGATCCAGGGGCTCAGTGCTGCTTTCAGTTACTGAAGTTGCATTATTTGGTGTTGAAGCTATTAGTCACAGCTGTCACCTCTCTCTGCTGTAGGAAAAAAGCTTGAACTCTCTCTCTGCTGTGAGATTGTTTGTTTTGGTGTTCCCATCTTCTGGATTGGAGGAGATAGTAAGTGAGGGAAATCTGTTTTGCTGAATTTGCCTTTACTATGGGTCTGTTTATAGGATGTGGCTGTGTTGGAACAGTTGATTGGTAGAAATAAATAATATATTATTTTGTTCTGTATTCCAACAGGTTCAAGTTGTGTTTTTTTTTCATTGTTTGCATTTTAATTGTGGTGTAAGAATTAAGTGTGTTTTGTGTAAAGCTCAACATTCTGACCAATCGAATTCCATCCAGAACAGAACACTCTAGAACTGTCCATGATGCTACCAGCGATGTCTAAGGTTCGACATGACCGTTCGCAAACTCACTTGAAATATTGGCCAACAGAGTTCTGTACATTCTAGAAGGGATGTGAGTGCATTGGAGAGGGTGCAGAGGAGATTGACCAGGACGTTCCCTGGGCTTGGAGAGTTTTAGTTCTGAAGAGAGTTTGGACAGACTGGGATTGTTTTCATTAAAGCAGAGGCGATGGAGAGGAGACACGACTGAGATGTATAAGACTATGATGGGTGGAGGGTATATAGGAAGAGAACATTTCCCATGGATGGAGGGATTAAGGACCGGATATAGATTTAAGTGAAGGAAACTGCACCCTTTAGTTAAGGGAGGAGTAGCGTGTCAACAACTAAATGGCTGGAGGATAAGAGAAAGAGCTGGAAAGCACAGCCAAAATGAGTGGTAGAGGTGTGAACCCTGAAGACAATTTGGAATTATATGAATGATATTTTGAAATGCCACAGTGGACAAGGCTGCAGACTGATGTAGACAGTGAAGCAAGAGTATATGACAGACAAGGAGTGAAACCCACACCTCTCTGTATAGTGGGCCCAGACCCATACCCTCCCTGGCCTCACCCCTCCATCCCCCTTCAAACAGCTCCATCATCAGTCAGCTGTTTTGGGTTTCTACACTGAGCATGCCCAGTACACGGCAGGGAACAAAGAATGTGATTCACCCCCATTTGCTGCCGTACATATCGTGTGTGTCTCAGAGTCAGCTCTGAGACATCTCCTGGGCAGTCTCAATCTGTATCTGTGTGTCTCTGACTCCGTGTCATTGAGCATCACCCGTACACCCTAATGTCTATGTCTAGAACTGCTTTGTCTCTTCTGGAATATGAACACATTGTAACCTGAGAAAGGTGAGGGTTTCGGTCCTCCCCGGCTTACTCCCTGTTTGATCGCAGTGAGGCCACTTGAACTGGACAGGTCAAAGTGTGACCTCACAGAACAAGTGTGACCTCACTGTGTACATCACAGAGAGAGTTCTGACATCACAACTGGTTTGTAAACTGGCTTCAACTGAGACACGAGGTTGTGTCAGGAAACACAGGGAAGGCTAGGTCACTGCACTGACCGTGTCTCTGGCTGATCTGTCTGCGAGTGAATGTGATCAGAGAGATCATCAAAACAGCTGGACTTTACAAAGAGAAAACAAAGCTTTGAAAACACCATCAGCATTTGGATCAGGCAGAAGATGGGGAGGTTTGAAAGGTAAGTGTAAAATTCTTCCTCTTTCACAGACTGAGGATTTGGGGTAATTATAGAGTCATAGAGTTATAGAAATGTACAGCATGGAAACAGACCCTTCAGTCCAACCTGTCCACACCGACCAGATATCCCAACCCAATCTAGTTCCCCCATGTCAGCACCCGGCCCATATCCCTCCAAACCCTTCCTATTCATATACCCATCCACATGCCTCTTAAATGTTGCATTTGTACCAGCCACCACCACATCCTCTGGCAGCTCATTCCATACACGTACCACACTCTGCGTCAAAAAGTTGCCCCTTAAGTCTCTTTTATATCTTGCCCCTCTCACCCTAAACCTATGCCCTCTAGTTCTAGACTCCCCAATCCCAGGGAAAAGACTTTGTCTATTTATCCTATCCATGCCCCTCATAATTTTGTAAACCTCTATAAGGTCACCCCTCAGCCTCCGACGCTCCAGGGAAAACAACCCCAGCCTGTTCAGCCTCTCCCTATAGCTCAGATCCTCCAACTCCGGCAACATTCTTGTAAGTCTTTTCTGAACCCTTTCAAGTTTCACAACATCTTTCCGATAGGAAGGAGGTCAGAATTGCTCACAATATTCCAACAGTGGCCTAACCAATGTCCTGTACAGCCGTAACATGACCTCCCAACTCCTGTACTCAATACTCTGACCAACAAAGGAAAGCATACCAAACGCCTTCTTCACTTTCCTATCTACCTGCGACTCCACTTTCAAGGAGCTATGAACCTGCACTTCAAGGTCTCTTTGTTCAGCAACACTCCCTAGGACCTTACCATGAAGTGTATAAGTCTTGCTAGCATTTGCTTTCCCAAAATGCAGCACCTCGCATTTATCTAAATTAAACTCCATCTGTCACTTCTCAACCCATTGGCCCATCTGGTCCAGATCCTGCTGTAATCTGAGGGAACCCTTTTCGCTGTCCACTGCACCTCCAATTTTGGTGTCATCTGCAAACTTACTAACTGTACCTCTTATGCTCTCATCCAAATCATTTATGTAAATGACAAAAAGTAGAGGGCCCAGCACCGATCCTTGTGGCACTCCACTGGTCGCAGGCCTCCAGTCTGAAAAACAACCCTCCACCATCACCCTCTGTCTTCTACCTTTGAGCCAGTTCTGTATCCAAATGGCTAGTTCTCCCTTTATTCCATGAGATCTAACCTTGCTAATCAGTCTCCCCTGGGAAACCTTGTCGAACGCCTTACTGAAGTCCATATAGATCACATCTATTGCTCTGCCCTCATCAATCTTCTTTGTTACTTCTTCAAAAATCTCAATCAAGTTTGTGAGACATGATTTCCCAAGCACAAAGCCATGTTGACTATCCCTAATCAGTCCTTGCCTTTCCAAATACATGGGATGGAAATGTGTTGCTGGAGAAGCGCAGCAGGTCAGGCAGCATCTCGGGAACAGGAGAATCGACGTTTCGGGCATTAGCCCTTCTTCAGGAATGAGGAAAGTTTGTCCAGCAGGCTAAGATAAAAGATAGGGAGGAGGGACTTGGGGGAGGGGCATCGGAAATGTGATAGGTGGAAAAAGGTCAAGGTGAGGGTGATAGGACAGATTGGGGTGGGGGCGGAGAGGTCGGGAAGAAGATTGCAGGTTAGGGAGGCGGTGCTGAATTTGATGGATTTGACTGAGACAGGCTGGGGGGAGGGGAAATGAGGAAACTGGTGAAATCCGAGTTCATCCCTTGTGGTTGGAGGGTTCCTAGCCGGAAGATGAGGCGTTCTTCCTCCAACCGTCGTTTCGCTGTGGTCTGACGATGGAGGAGTCCAAAGACCTGCATATCCTTGGTGGAGTGGGAGGGGGAATTGAAATGTTGAGCTACAGGGTGGTTGGGTTGGTTGGTCCGGGTGTCCCAGAGGTGTTCTCTGAAACGCTTCGCAAGTAGGCGGCCTGTCTCCCCAATATAGAGGAGGCCACATCGGGTACAGAGGATGCAATAGATGATATGTGTGGAGGTACAGGTGAATCTGTGGCGGATATGGAAGTTTCCTTTGGGGCCTTGGAGGGAGGTGAGAGGGGAGGTGTGGGCGCAAGTCTTGCACCTCCTGCGGTTGCAGGGGAAGGTGCCGGGAGTGGAGGTTGGGTTGGTGGGGGGTGTGGATCTGACGAGGGAGTCACGGAGGGAGTGGTCTTTACGGAATGCTGATAGGGGAGGGGAGGGAAATATATCCTTGGTGCTGGGGTCCGTTTGGAGGTGGCGGAAATGACGGCGGATGATGCGCTGTACATGGAGGTTAGTGGGGTGGTAGGTGAGGACCAGTGGGGTTCTGTCCTGGTGGCGGTTGGAAGGGCGGGGTTCAAGGGCGGAGGATCGGGAAGTGGAAATACATGTCCATCCTGTCCCTCAAGATTCCCTCCAACAACTTGCCCACCACTAAGGTCAGGTCCACTGGTCTATAGTTCCCTGGCTTGTCCTTACCGCCCTTCTTTCCGGCACCTCACCTGTGACTATCGATGATACAAATATCTCAGCAAGAGACCAGCAATCACTTCTCAAGCTTCCCACAAAGTTCTCGGGTACACCTGATCAGGTCCTGGGGATTTATCCACCTTTTAACCATTTCAAGAATCGAGCACTTCCTCCTCTGTAATCTGAACATTTTGCAAAATGTCATCATCTATTTCCCTATAGTCTATATCTTCCATATCCTTTTCCACAGTACATACTGATGCAAAATATTAATTTAGTATCTCCCCCATTTCCTGTGGTTCCACACAAAGGCCGCCTTGCAGTTATTTCAGGGGCCCTATTCTCTCCCAAGTAACCCTTTTGTTCTTAATGTATTTGTAAAAACTCTATTGGGGAATAATGCTATAGAGATTTATTCTGAGAAAGATTGGGGCTTATTGAAACCGGTGAGATACACAGAACTGATTCTTAATGAGGGACAGAAACTGTCTCAAATGTTACTCTTTTCCTCAGACCTTGGCCAATACCTATTTTCGTCCTTTTGAAAAGGGTGGTAAAAATCGTTCAGTAGAGAACTGGTCTGCCAACAATTTGAGGAGAACCCAGAGACAATGCATGTCACTTGGAGGAAGACGGGTCAGAAATTGAGTTGGAGAGGGATTGATTGAAGTGGAGCTCCCTGTGAGAGATTAGGGTGGGAGAGGAATCTGATGGTGAAGATTAGAGGGGAGGGTATTGTGGAGAGATAATGCCCTGCTTCACATCATCATTGCCCTCATTCCACCAACATTACCAAGGGTGCCAATCTCAAGAACTTGTGGAGATGCTAACCATTCTCAGCATGGGGCCATAGTACTCAATATTCCTCATTAGCTTTTAAAAAAATATCTTTCCTCTCAATCTTGAGATTTGTTATTTACTTGGACGGAGTTGACCGTGGATTTGAAAATCCGCACGCTCTCTTGTAACTCATCCTGCAGACATGACTTGGAGGTGCCCTTTATCAGGTGTGATAAAGGAGCAGCACTTAGAAAGCTGGTGCTTCCAAATCAATCTGTTGGACTATAACATGGTGTTGTGATTTTTATCTTCTTTCTGCAGACACAGTTCACAGTCATGAAAGGGGAGATTACAGCAGCATTTACATGGAGAATGATGTCTTTCCAGTTTCAGGAAAACTCCTCCCCCTTTATTCAGTGTAGATTTGTTACCACGAATTGCTGAATGTGGTAATATCCAGGATGAACGAGAATGTGTGTTTGTGGGATTGATTCAGACACTTTTTTTTATCTCATGATGTTCACTCTCTGCTGGAATGAACACCCAGCCCGCTGCCATTCCTGTGACATTCTGTGAGGCCCTGACCTTTCAGTGGTCACCATAACGACTGACATCTGACTACTTCATTCATTTTCATCAGTCAAATGCTTACACCGTGCACTCAATGTATCCTGCTCTGATTGCCATCCAGTCAGACCCAGGATCTACCATGGAATGTTTTTACCTTTCTGTAAAATAAGAAACATTGAAGCTCACCTGTGTCTTCCTCTTTTCCACAATTTTGTGTTCTGTTTCACTATCCAAGTTCATTGATTTGCCTCATGAGGTGGATCATCTCGAGCTTCAATTGATTCAGCTTTGATGCTCTGAACCCAGAGCATCGATGCACAAATTACTGTGTGTTCCGAATCTTCTCCCAGACCCAAACTCCAGTTCATATTTAATCTTTAATTAAGTGTGAAGCAGGCCATTCAGACCATCAAGTCCACATGCATCCTCCGAAGAGCATCCCAAGCAGACCCACTCCATCACCACATTGTTCTCATGGTCAATCTATCTCGCCTGCACATCTTTGTGGGAGGAAATAGAGCGCTTGGAGGCATGGAGAGAATGTATAAACTCTAGTAGGACAGTTACCCGAGGGTGGAATCAAATTCAAGTTCCTAGCGCCATGAAGCAGTAGTGCTAACCACTTCACCACTGTGCTGCCCTGATCTATAATAGATCCCCACATTGTGATTTCTCCCTGTCTCCTCGAGTCTATCACCAGTCCTAATCTGCTTGGTGTTTTGGGTAACAGACCAAATCCCCTCTCTCTGTCTTTCTGTCTGTCTTTCTCTCTTTTTCTCCCACCGCTTGCTCCTGGATCCATCCTAATAGGGTTCAGGCTTCACTCTGAATATGAACTTTTCATCTCAGTTTTAATTTGGCTCTGAGATTTTTGCTGCTTCAGGCTCCAAACCAAAGCACCGTGGATGTAACCTTCCAAAAATAAAAAGACCACTGTCACTGAAAAGGGCAAATTCCACAGACACTGAGGAACCCATCAATAGACTATATCGCACTAGTTTGAATTTAAACTATACCGCATTCCGTTAATGTTATTTGATCAAAACGTCCCAGAAATTCCTCCTTAGTAATCCCATGGTTTCTGTCCGTCCTTCAGTCCACATTCCTTCAGAAAGAAGGATTTTCTCAGTTTAGTACATCCCAAAGGGATTTACAAAGATAAAGTTTATTAAGCCAGCTGAAGTGGCAGTCCCTGTTGTAACGTAGGGAAACGGCAGCTACTTTACACGCACCAAGCTTCCGCAAACAGTAATATCATTGGAACCAGATCATCTTTTGTTTCTTGAGTGCTCTGTTGTGAGGAAGAATTATTGGCCAGAAGACACACGGGCTATTTCTGGTATCTTCAAAGTTTGGGAGAAGATTTGTAGCTCGGCTGCTCGTTGTTGTGGTTCTGTTTGCAACACAAATTCCCAGCTCAGCGAACAGAACCACAACATTTCTGGTATCTTTTGCAATAGTGAGAATGGTCTGAGAGAAGAGATGGAGCACTTGATTTAAATGACTGAGACAATGCAACCTTTCCTTTTGTAATGATCCTCCAATAGTGCAAAAGCTCCTCATTAATGAGCATGCAACTTTTTTCACTATCTTTGAACAAATTATCTGGAATGCGTTCTGATACACTCTCAGTACCACAAAAGTGGAAGTCCTGCATAGATTCACAATGATCAAACCCAGCTATATTTCGCAATTATTATCAGATCATGTTATGTCAAAATATCTCCAGTTTTGTCAAGAATTGTCAAAAAGTCATAACTTATTAGTTATAAAAAGTTATTTATAAATGTTGGAAGTGACCAATCGATCTGGACTGAGTGTTCACAAACAATTTGGAATGGTGAGGACAGTGAAAGGTGAGAGTTTTCTTTAATGCTTATTGTAACAGGCTTGAGCAGGACAGCATACTATACAACTGACCAATGTATCCAGCGATGGTCAGGTAACTGAACAACACAGACAGGTAAAATTTGAATAGCAATACATGCAACAGCATAACAATTTTCTTGAAAGCTATATTTAGTATTATTCAGGGCACAAAAATTATACATTGTTAACAAATTATTGACTGTGATCCAGGAGATCCAGGACACATTGTTGGTTACCGTTATTCATTGGAACCTGATGCTTTCGTCCCTCTCCATTGATGTAGATAGGGGTCTGCCCTCCATCTTGCTTCCTGAAGTCAATGATCAGTTCTTCTGTTTTGCAGACATTGAGACAAAAATTGTTATCATTGCACTATGAAACCAAGCACGCTATCGACTTCCTATATTCTGACTCATCATTATTTGATATGCAGCCTACAACCATGATGTCATCAGCAAACTTGTAGATGTTCGTATGAAATGTGGCCAATCAGTCATGTGTACAGGGAGTGTTTGGGGGCTGAGGATGCATCCTTACGGGGCCGCAGTGTTGAGAATTATTGTAGAAGAGGTGCAGTTAGCTACTTTCACTGATTGCGGTCTGTGCGTCAGGAAACTGAGGATACAGTTGTAGAACTGCCCTTGGTCTCGGAGTTTTGAGATTAGTTCAATTGGGATTATAATGTTGAAGGTGGAGCTGCAGTTGATTAGTAGGAGCCTGATGTAGGTATCCTTATTATCTAGATGTTCCAGGGACAAATGTAGGGCGAGGGAATTGTGTCCACTGTGGGCCTGTTCTGCTGACCGGTAAATTGCAAGGGAATGAAGTAGTGTTATCATGTTGCTCCACCTCTTTCTCCTTTCATTCCATTCCTCATGTGGACTCTTCGTTCCATTACCTGCTGCATCTAATGTTGGCTCTCATTACTTGGATTTATTCCTCAATTGAATTATTTTTATAACTGGATATTTCACTGCATATATTAACTGGTCTCTGAATGCTCTCTAAGTCACCACATAAATAAAAGCATTTGTGCAGCAACTCAGGTTCCGCAGCATGAATGCGATTCTTTCAAATGTACGAAAAGCAGTGTAATTCAAAGAATTAGCAGCACTAAACATATATAAAATGTACCCCAACCAGAGAAGTATGAAGCTTGCACATATGGCAAAGAGTAAAATGGCAGATTTCTTTCTGCTCTCCAGCTCTGGGTCATTCTCTATTTTTCTCTGACCTTTCAGTTCCACACGCACCTTAATTGCCTCGAAGATTTGTCTGACAGTCAGGACATTGATAAATAGAATAAAAGTGAATGGGAACATTGGTGTTAAAAATTGTTCAAAATATTTGAAACTTGCCCACCGACGGCTATTATAATAACTGTGTGTGGTAAAACAGTACCATGGAACATTGTTGATGATCCTTCCAGGTTTAAATCGGAAGTAGTTAGGAATGTTCTTTAAGGAAAAGAAAATATAAATTGTTGCTAGAACCCTCATTGCAGTTTTCTTTGTGCAATACTTAGTTTTCATCTGATGAAAACAGATGGCAACAAATCGATCAAAAGAAAAAGCAGCAGTGAACCAGACAGAACAATCAATGGCTGAGCAGGTCAAGACATAGATAACTCTGCAAACAGGAGTGATGTTCAGGAAACAGCGTGGATAATAATAAGACACAAATCTATCAAGTACGATATCAAAAACGATGAACAGTAGATCAGATGTTGCCATGGCTACCAGATAGCGAATGGTGCATGTAGAAAGACCACACTTGCCCCGAGTCAAGAGTGCAATCACCACTAGACTCACTGTAAGAGAGAGAAAGGAGAAAAAGAGACTTGAAGTTGCAATCTGGGCTCAGGCACAGAGAGTAAGTAATGGCAAGAAGGTCGTTGTTATAAACCACATGAAGTCTCGAATCTGAACCTCAGTAGCAAACTCTCTAAATGAATCATTTGCACATTTAAAAGACAGAGGTAAGAACATGAGTGACAGTTTATTCATAGCAAGATGGTCACATATTCAATGTTTTGTTCGGGTTGGCAGTGGTTGGTTTGAGCTGTTTTATAGGTTACTCTTACTGGTTGGATTTTCCTATAGGACCGCAACATCTACACAAAGGCACCCTGCAAGAGTAAATCAACAATGTTGTACATTTAGCACAAACATTGATTGCAAAATTCTTGCAATCAGTTTTGGAGTTTCCACAGCTCAGATTGCGTCTAGAATTTTAGGTCCACACTGTATGAACTATAATATGGGATATTAAATCACTTCACAGTGACCGGGAGTGGATGCACTCCACAATATGAAATTTTAAAAAATGATAAAATTTTGAGTCCATCCCACGTGTACAGGATTGAACATACCAACAATTTTATCCATGGAAGTATTCGGCAGTGAATCCAGGCACCATACCCCAGGTTAGGTGCCTACCACAATCATAAGAATTTCAATATTTGGCACGGAGTCCCTGGCCTGTCTGAGACTGTACTCCACTGCTCCCACCCAAATCCATGCAGCATTGCTCATTGCAACTTTCTAGTTTAGAATTCACACTTTTTATCTGGGATGAAGCAAAGCTTCCTGCCTGATGTCCAGGCTCTCTCACACAAGCTCCTCTCCTTGTGACCAGAGATCCTCCTCCCAGATTCAGAGCACATGCTGGGGCTAAGAATGTCCATAGGTTACCCAACACACACCTTGGAAATCATGAGAATGGTACTAAAGCTTGTTGTGGGAGACCCAAACATTGTTCCATTGCCTGGCTTCAGAGGCTCTCTCTGAATTCAGGCCAATATTAAAGGTTAGGGGAGATGATGGGCTCATGGTGACTCTAAAATGATTGCTCCCTTTTTTTAGACCACTTCTTGTGATAGGATATCCTTATGTGATGTTCATTTTCACGAGCGTGCAACTCCCAAAATCGACCCAGTTTTGAAGATAAAAGATCCTGAATTTGATTGTGTAATTTTCTAAAGTAAGGAACACCAACGCATAAACCCATAGACGACAGGGAAATGTATCTGTCTTCTGGCTTCTCGACAGTAGTAGTTGGGAAATTCGTTGGACAAGACAAAATAAGCTTTGACATGGACCATCCACTGGAATAGCTGACATCCTGAATCCAGCAAGATATCAGCACCAAGCTTCCCTACTTTCCCCTTGGTTATTTCTTCTGCTGTCTCCCATGTGGGACATTCTTTTGGACAATAACCACAGCTCAGGTTCCGAGCTATCTTCTTTCAGATGTGGGAATATTGGTTAATTTTAAATGTACTCACAAAATGTGAGTTTTGGTGTCTGGACCAATAATTCTTGCCCAATTCTAATTGCTTTTGATATAGTACTGGAGGGCAGCATTTTTGAACACCTGCATTATCTGGTGGATATCTTTGAGGAGAAAGTGAGGTCTGCAGATGCTGGAGATCAGAGATGGAAATGTGTTGCTGGAAAAGTGCAGCAGGTCAGGCAGCATCTAGGGAACAGGAAAATCGATGTTTCGGGCATTAGCCCTTCTTCAGGATAGGATATACAGGGTTTTCCTATCTGGTGGATAGGAAAACCCTGTATATTTTGGAGCAGAGTTCCATAATGTTTAGACAGCAGTAGTAATGGAACAATGATGTAGAGTAGATTAGATTAGATTAGATTACTTTATAGTGTGGAAACAGGCCCTTCGGCCCAACAAGTCCACACCGACCTGCCGAAGCGCAACCCACCCATACATTTGCCCCTTACCTAACACTACGGACAATTTAGCATGGCCAATTCACCTGACCTGCACATTTTTGGACTGTGGGAGGAAACTGGAGCACCCGGAGGAAACCCACGCAGACACGGGGAGAACGTGCAAACTCCACACAGTCAGTCGCCTGAGGCGGGAACTGAACCTGGGTCTCTGGCGCTGTGAGGCAGCAGTGCGAACCACTGTGCCACCATGCCGCCCAAGTCAGAATGAAATCTATCCTGAAAGGGAAGTAGCATGTGATGGTGTTTCTATGCAACTTCTGCTCTTGTTCTTCTAGCTATTAGGGGTCATGGTTCTGTGAGGTACAGTCAAAAAACACTTGGAGTGTAATGTTTTGCATCTGTGGATGGTATTCATTGTGGGTCATTCATGTTATTAGTGAAGAGAGTGAGTATGGAATGTGGTAATTGGCAATCTGATCAATCAGCTGTTTGTACTGCACAATGTGGTGCTTTGTAAATGTTGTTGGAGATGCTTTCAGAGAGACACTTGGAAAGCATTCCATCCCACCCAAGCTATACTTTCTGGATGGTAGACATGGATTGGAGAGACAGACAGGGAGCTTATTGCTGCAGTAATCAATATCTGACATACTCCTGTGTCCACAGCACTTGCATGGCTGGACCAGATCATTTTCTTGTCAATGGTTGGGCCAGGTTGTTGTTAGCCATGCATTCAGTGACAGTAATGTCACTGTAAGCCAATGGCATATTGATAGATTCTCACTTCTTGGCGTTGGCTATTCCCTTGTGCTTGTGGGATACGAATGTTACTTGTCAATTACCAGACCAAGCTAGATGTTATGTCACTGTATAATGACACAGTTAAAAATCACACAACACCAGGTTATAGTCCAACAGGTTTAATTGGAAGCACACTAGCTTTCAGAGCGACGCTCCTTCATCAGGTGATTGTGGAGGGCTCGATCGTAACACAGAACTTATAGCAAAAATTTGCAGTGTGATGTAACTGAAATTATACATTGAAGAATTGATTGTCTGTTAAGCCTTTCATCTGTTAGAATACAGATCTTTCATGAAAGAAGTGAAACTATCACTGTATTCTAACAGATGAAAGGCTTAACAGACAATCAATTCTTCAATGTATAATTTCAGTTACATCACACTGCAAATTTTTGCTATAAGTTCTGTGTTACGATCGAGCCCTCCACAATCACCTGATGAAGGAGCGTCGCTCTGAAAGCTAGTGTGCTTCCAATTAAACCTGTTGGACTATAACCTGGTGTTGTGTGATTTTTAACTTTGTACACCCCAGTCCAACACTGGCCTCTCTGAATTATAATGACACAGATCTTTTCATTATCTAAGGAGATGTAAATGGTGCAGAATATTGTGCAAGCATGAACAAACCTCTCTACTTTGGAAATGGCAATGGAGGGAAAGGCATTGATGAGGCAGCTGCAGATTTTAAGGTCAAGGTACAAGTGTGAAGAACTCCTGCAGAGATGTGTGACGGCTGAGATGATTGACCGCCATCAACCGTAACTATCTTCATCTGTGGTCAGGATGAAACGCGAGAGTTGTAATCTTGGTGAGTTCAGTTTTTCAAGGAGTCCTTATTGTGAATATGTGTTGACAATAAGAGCTGAGCATTTGTTGTCAGTAATTAAAATTTAACTGTAAAAAGAGAAGCATCTGATTGAGATAAATACAATCAATACATCTGTAAATCCAAGTCAAATGATCCTGAGTTCGTCACACTAAAATAAAAATGTGGTTGTGCTGGAAGGTCAAAGGCTGAGGGAAAAAAACAGGTCAATGTGTGACACAGTTTGAATGCCCAGGAAAAGTCAGAATGTTTGTCATTATCACACTGAAGGGATAGAAATACTCCCAATACTAGAAGTGGGAATTGTCTTAGTGACATGTATACCAAGGGCAGGCAGAAATAACTCGTTATGTTGAAGGTAAAATTAATCAGTCATACTTTACAATATTTCATGTACAGGTTGTTCTGTTACAGTGTGTTTCGTTAGCACAAAATCGCTATAATGCAATTGACAAATTGAAGACACTGTTTCTAAAGTGCAAAATTTTAAGGTGTGTTTTAGTTATAATACTATTCCGGCCCCATTAGTTCAAATGGTGCTCTTACTACGAAATGTTCTTATAACACGGGATTGCACAAGAATGGAATTACCACATTATAGCAGAACTGACTGTAAGTGTCTCCTTATTCTGCAACTATGTTCCCTTGTTCAAGACCCCTACATAAGTGGAAACATCATCTCAACATCTACCCTGTCAAACCCCCTCAGAATTATGTATATTTCAATAAGATCACCCCTTACTTTTTCAAAATGCTAATGAGTAAAGACTTAATCTGGTTATCATTTTTCCTTAGTCAACCCTTCACCCCAGGAATCCCTCTAGTGAATCTTTTGAACTGCCTCCAACACCAGCATCTCCTTTCATAAATATGGAAACCAGAATCATACACAGTACTAAAGGTGGAGTCTCAACAATCTGTACAGTTGTAATAAGACTTCCCTATATTTACACTTCAAACCCATGGTAACAAAGCCCAAATTCCACTTGTATCCTTAATTACTTGATGAACATGCTAACCTTTTGTTTTGCACACAAATCTCACTTTGCTGACCTTTTTGAAATCTTCCTCCATTTATAATTGTTTGCTTTTTGATTCTTCCTAGCAAAGTGTTTGACCTTACACTTTCCAGCATTAAAGCTCCAGCTTCCAAGTTTTTTGCCCATTCACTCCATGTATCTATATCCCCTTGCAGATTCCTTATGTTCTGACTAGAATGTACCACAGCTATTTATATATCATCAGTAAATTTGAATACATTATACTCTATTTCCTTCTTCAAGTCATTAACATAGATAGCAAGGAATTGAGATGCTGGGACAGGTTCTGATGGCACTTCACAAATTACAAAATGTCTATTAATCCCAACTCTCCATCTTCTGTGTGTCAATCCAGTCTCAATCCATGCTAATACATTACACTCAACCCTGTGAGCTCCTGTCTTGAGCATTAACCTTCCATGCAGCACTTAAAAAAAAAACCTTTGAAATCCAAATGCACTACATCTTCACTTTTGACTCCTCAAAGTCTGTCCACCAGCTCAAAGACACAAGTCAGGAATGCGATGGAATACTCCCTACAGTACCACATCCAAAAAGAAGTATGCCTCTGTTTCTTGAAAGACGAGTACAGCTAAAGTTGGGGTACAAAACTTTAAAAAAGATTTAGCGATGCAAGATACAGAGATGGAATTTCCATGAATAAGGGTGACAACAACTAGTTTGTTTTGTTAGAATATTCATTCAGCATTCGAACACTTCGTAATGGGAAAGATATGTCAGAGATAGTCAGAGATACTCCTACTTATGCAAGGCCACTGGCTAAGTTGTTCCCCTCCCCACACTCAGTATAATTTTACTTTGAGAGATGCTCCCAGTGACACCTGAACACTGGGGTAAGTTGTTCCCCTTTAGCTAGGAACCCACACTCAGTGCAATTCTAATTGAAAGATCCTAACTGAATCACAATGCCACTGGAATTAGATGTTCTCTTAAGGCTATTGACCAACATGCAAAACAGTTCTCCAGTGAAAAGTATTAGCGATTGAGGGCATTTTCCTATTCATGGTCCACATTGAATACAATGCTGCTTTTACAGATACCCACAGGAAAGCGAGAACACTGGGTCACAAATTCCTCATGACCAATTCTGTGTGTCAGTAAACAAAAAGAATTGTTTGCTGGCCAGCATTTATTAGTCAACCTCAGTTGCCCTTGAGAGGTGATGTGAGCTGCGTTCTTGAACTGCTGCAGTCCATGTGCTGTAGGTTGCCCCCACAATGCCATAAGGGAATGGATTCCAGGATTTTGACCCAGTCTGACATTGAAGGCATGGTGATATATTTCCAAGTCAAGATGGAGAGTGGCTTGGAGAGGAACTTTCAGGTGGTAGTGTTCCCAAGTATCCACTGTCCTTGTTCTTCTAGATGGTACTAATCATCGTTTTGGACAGTGCTGTTTAAGGACTTTTAGTGAATTTCTGCACGTATCCTGTAGACTGAACACACTGCTCTCAGTGGTGAAGATAGTGACTGTTTGTGGATGTAGTGCTATTCAAATGCACTGCTTTGTTTAGGATGGTGTCAAGATCCATCAGTTTTGTTGAAGTTTCACTCCTCCAAGCAATTGGGGAGTATTCCATCACGCCCCTAACTTGTGCCTTGCAGGTGGTGGACAGGGTTTGGGGAGTCAGGAGGTCATTTGTTTGCTACAGTATTCTGAGCCTCTGACCTGCTGTCCCAGCCACTGTATTGATGGGGTGAGGCCAGTTGAATTTCTGGCCAATATTGATAATGGGGGATTCACTGATGTTAACACCATTGAATGTCAAGGTGTGGAGGGAAGGTCATCTCTTATCACAGATAGTCATTGCCTTGCATTTTATGGCGTGAATCTTATCTGCCATTTTTCAGCCCAAGCCCAGATACCCAGCATATCTGGCAGCACAGTGGTAATCAATGCTGTCTCACGGCACCAGGCGCCCAAGTTTAGGTTCTAGCCTTAAAGGACCATCTGCATGGAGTTTACCTGTATGTGTGGTTTTGGTTTCAATGGTTTCATCTCACAGTCCAAAGCTGTGTAGGATTGGTAGCTTATCCATGGTAAATGCAGAATTACGCCAGTAGGGTGGTGGTGTGGGATGGTCTTCGGAGGGTTGGTGCTGACCCAATGGGCTGAATGGCCTCTGTCTGCAGAGTAGGGATTCTACAATTCCATGATATTGTTGAGATCTTGCTCCCTTAAAACATTGATTTCTTCAGTATCAGATGAGTTGTGACTGGTGCTGAACATTGTACAATTATCGGCAAACATCCCCACTTCTGACTTTCTGACGGAGGGCAAGTCATTGATGAAGCAGCCGAAGATGGTTGGGCCTAGAGCACTACTCTGAGGAACTGCTGCAGAAATGACCAGGAGATGTGAAGACTGACCTCTAAGAACCACTCTGTGCCAGTTTTGACTCCATCCATCGGAGTTTACTTCCTGATACCCCATTCATTCTAGTTTTGCCTGGGCTCCTGATGCCACACTTGACAAAGGTAATCAGTGTCACCACATTTCTGGAAATCAGCTCTGCAATTCAGCTCTACAGTGATGGATTGTCCCAACAACAAGACACCATTACAATGAGAGGGTCCAGCCTGATGTTAGTGATCCCAAGACAGTTCAGTTCCATGATCATTAATGCCTTCATTCAGAGTGATTTCTGGAGACTTGATTCAGTATCACACATCAATCCAGTAAATCAGTGGCAATGAAGAGCACCTGTGGGCAATAAAATCTTTTTTTGTTGTTGTTCTCAGTTGCCGAATTACACCACAGGGTTAGTTTGGAAATGTTAAATGGATACATGATATCACACATTAGGAATTTGTACTGCCCAGTTCAGTGGCCAGTAAGTCGAGGGTTAAATGTATTTGTCATGCACACCAATGGCTCAGCATTCAGAGAGTACCCCACATCTGAGAGGTGGCTCCTCTGGGGAGATAAAGACTGATCTTGAAGAGAAGAAATAAATACTTGAAGATAGCCCATCACAGAATGCTTGTACCCCAGAACATTCAGTCTTCTGTATTGTACTAACCTCTGGCATAATGGCAGCAACGCATGTTCTCTGAATCTGACATCGTTCCCTTGGCTGTCAAATGAAATTTGTTTAATATCTTGTCATCCAACATTCCATGGGAATGGGTTGAGCTCAGTTGGCTGGATTGCTGGTTTGCAGAGCAGTATGATGCTAACAGCATCGGCTCAATTCTCATCACTGGCTTGAGGTTACCATGCAGGACTCTTCTTCTCAACCTCTTCCCTCATCTGAGGTCTGGTGGCCCTCAAGTTAAATCACCAGCAGCTACTTCTCTCTAATGAGAGCCCTATGCTCTGGTAAGACTATGGTGACACAATATATCGAACACTATTTTCCTTCAAGTGAATCATTATGGAATTGAAGAACGGTGTCATTATTGCATCAAAGAGTTTGACCTACTGTGTTACTCCCCTGATGTAAAACACACTGTTCCAGACATGCCCCAGGCAGCAGTGTTGATGAAGCAGTCCTGACATTTACAATTTACAGCTCGGCGTTACTGTTACTGCAAACATTTATAAACTTCCAAGTGCTAGCTGGCATCAGCAAGATCCTTCCATACTATCTCTCATCCACTCCCAATTTAAATTTGATTCCTCGATAGCCACAAAACAGTCTGAGATTACTCAGCACCTAAGTGTGATCTCCAATAAACCACCTCATATTGATATAGAGATTCAATCAACATGAAAACTTTTATCCAACCAGAAGGGGCTGAATGCACTGAACTGTGGGATCAGTTCCCTGAATGGCCAGGGTTAAGACATGAGTGAATACAGGTGAGCAGTCATTCCCACTCACCTCAGCTTTCCAATCATTCAGAATGGGAGGAAAATATGACAACATTTCTAAGGGAAGATTGGCTCAAATTGATCAGCAAGATCTTGACTAGCATTGATGTAACATCTCACTTTATAACTGCAGGAACTGATATGTCTATGCAAATCTGTCTCGATGGTGTAAACCACAATTACTGTTTGGACAGACATCCTATGTGACAATCGGTGCAATGATGTCCTACACCATGAGACAAAGAGCATCATGTAAATCAGGGTTGACAGATGATTCACATGAGAACACAGAACATCGAGCTGTACAGCACAGGAACAGTCTTTATAAAGCTGAAACATGACATCTTGACTCTTGTACTCAATTTATCAGCCAATAAAGGCAAGCTGACCATACATCATCTTTGCTACCCTATTTACTTGCATGGTCACTTGCAGGGAGCTATGGACTTGAACACCAAGATCACTGTACATCAATGCTGTTCAGGGTTCTGCCATTACTGTATATCTTTTCCCTAACTTTCAATCTCCTAAAGTGCAGCACCTCATACTTACCCAGATTAAACTCCATCTGCCACCTTTCCACCCATATCGGCAATTGATCTCCACTGTATCTTTGACAACCTTATCCACAACTTCACTGATCGTTCTATCATCTGCAAATAAACAAAGGGCAGAGGTCCCATTATGAAACCCTAAGGAATACCACAAGTCACGACCCTCCAGCCAGAAAAACCCCTTTCCTCTGCTTTCTATGGGAATCGAAGCTGCCACCTCACCATGGATCCAATGTAGTGTAATCTTCAGGATGAGCCCACCATGAGGGACCATAGCGGGCCCCTTTACTGAAATCCATGCAGACCACATCCACTGCTCTACCCTCATCGATTACCTTTGTCACTTCCTCAAAAGATTCAATCAAGTTAGTAAGACATGACCTGCCTTGCATAATGCCATGCTGACTGTCCCTAATTAGGTCCTGTATTTCCAAATGCATGTAAACCCTATCCCTAAGAATAATCTCCAATAGTTTATTTTAATATCCGTTCAGCAGTGTGCTGTTGATGGACTATGATTCAATTGGTGATCCTGATACAGTATCTAATGCAGCATGTCCCTCAATACTGAA
This sequence comes from Chiloscyllium plagiosum, assembly GCF_037043375.1. Taxonomy (NCBI): domain Eukaryota; kingdom Metazoa; phylum Chordata; class Chondrichthyes; order Orectolobiformes; family Hemiscylliidae; genus Chiloscyllium; species Chiloscyllium plagiosum. The sequence goes on from NW_028270185.1 coordinate 29,453,264, forward strand.
CATCAGGTCAGTTGGTGTCACAGTAGCAGGGCTGACTTTCTCTCCATATGGCCGGATGTTCTTGATCCTGATTGGAGCCTCTGAACAGCACAACTATATCAAATATCCGAAATTGCACATCAGTCACCCCAAACCAAAATGTCTTTCATCTACAAAAAATTATGTTGTACCACCCAATCTCCACTGTTCTGAGCCAGGTACAATGACAGAGGTTTCACAAAGTTGATGGAGTACTGCAGTACATGGTGTAACACTCTAGCCTCAAGGTGAATCCATCTAAAAATATATCCAGGAGTTTTTGTCTCTAAAACATCAGTCCTGACAAAATAGTCATAATAATAATGTTATAACAATAATGTGAATAATAATGATAGCAATTACATATTTAAACTGACAGCTAAAGTCTAAATAATAATCCCAAATGAACGCAAATTGGAGGACCTTCACATTATCATTTGGGGAACATCAAAGGATAAAGCAAGAAAAGGCAAGATAGAAAACATCCTGTTGGACAATTTAATCCTCTGAGGCACCTAAAACTCTAGACCTCAGCGCTTATCCTATTGGGCTCTACACCACAGCACTGTGCATCATTTTACAAATGGCACACCTCACATAGCATTCACATAATTTCAACAATCTACATTGTAGTTGGAACCTTGTGTTCAATACCCTTCCCAATGATCTGTCCTCACAAATATCATAACCCCAGGCATCCACTGACTGACAAAAACTCAAGGTGGTCAAAGCCATCTGGGCTGATCCACCCTTATCATGATTAGATTTTCTACAGGGTGGAAACATTTGGCCCAAAAGGTCCACACTGACACTAATTAATGGACCTAACACTGTATGCAATTTAACATGGTCAATTCACCTCACCTACACATGTTTAGATTGTGGGAGGAAACCCACACAGACACAGGGAGAACATGCAAACTCCATGCAGACAATCACCAGAGGCAGGAATTGAACCCAGGTCACTGGTGCTGTGAGGCAGCAATGCTAACCACTGAGCCACCATGTCACAGGGAACCCAATCTAATCCAGCTGACTGAGAGCAGGCTTTAAGTGACCATGGAGAGAGAATGGTCTTGCTAAACCCTTTCTAGACAAGCTGGGGCCGGTGCTCAGCCACTCTTCTTCATTGAGGCCTCCGTGTCAACCCATTCTGCACAGGACAGAGAAACAGACACCGCTACACGTTACTGAGAAACTTCCGAATCGACAAACAATTCACTTTAAACTCTGTAAGTGAGAGCACTTTCATCTGACATTGGGATTTGCCTTGCTAAATGGAAATTAAATCATCAGTAAATGCAGATCGGAAATATAGACTTATGTAACTTAAGTTGTTCCAAGACTTACCGGGTACACCAACAATGACAAGGATGGTGCCGTATATTTTTGAGATCATTATGTTTGCAAAATACATTTTATTGTTTGTGAAACAACCTCTCCCTTCCTGCTGCTGGCATCTGTCCGAATTGTCTCAAAATGAGAGATGAGACATATCCAGAGACATCGTATTATATTTTGTTGTATCTCTCCTGGGAAAATATGATCACACATTCACCTTTTTAATATCATTTTGAACAAAGAGATTACGACAACAGGTTTATTTTGATGATGTAATGTCATTGAAATTTAAGTCTACATTTGAATACCCCAAGGACTAGATGAATCTAATCTTATTTGGTCACAACCGCTCCTTGCAACTTGTCATCAAACAAGAATGCTTGCAGTGTTTCACACACTGATAGTCCCATCAACATCTGAATATCTTTTGATATTCTTTTCTGTGATAACTTTTATTTTACTGAGGATATTCAATCATTCAATACCTCATGTTGTACCTTGACAGCTGTTCTACTGCACACTGTTATATCACTACTTCCCTTGTTAATTCAGTTCCACAACTCGTTTGGGAAAGTCTGTCTGATTGAACACTCAAATACCGAAGCTGAAACTAATACTGACCACAACAATTACTGGAACTTACACTTGGTAATAATTTCTCAAAACAAAGACAAAAAGAAATCAGAACCTTAACTTCAAAATTATAGAATGATAGCACCATGTAGGACAGAAGTGACCCATCGATCCATAAAGATTGTCCCTCCAAAAATTGCATGAAAAGCTGCACAAGTCCCACTCCCCAGCACTTAGTCCACAGTCTTGAATGTTATGACATTTCAAATGCTCATTCAAGTACTTTTTAAAGGTTTTGAGGATTTCCTTCTCAGTTATCCTCCTGGGCAATGCACTGTAGGCCCCTTCCATACTCTGGATGTCATGTTCCCTCTAAACCTCCTGCCTTTCAGCTACACCTCAGTATTGGCCCTCCACTTACTAGGATGCTACCTGGACTGGAAGTTTTGAGCTATAAGACGAGGTTGAATAGATTGGGACTTTTTTCCCCGGGAACGTAGGAGACTGAGAGGCAACCTTATTGAGCTTTATTAAATCTTGTGAGATTCATATAAGATAGATAGCCAACAGACTTTCGCCAGTATAGGAGAGTCAAAAATTAGAGAGCATAAGTTAAGGTGAGAGTGGAGAGATACAAAAGGATTCAGAGGGACACTTTGTTCAGACAGACGGTGGTGAGTGCTTGTAACAGGCTGCCAGAGGTATTGGCAGAAGCAAGTACAATTTTGTGATTTGATTAGATTAGATTCCCTACAGTGTGGAAACAGGCCCTTCAGCCCAACAAGTCCACACTTGTTGCCCACCCAGACCCATTCCCCTACACCTAACACTATGGACAATTTAGCGTGGCCAATTCACCTAACCTGCGCATCTTTGGACTGTGGGAGGAAACCAGAGCACCCAGAAGAAACCCACACAGACACAGGGAGAATGTGCAAACTCCACACAGACAGTTGCCCGAGATGGGAATTGAAACTGGGTCCCTGGCGCTCTGAAGCAGCAGTGCTAACCACTGAGCCACCGTGCCGCCCTAAGAAACATTTAAATAGGTACATGGATGGGGTAGATATGGACCAAACCCAGGCAAATGGGACTAGTTTAATTGTGAAAACTGGGTGGCACAAGCAATTTGGGCCATGCTGAGAATCTCAATGACTTTATCTAATCGTGGACTGGTAAAGACACGTATCTTGTATGCCTTAACTATCCTATTACCCTGTCTTGCTGCCTTTGGGGATCTGTTAACAAGCACCTCAAGGTCCTTCTGTTTCTCTGAGCTTCCTGGTGTCCCACCACTCAGTGCCTTATGTTGTGACTTCTACTAAAGTGCATCATCTCACATTTGTCAGAGTTAAATTGCATCTGCCCATCTGACCGGTTTATATTATTTATGAATATGACAAACAGTAAGGGATTCAGCACTGATCTCTGTGATACACACCGTACATGAGCCTCTAATTACACAAACAGCCTTCTGTCAATATCCGCTGCCTCCTCTGACTGAGCCAATTTCCCAGCCAACTTGCCAAGTTGCTCCAGCTGCCATATGCTTTTACCTTCATTCTGAATCCCCCATGTGGAACCTTGTCAAAGACTTTGCTAAAACCCAAATAAACTACTTCAATTGTCCTAGCCACATCCACAGACATGGTCACCTCCTCAAAACCTCCACCAGATTTGTTAGGCATGACCTCCATCTGACAAAGCCATGCTGACTATCCATGATCAAACCTTGTTTCTTTAATTGGAGATGAATCCTTTCTTTTGGAATTTTCTCCAATAATTTCTGTAACATTGATAGACACTCACTAGTCTGTTATTCCTGGTCTGTTATTCCTGTTCTTAGAACTTTGGGTTTCAAATTCCAATTTTTCAGATAAGCACATTCCAAAGTCCTTTAAGACTAAGGGAAAGAAAAAGTTCTTATTCATGCAGAAGAATTTCTTAGGTATTTTACACACAGAGACACAGAAAGACATGTACACATGTGTACACATACACACATACACACCACATTTACCTCACACACATATAAATTATTCTTTTACCTTTATACCTCCCTCTGAATGGTAAAATAATCCCCTCTAATCATCCATCGTTCCATTATAACTCCCACTGAGCAAATACACAAACCCTGATACAAACTGGATGTTCTCACAATTGGTCATAGTCAAGACAAATTCATGTAGTTGACCACTATCACTTAGTCTGTCATATTTCCATTTTTTGGGATCAAATAGAAACAAATTAACTTGGAAGTAATCCAATCTAAAAAAAAAATCAAGTTGGGTTCCAAATCAGCCAGGAAGCCAGCCATTGAATTAGCTCATATTCAGATACTTGAGAGCTACTATCATGGAATTGGGTCAAATCCCAGCATGACAAAACTTCAATTTCATAAGTATGTGGATTATAAACTCTAATATCAACCATTAAACTAATGTCAGTTGTCAAAGAAAATGCACCTGGTTCATTAATATCCTTTAAGGAAAGATAACTACTGTCCTTACCTGGTCTGGGCTACATGTGACTCCAGACCCACAGAAATTGGTGTGGTTTATGGAGGTCAGCCATCTAAGCTCCAAGACCTCACAGCAGGAGGTCCTCAAGATTGTGTCCTAGCCGTAACTATCTTTAGTGACTGTATAACTGACCTTCTCTCAATCAGAATGCCATAAATCAGAGGGTTCGCTAATACTTGCACAATGTTCAAAGCATTCTTACATCCTCAGATACTGAATACTCCATGTCGCTGTGTCACAAGATCCCTGAAAATTCCAGCCTGGGCTGACGATTGGCAATTAACATTCACGCTATACAAATGCGAAGCAATTACCACCTTCAATAAGAAATCACCTAAATAATGCTTCTGGACACTTAAGGCTTTGCTATTGCTGAATCCCCTACGATCAACAGTATCGGAGTTACCATTGAGCTGAAAATGAACTGGACTCATGAGATAAGTCCTGCTCACTCTGGATAGAAGGGCAGGTCAGAGAGCAAAAGTACTGCCGTGAGTGACGCAGTTCATGGCGCCAAACGCCTCTCTGCTATCTACAAGGCACACATCAGGAATATGATGGAATACACCCCATTTGACTGGATGAAATGTATCTCCAACAACAGTCAAGAAATTGGAGACCGCCATGATAAACACACAATGCTGTAGACACTTGAAGCCTGAAATGAAACCAGAAAGTGCTGGAGAAAGTCAACAAGCCTGACAGCATTGGTGGAGAGAAATACAGAATTAACCATTTGATTCCAATATAACTCCTCTTCAGAACAGTATTGAGGAGGAGTCATGTAGGACTAGAAACATTAATTCTCTTTCTCTCTTAACATATACTACCAGACCTGCTGAATTTCTCCAGCACTTACTTTTTTAGGACAAAGTAGCCAGTTTGATTGGCACCCTATCTACAAACATGCAGTGAATCCAACACCAATCTTCTTTAGCAGCCTTATGTATCATCAACTAGATATGCTCCAGAAATTCACCAATGCTCCTTAGCATCTTCCAAACGTATGACCATACCTTCCTAAAGACAAAGGCAGTAGATGCATGAGAACACCACTACCTACATGTTCCCTTCCAAACCACTCACCATCGTGTTTTGGATATATATTCCTTCCATGTCCCCATAGTCATAGTGAACCACAGGCTGTTCTCTCATTAGCGAGACATGACTGGTCATGAGTTTAACCTGAGTGTCACCATACCCCAGGGGAGGGGTGAGGTTGAGAAGGTGGGACCTTCATGATGATCTCAGCTAGTGTGTGGGGATTGAACCTATGCTATCGGTGTCACTGGTGTGAGATGTAAAGAGAAGAAGTGATCCTTAGGTTAAGCTCACCACCAGTTGACTCTCTCTTGCTCTCTCTCACTCTCTGTCTATGAGAGAGCAGCCATATGGAACTAGAACTAGGGTGATTTCTACGGTAACCCTTGTTACGACACAGGGTAAACCCTCCTGCTTAATTTAAAACCAGCAACACAGAAAAGATTGATCCTGTGCAGTAATCTGTAAAAATTCGAATGGCCAAGGAATATTTAAAATAAAATTAATGGCTTTATTTCTTAAAGTATAACAGAGAATAATTAACTACTATTTACAATTTCTTTCTCTAACCTATATTCTAACTTCCCTTCTATAATACTAGTCCAATAAACTCCCAATTAAGAATTACTAAACAACACTTCTTATCTCAGAACCAGGCAGCTGTAGGTTCTTGTCTTCGGATCTTCCTGTGTCTGGAGTACTGAGGGACAGAAGTACTCTAACTCTCAGTACTTCTGTTTAACAGAAATCTTAGTTTTCGCTTAAGAGTAAACAATTGATCAGATATTGATGTCTGTTTGTGGAAGGAAACTTCCATCACCTGCATCTACCTTCTAATTTATAAATGGTGGATAGAATTTGACAGTCACTCAGTATCTAGTCTCTGCCACATTCTCAAATCCACATTTGTAATAATCAGGCAGTTGAATATTTTCTTGTTGGAAATGGTGATTTCTTCATTAGTAAGTACTACCTGCCACACGATGTTGTCCAGGTCCTGCTGTAGGAGCCTTGTGAGCTGCCTTATTCTGGAAGGAATTGGGAATGGAGCTGAATGATGTAAAATTGCTCATGAACACCGCTGTGACTTTATATGATAAATGGAAGATTGTTGAAGGAACAGCTGAAAATGGGCAAGATGAGGATGCCACCTGGAAAAATTCCTGATCATAGAATCCCTACAATGTGGAGAAAGACCATTTGGCCCATTGAGTATGTGCTGACCCTCCCAACAGCTTTTTCCTCAGACTCCGCTCCCTACCCTATACTGTAATCACACATTTGCTATGTTTAATCCACCTAACGTGACATCTTTGGACTGTAGGAGGACACTGGAACACACGATGGAAACCCATGCAGAACATTGGGAGACTGTACAAACTCCACACACACTGTCACCCAAGGCTGGAATTGAATCTGGATCCCTGACACTGTGAGGCAGCAGTGCAAACCGCTGAGCCTGATGTCCCGAGAGAAAGGCAAAATGTTGCCAATGCTGGAAATCTGAAATTAAAAACACAAAATGCCAGGAAAGCACATGTGATCAGACAGTATTGGTGGAGTGAAACAGTTTGGTACAGGTCAGGACCTTTCCACATGAGATGCAACCTTCTTGAGACATCTGAGATTCCCAGAGGACTCATCAGGTTAGATGCAAAAAGATTGGTTCCTCTTGCAGGAGCAGAGGGCATAATCTCTGAATAGTCTCTCACCTATCTAAGACAGATGAGGTAGAATTTCTTCTCTGAGTGTAATGAATCTATGGAATTATTTATCACAGAGACTGTATAGGCTGTAAAAGGACATTCAATACTGAGCGAATTTTAAGGGAATCAGTAAGCATTATATCAAATCGGTCATGATTTCATTAAATGGCAAAGCAGACTTAAGGGACGGCATGGCCACCTTCTGCTGTGTCTTACTGCAAGGATTAACAGATGTAATGGTCAAACTGTAAAACCAATTCATATTAATCAGGGTTCACTACTAAAACTATACTAATCTCAAAAAGGCAGGGATCAGAGACAAGGGTTTCTAATCTGTGAATGGAAACTGACCAAGGATTAAATGAATAAAAGACCCTAATAGTCTAAGCCAATTAGTATCAACATGTACAAAACCAATTAATTTGAGAAACAACCTGTTAAGGAACAATAAAGGAACCAAGGATAAAAAGCCAATTAGACTTGAACAGGATGCTAAGAAATTCTCCTTGAAGAATTCAAGAAGTAGAATATGGTTGTCAAAGAGAAGCATGGGTTCAGTGAAATTTCGGGGATCAGTCCATGCACTGGTGCAAGAATGAAGACTTTAAGAAGTGTGACCAAATAATATGAAAGTTTGTGGAACTGTCAGTCAAATGGTAACAGGGTTACAGTCAGTGGAGAAGCTCAGCCAGAAGCTGCAGCAGAGAAGAGTGTGCTTTTGGGCCAAAGATATTAAATATGTTAAATTAGAATTTGAACTATCAGCCATAGCATGGATTAGAGTTGGATAGTACATTGATTTCACATGATTCTCTGCCAGTTTTAACTGTATGGTGCTGCACCTTTAAAGATGTTAACATAGTCCAAAGCAACAACTGGTTAGCTCTGCAGCCTCACAGTGCCAGGGACCTGGGTTTGATTCCAGCCCTGGGCGACTGTCTGTGTGGAGTTTGCACATCCTCCCTGTGTCTGCGTGGGTTCTCTCCGGGTGCTCCGGTTTTGTTCACAATTCAAAGATGTGCATGTTAGATGAATTGGCCATGTTAAATTGCCCATAGTGTTCAGGGATGTGTAGCTTAAGTCAATGGTAAATGTAGAGTAATGGGATATGGGTTTGGAGGATCAGTATAGATTTGTTGGGCCGAAGGGTCTTTTCCCACACAGTAGGGATTCTAAGATTCTGAGTGAACAGTTCATGTTCAAGGGGTTACAGAGGTACAAAACATGAACCTGCTGTGATAATCAATTCAGTTCACACCAACTGATAGCAAGTTGTGGCTGGGAGCATTGATAAATTGAAGACTACAGGTTGTGATAATATCTTGGCTGCAATGTTCATGACCTATCCATCGCATTGCCTCCTTCTTATTCAATGTATTCTAGTGTTTCTATACCCCTGGCATCCACCCAGCAATGTAGAGACTAAGCAAGTTAAGTTCTACCTAGATAAAAAAAGATTATATTTAACCTAATCCTTCTATTCTCCTTCAAAACATCATAACATGGCAGTAGTCGTCGAGTAGTACATATCAACCAGCCATTTGGATACAGAACTGGCTCGAAGGCAGAAGACAGAGGGTGGTGATGGAGGGTTGCTTTTGCAGACTGGAGGCCTGGACCAGTGGTGTGCCACAAATATCGGATCTGAGTCCACTGGTTTTCATCATTTACATAATTGATTTGGATGTGAACACAGGACGTATAATTAGTACGTTTGCAGATGACACCAACATTTGAGTTAAACTTCTTTATTATACACTGCACCTACAATGGGATCCTGATCAGATAGACCAATAGGCCAAGGAGTGGCAGATGGAATGTAATTTAGATAAATGTAAAGTGCTGCATTTTGGAAAGGTAAATCAGGGCAGGACTTATACACTTAATGGTAAGGTCCTGATGAGTGTTGCTTAGAGTGCAGAAAGAGTTCAGAAAATATTTACAAGGATGTTTGCCAGGGTTGGAGGGTTTCAACTGGAGAACTGAATCATAGCCTTCCTCAGAAAACTTAAGAAATCAGGAGAATTAAACAAGACAGACTTCCAAAAAATGAAACCAGACGGATCCAACACAGCATGCTTCTATGGACTACCCAAAGTTCACAAACCAGGAGCCCCCCTCAGACTCACAGTCTCACTACCAGGAACACCAACATACAGACTAGCCAAGGAACTTCACAAAAGTCTAAAGCACTTAGTAGAGTACTCCTACCACTGCATCTAAGAACTCCTGAACCTCATCAAAGACACCAAGAAAGAAGTGGATGAAATAATGGTGTAACAGCCCTGTTCCCATCCATCAACATCAACCTGGCCAAAGGAACACTGACTACGCTATTAGAAAAACCAAAGACACATATACCAAACACCACCAACTTCATCAGCAAGGACAACATCATCAAGCTAGTAGAACTATGCCTCACCACCCACTTCACTTTCAATAGTAGGACCCTCAAGCAAATCAATGGAATACCCATATCAGGGTTCCTCGCAGAAACAGTAATGCAGAGACTCAAACAAACAACTCTCCCAACCATCCAAGTCACACTTTGAGTCCGCTGCGTGGATGGCACCTTTGTGATCACTAAACAAAACAATTTAGAGGAAACCTTCAAGATCATCAATAGTATCCTTACTGGCATAAAATTCATAAAGGAGGAGGAAAACAACAATAACCTGTCATTTCTCGATTTCACAGTAGAGCGGACAGCCAATGGAGACCTTCAAATGCGCATCCACAGGAAAACAACACATACGGACCAAATACTGAAATACAGAAGCAATCATCCCAACACCCACAAACAAAGCTGCATTAGGACAGTATTTCAATGAGCCACCACACACTGTAGAACTTCAAAGAGCAGAAGAAAACCACCTATTCAGTGTATTCAAGAAGAACAGGTACCCAATAAACACATTCTACCGATTTCTCAGCAACAAACCCAAACAAGCAGACAAAACAGGCCCAGAAGCCTTAGGCACTTTACCCTGCATCAAAGACATCTCTGAAATGACTGCCAGCCTACTCAGACCTGTTGGCAGCATGGTAGCCCACAAACCAAACAACACACTTAAACAGTAGCTAATGAACCAGACAGCATGCAAAACAAACGTCATCTACAAAATCGGGAATCGATGTTTCGGGCATAAGCCCTTCTTCAGGCTTATGCCGAAACGTCGATTCTCCTGCTCCTTGGATGCTGCCTGACCTGCGCTTTTCCAGCAACACATTTTCAGTTCTTTGCCCCTTAGCATAGGACATAATTGCACTTGATTATCCCATGGGATGTCTGACCAAACAGTGATTGTGGTTTACAGATGAGGTGGTTTATTGGACGTGACATTTCGATATTAAAAGGGACCTAAGGGGCAACCTTTTCATGCTGAGGGTGGTGTGTGAATGGAATGAGTTGCCAGAAGAAGTGGTGGAGGTTGGTACAATTACAATATTTAAAAGGCATCTGGATGAGTATATGAATAAGAAGGGTTTAGAGGGATATGGTCGAAGTGCTGGCAAGTGGGACTAGATGAATTTAGGATATTTGGTTGGCATGGACAAGTTGGACTGAAGGGTTTGTTGTCACGCTGTATGTTCTATGTCTCTGTCTCGAGTACCATCTGGCAGCTTCTACTCTCCAATGACCAGGTCAGTAAATCTTTGTTTACCTTCTGTTAGAATTATTGGACTCCCAGTTTCATCATAGTCTCAATGGACTGAGGGAAAATTGAGAAACTAAAACTAGAGGAAATGTGAGAATAATTGTTCTCAACACCAAGACTATTGAGTCAAGTATAGTGTCAAAGGAACTGAACAAAACAAACCAATAGATTGTTTAACATCGCCTTAGGATGCCAGGAATCAAAACAGAAAATTCTGGAAACATTTAGCACATCAGGAGGCATCAGTGGATAGAGAAACAGAGTTCACATTTCAGATTGTAACCTTTCATTGATTCTGATAAAAGCTGCCAGTTAATGAGATCACGGCTGATCTGGTAACTCTCAACTCTACTTGCCTGCCTTTTCCCATAATGCCTGATTCCCTTATTGATTAAAGTCAATTTGTCTTGGCATTGAATTTTCTTAAAGCCCTCTGTGGTGTTGTATAGAAAGCACATCCATTTATCATCTTGAAAGGTATTCCTTGAATTTTCACGCTTCTCTCTTATTTCTGGGCTGTTCTCCCCTGACCTTTTCCCAGGGAAATAATCTCTCTTTACCTATCTTTACCTTAAATATTAATCAAGCTGATACAAATGTACATTATATAACCTGGCCTCGTTGAAACTTTTTTAATCTCAGAATCATTCTGCTGATTCTGTATTGCACCTCCCCCATGCTGCAGTGCCGAATTGGGTACAGTGTCCCAGATCACGTTTGTGTGTGTGTGTGTATATATATATATATATATATATATACCTCGACCCAATAAAAACAGTCATTCGGGTAGGAATGACAGCATTGAGAAGACAAAGATCATTGAAAAATGCCTTGTTAAAAAGGATATATTGCTTTGTGAAATTAGAATTGAGTGGGCTTATTAAAGTCTCTGGGTAAACCGTCCGGTGATAATACCGCTAGGCCATTGCCTCCCCCTAAATGAAAGACAATGCATTCATATCAAAACAGTGAGCATTTTGGCAGATATTTAAAATTTGTTTTTAAACTTTTGGACACCTTAAGTTCAAGGGGAGCTCATTGAGCGAACTGATTTTGTATAAATTTGATAATTAATTAATTGATGAAAGTATTTGGCTTTATTGCTTCATCTTCAGCTACCGGATCACAATCATAGTAATAATACAACGTGGGTCTGCAGACCAGGTAGTTTAAAGTTGGTTGTAGGAAAAATATTGCAGTTTTTACTCAAAACCATAATGGTAAAATATCCAGAACTGAGGATGTAATAAAGAACAGTCAGCATTGGTGTCAAACCTTATTGAATTGTTTGATGACATAACAGTATATGTAAAGGTATTGGGGAGGGTGTGTTTATGTCTGGACTTTTAAAAGATATGTTAATAGTAAACGAGAGTTACAACATGGATGCAGGGAAGAAATAGCAGAATGGATAACAATAGGGTTAGAAACAGAAACTAAAGCTAAAAGTTAGTTGTTCAGACTGACAGAATGTGTTGTTCCACAGGGTACTAGTCCTGAAAGTAATTGTGCCTGGAGATCAGGGGTATAACAATTATGTGGATGACAGGAAATTGGCGACTATGCCTAATACTGAGGAAGGTTGTGGTAAAATAGCAGATTCCAGAGAGGTGAGCAGAATGGGCAAGACAGTGGAAAATAATTTTAAGAGGTGGTGTATTCACATAGGAAGGAGAAGGAGGAAACTACTTAAATGTATGTTTAAAATTGAGGGGATTTGATGATGTGGGTGTAAAAACGTGGTGTCTGCACATGAGGAATAAAAATCAGATGACATCAATATAAGATGGTCACAATTAAGACCAATAAAGAATTCGGGAGAAACGTCTTCTCCAAAGAGCTTTCAGAATGTGGTGTTCAATGCCACATGTAGTTGAGAGAAATATTGTAAGCACCATTTAAGGGGGTGTTCATCAAGTCCATGAGAAGAAAATGAAAACCTGAAGGATGTACAGAGGGTTAGATGGAACGGAGTGAATGAGTCCCTTCTGAAGCTTGAAGACTGAACAGAGCAGCTGAGCCTAATAAACTTCAAAGTCAATCATTCATATATTCTTTTCAATAAAAAAAAGTAAGTTTGGGTAATTTGTATTATTATCTGTTTCAACCCCACCCCACCCCCGAACATTAGGCATGTCTACAGAAGAGACAGCTGATGCTGGGCTTCAGTACCTGAGGACCGGATGATGGAGTAATGATAGAGTCATAGTCCCCAACAACACAGGGAAGTGGGCAGCCAGGTTCACCACTAATTCAATGCCATGGGTTACAGTGATTGGTAACACCATCTATTATGGCATGGCTTTGGGAGAGGTCCACACTTCTGCCATTGAAGATATTTCCCTGTGAAGTCAGTACAGAGGATGAAGTGACATCCCAGGGTATTTGTTCCTAGTTTCTATTGGATCAGCTGTGAGTGTTCTCATCTACCTAATATCACTGGAGTTATTAATAACATTCATGCTCACTTCTTTCAGTCCATTCTTTCAGTCTTACAGAGCAGGAAGATCGATGGTGAGAAATCTGACTATCGACAATGATCAACTTCAGTGATGTTTAATGAGTGACTATTGGAAATCCATTGGGCTTCCCTCTTCCAATCACAAGGCAATGACTTCCCTGTGGCCTTGGGGTTTATGAATTTCAGTGAAGAAAGGATTTTGCTTTATTTCCTTCCATTATTGAATACGGCTCAATAACAGTGAGGTACCGGAAGGCAACTGTGGTCCGTGGAACATGAGTCAGGAACTTCAGCTTCTGAACAAAATAAAAGGAAACAGTGAATTAAACTACATTCTTAATCATCATATTTCCTCTAAAGGAAAGTTTGTGTGTTAAGTCCTAGTATGAAGTTGAGGCTGTAATTTAACCTGTGATCATACAACAATCAAATTAGGGCACAACGGAGACTTCAGTCATTCATTGAATAGGAGCTGGGAGTCCTGAGGGACCAAGGTTGCATTCATCCTTTAATCAATATCATCAAAACCGATTCCCTCTTACATTTTATGGGATTTGGTATGTGCAAATTGATGGGTATGTTTTGCATAGATAATAGTAATGACTGCAGTTCAAAAGGAATTAGTTAATGGTGAAGACTCTTGGGGATAACCTGAAGTAATGAGATGGTGCCACATGAAATGACATCATATGCTTTTGCGTTCCTATTTACTTTTACTCCTCAGATCAAAGTTTGTGTGTTGTTTTGTAAAGGCTGTTATGCTCCAGGTTAGTGCTGAGCCCAAATGACCCAAGTACTCCATCAGATTTCTAAAATAAACGGCATATTTTAGATAAGTGACATGTTTTGTGGGGCTTTATAGATTTGTTTTTCAAAAGATTCTTTAAAGATTTGAAGTTTTTACCACCAATACATTATTAATGCAGTTGAAATCAAAAATGTTCTGGCAAATTTGGAATGCTTTGCTTTAAATGTTATGTAGGCCCTTTAATAAAGTCATAGTTAGACAGTTCAGAAAAGGCCTTTTGTCCTATTGGGTCCTCACTGACATTAACTATCACCAAAGGCATGGTCATCCCAAATCCCTGTACTCGTCACATAGTCTTGAATGTTATGTTATTTCAAGTGCTCATTCAAATATTTTTAAACGTTGTAAGATTTCCAACCTCTCCCAATATACTGGTAGGGAGATTTCCTCGAGCTGCTCAGGAGGATTTAAACTAGTGCAGGGTGGGAAAGGGTGCAGAGGTGGGATGTGAGGGGGGGGTGTAGGGGGAAGACCTTGGGAGGTAGTGAGAAAAGAGATCAGTCTGAGACTGGTACAGTTGGGGAAAGGAGCAAGTCAAATAGGGTAGGCAGGAACAAAGCAGAGAATGAGGTAGGACTGATAAATTAAGCTGCATTTGTTTCAATGCAAGAGGCATAACAGGGAAGGCAGATGAACTTGGCGTGGTTGGGAAAAAGAGATTGGGATATCACAGCAATTATAGAGATGGGGCTCAGGGATGGACACGACTGGCAGCTTCATATTCCAGTTTATAGATGCTATAGGAAGGATAGAAAGGGGCAAGAGAGGTGGGGGAGTGGCGTTTTTGATTAGGAATAACATTACTGCTGTACTTTGGGAGGATATTCCTAGGAATGCACACAGGAAAGTTATTTAGGTAGAACTGCGAAATAAGAAAAGGATGATCACCTTATTGGGATTGTACGATAGAGCCCTTACACCCCCAATAGTCAGCAGGAAATTGAGAAACAAATTTGTAAGGAGATATCCGTTATCTGTAAGAATAATAGGGTGGTTATGGTAGGGGATTTTAACTTTCCAAGCATTGACTGGGACTACCATACTGCTAAGGGCTTGGATGGAGAGGAATTTGTTAAGTGTGTGCAAGAAATCTTTCTGATTCAGTATGTAGATATACCTACTAGAGAAGGTGCAAAACTTGACCTTTTTTTTGGGATAAGGCAGGGCAAGTGAATTCGGTATCAATGGGGGAGTTAACATCGTTTTGTTAGTTGTAAAATAGTGATGTAAAAGGATAGACCAGATCTAAAAGTTAACATTCAAAATTGAAGGAAGGCATATTTTGATGGTATTAGTCAAGAACTTTTGAAAGTTGATTGTGAGTGGATACTCACAGGGAAAGGCATGGCTGGGCAATGTCAAACTTTCAAAATGAGATAATGGAGTCTAATATACCGTCTGTTCCTACTCGGTTGAAGGGCGAGGCTGGTAGGTGTAGGGAATGCTGATAACTAGAGTAATTATGTTTCTGGTCAAGAAAAAGAAGGAAGCAGATGTCAGGTATTAACAGCAGTGATTGAGTAAATCCCGAGAAAAATATAAGGAACAATCCGCTCCTTCCGAGTATTAGCCTAGTAAACCTGTTCTTCTTCCAACACATTAACATAAGTACGGTGACCGGTACTGTACACAGCACTCCACATGAGGCCTTACCCACATCCTTGGTAAGTGAAGCAGAGCCTTCACACACTTGCTTTCAATTCCTCTCACAATAAAATGTGACACGATTAGCCTTCCTGATTACTTGCTATACCTATAGATTACCTTTCTGTGATTTGTGTACGAAGACACCCAGATTCCTCTCCATCCCTGAGCTCTTCAGCCATAGTATTGCAGTAATATGTTGCCTTATTATTCTTTCTTCCAAAATGTACCATTTCACACTTTGCCACATTGTACTCCATTTGCCAGATGGTTTGTCTTCACAACTCATTTTACTACTCACCTTTATGTCATCAGCAAATTGACTCTTAACTGCCCTTTGCACAATTAAGGATGGACAATGATGGACATCAGAATGAACTGGCAATAGAGATAGATTGTGAGGGAGCATACTAAACTGGGAATGGGGAGAGGCAGTGATAAGACATTGACCTAGGAATGGGGAGAGACAGTGACAAGGCATTGCCCTGGGAATGGGGAGAGACTGTGACAAGACAGTGGCCTGGGAATGGGGAGAGACAGTGACAAGACATTGCCCTGGGAATGGGGAGGGACAGTGACAAGACATGACCTGGGAATGGAGAGAGACATTGACAAGATATTGCCCTGGGAATGGGGAGAGACAGTGACAAGACAGTGAACTGGGAATGGGGAGAGACAGTGACAAGACAGTGACCTGGGAATGGGGAGAGACAGTGACAAGACATTGCCCTGGGAATGGAGAGAGACAGTGACAAGACATTGCCCTGGGAATGGGGAGCGACAGTGACAAGACATTGCCCTGGGAATGGGGAGAGACAGTGACAAGACAGTGAACTGGGATTAGAGACAGAGAGAGACAACACACTGAATTGGAAATAGAGACGTAATGATTAGATTACATTACTAACAGTGTGAAAACAGGCCCTCCGACCCTCCGAAGAGCAACCCACCCAGACCCATTCCTCTACATTTACCCCTTCACCTAACACTACGGGCAATTTAGCATGGCCAATTCACCCATTGTGGGAGGAAACCGGAGCACCCGGAGGAAACCCACGCAGACACAGGGACAGTTGCCTGAGGCGGGAATTGAACCCGAGTCTCTGGCGCTGTGAGGCAGCTGTGCTAACCACTGAGCTACTGTGGCACCCAAAAAAAAATTAAACACACCCGTTTCCTGGCTGGGAATTGAACCCAGGCCACGACGGTGAAAGCACCGAATCCTAAGCACTAGACCACCAGGTAATGAGAGACAGTGATTTGGGATTAGAGAGAGACAGAGTGGCAACACAATGAACCTGAAAGTGAGAGACAGAGAGACAACTCACTGAATTGGGAATGCAGAGAGAGATGGAGTAACAACACAGAACTGGCAATAGCAACAGAGATACAACACTCTGAACTGGGAAAAGAGGGAGACAGGGAAACAAGATACTGAATTGGGAATAGTGAGAGATAGATAGACAACATAGACAAAAGATGATAACACACTGAACTGGCAATAGAAGGAGATAAGCTAACATCACAATGAACTGGGAATGGAGAGAGAAACAGAGAATGCATTGAACTAGGGGAGGTGAGAGACAAACTGAGAACACACAACTTGGAATCGAGAGAGACAGACAGACAACATACTGAACTGGAACAGGAGTGACAGAACTGGCAATAGAGAGAGATAGAGAACACCCTGAACTGGGAATAGAGATTGAGAGACACCCACAGTGAACTGGAAATGGAGAGAGACAAAGAGACAACACATTGAACTGAGAATAGAGTAAGATAAACTGACAAAACACTGAACTGGGAATGGAGAGAGAAACAGAGAATGCATTGAACTAGGGGAGGTGAGAGACAAACTGAGAACACACAACTTGGAATCGAGAGAGACAGACAGACAACATACTGAACTGGAACAGGAGTGACAGAACTGGCAATAGAGAGAGATAGAGAACACCCTGAACTGGGAATAGAGATTGAGAGACACCCACAGTGAACTGGAAATGGAGAGAGACAAAGAGACAACACATTGAACTGAGAATAGAGTAAGATAAACTGACAAAACACTGAACTGGGAATGGAGAAAGAGAGAAACAGAGAGCATACAACTAAAAATAGAGAGAAACAGAGAGATAAAACACTGAACTGAGAAGAGAGAAGAGAGTGTGATAATACACAACTGGCAATAGAGAAAGACAGAGAGACAACACACTGAACTGGGAACAGAGAGAGAGAAAAACAGAGACCACACAACTGGAAAAAGTGAGAGACAAGCAGAGAACACACAACTGGGAAGAAAGAAAGATGGAGAGATAACACACTGACCTGTGAATACAGGGAGACAGAGTGTGACAATACACTGAACTGGGAACAGAGAGTGACATAATGAGAGACAGGACCTTGGAGTGAATGTCCACAAGTCCTTGAAGGTGAGTGGGAGGATTATACAGTGGTCACAAAATCATACATTTTCTTATTAGCCGAAGCATTGGAGGTTTTATTGATAGGTTAAGGGAGAAAGTGAGGTCTGCAGATGCTGGAGATCAAAGTTGAAACTTTATTGCTGGAACAGCACAGCAGGTCAGGCAGCATCCAGGGAACAGGAGATTCGACGTTTCGGGCACAGGCCCTTCTTCAGGAATGAGCAGAGAGTGTTCAGCAGGAGAAGATAAAAGGTAGGGAGGAGGGACTTGGAGGAGGGGAGTTGGAAATGTGATAGGTGGAAAGAGGTCAAGGTGAGGGTGATAGGTCGGAGTAGGATGGAGGCGGAGAGGTCAAGAAGAAGACTGCAGGTCAGGAAGGCGGTGCCGGGCTGGAGGGATCCGGCTGAGACAAGGTGGGGGGAGGGGGGATGAAGAAACTGGTGAAGTCCAAGTTCATCCCCTGCGGTTGGAGGGTTCCCAGTCGGAAGATAAGACGCTCCTCCTCCGACCGTCGGGTTGTTGTGGTTTGGCGGTGGATGAGTCCAATGACCTGCATATCCTCGGTGGAGTGGGAGGGGGAGTTGAAATGCTGTGCCACAGGTTGGTTGGGTTGGTTCGTCTGGGTGGCCCAGAGGTGCTCTCTGAATCGCTCCGCAAGTAGGCGGCCTGTCTCCCCAATATAGAGGAGGCCACACCGGCTGCAGCGGATGCAGTAGATGATGTGGGTGGAGGTGCAGGTGAATCTGTGGCGGATATGGAAGTTTCCCTTGGGGCCTTGGAGAGAAGTGAGGGGGGAGGTGTGGGCGCAAGTGTTGCACCTCCTGCGGTTGCAAGGGAAGGTGCCGGGAGTGGTGGTTGGGTCGGTGGGGGGTGTGGATCTGACAAGGGAGTCGCGGAGGGAGTGGTCTCTACGGAAAGCTGATAGGGGAGGGGAGGGAAATATATCCTTGGTGCTGGGGTCTGTTTGGAGGTGGCGGAAGTGACGGCGGATGATGCGCTGTACATGGAGATTGGTGGGGTGGTAGGTGAGGACCAGTGGGGTTCTGTCCTGGTGGCGGTTGGAGGGGCGGGGCTCAAGGGCGGAGGAGCGGGAAGTGGAAGAGATGCGGTGGAGGGCACCGTCGACCACGTCGGGGGGGAAATTGCGGTCCTTGAAGAAGGAGGCCATCTGTGTTGTACGTATTTTGAACTGGTCCTCCTGGGAGCAGATGCGGCGGAGACGAAGGAATTGGGAGAATGGGATGGCGTTTTTACAGGGGGCAGGATGGGAGGAGGTGTAGTCCAGGTAGCTGTGGGAGTCGGTAGGTTTGTAGTAGATGTCCGTGTTGATTCGGTCGCCTGAGATAGAAACAGAAAGGTCTAGGAAGGGGAGGGAGGAGTCCGAGACTGTCCAGGTGAATTTGAGGTCGGGGTGGAAGGTGTTCGTGTAGTGGATGAACTGTTCAACCTCCTCGTGGGAGCACGAGGTAGCGCCGATACAGTCATCAATGTAGCGAAGAAAAAGATGGGGGGTGGGGCCAGTGTAGTTGCGGAAGATGGATTGTTCCACATACCCTACGAAGAGGCAGGCATAGCTGGGGCCCATGCGGGTGCCCATGGCTACTCCTTTTGTTTGGAGAAAGTGGGAAGATTGGAAAGAAAAGTTGTTCAGGGTGAGGACCAGTTCGGTCAGTCGAAGGAGGGTGTCGGTGGAAGGGTACTGGGTGGTACGGCGGGAAAGGAAGAAGCGGAGTGCTTTGAGTCCTTCGTGATGGGGAATGGAGGTGTACAGGGACTGGATGTCCATGGTGAAGATGAGGCGTTGGGGACCGGGGAAGCGGAAATCCTGGAGGAGGTGGAGGGCGTGGGTGGTGTCACGAACGTAGGTGGGGAGTTCTTGGACTAATGGGGACAGGACCGTGTCGAGGTATGCCGAGATGAGTTCGGTTGGGCAGGAGCAGGCTGAGACGATGGGTCGTCCGGGGCAGTCAGGTTTGTGGATTTTGGGCAGGAGGTAGAAACGGGCGGTGCGGGGTTGTGGGACTATGAGGTTGGAGGCGGTGGATGGGAGGTCCCCTGAGGTGATGAGGTTATGGACGGTCTGGGAGATGATGGTTTGGTGGTGGGGGGTGGGGTCATGGTCAAGGGGACGGTAGGAGGAGGTATCTGCGAGCTGGCGTTTGGCCTCAGCGGTGTAGAGGTCAGTGCGCCAAACTACTACTGCGCCTCCCTTGTCAGCTGGTTTGATGGTGAGGTTGGGGTTGGAACGGAGGGAGTGGAGGGCTGCGCGTTCCGAGGGTGAGAGGTTGGAGTATTGATTGGTTAGGCTACAGCTGGAGTATGGAACATAGTTATATTCAGTGCACAATAGGAAAATGTAATATTGCTGTTCAGTCCTGTAGCCAATGATTTCATCCAAACTAATACCAACTGTCCTACTTTATGAACTTCAACATTGTCAGGAGCCTTTTATGTGGCATTTTTGTCAAATGTTTTCCAAAACAGCATCCAACATATTCTCTTCATCAACCTTCACTGTTACTTCATCAAAAAATTCCATTAAATTAGTGAAGCAAAATCCGCCTTTTACAATGTGTTTTGGCTCTGTGATTAACTAGAAATATCCCAGTGTTTATCAATTTTTGCCCAGATTATTACTTCTAAAACCTGCCTCATCACTGACATTAAACTGACTGGCCTACCATTACGAGGACTGAGCTCACATTTTTTTGAGCAAGGATTGGAAATGTCTGATTCTGTAGCATCCTCCCTAAATCAAGTGAAGACTGGAAGTTCACAATGAGCCATCTCCTATGTTCACATCCTGTTCCTTTTGCAGCCTGGGATGAAGAGTGTTATGCCCAGAGTTCTGTTCAATATTTACTCCCAGGTATTAATGCAGAAACCGGTGATTTGGTCATTACCACATTGTGTTTGTGAACACTCAATGTCACATTTCCTACTGCAACTGTACTTTGGAAGGATTCATTGACCATAAAGCAGTTTGAAAAGACCTATCATTGTGACAGATATTCTATCAATGCAAATCATTCTTTTTCAAGTTGAATAGCCAGGATGGGTCTTGTGAATGAGAGTGAAGTGAGCTTGAGAGGATATGGGGGAGAAACTACACGGTACAACAGAACACAGTGAGTTAAAACAATGGAACATGTTCAGATATTGTGATTGATTGTTACTAAATTCCCAATCTCAATTTTGATATTGTGTTGAAACACGTGGTCAATGTTCACATCCAAACAATGAGGAAAACAGAATCACAGAATTGGCATAATGTAGCAGGAGGCCATTCGGTGCATCGTGCTGCACACGGGTATTCTGACCGTCACCTGGTGATCATCAGCTGATGAGGGCTCTGAACCAACAACCAACCAAGGGACAGTATGAGCACTCAAACAGGCTGTCACCAACTCGCACCTGATCAAAACTGTTTGATCACAGGATTATCACCATCTACACAATCTTCACTACTTTTAAATTTCACTTAAGACACTTGCACCTCTAAAAATGTTAGCAGTTCTCAAGATCATGGCATAATCTTCATATGTTATCAAGTCTGCCCTAAGGTATTGAAGTGAAGCTGTTCCAATTCATCTACAATATTGACCCTGACACTAACAGTGACCATATAGTATGTCCTTCCCAAAAAGGAATGTATAAATCCAGTCGGACCAAATCTGCCACAGTGACTAACCACTACGTTAACTAACTTAGCAACAGAAAATTAAACCTATGATCCATCAAGCCAGGTTTGATTCTGGTCCAGTATTACCATCAGTTGGGAATCAGAACAAGTTTCATTGTCTATATGGAAGAGTAGATGTCTACGTGTTCTCTGAATTCAATGGAACTCAAATCAAATGGGTTCTATCATAAGTAGGCAAATTGCAGCCTGGGTGTTGAATGTGAAAACTAATGCCTTAGAATAATATACATTTAATAAATTGAACAGTATGGGCTTGGATGGAAAAGAAGTTCTTAAGTGTGTACAAGAAAATTTTCTGATTCAGTGTGTGGATATACCGACTAGAGAAGGTGTAAAACCTGATGTCTTTTTGGGAAATAAGGCAGTCTGAGATGACTGTGGTGTCAGTGGGGGAGCACTTTGGGGCAAATGAGCATAATTCTATTAGTTTTAAAATAGCCATGGAAAAGCACTGACCTGATCTAAAGATTAAAGTTCTAAATTGGAGGAAGGCCAATTTTGATGGTATTAGGCAAGAACTTTCAAAAGTTGTTTGGGGTCGGGCAGATGTTTGCAGGTAAAGGGATGGCTGGAAAATAGGATGCCTTCAAAAATGAAATAATGGAACTCCAGAGAAGGTATGTTCCTGTGAGGGTGTAGGGCAAGGTGGTAGGTGGAGGAAATGCTGAATGACTCGAGAAATGGAGGTTTTAGTCAAGAAAAAGACGGAAGCAGATGTCAGACATAGACAGCAGAGATCGGGTGAGTCCTTAGAAGAGCATAAAGGCTATAGAATTATATTTAAGAGGAAAATCAGGAGGACAAAAAGGGAACATGAGATAGCTTTGGCAAATAGGGTTAAGGAAAATCCAAAGGGGCTTTACAAATACATTAAGGACAAAAGGGTAACCAGGGAGACAATAGGGCCCCTCAAAGATCAGCAAGACAGCCTATGTGTGGAACCACGAGAGAATGGGGGAGATAATAAATTAGTGTTTAGCATCAGTGTTTACTGTGGAAAGGAACATGGAAGATATAGAACATGTGAAAATAACTAGTGATATCTTGAAACATGTCCATATTATCGAGGAGGAGGTGCTGAATGGCTTAAAATCCTTAAAAGTGGATAACTCTCCAGGACCTGGTCAAGTGTACCCTAGACGTCTGTGAGAATCTAGCAAAATGATTGCTGGGCCCCTTGCTGAGATAAATGTATCATCAATAGCTAGGTGAGGTGCTGAAAGACTGACTAATGTGGTGTCAGTATTTAAGAAAGGTGGTAAGGAAAAGCTGGGAAACTATAGACCAATAAGCCTGACGTTGGAGTTGAGTGAGTTGCTGGAGAGAATCCTGAAGGACAGGATTTACATGTGTTTGAAAAGGCAAGGACTGATTAGGGATAGTCAATATGGCATTGTGTGTGAAAAATCATGTCTCACCTACTTGATTGAGTTATTTAAGAAGTAACAAAGAGGATTGATCAGTACAGAGCAGTGGACATGTTCTATATGAACTTCAGTAAGGTGTTTGACAAGGTTCCTCATAGTAGCCTGGTTAGCACAGTTAGTTCACATGGAATACAGGAAGAAGCCACTTGGATACAGAACTGTCTCGAAGGTGGAAGACAGAGGTAGTGGTGGAGGGTTGTTTTTCAGACTGGAGGCCTGTGATGAGCAGTGTGCCACAGGGATTGGTGTTGGGTCCACTACCTTTTGTCATTTATATAAATGATTTGGATGTGAATATAGGAGGTGTGATTAGTCAGTTTACAATAACAACAAATTTGTAGGTGCAGTGGATAGTGAACAAGGTCACCTCAGAGTAAAGTGGGACCTTGATCAGATGGACCAATAGGCTGAGGATTGGCAGATGGAGTTTAGATAAATATGAGGTGCTGCGTTTTGGAAAGGCAAATCAGAGCAGGACTTATACACTTAATGGTAAAGTACTGGAGTGTGTCCCTGAACAAATAGACCTTGGAGTGCAGGTTCATAGTTCCTTGAAAGTGGAGTTGCAGGTTGACATGATAGTGAAGAAAACATTTGGTATGCTTTCCTTTATTGGTCAGTGCAATGAGTAGGAGTTGGGAGGTCATGGTGTGGCTGTACAGGACATTAGTTAGACCATTTTTGAATACCACATTCAATTCTGGTCTCTCTGCTATAGGAAAAATGTTGTGAAACTTGAAAGGGTTCAGAAAAGATTTAGAAGGATATTGCGAGGGTTAGCGGGTTGGAGTGAAAGGGAGAGGCTGAATAGGCTGGGGCTGTTTTCCCTGGACCATCAGAGGCTGAGGAGTGACCTTATCGAGGTTTATAAAATCCTGAGGGGCATGGATAGGGTAAATAGACAAGGTATTTGCCCTGGAGTGGAAGAGTCCAGAACTGGAGTGTATAGATTTATGGTTTGAGGGGAAACATTTAAAAGGGACCTAAGGGGCAACTTTTTCATGCAGAGGTTGATGTGTGTATGGAATGAGCTGCCTGAGGAGGTGGTGGAGGCTGGTACAATTACAACATTTAAATGCCATCTGAATGTGTATATGATTAGGAAGGGTTGAGAGGGATTTGGTGCTAATGCTGGCAAATGGACTAGATTAATTTATGACATCTGGTCAGCATGGACAAGTTGTACCATGTTGTACCACCCTATGACTCGATGTCACCTTCCACCAGCGTGCATCTAATATGAGCTTCTCTCTCCCTCGTGCTGGAAGCAATTACTGTCTGTCTTTAGACTGACAGGGAGACCATTAATAGAGAACACAGCTAAGATAATTAGCAAAAGAATGATTCATAGTTCCTTGCAAGTGGGGCTATTTTGCCTGGAGCTTGGAGACTAGAGGGGGGTGACCTTATCGAGGTTTATAAAATCATGAGAGGCATGGATATGGTGATTAGCCAAGATCCTTTCCCCAGGGTAGGGAAACAAAAACTGGAAGGCATATTCGAGAGGGAAAAGATTTAAAAGGGACCTAAAGAGCAACTTTTTCGCACAGGTTGTTGTGTGTATGGAATGAGTTGCCAGATAAGTCGGGGTGGGGGGGGGGGGGGAGCGGTGTTCGTGTAAATACACGTAAAAGGCATCTGGATGGGTCCATGAATAGGAAGAATTTAGAAAGATATGAGACAAATGCTAGCAAATGGGACTAGATGTGTTCAGGATATCTGGTCAACATGGACAATTGGAATTAAGGGTCTGTTTCCATACTGGACATCTCAATGACTCTATGCATCCCTTAATCTTCAACTGTTTCTCCTCCTCCACTCTGGTTAACAGGGCCTTCATTGATATACTCAATGAATTTACAAAAGACGCGATAAGGGTTCAGCTGAGATCGTTTTAAAAAGGTGGCAGCCACACTGCTAGCAGTTTACAGGTGATGACCAAATCCTCTGAGGAAAACAGAAGAGTAGTATGTCAGACATTTTTGAATATTTTGAAGTACCAGAGTATTTGGGGATTTCATCTCTCAAAAATCTCTCAATACGAACAGTGTGAAAGACACTGAGAGCAAAAAGATTATTGTACCATATTTAACTGACCTCTTTAGCACATAAGAGCTCAGTGAGAGGAAAAGCAATTCAGGAATTGATCTTCTGAAATGAAGCTGGTCTTCTGGATGAACTAAGAGAGAGGGACTATTTTTGAGTTGCTGACATTAATACATTTACATTGAGCATAAATATGGAACAAGACAAAGACAGCAAGATTAAAACGTTGATGTCAGGGGGAACAAATCTCATGAGTCTGCCACGAGGGGTCATAGTTTTAAGGTGTTAGGAGGAAGGTATAGAGGAGACGTCAGAATTAGATTCTTTACGCAGAGAGTTGTGAGCGCATGGAATGCATTGCCAGCGGTGGTGATGGAAGCAGATTCATTACAGACATTGAAGTGACTGCTGGACTTGTACATGGACAACAGTGAATTGAAGGGTGTGTAGGTTAGTTTTTTTATTTGAAATTAGGATTAATCCTCGGCACAACATCTTGGGCCAAAGGGCCTGTTCTGTGCTGTACGTTTCTATTTCTTAATCTGAGAGATAATCTGACGAAGTTGGACTGGATGCAGGTATTTGAAGATAAAATAATGACAAATCAGTGGGAGGATCTCAAAAGTGAGATTCTAAAGAAACAGAGTAAACATGATCCAATAACAGATATCATTATATTTCCACATCTCGTGCTCCATAGGTGTCCCCAAGCATACAGGGTGACATGAAACAGTAAAAGAAAGATACTGATCCTGACAAAACAATTAAAAAACAATGGGAAGCTTAGCCTAGAATCTAAATGGGTGAACTGAAAACTAAAAAAAACTTAGAAAGGCCAAGGAAGCACAGGGAAATTGTAAATGGGTAAAATCGACAGGAAAAGAAATGGTTTATCAGTTGATTAAGACCAAAAAGATAACTATGAAAATGATAGGGGTGTCAAAGAAGTGGAAGATGATTAATGTTGCCGATGCACATTCGCACACTAATACACATACACAAACCATGATAATCCAATGCATTGCTTCTTGTATTATTACTTTAATCACAGTGAATCATGTCACTGTGTTTGTGATTTATTCCATATTCATGAATTTAAATCTGATGTGGTGAAGACCAATGTGAAAGATTTGTCTCAGGCATGATCCAGATACCTTTTAAATGCTGTAATTGTACCAGCCTCCACCACTTACTCTGGCAGCTCATTCCATACACACACCACCCTCCGTGATATTGAAGTAGAAATTCTCCTTAGATCAAAGAACTGCATTGAGAAAGATCAGAACTTAAACACTGTATTGGAGAACTGTGTCCCATTGTTACTATGACCATTAAGCTAAGGCATTTGGAAATAACAGCCCAGACAGCTGCAAATATTTCTTCAACCACAACCTGGAAGAGAGGAGGAGGGAGAGAGCATCTGGGGATGGCTTCAAACAGGACAGTGATGTCATTAAAACCAAAACAAGGCTCATACTAGGAATTTCCTAACATGGCAGTCATAGTAGAAGAAAGAGCATGAAGATCTAACTTGGAATATAATCCCTGAAAGTTGCCACCCAGGTTGATAGGGTTGTTAGGAAGGCATATGGTGTGTGAGCTTTTATTGGTAGAGAGATTGAGTTTTGGAGCCATGAGGTAATGCTGCAGCTGTACAAAACTCTGGTGCGGCTGCATTGGGGTATTGCATACAGTTCTGGTCACCGCATTACAGGCAGGATGTGGAAGCTTTGGAATGGGTTCAGAAGAATTACTAGGATGTTGGCTGGTATGGAGGGAAGGTCTTATGAGGAAAGGCTGTTTTCATTAGTGAGAAGGTTGAGAGGTGACTTAATTGAGCCATATAACATAATCAGAGGATTAGATAGGGTGGACAGTGAGAATTTTCTTTCTTGGATGGTGATGGCTAGCACAAGGGGACATAGCTTTAAACTGAGGGGTGATATATATATAGGACAGATGTCAGAGATAGTTCCTTTACTCAGAGAGTAGGAGGGACCTAGAATGCACTGCCTGCAACAGTAGTAGACTCGCCAACTTTAAGGGCATTTATATGGTCATTGGATAAACGTACGGATGAAAATGGAATAGCGTAGGATAAATAGGCTTCAGATTAGTTCCACAGATCGGCGCAACATCAAGGGCCGAAGGGCGTGTACTGCCCTGCAATGCTCTATGTTCTATGACTTGCTGCTGAAGCTGGGTAAACTGCAGGCACAATTGCTAGAGAAACTTAGCAGGTCTGGCAACATCTGTGGAGAGAAAATAGAGTTAATATTTGAAGTCCAGTGACTCTTCATCAGAAGTAGTAAGATCAGATACTCCATGATCTATTCATTAGAAAGATGGAAGGGGAGGCAAGAGAAGAGGGGGAGTGGCTATTTTGATTAGGGAAAACATCATGACAGGACTTGGAGAGGATGTTCCTGAGGGATCGCCCAGTGAAGCAACGTGTGTGGATCTGAGAAAAAAGAAAGGTTTGATCACTCTGATGTGATCGTAACATAGATTCCCCAGTAGTCAGCGGGAAATTGAGGAGCAAATTGATGATTGACTGGTACGAGAAGTCATAGTTTGAAGATATTAGGAGGAAAGTATAAAGGAGACATCAGAGGTTGGTTCTTTACGCAGACAGATGTGAATGCATGGAATGCATTGCCAGTTGAGGTGGTGGAGGCAAAGTCATTGGGGACATTTAAGTGACTGCTGGACATGCACATGGATAGCAGTGAGTTGAGGGGTGCGTAGGTTGTTACTATATTTTACATTAGGATTAAATTTCGGCACAACATCGTGGTCTAAGGGCCTGTTCTGTGATGCACTTTTTTTTAGATTAGGTGAGATTACTTACAGTTTGGAAACAGGCCCTTCGGCCCAACAAGTCCACACCGACCGGCCGAAGCACAACTTACTCAGAGCCATTCCCCTACCTTTACCCCTTCACCTAACACTACAGGCAATTTAGCATGGTCAATTCACCTAACCTGCATATTTTTGGACTGTGGGAGGAAACCGGAGCACCCGGAAAAAACACACACAGACACAGGGAGATTGTGCAAACTCCACAGAGACAGTCGCCTGAGGTGGGAATTGAACCCGAGTCTCTGGCGCTGTGAGGCAGCAGTGCTAACCACTGAGATACCGTGCCACCCACCATGTGTCTATGTTCTAAATATGCAGGGAGGTCGCTGATAGCTGTAAGAATAATAAAGTTATAATAGAAAGAGATCTTAACTTTCCAAACATAGACTGGTAATGGATGGGAGGAATTTGTTAAATTTATTCAAGAAAACCTTCTCAATCAATATGTAAATGGCCATCCGAGAGAAGGGGCAAAATTTAACGTCCTCTTGGGGAATAAGGCAGGGCAAGTCACTGAGATATTAGTGGGGAAACACTTACCACAATTCTATCAGTTTTAAAATAGCTATGGAAAAGGATAAGCCTGATCCAAAAGTTAAAGATTTTCGAATTGACAGTGGGAATAATTCAATCTCTGGGCACTCCAGCCTGTAAATGTGATGTGTTGAGTTTGTTTCCCAGTCTTTGATATTGTACATGAAGTGAGACCACTCAGCACTCAGATCTCTGTTATTCTTTGTATGTCTGATGGATTATGTTCATATATTTAATGTTTATCTCCACATTTGTGTATGTAATTGTATCTTTAATATTGTAAAGTACAAATAGATTTCTGTCGTATATCAATCATAAATAACCTGAACTCAATGGGAATATCTGTTTTAATTAAATAACTTGTGTGCATTCTGAACATGGAGTGAACCTAAATGATGTAAAACAGAAAGTGCTGCAAATACTCAGCAGATCAAACAGCATCTGTGGAGAGAGAAACACAATGAATGTTTCTGGTCAATGACCTTTCATCAGAGAAAATGAGTGAGTATTTCCAGCAGTCTCTGTTTTTAATTAATGTTCACAGCATCTGGACAATACAGTTTTTCCAATTATAAACCTTCACAAAGTATTATTCAGTTGGTTGATGTGGGTAAATATTGAGAGATTAACACAGTCCTTTTTGATCTTACAGTCGCTGTGATTTGGAGGCTAGGATTTGTCTACAGCTTAAAAATGTGTTGTTGGAAAAGTGCAGCAGGTCAGGCAGCATCAAAGGAGTAGGAGATCGATGTTTCGGGCATAAGCCCTTCTTCAGGAATGTTTCCTGAAGAAGGGCTTATGCCCAAAAAATCGATTCTCCTGCTCCTTTGATACTGCCTGACCTGCTGCGCTTTTTTAGTGACCCATTTTTAAGTTCTGATCTCCAGCATCTGCAGTCCTCACTTTCTCCTAGGATTTGTCTACAGACTGGCGTGCAGAGAATTGGAAATGACTTATTTCTCTGTTGCTCTGTTTGAATGTTAGAATATAAATATGTCACTGGACTGTGAGATCGGAGTGGGACTGAACACAGTCTCTGTTTGAGCCTGTGGTTTGATGATCTCTGTGTATCTCTGTGGGTGATAATGTACCGAATGCGGGAGAGAAGGAACCACCTGCATTATTCCTTGGATCTCAGGAGAAAGATGGGAAGGAAAGCAGAAGGGAAAGTCTGTTATGGGTGGAGGGCAGGAGAGACTTCAATGACGGAATGACCAAAATTGTGCAAGGACTGGGGTGGGCAGGGGAAATCATTAAATGAAGAAACAAAAGCTGAGGGTGTAAATGGCAGGATCTTCAAAAGCTGTTGTCCAAAAGCATTCAAAACGAAAGAAAATGGTGACAGAAATAACAATTGGAGGTACTCTGTCATGACTTTGTTATTGTTTACAGGGTACACAGTTACCATCAGATTCTGAATGACTTCTGCCTGGTTTCTCATCACCAACTCGTGTATGGCCAGTTACTGTCAGTTTTAAAATATATTGTTTCAGCAAAAGGAGCTGGAGTCAAGCAGCCAATTCATTGTTGGACAGAAATTCCATTCCAGCCCAGCTTCAGTGGGAAGACACAGGGAAATGTCCTTTCCCTGTTGAAAAATCCGTCATTAAGGATGAGGTTTCTCCAGAATCCATCATTAAGAATTAAGGATGAGGTTTCTAAATTCTTGGATGAGCAGAGTCAGATTAGAACAAGTCAGCATGGATTTAGTAAGGGGAGGTAGTGCCTGACAAACCTGTTGGAATTCTTTGAAGAGGTGACAAGTAGGTTAGACCAGGGAAACCCAGTGGATGTGGTCTATTTATTACATTTTTTACATTTACATTTACATTACACTGTGGAAACAGGCCCTTTGGCCCAACAAGTCCACACCGACCCGCCAAAGCGCAACCCAACCATATCCCTACATTTACCCCTTACCTAACACTACGGGCAATTTGGCATGGCCATTTCACCTAACCTGCACATCTTTGGACTGTGGGAGGAAACCGGAGCACCCAGAGGAAACCCACGCAGACACGGGGAGAATGTGCAAACTCCACACAGTCAGTCGCCTGAGGTGGGAATTGAACCCGGGTCTCTAGCGTTGTGAGGCAGCAGTGCTAACCACTGTGCCAATGTGCCGCCCTATCTAAACTTTCAAAACGCCTTTGATAAGGTGCCACACGGGAGGCTGCTGAGCAAGGTGAGGGCCCATGGTGTTCAAGGTGAGCTACTGGCATGGATTGAGGATTGGCTGTCTGACAGAAGGCAGAGAGTTGGGATAAAAGGTTCTTTTTCAGAATGGCAGCCGGTGACAAGCGGTGTCCCGCATGGTTCAGTGTTGGGGCCACAGCTGTTCACATTGTATATTAATGATCTGGATGAAGGGACTGGGGGCATTCTAGCGAAGTTTGCCGATGATACAAAGTTAGGTGGACAGGCAGGTAGTACTGAGGAAGTGAGGAGGCTGCAGAAGGATCTAGACAGTTTGGGAGAGTGGTCCAGGAAATGGCTGATGGAATTCAATGTGAGCAAATGCGAGGTCTTGCACTTGGGAAAAAAGAATACAAGCATGGACTACTTTCTAAACGGTGAGAAAATTCGTAAAGCCAAAGTACAAAGGGATCTGGGAGTGCTAGTTGAGGATTCTCTAAAGGTAAACATGCAGGTTGAGTCCGTGATTAAGAAAGCAAATGCAATGTTGTCATTTATCTCAAGAGGGTTAGAATATAAAAGCACTGTTGTTGTGCTACTGAGACTTTATAAAGCTCTGGTTAGGCCCCATTTGGAGTACTGTGTCCAGTTTTGGTCCCCACACCTCAGGAGGGACATATTGGCACTGGAGCGTGTCCAGCGGAGATTCACACGGATGATCCCTGGAATGGTAGGTCTAACATACAAGGAACGGCTGAGGATCCTGGGATTGTATTCATTGGAGTTTAGAAGATTAAGGGGAGATCTAATAGAAACTTAGAAGATAATACATGGTTTGGAAAGGGTGGACGGTAGGAAATTGTTTCCGTTAGGCGAGGAGACTAGGACCCGTGGACACAGCCTTAGAATTAGAGGGGGTAAATTCAGAACAGAAATGCGGAGACATTTTTTCAGCCAGAGAGTGGTGGGCCTGTGGAATTCATTGCCGCAGAGTGCAGTGGAGGCCGAGATTGATAAATTCTTGATGTCACAAGGAATTAAGGGCTATGGGGAGAATGCGGGTAAGTGGAGTTGAAATGCCCGTCAGCCATGATTGAATGGCGGAGTGGACTATCCTGGGACATCTGCATTAAACAAAGGCAGACTGTGTCTGTTGATGAGCAATCTTTGTGCATGTGATGAATCTCCTATTTGTGAACTGAATATTACAGACACAGTTTGCAGTGAAGGGGCTGGAGGAGGATACAAGGATAGGGAATGGGGATAGGACAGAACATAGAACATGGATCATTACAGCGCAGTACAGGCCCTTTGGCCCTCGATGTGCCAAAATGTAAAATCAATCTGAAACTCATCTCACCTTCACAATTCCATTTTCATCCATGTTTATCCAATGAACATTTAAATGCCCTTAAAGTTGGCAAGTCTACTACTGTTGCAGGCAATGTGTTCCATGCCCCCTACTACATTCTGAGTAAATAAACTACCCAGACATCTGTCCGATATCTATCATTCCTCAATTTGAAGCTATGTCCCCTTATGTTAACCATCACCATTCAAGAAAAAAAGGATGCCCACTCTATCTAACCCTCTGATTATCTTACAGGTCTCAAAGTTTGTGAGAAGATTTGTAGCTTGGGTGCTCGTTGTTGTGGTTCTGTTCGCAGAGCTGGGAATTTGTGTTGCAGACGTTTCGTCCCCTGTCTAGGTGATATCCTCAGTGCTTGGGAGCCTCCTGGGAAGCGTTTCTGTGATCTTTCCTCCGGCATTTGTAGTGGTTTGAACCTGCCGCCTCCGGTTGTCAGTTCCAGCTATCCGTTGCAGTGGTCGGTATATTGGGTCCAGTTCGATGTGCTTATTGATTGAATCTATGGATGAGTGCCATGCCTCTAGGAATTCCCTGGCTGTTCTCTGTTTGGCTTGTCCTATAATAGTAGTGTTGTCCCAGTTGTCCCAGAAATATACACATATACTCATAGACAAGGAAGTAACCATGGTCTCATTTGATGTAATGGCACTGTTCACCTCTATCGACAAAACCCTAGCCAGAGAAACAATAGCCAACCTGCTGGACATACAGAACAGACAACAGGACGTTGAACCTATCAACAAAGACGGCATACTCAAACTACTGGACCTGTGCCTCACAACACACACTTCACATTCAACAACCAAATATATGAACAAATCAACGGCACACCCATGGGCTCACCCATCTCTGGACTCCTAGCAGAAGCGGTAATGCTTAGAACAAACAGTCTTACCGCAAATTCAACCCAAACTCTGGGTCAGATATGTGGATGACACCTTTGTAATAATTAAAAACACAGAAATAGAGAACATACACCGGATCATCAATGCCACACTCACAGGAATCCGATTCACTGGAGAGGAAGAAAAGGACAACCAACTCCCATTCCTCGATGTGATGGTACAGAGAACACCGAACGGAGAATTCACCACAAAGGTTTACAGGAAAGCCACACACACAGACCAAGTCCTGAACTACGAAAGCAACCACCCCAACACAAACAAAAGAAGTTGCATCAAGACACTATTCAAAAGGGCCACAACACACTGCAGTACTCCAGAACAGCAAAAAGAGGAAGAGGAACACCTATACAATGTATTCGCCAAAAACGGATACCCGCGCAATTTCATCAACAGATGCCTAAGGGAAAGACAACGGAACGAGGACATGCCACAACCCAACGGACTAGCCACACTACCATACATCAAGAGCATTTCCGAACTGGCAACCAGACTACTGCGACCACTAGGACTCATAACAGCACACAAACCAACAGCCACTCTCAGACAACAACTCACGAGAACGAAGGACCCGATACCGAGCATGAGCAAAACCAATGCAGTGTACAAAATCCCATGCAAGGACTGCACAAAATACTACATAGGACAAACAGGAAGACAGCTAACGATCCGCATCCATGAACACCAACTAGCCACGAAACGACACGACCAGCTATCCTTAGTAGCCACACACGCAGATGACAAGCAACATGAATTCGACTGGGACAACACTACTATTATAGGACAAGCCAAACACAGAACAGCCAGGAAATTCCTAGAGGTTTGGCACTCATCCACAGATTCAATCAATAAGCACATTGGCCTGGACCCTATATACTGACTACTGAGAATGTTGCCTGAGGATGTTCAGTAATGTGTGCCACTAATCCGGTGGCTTGAGGATGTTCAATGCAGTGTGTGAATAATCCTTTGGACAGTGAATGGTCAGTTACATGTGTGATTAATCCTGCTGCCTGAGGTTCTCAATATTGTGTGTGTGAATAATGCTGTGGCCTGAGGATGGTCAATACTGCGTGTGAATAATCCTGTGGCCTGAGGATGGTCAATACTGCATGAGAATAATCCTGTTGCCTGAGTTGATGAATACTCTGTGAACTACCCCTGTTGCCTGAGGATGGTCAATATTGTGTGAGAATAATCCTTTGGACAATTGATCAATACCATGTGTGATTAATCCTGTAGCCCGATGATTGTCAATACCATGTGAAAATAATCTTGTGGCTTGAGGATGGTCAATACCGTGTGTGAATAATTGTGTTGCGTCAGGATGGTCAGTACTGTGTGAAAATAATCCCGTTGCCTGAGGATGGTCAATAATGTGTGTCACTAAACCTGTAGAATACTGAGTGCGAATAATGCTGCGGTCTGAGGATGGAGAATACTTGTGTGAATAATTCTGTGGACTGTGGATTGTCAATACCGTGTTTAAATAATCCTGTTGCCTGAGGATGGTCAATACTGCGTGTGAATAATCCCTTTGCCTGAGTTGATGAATACTCTGTGAACTAGTCCTGTGGCCTGAGGTTGGTCAATACTGTGAGTGAATAATCTTGTGGCTGGAGGCTGGTCAATAATGTGTGAAAATAAGCCTGTGGCCTGCGGACTGTCAACACTGTGTATGAATAATCCTGTGGCATTAGGGTGGTCTATACTATGTGTGAATAATTCTTTGCGTGAGGATGGTCAATATTGCGTGTGAATAATCCTGTTACCTGAGGATGTTCAATAATGTGTGCCACTAATCCGGTGACTTGCGATGGTCAATACTGTGTGTGAATAATTCTTTGGACAGTGAATGGTCAGTTCCACGTGTGAATAATCCTGTGGCTTGAGGATGATCAAATCTATGTGTGATTAATCCTGTTGCCTGAGGTTGTTCAATCCTGTGTGAGAATAATCTTGTTACCTGTGAATGGTCAATACTGTGAGTGAATAATCCTGTGGTCTACGGATGGTCAATACTGTGTGAGAGTAATCCTGTGGACTGAGGATGGTCAACATGATGTGTAATTATTCCTTTGTACTGTGAATGGTCAACACGATGTGTGAATAATTCTGAGACCTGAGGATGTAGAATACTGTGTGCAAATAATCTTACCGCCTGAGGATGGATGATACTTGTGTGAATAATCCTGTGGACTGCGGATTGTCAATACTATGTGTAAATAATCCTGGGAACTATGAATGCTCGATACTGTTTATGAATACACCTGTGACCTAAGGTTTGTCAATAATGTGTGTGAATAACCTTGTGGGCTGATGGTGGTCAATAACATGTGAAAATAATCCTCTGGCTTGAGAATGGTCAATTCCGTGTGTGCATAACCCTTGGCCTGTGGATGGTCAATAATGTGTGTGAATAATCCTGTGGCCTCAGGATGGTCAATACAGTGTATGAATAATCCTATGCCTTTAAAGTGACAAGGCAGTGGATACAAAAATCCTGTGGCCGTAGACTGGTCAATACAGTGTGTGAATAATTCTGAATCCTCAGGATGTACAATACTATGTGCGAATAATCCTGTGGCCTGTGAACGTCAATACTGTGTGTGAATTATCCTTGGACAGTGAATGGTCAATACCATGTGTGAATAATCCTCTGGCCTGTGAATCATCAATACTGTGTGTGAATAACTCTTGGCCTGAGGATGGTCAATACTGTGTGTGAAAAATCTTGTGGACTG
Organism: Chiloscyllium plagiosum; assembly: GCF_037043375.1. Classification (NCBI taxonomy): domain Eukaryota; kingdom Metazoa; phylum Chordata; class Chondrichthyes; order Orectolobiformes; family Hemiscylliidae; genus Chiloscyllium; species Chiloscyllium plagiosum. Next base: position 29,489,180 of record NW_028270185.1, read on the forward strand.
AGGATGGTCATTTCTGTTTGTTAATAATACTATGGCCTGAGGATGGTCAATACTGTGTGTGAATAATCCTGTGGCCTGAGGATGGTCAATACTGTGTGTGAAAAATCTTGTGGACTGAGGATGGTCATTTCTGTTTGTTAATAATACTATGGCCTGAGGATGGTCAATACTGTGTGTGAAAAATCTTGTGGACTGAGGATGGTCATTTCTGTTTGTTAATAATACTATGGCCTGAGGATGGTCAATACTGTGTGTGAATAATCCTGTGCACTGTGACTGCTCAATACTCTGTGTAAATAAACCTGTGGCCTGAGAGTAGTCAATAAGGTGTGGGAATAATCCAGTGGCCTAAGGATAGTCAATACTGTGAGTGAATAAGGCTGTGGTCTTCAGATGGTGAGTACTGTATGTGAGTAATCCTGTGGACTGAGGATGGTCAACATGATGTGCAATTAATCCTTTGGACTGTGAATGGTCAATACTGTGTGTGAATAATTCTGTGGCCTGAGGATAGTCAACACTGTGTGTGAATAATCGTCCGGACTGATGATGGTCAGTGATCTGTGTGAAAAACCCTGTAGCCTGTGAATCGTCAATACTGTGTGTGAATAAACCTTTGCCTAGGGATGGTCAATACAGTGTGTGAATAATCCTGTAGCCTGAGGATAGTCAATACTGTGTGTGAATAATTGTCCGGACTGATGATGGTCAAGACTGTGTGTGAATAATACTGTAGCCTGTGAATCGTCAACACTGTGTGTGAATAAACCTTTGCCTAAGGATGGTCAATACTGAGTGTGAATAATTCTGTGTACTGTGACCGCTCAATACTCTGCGTGAATAAACAATACTGTGTGTGAATATTGCTGTGGCTTGATAATCGTCAATACTGCGTGGAAATAATCCTGTGACGTGTAAATGATCAAGACAGTGTGTTCATTAATGATGTGGCCGAATGGTGGTCAATACTGTGTGTGAATAATCCTGTGGACAGAGAATGGTCAATACTGTGTGGGAATAACCGTTGGGCCGAAGGATTGTCGATACTGTGTGTGTTAAATATCCTGCTGCCCGAGGGTGTTCAATACAGTGAGTGAATAATCCTGTGGCCTGAGAATGGTCCAGACTCTGTGGGAATAATCCTGTGCACTGTGAATATTCAACACAGTGTGAATAATCCTGTGCCTGAGGGCAGTCAATACTGTGTGTAAATAATACTATGGCCTGTGAATCGTAAATACTGTGTGTGAATAACCATTGGCCTAAGGATGGTCAATACTGTGTGTAAATAATCCTTTGGACTGTAAATGGTCAATGCACAGTGTGAATAATCCTGCGGCCTGTGGATGGTCAATGCAGTGTGATAATAATCCTGTAGCCTGTGAATGGTCAATGGTGTGTGTACATATTGCTGTCGACTGTGAATGGTCAATACTCTGTGTGAATAATCCTATGGTTTTAGGATGGTAAATACTGTGTATGAACAATCCTGTGGCCGGAGGATGGTCTTCACTGTGTGTGAATAATCCTATGGCCTGACGATGGTCAAAACTGTGTGTGAACAATCCCGTGGCTTGAGGATAGTCAATACTGTGTGGGAATAATCATGTGCCCTGTGAATGGTCAAGACAGTGTATTCGTTAATCCTGTGTCCGTATGCTGGTCAATACTGTGTGTGAATAATCCTGTGGCCTGAGAATCATCAATACTCTGTGGGAATAATCCTGTGACCTGTAAATGATCAATACAGTGTGTTCATTAATCCTGTGGCCGTAGGCTGGTCAATACTGTGTGGGAATAATCATATAGCCTGAGGATTGTGAATTCTATGTTGGAACAATCCTGTGACCTGCAAAAGTTGAAGACTGAGTGTTCATTAATCCTGTGGCCATGTGCTAATCAATACTGTGTGTGAATAATCCTGTGCCCTGTGAATGGTCAATACTGTGTGTGAATATTGCTGTGGCCGTTTGAATCGTCAATATTGTGTGGGAATAATCCTGTGGCCTGTGAATGGTCAATACTGTGTGTGAACATTGCTGTGGCCTGAGAATCGTTAATACTGTGTGGAAATAATCATGTGATGTGTAAATGATTAAGACAGTGCGTTCATTAATAATGTGGCCGTATGGTGGTCAATACTGTGTGTGAATAATCATGTGGACTGAGAATGGTCAATACTGTGTGGGAATAACCATTGGACCGAAGGATAGTCAATACTGTGTGTGTTAAATATTCTGCTGTCCAAGGATATTCAATACAGTGAGGGAATAATCCTGTGGCCTGAGAATGCTCCATACATTGTGTGAAAAATTATGTTGCCTGAGGACAGCCATACTGTGTGTGAATAATCCTGTGGCTTTAGAATAGTCAATACTGTGTGTGAATAATCCTGTGGCCTGAGAATCATCAATACTGCGTGGAAATAATCCTGTGACGCGTAAATGCTCAAGACAGTGTGTTCTTTAATGATGTGGCCGAATGGTGGTCAATACTGTGTGTGAATAATCCTGTGGACTGAGAATGGTCAATACTGTGTGGGAATAACCGTTGGGCCGAAGGATAGTCAATACTGTGTGGGAATAATGCTTTGGACAGTGAATGATCAATACCATGTATGCATAATGCTCTGGCCTGTGAATCGCCAATACTGTGTGTGAACAATCCTGTAATTTGAGAATCGTCACTACTGTGAGTGAATATTCCTGTAGCCTGATGATGGTCAATACAGTGTGAAAATAATCATGTGCCCTGAGGATAGTCAATAGCGTGTGTGATTACTCCTGTGGCCTGAGAATGGGCAATACTGTGTGTGAAGAATCCTGTGGCCTGAGGATGGTCAATACTGTGTGAGAATAATTCTGTGGTCTGAGGACGGTCAATACGGAGTGTGAACAATCCTGTGGCTTGAGGTAAGTCAATACTGTATATGAATAATCCTGTGTCCTGATAATGGTCAACACAGTGTGTGAATTATCCTGGTACCTGAGGATGGTCAGTACTGTGTATGAATAATCCATGGCCTGAGGATGGTCAATCCTGTGTGGGAACAATCCTGTGAACTGTAAATGATCAAGCCAAAGTGTTCATTAATCCTGTGTCATGTGCTAGTCAATACTATGTGTGAATAATCCTGTGGCCTGAGAATCATCAATACTCTGTGGGAATAATCCTGTGACCTGTAAACGATCAAGACAGTGTGTTCATTAATCCTGTGGCCGTAGGCTGGTCAATACTGTGTGTGAATAATCATATAGCCTGAGGATTGTGAATTCTATGTTGGAACAATCCTGTGACCTGCAAAAGTTGAAGACTGAGTGTTCATTAATCCTGTGGCCATGTGCTAGTCAATACTGTGTGTGAATAATCCTGTGCCCTGTGAATGGTCAATACTGTGTGTGAATATTGCTGTGGCCGTTTGAATCGTCAATATTGTGTGGGAATAATCCTGTGACGTGTAAATGAACAAGACAGTGTGTGTATTAATCCTGTGGCCGTATGATGGTCAATACTGTATCTGAATAATCCTGTTGGCTGAGAATATTGAACATTGTGTGTGAATACTCCTGTGGCTTGTGTTTAGTCAATACAGTGTGTGAATAAACCTCTGGCCTGTGAATCATCAATACTGTGTTTGACTAATCCTTGGACTGCGTATGAACAATACTATGTGTGAACAATCCTGTGGACTGTGAATGGTCAATCGTGTGTCAGAGTAATCCTGAACTTGAGGATGTTCAATACTGTGTGTGAATAATCCTGTGCCCTGTGGATTGTCAGTACTGTGTGGGAATATTCCTGTGACCTGTTAATTGGTAAAGAGAATGTGTTCATTAAACCTGTGGCCTCCGGTTGGTCAATATAGTGTGTGAATGATCTTATGGTCTTAGGATGGTCAATACTGTGTATGAATAACCCTTGACCTGAGGATGATCAATACTGTGTGAGAGTATTGATCCTGTGGACGGAGGATGGTGAATAATAATGGGGCCTGAGGGCAGTCAATACTGTGTGTGAATAATGCTATGGGCTGTGAATCGTCAGTACTGTGTGTGTATAACCCTTTGCCTAAGGATGGTTAATACTGTGAGTGAATAATAATGTGGGCTGTGGATGGTTAATGCTGTGTGATAGTAATCTTGTGGCCTGTGGATGGTCAATGCTGTGTGATAATAATCCTGTGGCCTGTGGATGGTCAATGCTGTGTGATAATAATCCTGTGGCCTGTGGATGGTCAATGCTGTGTGATAGTAATCCTGTGGCCTGTGGATGGTCAATAATGTGTGTGAATAATTTTGCTACCCGAGGATTGTCAATACTGTGTGTGAATAATCCTGTGGACTGTGAATGGTCAATAATGTGTGTGAATAATTTTGCTACCCGAGGATTGTCAATACTGTGTATTAATAATCTGTGGCCTGTGCATGTTCAATACTATTTGTTAATAAAACTGTGGCCTGTGCATGTTCAGTACTGTTTGTACTGAATGGTCAAGGCAATGTGTTTATTAATCCTGTGGCCGTATGTTCGTCAATACTGTGTGGGAATAATCCTGTGGGCTGGGAATGTTGAATATTGTGTGTGAATACTCCTGTGGCCTCTGTACAGTGAACACAGTGTGTAAATAATCCTGTGGCCTGAGGCTGGTCAATAATGTGTGTGAATAATTTTGCTACCCGAGGATTGTCAATACTGTGTGTGAATAATCCTGTGGACTGTGAATGGTCAATACTGTGTGTGAATAATCCTGTGGCCTGAGAATGGTCAATACAGTGTGAGAATAATCCTGGTGCTTGTGGATGGTCAGTATTGTATACGAAAAATCCTGTGGCTTGAGGATTGTCAATACTGTGTGTGAATGATCCATGGCCTGAGCATGGTGATACTTTGTGTAAATTTTCCTCTTCCATGAGGATGGTCAGTACTGTGTGGGAATAATCCTGTGACCTGTAAATGATCAAGACAGTGTGTTCATTAATCCTGTGGCCGTAGGCTGGTCAATACTGTGTGTGAATAATCATGTAGCCTGAGGATTGTGAATTCTATGTTGGAACAATCTTGTGACCTGCAAAAGTTGAAGACTGAGTGTTCATTAATCCTGTGGCCGTGTGCTAGTCAATACTGTGTGTGAATAATCCTGTGCCCTGTGAATGGTCAATACTGTGTGTGAACATTGCTGTGGCCTGAGAATCGTTAACACTGCGTGGAAATAATCATGTGATGTGTAAACGATTAAGACAGTGCATTCATTAATATTGTGGCCGTATGGTGGTCAATACTGTGTGTGAATAATCATGTGGAATGAGAATAGTCAATACTGTATGGGAATAACCGTTGGGCTGAAGGCTAGTCAATACTGTGTGTGTTAAATATTCTGCTGCCCGAGGATATTCAATACAGTGAGGAAATAATCCTGTGGCCTGAGAATGCTCCGTACATTGTGTGAAAAATTACATTGCCTGGGGACAGCCATACTGTGTGTGAATAATCCTGTGGTTTTAGAATAGTCAATAATGTATGGGAATAATCCTGTGGCCTGTGACTCATCAATACTGTGTGTGAATAATCATGTGGACTGAGGATGGTCAATACTGTGTGGGAATAATCCTTTGGACAGTGAATGATCAATACCATGTATGCATAATGCTCTGGCCTGTGAATCGCCAATACTGTGTGTGAACAATCCTGTAATTTGAGAATTGTCACGACTGTGAGTGAATATTCCTGTAGCCTGATGATGGTCAATACAGTGTGAAAATAATCATGTGCCCTGAGGATAGTCAATAGCGTGTGTGATTACTCCTGTGGCCTGAGAATGGGCAATACTGTGTGTGAACAATCCTGTGGCCTGAGGATGGTCAGTACTGTGTGAGAATAATTCTGTGGTCTGAGTATGGTCAATACGGAGTGTGAACAATCCTGTGGCGTGAGGGTGGTCAATACTGGGTGCGAATACTTCTGTGACCTGTACATGGTCAAGATAATGTGTTCATTAATCCTCTGGCCGTATGCTGGTGAATACTATGTGTGAATAATCCTGTGGCCTGAGGATGTCCAATACTGTGTGGGAATAATCCTGTGGCCTGAGAATGGTCAATACAGTGTGTGAATACTCCTGTGGTCTCAGGATGTTCAATACTGTGTTTGAACAATCCTGTTTCTTGAAGATAGTTAATATTGTGTGGAAGTAATTCTGTGACCATGTAAATGGTTAAGACAGTGTGTTCATTAATCCTGTGGCCGTGTTCCAATCAATACTGTGTGTGAATAATGCTGTGGGCTGGGAATATTGAATATTGTGTGTGAATACTCGTGTGTCCTGAGGATGGTCAGTACTATGTGTGAATACTCCAGTGGCCTGAGGATGTTCAATGCAGTGTGCGAATAATCCTGAGGTCTGAGGATTGTGAATACAGTGTGTGAATAATCCTGTGGCCTGAGAATGTTCAATACTGTGTGCGAATTATCCTGTGGCCTGAGGATTGTGAATACAGTGTCTGAGTAATCCTGTGGCCTGTGAATTGTGAATACTGTGTGTGAGTAATCCTGCAGTCTGTCTACTATCAATACTATGTGTAAGTAATCCAGTGGCCTGAGGATGTTCAATACAGTGTGTGAATAATCCTGTGGCCTGAGGATTGTCAATACTGTGTGTGAAAAATCCATGGCCTGAGGATGGTCAATACTGTGTGTGTGAACAATCCCGTGGCTTGAGGATGGCCAATACTGTGTGGGAATAATCCTGTGATGTGTAAATGGTCAAGACAGTGTGTTCATTAATCCTGTGGCCGGAGGCTGGTCAATACTATGTGTGAATAATGATGTGGTCTGAGAATTGTCAATACACTGTGGGAATAATCCTGGGACTTGCAAATGTTGAAGACAGAGTGTTCATTAATCCTGTGGCCATGTGCTCGTCAATGCTGTGTGTGAATAATCCTGTGGCCTGTGAATGGCCAGTACTGTGTGGGAATAATCTGTGGCTTGTGCATGGTCAATACTGTTGTGAATAATCTTGTGGCCGGAGGCTGGTTAATACAGTGTGTGTATGATCTTGTGGTCTGATGATGGTCAATACTGAATAATCCTGTGCCCTAAGGATGTTCAATATTGTGTGTGAATAAACCTGTGGCCTGGGACGGTCAATGCTGTGTGTGAATTATCCTTGGACAGTGAATGGTCAATACCACGTGTGAATAATCCTCTGATCCGTGAATGGTCAATACTGTGTGTGAATAACCCTTGGCCTGAGGATGGTCAATACTGTGTGTGAGTAATCCTGTGGATGGAGAATGGCCAATACCATGTGTGAATTAACCTGTGGCCTGAGAATTGTGAATACAGTGTGTGAATAATCCTGTGTACTGTGAATGCTCAATAAAGTGTGTGAATAATCCTATGGCCCATGAATCGTAAATACTGTGTGTGAATAACCCTTGGCCTAAGGATGGTCAATACTGTGTGTGAATATTTCTTTGGACTGTGAGTGGTCAATACACTGTGTGAATAATGCTGTGGCCTATGAATCATCAATATTGTGTGTGAATAATCCTGTGGCCTGAGGATGGTCAATACTGTGTAGGAATAATCCTGTGGCTTGAGGATTGTCAATACTGTGTGTGAATAATCCATGGCCTGAGGATGGTCAATACTATGTGTAAATAATCCTGTTCCTTGAGGATGGTCAATACTGTGTGGGAATAATCCTGTTACCTGTAAATGGTCAAGACAGTGTGTTCATTAATTCTGTGGCCGTAGGCTGGTCAATATTGTGTGTGAATATTCCTGTGGATTGAGCATGGTCAATACTGCGTGGGAATAACCGTTGGGCCGAAGGATAGTCAATACTGTGTGTGTTAAATGTCCTACTGCCCGAGGATGTTCAATTAAGTGAGTGAATAATCCTGTGGCCTGAGGATGGTCAATACAGTGTGTGAAAACTTATGTTGCCTGAGGACGCTCCATACTGTGTGGTGAAAACCCTGTGGAATGTGACTGGTCAATACTGTGTCAATAATCTCTGGCCTGTGCATGTTCAATACTATTTGTTAATAAAACTGTGGCCTGTGCATGTTCAGTACTGTTTGTACTGAATGGTCAAGGCAATGTGTTTATTAATCCTGTGGCCGTATGTTTGTTAATACTGTGTGGGAATAATCCTGTGGGCTGAGAATGTTGAATATTGTGTGTGAATACTCCTGTGGCCTCTGTACTGTCAACACAGTGTGTAAATAATCCTGTGGCATGAGACTGGTCAATAATGTGTGTGAATAATTTTGCGACCCGAGGATTGTCAATACTGTGTGTGAATAATCCTGTGGGCTGAAGTTGGTCAATACTGTGTGAAAAATGCTGTGGACTGTGAATGGTCAATACTATGTGAGATTAATCCTGTTGACTAGGGTTATTCAATGCTCTGTGTGAATAATCCTGTGGTCTGTTAACAGTCTATGCTGTGTGTGAATAATGCAGTGGACTGTGAATGGTGAATACTATGTGCGAATAATCCTGCGGCACGAGGCTGGTCAATATTATTTGTGAACAATCCTGTGGCCTGAGGATGGCCAGCAATCTGTGGGAATTATCCCATGGCCTGAGGATGGTCACTTCTGTATGGGAATAATCCTTTGGTCTGAGGAAGGTCAAAACTGTGTGTGAATAATCCTGTGCACAGTGAATGCTGAATACTGTGTGTGAATAATCCTTGGATGGTCATTACTGTGTGTGAACAATCCTGTGACCTGAGGGTAGTGAGTACTGTCTGTGAATAATCCTGCAGCCTGAGGGTGATCAATACACTGTGTGAACAATCCTGTGGCCTGAGAATGGTCAAAACTGTGTATGAATAAAACTGAGACCTGTAAATGGTCAAGACAGTGTGTTCATTAATCCTGTGGCCTAATGGTGGTCAATACTGTGTCTGAGTATTCCTGTGACCTGAGAATGTTTAATTTTTTTTAGTATCCCTGTGTACTGAGGATGGTCAATAATGTGTGTAAATAATCCTGGGAACTATGAATGCTCAATACTGTATGGGAATAATCTTGTGGCCTGAGAATGGTCAATGCTATGTGTGAATAATCCTGTGGCCTGATGATGGTCAATACCTTGTGAAGATAATCCCGTGGCCTGAGGATCGTCAATACTGTGTGTGAAAAATCCTGTGGCTTGAGGTAAGTCAATACTGTATATGAATAATCCTGTGTCCTGATAATGGTCAATACAGTGTGTGAATAATCATGGTACCTGAGGATGGTCAATACTGTGTATGAATAATCCATGGCCTGAGTATGGTCAATCTTGTGTGGGAACAATCCTGTGACCTGTAAATGATCAAGACAAAGTGTTCATTAATCCTGTGCCGTGTGCTAGTCAATACTGTGTGTGAATAATCCTGTGCCCTGTGAATGATCAATACTGTGTATGAATATTGCTGTGGCCTGATAATCGTCAATACTGCATGGAAATAATCCTGTGACGTGTAAATGATCAAGACAGTGTGTTCATTAATGATGTGGCCGAATGGTGGTCAATACTGTGTGTGAATAATCCTGTGGACTGAGAATGGTCAATACTGTGTGGGAATAACCGTTGGGCCGAAGGATAGTCAATACTGTGTGTGTTAAATATCCTGCTGTCGAGGTTGTTCAATACAGTGAGTAATTAATCCTGTGGCCTGAGAATGGTCCATACTCTGTGGGAATAATCCTGTAGCCTGAGGATGGTCAATACAGTGTGTGAATAATCCTGTGGCCTGAGAATGGTCATTCATGTATGGGAATAATCCTGTGGCCTGAGAATGATCAATGCTGTGTGGGAATAATCCTGTGGCCTGAGGATGTTCAATACCTTGTGTGAATAATCCTGTGGCCTGAGTGTGGTCATATTCTGTGTGGGGAAACTCCTGTTGACTGAGGACGGTCAATACTATGTGCGAATAATCCTGTGGCCTGTGAATGGTCAACACTCTGTGGGAATCATCCTGTGGCCTGAGGTTGGTCAATACGGTGTGTGAAAACTTATGTTGCCTGAGGATGGTCAATACTGTGCGTGAATAGTCCTCTGGCCTGAGAATGGTTAATACTATGTGTGAAAAATGCTGTGGACTGTGAATGGTCAATACTGTGTGTGAGTAATCCTGTGGACAGAGAATGGTCAATACTGTGTGTGAGTAATCCTGTGGACGGAGAATGGTCAACACTGTGTGTGTGTAATCCTGTGGTCGGAGAATGGTCAATACCGTGTGTGAATTAACCTGTGGCCTGAGAATTGTGAATACTCTGTGTGAATAATCCTGTGCACTGTGAATTCTCAATAAAGTGTGTGAATAATCCTATGGCCCGTGAATCGTAAATACTGTGTGTGAATAACCCTTGGCCTAAGGATGGTCAATACTGTGTGTGAATAATTCTTTGGACTGTGAGTGGTCAATACACTGTGTGAATAATGCTGTGGCCTATGAATCATCAAAGTTGTGTGTGAATAATCCTGTGGCCTGAGGATGGTCAATACTGTGTAGGAATAATCCTGTGGTTTGAGGATTGTCAATACTGTGTGTGAATAATCCATGGCCTGAGAATGATCAATGCTGTGTGGGAATAATCCTGTGGCCTGAGGATGTTCAATACTTTGTGTGAATAATCCTGTGACCTGTAAACTGACAAAGCAGTAGGTTCAAATATCCAGTGGAAGTAGGCTGGTCAATACAGTGTGTGAATAATGCTGTGGCCTATGAATCATCAGTATTGTGTGTGAATAATCCTGTGCTCTGAGGATGGTCAATACTGTGTGTGAATAACCCTTGGTCTGAGGATAGTCAATACAGTGTGTAATTAATCCTGTTGCCTGAGATTATTCAGTACTCTGTGTGAATAATCCTGTGCACTGTGAATATTCAACACAGTGTGAATAATCCTGTGACTTGAGGGCAATCAATACTATGTGTAAATAATACTATGGCCTGTGAATCGTAAAGACTGTGTGTGAATAACCATTGGCCTAAGGATGGTCAATACTGTGTGTGAATAACCATTGGCCTAAGGATGGTCAATACTGTGTGTGAATAATCCTTTGGACTGTAAATGATCAAGACAGTGTGTTCATTAATCCTGTGGCCGTAGGCTGGTCAATACTGTGTGGGAATAATCATGTAGCCTGAGGATTGTGAATTCTATGTTGGAACAATCCTGTGACCTGCAAAAGTTGAAGACTGAGTGTTCATTAATCCTGTGGCCATGTGCTCGTCAATGCTGTGTGTGAATAATCCTGTGCCATGTGAATGGTCAATACTGTGTGTGAATATTGCTGTGGCCGTTTGAATCGTCAATATTGTGTGGGAATAATCCAATGACGTGTAAATGAACAAGACAGTGTGTGCATTAATCCTGTGGCCATATGCTGGTTAATACTGTGTGGCAATAATCCTGTCGGCTTAGAATGTTGAATATTGTTTGCGAGTACTCGTGTGGCCTGAGGATGTTCAATATTGTGTAGGAATAATCCTGTGGCTTGAGGATTGTCAATACTGTGTGTGAATAATCCATGGCCTGAGGATGGTCAATACTGTGTATGAATTAACCTGTGGCCTGAGAATTGTGAATACAGTGTGGGAATAATCCTGTGCACTTTGAATGTTCAATACTGTGTGTGAATAATCCTGCAGCCTGAGGATGGATGATACTTGTGTGAATAATCCTGTAAATAATCCTGGGAACTATGAATGCTCAATACTGTTTATGAATACACCTGTGGCCTAAGGTTTGTCAATAATGTGTGTGAATAACCTTGTGGGCTGATGGTGGTCAAAAACATGTGAAAATAATCCTCTGGCTTGAGAATGGTCAATTCCGTGTGTGCATAACCCTTGGCCTGTGGATGGTCAATAATGTGTGTGAATAATACTGTGGCCAGAGGATGGTCAATACAGTGTGTGAATAATCCTGTGGCCTGAGGATGGTCAATACAGTGTGTGAATAATCCTGTGGCCGTAGACTGGTCAATACAGTGTGTGAATAATTCTGAGGCCTGAGGATGTACAATACTGTGTGCAAATAATCCTGTGGCCTGTGAACATCAATACTGTGTGTGAGTTATCCTTGGACAGTGAATGGTCAATACCATGTGTGAATAATCCTCTGGCCTGTGAATCATCAATACTGTGTGTGAATAACTCTTGGCATGAGGATGGTCAATACTGTGTGTGAAAAATCCTGTGGACTGAGGATGGTCATTTCTGTTTGTTAATAATACTATGGCCTGAGGATGGTCAATACTGTGTGTGAATAATCCTGTGCACTGTGACTGCTCAATACTCTGTGTAAATTAACCTGTGGCCTGAGAGTAGTCAATAAAGTGTGGGAATAATCCAGTGGCCTTAGGATAGTCAATACTGTGTGTGAATAATCTTGTGGCCTGAGGATTGTCAATATTGTGTGTGAAAAATCCATGGCCTGAGGATGGTCAATACTGTGTGGGAATAATCCTGTGACCGGTAAATGGTCAAGACAGTGTGTTCATTAATCCTGTGGCCGGAGGCTGGTCAATACAATGAATGAATAATGATGTGGTCTGAGAATTGTCAATACAACGTGGGAATAATCCTGTGACTTGGAAATGTTGAAGACAGAGTGTTCATTAATCCTGTGGCCATGTGCTAGTCAATACTGTGTGTGAATAATCCTGTGCCCTGTGAATGGTCAATACTGTGTGAGAATAATCTGAGGCTTGTGCATGGTCAATACTGTTGTGAATAATCTTGTGGCCGGAGGCTGGTTAATACAGTGTGTGAATGATCTTGTGGTCTGATGATGTTTAATACTGAATAATCCTGTGCCCTGAGGATGTTCAATATTGTGTGTGAATAAACCTGTGGCCGTAGACTGGTCAATACAGTGTGTGAATAATTCTGAGGCCTGAGGATGTACAATACTGTGTGCAAATAATCCTGTGGCCTGTGAACGTCAATACTGTGTGTGAATTATCCTTGGACAGTGAATGGTCAATGAGGAGAAAGTGAGGTCTGCAGATGCTGGAGATCAAAGTTGAAACTTTATTGCTGGAACAGCACACCAGGTCACGCAGCATCCAGGGAACAGGAGATTCGACATTTCGGGCACAGGCCCTTCTTCAGGAATGGTCAATACCATGTGTGAATAATCCTCTGACCTGTGAATCATCAATACTGTGTGTGAATAACTCTTGGCCTGAGGATGGTCAATACTGTGTGTGAAAAATCTTGTGGACTGAGGATGGTCATTTCTGTTTGTTAATAATACTATGGCCTGAGGATGGTCAATACTGTGTGTGAATAATCCTGTGCACTGTGACTGCTCAATACTCTGTGTAAATTAACCTGTGGCCTGAGAGTAGTCAATAAAGTGTGGGAATAATCCAGTGGCCTAAGGATAGTCAATACTGTGTGTGAATAAGGCTGTGGTCTGTGAATGGCCAATACTGTGTGTTAATAATCTGTGGCCTGTGGATGGTCAATACTGTTGTGAATAATCTTGTGGCCGGAGGCTGGTTAATACAGTGTCTGAATAATCTTGTGATCTGATGATGGTCAATACTGAATAATCCTGTGCCCTGAGGATATTCAATATTGTGTGTGAATAAACCTGTGGCCTGTGACAGTCAATGCTGTGTGTGAATTATCCTTAGACAGTGAATGGTGAATACCATGTATGAATAATCCTCTGGCCTGTGAATCGTCAATACTGTGTGTGAATAACCCTTGGCCTGAGGGTGGTCAAAACTGTGTGCGAATAATCCTGTGCCTGTGAACCGTCAATACTGTTTGTTAATAATAGTGTGGTCTGTGGATGGACTATACAAAGTGTTGAATAATCCTGTGCACTGTGAATGCTCAATACTGTGTGTGAATTGTCCTGTGGCCTGAACATGGTCAATACTGTGTGTGAATAATCCTGTGGCCTGAGGATCAATACAGTGTGTGAAATATCCTGTGGCCTAAGGATAGTGAGTACTGTTTGTGAATAATCCTGTGATCTGTAAGTGGTCAAAACAGTATGTTCATTAATCCTGTGGCTGGAGTGATCAATACTGTGTGATTAATCCTGTGTCCTAAGAATGTTGAATATTGTTTGTGAACATTCCTGTGGCCGGAGGTTGGACAATACTGTGTGTGACTAATCCTCTGGCATGTGAATCATTAGTACTGTGTGTGAATAACCCTTGGCCTGAGGATGATTAAAACTGTGTGTGGGTAATCCTGTAGCCTATGGATGATCAATACGATGTATGATTAATCCTGTTGCCTGAGGTTGTTCAATTCTGCGTGAGAATAATCCTGTTATCTGTGAATGATCAATGCTTGTGTGAGTAATCCTGTGGGCTGTGAATCGTCAATACTGTGAGTGAATAATCCTGTGTCTTCGGATGGTCAGTACTGTATGTGAGTAATCCTGTGGACTGAGGATGGTCAACATGATGTGCAATTAATCCTTTGAACTGTCAATGGTCAATACTGTGTGTGAATAATTCTGTGGTCTTCGGATGGTCAGTACTGTATGTGAGTAATCCTGTGGACTGAGGATGGTCAACATGATGTGCAATTAATCCTTTGAACTGTCAATGGTCAATACTGTGTGTGAATAATTCTGTGGCCTGAGGATAGTCAATACTGTGTGTGAATAATAGTCCAGACTGATGATGGTCAGTGATCTGTGTGAAAAACCCTGTAGCCTGTGAATCGTCAATACTGTGTGTGAATAAACCTTTGCCTAGGGATGGTCAATACTGAGTGTGAATAATTCTGTGTACTGTGACCGCTCAATACTCTGCGTGAATAAACATGTGGCCTGAGTGTAGTCAATACTGTTTGGGAATAATCCCGTGGCCTGAGGATAGTCAATTTTTTTGCGGGAATAAGGCTGTGGCCATTGAATGGTCACTACTGTGTGTTAATAATCTGTGGCCTGTGCAGAGTCAATACTGTTTGTTAATAAAACTGTATCCTGTGAATGGTCAATACTGTGTATGAATAATCCTGTGTCCTGAGGGTAGTCAATACTGTTTGTGGGTAATCCTGTGACCTGTAAATGTTCAAGACAGTGTGTTCAAAAATCCTGTGGCCATAGGCTGGTCAATACAGTGTGTGAGAAATCCTGTGACCCGAGGATGGTCAATATTGTGTGTGGATAATCCTGTTGCTTGAGGATGTTCAATAATGTGTGTGACAAACCGGTGGCCTGATGATGGTCAATGCTGTGTGGTAATAAGACTGTGCCCTGAAAATAGTCAATACTGTGTGGGAATAATCCTGTGCCTTGAGGATATTCAATACTGTGTGTGGATACTCCTGTGGCCTGAGGATGGTCAATGCAGTGTGTGAATAATCCTGTTGCCTGAGGTTGTTCAATACTGTGTGTTAATAATCCTGAGACCTATGAATGGGCAATGCTGTGTATGAATAATCCTGTTGCCTGAGGTTGTTCAATACTGTGTGTTGATAAACTTGTGGCCTGTGAATCGTCAATACTGTGTGTGAGTAATAATGTGGCCTGTGGATGGTCAATGCTGTGTGTTAATAATCTGTGGTCTCTGCATGGTCATTTCTGTTTGTTAATTATACTGTGGCCTGTGCATGGTCAATACAGAGTATGAATAATCCTGTGCGCTGTGCATGCTCAAAACTGTGTGAATAATCCTGTGACCTGAGGGTTGTCAATACTATCTGTGAATAATCCTGTGTCCTGAGGACGGTCAGTACAGTGTGTGAATTATCCTCTGGCCTGTAATTCGTAAATGCTTTATGTAAATGCTCCTGGGGGCTGAGGATGGTCAGTGTGTGAATAATCCTATGGCCTGAGGATGGTCAATAGTGTGTATGAAAAATCCTGTGGCCACTGATGTGGTGGTTTTGGATGAGCAGGTGGTTGATCCTCTCCCTCCAATTTCCCTCCCTATCTCTGTAAACCCCTCCAGCTGCAGCAATCCGTACTGGCTTTGTAACACTGTTCAGATCCTGGCCACTCTCTGTAACACACTCACCACCTCCAGCACCTTCATCTCTTCCTGTTTCTGTCACGTCATTAAACCCTGACAATGATTCACCTTCCACCTGCCCTCCTCCTGCGAGCAGACCCTTTGCGATTCCTTTAAAACTTACTCTTAAAGCACGCTCTCACTTCTGGATTTTAAGCACGTTTTGCTGATCTTGTTTGCCTCATAATCTAATATGATCCATTTTGTCCTGAGTGAGGGACAGGAGTGAGTTTCTTGTTGAGGTTTTGTCTGTTTCGATGGAATGTACTTTTTTTGAGTGACTCACACTGTTCCTTCTAATGTTTCCACTGTTCATTTACAGATACATGTTCCAGTCTGTTTAGCCTGTTTACCTTGGTCACTTCTCCTGTCAAATTTACGCAATTGGCTATTTTTGTTTTTCATTGTAATTTGTCCTTTCTGTGATTCACTCTAAAACTTTATATTTCTTTAAACTGCACTTTATCACAATTTCCCGGAGAATCTCTCCAGGTGACATTACTCATTCACTAAGTTTCATCACACAACCATCGATCTGACATTGTGCAACTGGCTAGGGACATAACTATGTGTTATTCAAAGAAACACTGAAAAAAAATTATCTGTACTCCCCTTCCACTATCACTGTTGTCAGTGTGATTGTCCCAGATTATGCGAATATTGAAGTTTCCCAAAATTATTTCCCAAAATTATTATTGATAATTATCAAAATTCCAATTAATTCCTGTTTAATGCAGTGATGTGCAATGAAATGCTGTTCGGTGGCTAAAAATGTTCTACTTATTCTGTCCTTGGCAAGTAGTAGCCAGAATTTACATTCCGACTCTACTTCATGATCTGCGGCCAAATGCTTTCTCTGTAATGCCTTTGTTATCCATTATAGTTCTCGTTGTGCATTTTGCCTGAGTTTCCGCAAGGTTGTGAGCTATTTAATACTTACGTTCACCTTTTGTTCGCCCTGTAACCATGTCTCTCTGGTGTCTAAATTTCTTTTATCTCTGTGTCACAAATCCATCTACCTTATTGCAGAGACCTTGTCCATGCGAAAAAAAGACATAATTTACTCTTTCCCACAATGTCCTGTCACATACCTATTCGCTGATGTACAGGCTAAGTTAAACTCTGTCCCTTTTGGTTCCTTTCTGCTTGTCTTCAGCCAAATTCCCATGCTGTTCCGATGCTTCACATTTTCTCTTTGGATTTGGAAAGTTCCTTTCACCTGAACCCTAAGCCCTGCATCCTCTCTGTCAGTTTAAAGCCCTGTCCATAAACCTACCGACAGGTATGGGATGTGGGTGTCTCTGGCTGATCAGCCTTTCTTGCCCAGCCCTAGTTGCCCTTGAGCTGAGTAACTTGCTTGGCCATTTAAGAGGGTCATTGAGAGGCAAACACTTTGTTGTGGTTATGTAGTGCAGACCACGTCAGGATGTGTAGATGTCCATCTCTGAAGGACAAGTGTTTGGGTTTTTGTACATCAGCAATGGTCTCATACTTAGATGTGGATTGTTAATTACTATTTTTAAAATTATTGATTTCAAATTCTACCATTTCTGATGGTGGGATTGAAACCTTTCTCCCCTGTACATTAGCTGAGGTTTTGGATTCATGCTCGAGCAGTTATACCACTCGGCCATCACTTCACCTGCTCGATGGTTGCCCATCCCTGAACACTGACGCCAGTGCATCATGAAGCTAAACCCGTTCTTCCAACACAATTGTTTGATCTTGATAACTTGCTGCACTCTGGTGATATCACTCAGTCTCTCTCCATGTGGTATCCCTCACTGTGTGGGTCTAATTGCTGCCTCTGTCAGTGTCTCTCACTCAGAATCTCCAGATACTGAGCCAACAGAATTCTCCACTCCAGAGAGACGCAGCAGCACAGGCCAGGGATGGAAACTGAGATTTTCCAGATCTCTGTGTGATGCACATTGCCATTTTCCATATGTAACGCTCACAGCATTAGTCTAATTTCCCATTCTGTCTGTCTGTCTCCTACACGTACTCAGGAAGGTCCTGACTCAATAGACTTCCCAACTGCTGGGTGTCTTGTCAATCATCACATTGAAGATGGTTGGTCAGCCAGAGAGACAAAGAGCAGGGGGATCTGGAGCCTTCAATAAATCCTGGAGTTAGGTAAGATTACTCACAGTGCACAGGGCAGAGAGCAATGAGAGGGCTCCAAACATCAGCTAACAGGACATGACATAGATACAGTGCTGGAGGGGGAGCACAATACAGACATACCCCAGGCTCAATCACTGCCCATAATGTAAGGTCTGTTGTACTAAGACTAACTACACTGCAACACTGAATCTATGTCATATCTTGGTGACCAATGTCTTCAATAATTTTTAAAATCCTATAACAGTTGCTATCTTTGTAACCTCCTCCCTTCCTTATAGTCACTTCACTAATTTGAAACGTACTGCATTCCAGCCTACCATCTCTATCGCTGTAGCTTGCTTCAGTGTCTACAACATGCCTTATCTCAGTAGTCTCCTCCTCTTTAACTGGATACAGAGTCATGTAGCACGGAAACAGAACCTTCACTCTAACCCATCAATGCTGACCATGATTCTTATACTAAACGTGTCGCATATGCCTGTGTTTGGCCCTTATCTCTTCAAACCTTCTCCTCTCCATGTACTCCCCAAATGTCTTTTCCATGTTGTAATTGTACACGTTTCTCCCATTTCCTCTGGCGGCCCGTTCCGTCTATGCACCATCCTCTGTGGCTAATGTTGCTGCTCAGCTCCCTCTTTGAATCCTTGCTCTCTCACCCCCTGTTTATACCCTCTAGCTTTGGACTCACCTACCCTTGGCTTTTCACCTTACTGAGGCCCCGTATAGTTTTATAAACCTTTCGAAGGTCAATCCGTAGCCTCCTCTGCCTAAGGCAAATATTTAGGACAATGTTACAAATGTCTCCAATTCATATCAACGCTCTGGACAATGAAGGAAAGTGCGTCAAGTATTGCTTTCACCACCCTGTCCAACTGCAATGTCACTTCCAACGAACAATGTAACTGCACCCCTTGGTCTCTCTCTGTTCGACAACATTGTCCAGGGCCAAACCATTAACTGTGTTAGTCCTCCCTGGTTTGCCTCAACAAAACCCAACACCATACGTCAACTGCATCTTTCATTCCTTGGTCCGCTGATCCCGTTGTTCAAGAACCCCTTTGATAACCATATTCACTGCACGATGCTATTAATTTGATCATCTGCAAACTTACTAACAATGACTCCTATATTCTCAATTAAATCGTTTATGTAGATGATACATATCAGTGGACCCAGCCCCGATCCTTATAGCACACCGCTGGTCACAGGCCTCCAGTCTGAGCACCAATCCCCTTCCACCACCCTCTGTCTCCAACTGTCAAGCCAATTTTGTATCCAGTTGGCTAGCTCTCCCTGATCCCATGTGATCTAACCTTCTGAACCAGTGTATCATGCTAAACCCTGTCAAAGGTCCTGCTGACTTTAGCGTAGACAATGTATGGTCACCACTTCAACAAAAGCAATCAAGTTAGTGAGACCTGACTTTGTACTGACTAGCTTTCATCAATCCTTGCCTTTGCAAATGCATGTAACTCCTGCCTGGCACAACCTACCCATCACTGACATCTGGCTAATTGGTCTTTAGTTCCCTAGCATTCCATCAACGCGTTTCCCAAAAAATGGACCAAAACTATATTCTTGTCATAATTGTACAGCATGGAAACAGACCCTACAGTTAGTAGAAAACATAATCTCAAACTAAACCCATCCCCGCTGCCGGTTGCTGGCCCATATCCCTCCAAATGTGTCCTATTCACGTACTTATCAAAATGTCTGAAAAACGTTGTTATTGTACCCACATCCACCCCTTCCTCAAGAAGTTCATTCCACACTCAATCCGCCCTCTGTGTAACAATTTGATCCTCATGTCATTCTTTTGAAGATCTCTCTCCCCCAACCTTAAAAATGTGGCTCCTTCTCTTGAGACTCCCCCATCCTGGGGAAAATGCAGCGACCGTTAACTCTATCTATATCTCTCATTATCATATAAACTTCTATAAGGTCACCTCTCAATCTCCAGGCTCCTGTGAAAAACGAGTCAGCATATTCTGCCATTTTTCACATCTCAAACCTTCCATACCCAGCAACATCCTGGTATATCTCTTCTGAACCCCTTGCAGCAGAATAATATCCTCCCTATAACTGGGTGACCAGAATGGACAAGAGGGTTGCAGAAGAGGCCTCACCAATATCGGTACAATCTCAACATGACGTCCCAAATCCTACACTCAATGGACTGAGCAATAGTCAATCATGCCAAGCACTGCCTTATCCATCCTGTGTTGCAAACTTCAAGAATTATGTACCCAGAGGTTGCTCTGCTCTGAAACACTAACCGAGGCCCTAACATTAATTATATAAGCTCTACCCTTGTTTGTTTTACCAAATTTATTAGGTTGCATTTATTCAAATTGAATTCCATCTACAGTTTTTCAGCCCATTCACTCATCAAGATCCCTTTGTAATCTTAGAAAACCTCCTTCACTGTCAATTATTCCACCCTCCAAACTTCCAGCCCATCTCACGTGGCTGTCAATGGTACAAATACCTTTGCTTGGGGCTCCACAATTTCTTCCCTAGCATCGCCTGTCTTACAGTTAATCAGGTCCTGGGCCTTTCCATACCTTTGTGTTATAAAGCTTCCATCACCACCTCTTCTATAACATGCACTCTTTTCAAGTCATAGAGATGTACAGCATGGAAACAGACCCTTTGGTCCCACTCGTCCATGCTGACCAGAAGATCTAAACAAATCCATCTCATTTACCAGCATTTGGCCCATGTACCACTAAACCATTACAATTCATATTCCCATCCAGATATCTTTTAAATGTTGTCATAGTATCAGTATCTGTTACATTCTCTCTCAGTTCATTTCATACATGCATCACCTTATGCATGAAAAAACTGTTCCTTCGGTCCCTTTTAAATCTTTCCCCTCTAAACTTAAACATATGCCCTCTAGGTTTGGACTACCCAATCCCTGGGAAAAGACCTTGAATGTTTACCCTATCCATACCCCTCATGTTTATATAAACGTCTGGCAGGTCACCCCTCAGTCTCCGATGCTCCAGGGAAAATAACCCCAGCTTCTTCAGCAACAACCCTGGCAACATCTTGTCAATCTTTTCTGAGCACTTTCCAGTTCCCCTCATCTAAGTCATTAATAAAAATTACAAACAGTAGAGGCCCAAGGACAGATCTCTGTGGAACACCACTCACCACAGACTTCCAGGCAGAATATTTTCCATCTACTACCATTCGCTGTCTTCTGTTGGCCACCCAATTCTTATCCAGACAGCTAAGTTCCCCTCTATCCTATTTCTCCTGACCTTCTGAATGAGGGAACCTTATCAAATGCCTTGCTGAAGTCCATATACACCACATCCACAGCTCGACCCTCATCAACGTTTCTGTCACATCCTCAAAAAACTCGATAAGGTTTGTGAGGCATGACCTACCCCTCACAAAGCCGTGTTGACTGCATTTAATCAAGCCATGCTCTTCCAGATGGTCATAAATCCTATCCCTCAGAATCCTTTCTAACACCTTGCAGACCTTACTGGTCTGTAATTGTCGGGGATTTCCCTATTTCCTTTCTTAAGAGAGGAATTACATTTGCCTCTCTCCAGTCCTCAGATACGACTCCAGTGGAGAGCGAGGATGCAAAGATCTTCACAAGTGGCGAAGCAATTGCATTTCTCGTTTCCCAAAGCAGCCGAGGACAAATCTGGTCCAGGCCTGGCGACTTGTCAATCTTAATGTTTGACAAAATTTTCAGCACATCAGTTTCCTCTATCTCTATCCATTCCAGCATGCACACCTGCTCTTCAAAGGTTTCATTCGCTACAAAGTTTGTTTCTTTCGTAAAGACAGAAGCAAAAAACTCATTTAGGGCTTCCCCAACCTCCTCAGACTCCACACACAAATTCCCTATGCTATCCCTGATTGGCCCTACTCTTTCTTTACCATTCTCTTATTCCTCACATAAGTGTAAAATCCCTTTGTGTTCTCTCTAATCCGTTCTGCCAAGTCTTTCTCGTGCCCTCTCCTGGCTCTCCTCAGACCATTTTTGAGCTCCTCAGTTTCTCATATTTCTTCCTCAGCCTCCCACTGATTATTAGGCGTCAGCAGTACGGTTGTGTCAAAGTGATGACCCATTCTTATTTCTCAGTTCCACTAACATAGCTTCACTGGGCAATCCCACAGGAATATCCTCTCTAAGTACTGCTGTGATGATTCATGCAATCAAAACCCACCACCACACATCCTCTCTTGCCTCCCCTTCGATGCTTCCTGCAATCCCTGACAATGAGTTGCCAGTCCTGCCCCTCCCTCAGTTGTGTTTCTGTGATAACTATAATCTCCCAGTCTGATGTTCCAGTCCGTGCCCTGAGTTCATCTTCCTTAGCTGTCAGGTCCCTTGCATTGAAATACATGTAGTTTAATAACCAGTTTTCCCCCATTTCCTGCTATGTTCTTGCCTGCCTTGTCTTTTGAAATCACTCTCTTTAACTTGTGTTCCATCTTCTTTCTGACTTGACGACTGTTTAAGGTCCAACACCCTGCCAGACTAGGTTATATCCTCTCAAGCAGCTCTATCAATTCACTCCACCAGGATATGGGTCCCTCTCCTGCTCCCAGTTGAGATGCCTTTCCCACCCTGTCTCCCTGTGCTGACACCTTCAGGGATCTATGGACTTGTCCACCAAGGTCCCTGAATTCCTCAGTACTCCGCAAGGACCTACCGTTCATTATGTCTGTTCTTCGCTTATCGTACCTCCCACAGAGTATTACCTCACTTCAATCAGAACTAAACTCTGCTTAGATTATCATCTGATCGACATCGGACTGCAGACGGAGACCATCCTCCTCACTGTGAACAACACCCTTACCTTTCATGTCATCTGCAAACCTACTCTTGATACCGTCTGCTTTCACTTCAAAGTTATTATTTGACAGAATACCCAGCAGTGGTTCCTGCACAGATCCTGTGGTACATCCACTGGTGAAAGTATGCTATCCACCAATTTTGCATCCAATTTGCCAACTTGCCTTGGAACCCAGTCCTTTTGGACCAGCCTTCCATGTTGGATCTTGTTTAAGGACTTAGTCAAGTCCATGTAAACCACATCATTTGCACAGCCCTCATCAATATACTTAAGCACCATTTCAAAAAAAAACTGAACTGAATTCCTCAGACAATATCAACCTCTGCCAAATCCGTGATGACTAAACCAAGTTGATCCTTACCTTTGCAAGTGTTGATTCATCCTCACAGTTGTTTCCAATAATTTCCCTCCCCCTGCTGTTAGACTATCTACTCTGTAATTACCTGGCCTATCCCTGCTGCCCTTCTTGAACAAAGAAACCACATTAGCTATCCTCAGTCATTCAGCACTTCACCTGTGGCCAGCAAAGTATTAAATATATCCACCAGGGCCCCAGCAATCTCTGGGTAATTAGCATGGAGTCAAAGAATGCTGGTCTAGGCAGTGACACCCACATCCCATGACAGAATAAATAAAAATACATATGTCCCTCCTTACCTCTGACACACCTCACAGCTGCAGCAATCCTTACTGGCTTTGTAACACCATTCAGGTCCTGACCACACTCTGACCACCTCCAGCACCTTCACCTCTCCCTGTTCCTATCGTGTCATTAAACCCTGACAATGATTCCCCTTCCCACTGCCCTCCCCCTGCTAGCAGACTCTTTATATTCCTTCAAAACTTACTCCTAAAACACTCTCTCATTTCAGGATTTTAAGTACTTTGTGTGATCTTCTCAGCCTGATAATCTAATATGATCCATTTTGTCCTGAGTGAGGGACCGGTGGGGATTTCTTGCTGAGGTTTGGTCTGTTTCAGTGAAATGACCTTTTGAGTGTTTTACACTGTTCCTTCAAATGTTTTCCTCTGTTCATTTACAGACACATGTTTCAGTCTGTTCAGCCTGTTTACCTTGGTCAGTTCTCCTCTCAAACTCATGTAATTGTCTATTTTTGTTTCTAGTTGTAGTTTGTCCTTTCTGTGATTCACTTTAAAACTTTATATTTCTTTAAACTGCACTTTATCACAAATTCCCAGAGGATCTCTCCAAGTGACATTACTCATTCACGAAGTGTCATCACACAACTGTCGCTCTGCGATAGTTATGTCCCTAGTCAGTTGCACAATGTGTTAATCAAAGAAACACTGAAAAAGAAATTCTCCGAACTCCTCTTCCAATATCACTCTTGTCAGTGTGATTGTCCCAGATTATGCGAATATTGACATTTCACTAAATTTTCACAGTGCCTTTATTAAAAATTCCATTGAATTCCTGCTTATTGCAGTGATGGGCAATTAAATACTGTTCCGTGGTCTAAAACTGTTCTGCTGCTTGTGTCCCTGGCAAGTAATAGCCAGAATTTACATTCAGACTTACTCTACTTCATGATCTGAGACCAAATGCTTTCTCTGTAAGGCCTTTGTTATCCATTATTGTTAGCGTTGCCCATTTTGCCTGAATTTCTGCAAGGTTGTGAACCATTGAATATTTATGTTCCACCTTTTGTTCACCCTGTAACCACAATTCCCCGGTGATAAATCTCTTTTATCTCTGTCACAAATCCATCTACCTTGATGTAGAGACTTTGTCTATTAAAATAAAACATAATTTACTCTTTCCCACAATTTCCTGTCACAAATCGATTTGCTGATGTACAGTTTTAGTTAAACTTTGTCCCATCTGTTCCTTTCTGTTGTCTTCAGCTACATTCCCATGCTGCTCTGATGCTTCACCTTTTCTCTTTGGATTTGGAGAGCTCCTTTCACCTGAACCCTGTCCCTGCGTCCTCTCTGTCAGTTTAAAGCCCTGTCCATAAACCTACTGACGTGATTGGCCAGCACACTGGTCCCAGCACTGTTCCAGTGGAACAATCTGAATGGATTTTTTTAAAAATCAGATATGGGATGTGGATGTCTCTGGCTGACTAGCCTTTATTGCCCATCCCTTGCTGCCCTTGAGCTAAGCAGCTGGCTCGCCCATTTCAGAGGGCAATTGAGAGGCAAACACTTTGCTGTGGGTATGTCCTGCAGACCACGTGAGAGTGAACTGTTGTCATTCCCTGAAGGTCAAGTGTTTGGATTTTTATCAATACTTATTTATGGATGGTTAATTCCAATTTTTAAAAAGTATATTCATTTAAAATGCCACCATTTCAAATGGTGGTATTCAAACCTGCCTCCCCTGAACATTAGCTGAAGTTTGGGATACATGCTCTAGCAATAATACCACTGGGCCATCACTTCGCCTGCTCACTGGTTGCTCATTCCTGACCAGTTATACCAGTGCATCATGAAGCAAAACCTGTTCTTCCGACACAATTGTGCGATGCTGCCATCTTCCTGCACTCTAGTGCTATCACTCAGTCTCTCTCCATGTGGTATCCTTCACTGTGAGGGTCTAATTACTCTGTCAGCGCCTCTCTCTTTTGCATCTACTGCAGATCCTGAGCCAACAGAATTCTCCACTTTAAAGTAACGCAGCAGCACAGGCCATAGATGGAGACTGGGATTTTCCAGATCTCTGTGCAACTCAGTGCCATTCTCCACATGTAACCCTGACTGCATCAGTCTAATTTCCCATTCTGTCTATCTCTCTATCTCCTGTAGGTACTCAGGAAGTTCCTGACTCAATAGACTTCCCAACTGCTGGGTGTATTGTCCATCGCCACATTGAAGATGGTCGGTCAGCCAGAGAGACAAAGTGCAGGGAGATCTGGAGCCTTCAATAAATCCTGCTGTGAGGTAAGATCACTCACAGTGCACAGAGCAGAGAGCAATGAGAGGGCTCCAAACATCAGCTAACAAGACATGACATGGATATAGTGCCAGAGGGGGAGCACGGTACAGACATACCCAGGCTCAGTCACTACCCCAACTGTGAGTTTTGTTATACTAAGTTGGCACCGGGGTGTCACAGTTATAAATCCAGGCCTGTGCTGTCTTAGCGAACATCAGTACAACAGAGGGGAAAGCAGGCTTCCCATGAGTGGGTTGTAATGCTGACTGGGAACTTTCTGGACTGTGCTGTCCCTCAAACACTGTACCTATGTCACGTCTTGTGGACCAAATATCTGACATCTCCCACATACCTTTTGCTCAAATTCCTGCTGACTGCTGAGGACCTGTAGTACAGTCATATCAAACTGATGACACATTCTTATTTCTAAATTGCACTATTACAGCTTCACTGAGTGATCGCCAGGAATATCCTCTCTCAATTCTGCAGTGATGTTTTCACTGATCAAAACATCCGCTTCAAATCCTCTTCAAATGCCTCTCCTTCTTTTCTTCCTGTAGCATCTCTAGCCCAGAACATTAAGTTGCTTGGCCTATCCTTCCCACAGCTGGACCTATGTAATTCCTGTGATATCCCAGTCCCATGTTCCTATCCATGCCGTGCATTCATCTGCATTTCCTGTCAGCCATTTTATATCAAAGTAAATGCACCTTAATACATCAGTTTTCCCTCATCGCCTGCTGTGCTCTTGCCTGCCTTGTCAATTGAAATGACTGTCTTGAAATTCTGATCCAGCCTCAACCTTCAGACTGTAGCCTGAAACCGTCCCCCTCACTGTGGACAACACCCTCACCTTTCATGTCATCTGGAAACCTACTAATGATACCTTCTGCTTTCACATCCAACTCATTAATGTACATAATAAACAGCAACGGTTGCTGCACAGATCCCTGTGGTACACCCGCTGGGCAAAGGTTTTCAATCACAAAACCAATCCTCCACCAATTTTGGATCCAATTTGCCAACTTGCTTTGGATCCCATGGGCTCTTCCCATTTGGATGAGCCCTCCATATGGGACCTTGTCAAAGACCTTAATGAACTCCATGGAACCCACATAATCTGCACTGCCCTTATCAATATTTTTAATTGTAATTTCAAAGAAAAATTAGCTGAATTCATCAGACAGGATCTTCTCTTACCAAATCCATACTGAGTATCCCTAATCGATCCCTACCTTTCCAATTATTGATTCAAATTGACCCTCACAATTGTTTCCAATAATTTCCCTCACACTGATGTTGGGCTATACACTCTAAATACCTGGCCTATCCCTGCTACCCTTCTTGAATTTCACCTATGGCCAGCAAAGTATTAAATTTCTCTGCCAAGGCCCCAGCAATCTGCTCCCTTACCTTCCACAGCAGCCTAAGACACATGTCATTGGGCACTGGGGATTTCTACACTTTTTATGCCTGTGAAAACATTTAATACCTCCTCCTTATTGATCTTAACATGCTCTGGGACCACACCATTCCACTTAAATCCCTGGCTACAATGTCTTTCTCCTGTGTGAATAAAGATGGGAAGTACTCATTGAAGACCTCACCGACTTTCTCTGGCTCCATGTACCGATTGTCCTCCTATAGCAGCCTGGGGTACATTTCATTGGGCTCTGGGGATTTCTCCACCTATTTATGCCTGTGAAAACATTTAATACCCCCTCCTTATTGATCTTACCATGTTCTAGAACCTCACCATCACGACTGATATCTCCGGCTACAATGCCTTGCTGCTTTGTGAATACAGATGGGAAGTATTCATTGAAGACCTCGCCTACATCCTCTGGCTCCATGCACAGATTAGCCCTTTGGTTTCTAACAGGCCTCGCTCTTTCGCTGGGAAGCCTCTTATGCTAACGATGGTGGTTTTTCCTCAGTTGTATCTGCCAAATGTACTTCATGACCATTGTTTGTCCCTCATTTTCTACACTCCCTTTGCCCTCTCTATACTTGTGAATGGCTTCTCCTGATTTTATTGAACTGGATTTTCTTTATCAAACTCACGATATCACTTGATCAGTATTCGCTGGAGTTGCTGCCTTTACTATTCACTCTTCAAGGAACACACTGGCCCCGTGTTTTCACAGCATCACTTTTAAATACTCCCACTTTCCTAATATCGACCCAACTGCAGGTAGTTCCTCCCTGTCTCTGTTTGCCAGATCCTGTCTAATGATCGCAATACTGAAAAGAGACTCAGTTGTGAGGGGGACAGACAGGAGACTGTGTGGCTGCAGAAGAGACCCCGATGGTATGCTGCCTCCAGGGTGCCAGGGTCAAGGATGTCTCTGAGCGGTTACTGAACGTTCTGAAGGGGAGGGTGAACATTCAGAGGTCATTGTGCACACCGGCCCATGTGACAGAGGTAGACAAAGGGATAGGCCCTTGTGAAAGAAGTACAGGGAGTTAGGTAAGAAGTTAAAAAACAGGATATTGAGGTTAATGATCTCCAGATTACTCCCAGTGCCACGTGCCAGTGAGGATAGAATTAGAAAGATCGGCCAGATGGATGTGTGGCTGAGGCGCTGGTATAGGGGGTAGGGTTTTCAGTTCTTAGGTCATTGGGATCTCTTCTGGGGTAGAGGTGACGTGCACCAGGGGGATGGTTTGCACTGGAAGCAGAGAGGCACCAGTATCACTGGGAGGAGATTTGCTAGTGTTACCCGGCAGGATTTAAACTAGTTTGGCAGGGAATTGAGACTCTGAATAAGAGAGGGGCCATCAACTAGTCAGGGGAAAATACATGAGCCATCGAAAGCAAGTTTCCTATCCAGGATATCTGGGCACAGTACAGGGAGGGAAAAGACTTCTGGTTTAAAAGGCATTAATTTCAACGCACGAGGTCTGACTGGTAAGGCAGACAAGTTCAGACCATGGATTCACTCTGGGGACTGGGATATTACAGCCATAACAGAAACATGGCTGAGAGAAGGGCAGGACTGGCAGTGTTCCAGGATACAGAAGCTACAAGCGTGACAGAAGAACAAGTAGTTGAGTAGGGGAAGTTGTCCCTTTGATTAGGGAGGACAGAAAAACAGTGCTGAGAGACAATATTGTTAAGTGGTCATCAAATGAGGCCATATTTTTAAAAGTTAGAAACAAAAAGGGGGTGGTCAGTCTGCTGGGATGGTGTTCTCGTCCCCCAAATAGCCAGCGGGTACGAGAGGAGAAAATGTGTAGTCAGATTGCAGGTACCTATAAAAATAATAGAGTAATATTGGATGGAGATTTTAACTTCCCATGGATTGACTGGGTCACCCAGAGTGTAAAAGGACCATACGGGGTGGAATTTGTCAAATATGTCTAAGAATGTTTCCTAAATCAAGATGTACAGGGCTCTATGCCACTCAGGTGGATGCAACACTGGACCTCCCCTCAGAAATCGAGGTCGGGCAAGTGACTGAATTGTCAGTCAGAGAGCACTTTGGGTCCAGTGACCACAACTATCTTATTTTTAACATAGTTATGGAAAAAGATCAGACAGGTCCACAGATTAAGGTCTTAAACTGGAACAGGGCCACCATTGGGGCCATTCAGCAGGATCGAGCAGGGGTTGATTGGGTGAAGGTAAAAATCACACAACACCAGGTTAACATCCAGCTGTTTACACAGGAACCTTGATTATCTGAACGAGATGGGCGGGCAATAGTACATTCAGATAATTGGTTATTCGATTAATCGATTCCATGCCTTTCCTCTGGGACTCGGAGTTTTTGGTAATGTCTACTCCCCGTTGAGGTGACTCGACAGCAGCAAACCATGCGTGAGCCCTCACGCCCCGCCAACCCCCGAAAATACCCAGCTGTTCGGCGCCAAATCCTTCCAACACCGCCCCCACCCACACCTCAACATCGCCTCCCACCCGTTCTCAAACCCTTCCAACACCAACCCACGCCAGTCCCCCGCCACAAAAACCGCCCACCGCCACCCTCCACTTGCCACCCGACCCGCCCCCAAACCCATCCAATATCACCCCCTGCCCGCCTCCAACAGTTCACCCCAAACCCAAAGCCATCCAACACCCACCCACGCCGCCCCCCGCCACAAAATCCGCACTCTGCCACCCTCCACTTGCCACCCACCTCACCCCTAAACCCATCCATCATCACCCTACGCCCGCCTCCAACAGAGCACTCCGCCCGCCCCAAACTCATCCAACACCACCCTCTGCCCACCTCCAATAGAGCACCCCGCCCACCCCCAAAACCATCCAATATCACCCTCCGCCCGCCTCCAACAGTTCACCCCAAACCCATCCCACGCCACCCCGCCTCCAAAACTGTCCAGCGCCACCCTCCACTTGCCACCCCACCTACCCCCAAACCCATCCAACATCACCCTCCGCCCGCCACCAACAGGGCACCCTGCCCACCCCAAACCCATCCAATATCACCCTCCACCCGCCTCCAACAGTTCACCTCCAACCCCCAAACCCATCCAACACCGACCCACGCCGCCCCCGCCACAAAATCCGCACACTGCCACCCTCCACTTGCCACCCACCTCACCCCAAACCCATCCATCATCACCCTACGCCCGCCTCCAACAGAGCACTCCGCCCGCCCCAAACCCATCCAACATCACCCTCCGCCCGCCACCAACAGGGCACCCCGCCCACCCCAAACCCATCCAATATCACCCTCCACCCGCCTCCAACAGTTCACCTCCAACCCCCAAACCCATCCAACACCGACCCACGCCACCCCGCCTCCAAAACCGTCCAACACCACCCTCACTTGCCACACACCCCGCCTCCAAACCCATCCAACATCACCCTCCGCCCGCCACCAACAGAGCACCCTGCCCGCCCCCAAACCCATCCAATATCACCCTCCGCCCGCGTCCAACAGAGCATCCCGCCTGCCCCCAAACCCACCCTGTGAAACCACCTCCAATCCCCACACCCATCCCAGTCTGGGTCATCTGTTTCAGATCAGGACATTGGTGTTTCTGTTACTTCTGGCACTCCGAGCAAATCTTCCTAATTGTATCTATTCGTTCAGATCTCATCCTCTTCAGCCTCCTGAACTTCTTCCTGCCATTGTAACGCTCCCTGTTTAGAACACAGCACAGTTTCTCTTGTAAACACATCTTTCTGGTGACCAAATCTTATTTATCCCTGTGTCACAAGTTATTGCTGATACTTTGACAATTCCAAAAAAAACTGTTATTGACTTTTTCCCAGAAATTGCTGTCACAGCCTAATTCACTGGTGTACAGTTTTATTTAAACTCTGTCCCTTTCCAGTTCCCTTCTGCTTGTATTCAGTCACGTCCTTGTGCTGTTCTGATGCTTCACCTTTTCTATTTGGATTTGGAAAGCTCCTTTCACCCGAACCCTGTCCCTGCATCCTCTCTGTCAGTTTAAAGCCCTGTCCATAAACCTACCAACATGATTGGCCAGGACACTGCTCCCTGCAGTGTTGTTTTTATTTCACTCATGGGATGTTGCTGTCTCTGGCTGGCCAGCATTTCATGCCCACCCCCAAGCTGCCCTTGAGCTGAGTGGCTTGCCAGATCATTCCAGTGGGCAGTTGAGCGTCAACCTCCTTGCTCTAGGTCTGGATTCACATGTAGGCCAGACCAGCAGCACATAACAGATTTCCTTACTTAAAGGGTATTAAGCAGTCAGATGGATATCCCTGCTACCAGCATTAAATTCTGGATGAAGAGTCAAGTGAGAGTAACACTAGGCCATTGCCTAGCCCACTGAGAGCTCCCTCATCCCTCATCCCTCATCCTACTTTCTCTGGCAACTCATTCCATACACATACCACGTTCAGCTTGAAACTTTGCCCCTAATATCCCTTTTCAATCTTTTCCCTCACACCTGTGCTTTCTAGTTTTGGACTCACCTAAACAGGAATAAGACCCTGGCTGTTTACCCTATCCATGCCCCTCCTATTAAGTGTATAAGTCCCACCCTGATTTGCTTTTCCAAAATGCAGAACCTCACATATATCTAAATTAAACTTCATTTGCCACTCCTCAGCCCATTTGATCGGAGTCTCATTGTACTCTCAGGTAACTTTGCTGTCCATTGCACCTCCAATTTTGGTGTCTATTGTAAACCTACTAACCATAGCTCCTATATTCACATAGAAATCATTTATATAAATGGCAAAAAGCAGTGGACCCAGCACCCAGCCTGACCGCATATTGCTCATCACAGGCTTCCAGTCCAAAAAGCAGCCTCCACTATGACACTGACTGCTCAGCAAGGTTAGAGCTCGTGACATACAGGGAGAACTAACCATTTGGATACAGAACTGGCTCAAAGGCAGAAGACAGAGGGTGGTGATGGAGGGTTGCTTTTCAGACTGGAGGCCTGTGACTAGTGGAGTGTTACAAGGATCACTGCTGGATCCACTACCTTTCGTCATTTATATCAATGACTTGGATGTGAACATAGGAGGTATAGTTAGTGAGATGACACCAAAACTGGAGGTGTAGTGGACAGTGAAAAAGATTACCTCAGAGTACAATGGGATCTTGATCAAATGGGTGAATGGGCTGAGGAGTGGCATTTTGGGAAAGCAAATCTTAGCAGGACTTAGCATTAAGTGTATAAGGTCCTGAGGAGTGTTACTGAACAAAGACCTTGGAGTGCAGGTAGATAGGATAGTGAAGGCGGCATTTGGTATGCTTTCCTTTATCGGACAAAGTGTTGAGTACAGGAGTTATGAGATCATCTTGCAGTTGTACAGGACATTGGTTAGGCCACTTTTGGAACGTTGCGTACAAATCTGGTCTCCCTCCTATTGGAAGGATGTTGTGAAACTTGAAAGGGTTCAGAAAAGATTTACAAGAACATTGCCAGGGTTGGAGGATTTGAGCTAGGCTGGGGGTTGAATAGAGATTGAATATACTGGGGCTGTTTTCCCTGCAGCGTCGGAGGCTGAGAGGTGATCTTATCTATGTATATAAAAACATGAGGTGCATAGATAGGATAAATAGACAAAGTCTTTTCCCTGGCGTGGGGGATCCCAGCACTAGAGGGCATAGGTTTATGGTATGAGGGGAAAGACTTTAAAGAGACTTGAGAGGCAACGTTTTCACACAGAGGGTGGTACGTGTATAGAATGAGCTGCCAGAGGAAGTGGTGGAGGCCATTACGATTGCAATATTTAAAAGGCATCTTCATGTGTATATGACTAGGAAGGATATGGGCCGGGTGCTGACAGGTGGGACTAGATTGCATTGGGATATCTGATCAGCATGTACTGGTTGGACCGACGGGTCTCTGTTTCTGTGCTGTCCATCTATGACTCTTTGACCTTCCAGCCAATTCCGTATCCAAACAGCTAGTTCCCCCAGAATTCTATGGTGTTGAACCTGCTAACCAGTGTGTTATGTGAAACCTTGTGTCTTTCTCAAGTCCAAGTTAATGATTTCAATGCACAAAGTCATGCTGACTCTCCCGAATCATTTCTTGCTTTTCCAATGACATGTAAATCCTGTCCCTGAGAATCCCTTCCAACAACTTATCTGCCACTGACTTCAGGCTCACCGGTCAATAGTTCCCTGGCTTTTCCTTACCATCTTTCACAAATAATGGCACCAGTCTTCCAGCACCTCACCTGTGGCGATCGATGATACAAATATCGCAGCGAGGGGCCCAGCAAAAGCTTCCCTAATTACCCACAAAGTTCTGGGATACACCTGATCAGATTCCAGGGATTTATCCACCTTTATGCATTTTAAGACATCCAGTACCTCCTCCTCTGTAATATGTACACTTGCCAAGTTATTACTATTTATTTCTCCAACTTCTCTAACTTCAATATCCCCTTTCAGTAAAAACTGACATGAAATACTTACAGAATCTCTCCTACCTCGTGCTGTTCCATAGACAGTCTTGTTGATCTTTGAGGGTCGCTATTCTCTGCCTAGTTATTCTTTTGTCTTTAGTGTACTGAAGGCAATGGGTTTAACAATTACAGTGTTTCATTGGAGTGAATTGCAGCTAATCGATGCGTGGTAAGCAGTTCGATAACTGAGTAATAGTGGAGTAATGGAGACGGATGATGGGAAGGGAGAGCTGGACATGGTCAGTGTACATGTGAAACCTAACACAGTGCTTTTGGGCGATGTTACCTCCTGGCTGTATGTAGGTGAGAAACAGGACGGACCAAGGATAGATCCTGGAAGGAGACCAAATACAAGGAATTCAGAAAGGAAAGGGAGAGTGGAGATGGAGCAGGATTTTCCATCTGGTGGTCAAATATTAGGTTTTACCAGAATGGGAGAGAAGGACATAACCAGAAAAGACAGACAGACAGATCATGGAACAATATCTGTGAATTGGCAAGGTGGGGTGGGGGGCAGTGACAAGCAGGAGGATGAGACAGAGATTTGGAATGTCCATGATTTAGCTACACTAGGGTAAATGGTCAAGATGACCTCTAATAAGGCTTGACAAGAGACTCTAAGAAATGCAAGTTTAGGACGATAATGAGGATCATCCTTGTGAGGCAGTTTAGCTCGGTGGGCTAGTGGAGAGGGAGGAAAGAAGCAGAGGCAGCTGATTGGATTGACTCAATGTTATTGACAGAGAAACTCCATGTGCTCCTCACTCTTGTTGTTGGAAGGGAGGATGGAGGAGACAGGATAATGGACATTTTTTAAATTTCCGAAACAATAAACAAAACCTGTGATAGTGATTCTAAAATTAAGTGATCAAACCTGTCGTATTTATCAAGAATATTAAAATATACAACTGAAGTTCAGGTTTGAATCCCAAATCGGTAGAGGTTGGCTCTGAAGTCAAGAAAAAAATAACTGGAATGAAGAATCTACTGTTTGCCATGGAACCATTGGGGATGTTTTTCTGCCATTGACAATGTCCTTGAGGGAAAGAAACCCAACAGTGGCCCATCAAATCACTCATTGTATTAATCACTGCACAGTCTCAACAAAGGAATGAAACTGGATGGACCACATTACATCTACCAATGCACTAGCAAAACCAACCACACAATCAGCCCTCTTGACCCTGCAACTTCCGCCTCACTGTGGGCCAACAACAGCAGCAGAACTGTACTCCAACCCAATCTGAAATCTCATGGCCTGATATCCCCCACTCAACCATTAACATCAAGCCAGGGGAATCAACCCTGGTTCAATGGTGAATGCAGGAGGGCATGCCAGGAGCAGTACCAGGCATACCTAAAAATGAGGTGCCAACCTGGTGCAGCTACCAAACCTGCATGGCCAAACAGCACAAGCAACACCAAATAGAACTAAGTGATCCCATAACCAATGGATTAGATCTGAGTTCTGCCACATCCAGTCAAGAATAGTGATGGACAATTAAACAACTCACTGGAGGAAGCATCACAGATATCCCCCCCTTACTGATGGAGGGGTCTCACACATTCATGCAACAGATAAAGGACAGCATTAGCAGTGATTTTCAGCCAGCAGTGCCAAGTGGATGAGCCTTCTCCATTGGTCCCTGACATCACAGACATGAATCGATTTGGTTGAAAACTCATTTCAAATCAGATCAAGAAATGGATAAGCAGTGTAAAGGTATGGGCCCTGCCAATATTCTGGCAATAATACTGTTGGCTGTGCTCCAGAACCTGCTGGCCACCAAGGCAAGTACTGCTCCAGCACTGGCACCTACTGACTTTGTGAAACATTGCTCAGGGATGTTCCAACACAAAAACACAGGGTAGATCCAACTCAGCCAATTTCCCTCCATCAGTCCACACTCGCTCAGCAGTGAAGGGATGGAAGGTGTCATCAACAGTGCTGTCAAACACCTGCTCAGCAATACCCTGCTCAGCGATGCCCAGTTTGGGTTCTGCCAGGGCCACTCAGCTCCTGAGCTTGTTACAGACTTGATTCACAAACTGACAAGCAGCTGAATGAGGTGAGGATGACAGACCAGACCCCCTCCAAGACCACTATTTCGACTTCAGTGATATCACCTGACCTGACCACAGTCTCAGCTCATTTGCTGAAACTCTCATTTGTTCCTTTTGTTAACTCTAGATTTCATTATCTAAACCCACTCCTGGCCAGCATCCCACATTCACCCTCCCGATAATCTCAAGAATATTGAAAACTCTACTGCCGAAGTGCTCACTTGTACCAAAACTTGCTGATCAATCACAAAACTTCCATTTATAAGCAACAACAATTTATTTTCGCACCTTTGAATTAATTCCTGGCTGTAATCATTCCTATCTCCCTGCACCACACACCCTTTCATATCTCAATAACTCATTTTAGTTCAGACTCTCAATGATGTGTTTATTTTTGAGTTCACCTGTGTGACTGTTTCTATAGACTCCAAGGGAACATGGTCTGGAATCCCCACTCTCACCCTCTAAGATCTACTTTCTTCCTTTCAGGCATTCTTGAAAAACTGCTTATTTGGCAATGGTTTTGGTCACTGGACACAATATTCTCCATCTGTAGCCTTATGTCAAAAGTTCTCAATAATATTTTTGTGAAATTAAAACCATGATGATTTGAACAGATATCTTCTACTCTTCAATATAGCTGAGTGAATAATCTGTAATGTCTCTTACCCAACCACGTTGTGGGAGCACCTTCACCATACAAACTGCAGCAATACGAGGAAGTCAGACATCACCCGCTCCACAGGCAACAAGGCTTTGGCATTGATCACTGGTTTCTGTGGAAGGAGAAATACACAGTTGATGTTTCAGGGAGTGCAATATGAATTACAGGGAATGAAAATGGTGCAGAATTTGATTGTCAGAAATTGAAGGAAAATGCACTCGCTTATTGGAAAAAAGAATTCTTGACTGTCAAAGATATTGTGGAAAAAATAACCTGATAATGGAACAGCATATGGTCAGGAGCCGGGCAGCAGTGGACAATTCATTTACATTCCTGAAGAAGGGCTTATGCCTGAAACATTGATTCTCCTGCTCCTCGGATGCTGCCTGGCCTGCTGTGTTTTTCCAGCTCTACATTTTTCAATTCATTTACAAAATAGCTGTGAAAGTAATAGCAAAATACTATACAGAGCAAAAATACACCCATGAGAGACTGAGGAAGCTAGATAATGAACAAGTGGACATCAGAGAACGCAGAGGTGAACCAGAGCAGAGTTCACTTTTATGATCCCACAGTCAAAGATGTCTAGCACAGAAACGGACTTCTTCGGTCCAAACAATGCCAACCAGAAATCCTAACCTAATCTATCTAAATTAAATCCTATCTGCCACTCCTCAGCCCATTGGCCCATCTGATCAATATCCCACTGTACTCTGAGATAACCTTCTTCATTGTCCACAATACCTCCAATTTTGGTGTCACCTGCAAACTTACTAACTATACGGCCTCTATTCACATCCAAATCATTTAAATGAATGACGAAACAAATCCAGAAAAAAAATACATTTCTCTGGGTTTGAATGTGCTCTGTGTAAATACTGCCCTATGACTCTTTTTACCAGGGAAGGCTGTACATACACCCCTCTGAACTTTGCCCCCTACAAAGCTGGCGGCTGCGCACGTGTCCACTGAATCATTGCCCCGAATAAAGATGGCGGCGCTCACTCGGGCCGATTACTCAACGAGAATCGATGTTTCAGGCATAAGCCCTTCTTTCCTGAAGGAACGTCGATTCTCCTGTTCCTTGGATGCTGCCTGACCTGCTGCGCTTTTCCAGCAACACATTTTCAGCTCTGATCTCCAGCATCTGCAGCCCTCACTTTCTCCCGATTACTCAACGAGGCATTTCCCGTTTGCTGCAAAAACGGGACTGTAAGTTTCAAATTTGTATTTTCCGATGTGTACCAAATGATTGTAAAACCTCTCAGACCATACCAACACCATTTCCCTCCTGCTTCCTGCTGTTTATTTCTTTCCTTGCCGACAGCCCTCCGCACACACACACTCCAAACATCCCGCGAGGATGATCACGTGGTATAGTCTAGTCCTGCCCTCATTCACGAATTGGTCGGAGGACCAACTGCCCCGCCAGGTCCTCCAGCTCCTCCCCTGCCTATGCATTGGTCCGCCGCTGACATCAATCACTTCTTCGGTCCAACCTGTCGATGACAACCAAATATCCTAACCTAATCTATCTAAATTAAATCCTATCTGCCAGTCCTCAGCCCATTGGCCCATCTGATCAATATCCCATTGTATTCTGAGATATCTTTCTTCATTGTTCACAATACCAACTGTTGGCTGGAGCTTGCGCACTGCTGCTTTGTGGCTTTTGTTACTGTTTCTCAGTTACAAGAGTGAGGGACAAAGTTAAAAATCACACAACCACCTGATGAAGGACCAGCAAAGTTGTGCTTCCAAATAAACCTGTTGGACTATAACCTGGTGTTCTGTGAATTTTAATTTTGTCCATCCTAATCCAACACCAGCACCTCCAAGTCCGAGTGAGGGAGGAATGCATAACATAAGAACAAAAGATCTTGGAAAAGGAGAAGGCCGTCCTGCCCTTCGAGCCTGCTCTACCATTCAATAAGATCATGGCTGATCATGGCTGATCATTTTGTGGATGCAGAACCATTTACTCACGTTCTCACCGTATTCCTTAATTAATTATTTCTTTTTTTAAAAAACTAACTTAGCTTTAAAAACGTTCATTGAACTAGCACCAACTACTTCCCTGGGCAATGCACTCCATCGAGGTCAAGATGTTCCTTCTCAATTCACTCCTACATTTGCTGCCTCTAACCTTGTGGTGATGCCCTCTTGTCCTAGCTTCACCTGCCAGTGGAAACATCCTCTCTACTTATATTTTATTCATTCCATTTATTATTTTATATCTTTCTATTCTTCTGAATTCCAATGAATATAATCCCAATCTACCCAGTCTCTGTTAAGCCAAACCCCTCACCTCCGGAATCAACATAGTTAACCTCCTCTGCACCCCCCTCTAGTGCCAGTACATTCTTGAGCACGTAAGGAGATTAAAAACTGCATGCAGTACTCCAGGTGTGGCCTCACCAGCACCCACTATAGCTAGAACATAACCTCTGCTTTTAAACACAATCCCTTCAGCAATGAAGGACAAAATTCCATTTGCCTCTGAATTGATTGTTGTGCCTGGTGACCAACCCTCCTGCAGCAGGATGTTCAGGTGTCTCGGCATAGCAAATAATGTAACTTTTTTAAAATTCAAGTAATAATCTTTTTATTAATGTTACTCCAATCAAAGAGTATGACTTCATATTTATGAACATAATATTCCACTTGCCAAACCATTGCCCACTCACACAATGTATCTATGTTCCTCTGCAAAGTTTGCCAGTCCTCGGCACACTTTGTCCTGCTACTCATCTCAGTCTCATATGCAAACTTTGACACCCTACATGTGGTCCCCAACTCCAAATCATCTGTATCAATTCTAAATAATGACCTTGTCTTGTCTGTGTCTTGTTTATCTGGCACTCAATGGTGAGAACCCATTCCCCCCATTCCCACCTTAATTTATGATGAGGAGGTGCCTGTGTTGGACTGGAGTGGACAAAGTTAAAAATCACACAACACCAGGTTGTAGTCGAAATAAACTTGTTGGACTCTAACCTGGTGTTGTGTGATTCTGAACCGTGTCCACCTTAACTTAGACCCACTTTACAGCTGTTTCTCTTTCACCACAACTAAAAATACTTTTGTCTTTTATGCTGCAACTCCACACCCTCTGTTTTCCATCACCCCTCTTCCACTGCTGTCAAGGGATTAAAAATCAAATGTCCCAATCCCTTTCCAGTTCTGAAGAAATGTCACGCTGGACTTGAAACATTCAATCTTTTTCCCTGTCCCTGCAGATGCTGCCAGACCTGACTATTTCCAGAAATGTTTAGGCACAGAACCAATTTTCAATAAAACAAGTAACTGTGGATACTGGAACTCTACAGTAAAAACTTAAATTGCTGGAGAAAAGGGGAGATTGGACCCAGAATTTTAACTCTGTATTCAGTCCACAGGAGCTGTCAGACCTGCTTAGGTTCTCCACCAATTTCTGTTTTTGAACAAAGTTCAGTGATGTATAATAAAAAAACTGCTCCAACGCCCTGTCCAACGTAGAGCACTATACACCGGGAAGTGAACACTAGCACAATGTGCACTACTTCATTGGTTCTGAAACGACACATGGCTGTCATCAATGACCCTATAGAGCTCTTAATCATGGTCAGGGACTGAAACAGAAGGGAAGACATTCACTTTAAACACTGAAGATGCCATTACTGGAAGCGAAAAGTTTCAGATGAACATGTTAAAGGATTTTGTGTGATATGATAAGTTGGAGGTGTGACACTATGAAGGGACCCTCAGGAGAATGACGATATTGAAATTGAAGTGTTCCTACATCAGAAACCAGAGTAGGTCACTGAGTACAGGGACGATGGGTGAATGGGTCTCGGTGTGAACTGGGGGACAGGAAACAGAATGCATTGCAGATATTGCAGCTCAGACTGGCCATTCATGTGGTGCTGTAGACCACACCAGCAACAGATTCAGGTTTAACCACAGTCTGTAACTTTCCTCCCAGGATAATCTCTCCATCTACCATTGCCATCAATCCAGGGTTCAGTGAAGAGTGTGGGTGAATATGCCAGGGTCAAAACCATGTCTACTGAAAACTGATGGCAACCCCATTAAAGCTACTGCACTTGGCTGCTTGCATTCCAAGCAGCAGGACTAACATCTGATAGAGAAGGTGAAATGATCCCAATACCAATTGACCAAAGATCATGTCCCATCCCGTCATAAATAGTGATAGAGTATTTGTGATCTCAAGAAATAGTGACCAACAGTTAAACAACACACTGGAGGAGAGGGCTCCACAAACATCCCCATCCTGAATAACGGAACACCCCTGTACATCAGTGTAAAAGACTAGGATGCAGTATATGCACCATCCTCAGCCAAAACTATTGAATGGGTGATTCATCTCTCCCTTTTCATGATACGTTGAAGTCAGTTAAGAGTCACCCATATTGCCGAACATCGCCTCTATGCACTTTTCCCAGACAATGTACATATCTCTTAATGTGATTATTGACTGTAAAAAATATAAAATAGGAACTGCAGTGGTGGTCCCTTCAGTCTATCGATTTTTCTCTCCATTCAATATAAAGATAGCTGATCCTTCATTTCCCCACCATACTCCTGCTCTTTTCCCATTCCTTTAGTCTCTAGAGATCCTTACTTACCTTCAGGGCTTTGGCTTCCATGGCCTTTTGTGGTAGAGAATTCCCCAGGTTCACCAGTCTCTGAGTGCAGACATTTATTCTCATCTCAATGCACAGTAACTTGCCTGTACCTAATACTGTAGCCTGTTGTTTTAGACGTATCATCCAGGGGAGTTATCATTACAGTGAGATTTGTATATGTCACTGTATCCTTCAGTCGTTTTCCTAAGCCTCATGGAATACAGACCCAGTCTACCCAAACTTGTTCCCACAACAAACTGTCATCCCAGAGATCAGTCTGGCCATCATTCACTGCGCTCCCTCAATGTCAGGATTGTCCTTCATTCAGTATGGAGACCCAGATGGCACACAATACCGCACAATGTTTGAGACGAGGTCCTGTACAGAGGCAGTAAGACACCCATTACTCCGGTACTCAAATTCCTTCGTAATGAAGGTCAATACAGCACTTATCTCGCTCACTGTTTTCTACCCCCGCAGTATTGTTTTCAGTGACTAATGTATAAGGAGACTCAGTTCCTTTTCAATGTTACAGCTACCCACTTGGCTGGGTGTATGTACATTGGTCAGCGTGCCAATGCCATTCCCAGTATTGACTTCTAGCTTTAGAACTCGCTGCCCAGCATGGACCTCTGAGGCCTGCACAGAAGCAAACAAAAAAGGGAATGTAAGTCCTTTTATAGATTGAGGTCGTTCAATCAATCCCTTATCAAATAGTAGGCTGCCTTTCTATGTTTCCTTCCAATGTATACAATGTCACATCTATCCACATTGCTCTTGATCTCCCCCATATTTACCCATTCACTCCACTTGTCTCAATCACCTTGGAGTTATTTTACATCTTCCTCACCCACTCACTATCCTACATTATTTAGAGCCATCACCAGGCTTGGAAATATTACATGTGAGTCCCTCAACCACATGTTTGATCAGTATTGTGAACAGCTGGGGGCCAAGCACCCATCCCTGTGACAGCCTATGAGCTTTATCCTCCAAAAATATTATTTCATTCCGATTCACTATTTTCTGTCAGTTCTCTAATTCGAAAATCATGTCCATATACTAGCCCCAATCCCATAGAATGATTTTACAAACTAGGATTGGAACTTTATCAAAAACCATTCTGAAAATCCAAATGCATCACATCCATTACTTCTCCATAATTTAAGTACCAGTCATTTTCTCAAATATAATTCCCATTTCATAAATCTATGTTAACTTTGTCTCTGTCCATTACTTCACTCCCAATCATTTCTCCAAAACCATTTATTTCCTAATTCCATTCTGTTCATTGTTTTTCTCACCAGACTGAGGTTTCCTTCTCTTGTTAGGAAGTTATTTTTGTTTTGTTTTCTCCTGTGAAGACAGAACTGAAGTAGTTGCTTCATCATTCTGCCATTTCCCTGTTCTGCATTCTCGGGTTTCAGACTGGAAGGAAGCTGCACTTGTTTTCGTTAACCTTTCCCATTGACATTCTTTTAGAAGATGTTCCAGTTCATTCTTATAACCCTTGTTCATATACTCTTCAGAAATACATCAATTCCTGTCATAAGGTTAATTGATCTTCCACAACCATAGAAGCACAGACTCTGTACCATCTGAAATCCAGCTCAATCTGCATTAGTCCCACTTTCCTTCACGAGGCCCATAGCTGTGAATGTTATGGCACTTCCAGTCCTCCTCCAAGTCTTTTTTAACGATTGTGAGTTTACCCATGACAACTACCTTCTCAGGAAGTGCATTGCAGTCCCCAACATCCTCTGGGTGAAAAACAATCCTCAAAACCTCTTTAACCCTCACATTCTTTACTTTAAAAATGTATTCCTTTGTTCTTGACCCTTGGACTAAAAGGAACAGGTGCTGTCTATGCACCCTGTCCATGCTCCTTGACATCTTATCCTTC
This sequence comes from Chiloscyllium plagiosum, assembly GCF_037043375.1. Lineage (NCBI taxonomy): Eukaryota > Metazoa > Chordata > Chondrichthyes > Orectolobiformes > Hemiscylliidae > Chiloscyllium > Chiloscyllium plagiosum. The sequence goes on from NW_028270185.1 coordinate 29,532,172, forward strand.
TGAATCACATCCCCATCAGCCTTCTCTGCTTCAGAGTAAACAACCCAAGCTTACCCAGTTGCTCTTGATAGCTGATATGTTCCATCCCAGGGAACATCCTAGTAAATCTCCTCTTCCTGTGCAATCCTGAAATGCACACAGTATTCCTCTGTGGTCTAACCAAAGTCCCAAATAGCTCTTATAATCTATGGCTCGATGAAGAATGGTTATGTCTATGGTCCCATATGCCTTCTTGAGTAGCCTAATAGCCTTTCAAATCAGGGATCTCTGGAGAAGCAACCTTTGAGCTTCCTCACGTGCTGCCATTCATTGTGTATGCCCCTGTCTGCTTCCTTCTTCCCCTCATATTTATCAGTGTTATAGTCCATCTGTCAATGATCTGCCATCTGACCATTCCACCTACATCTTCCTGTATCATAAGACCTTCCTCTTAACTGTCAACCACCAGCCAATGTTGGTGTCAAATGCAAACTTATTCATCACAGTCCCCACAAACTAACCCCCCCCCCCTCCACATTCACATCTACATCACGAGTACCACAAATAATATGGGACACAGCACTGATCGCTGTGGTACACCTACCGGACACTGATCTCCAGTCACACAGACAGCCTTGTACCACCATCCTCTGTCTCCTGCCACGATGACAATTTTGGATGTAACTTGCCAAGACACCATGAGACTTTACTTTGTTTTTCAATTTCCCATGTGGAGTTTTCTCATGATCTTGCTAAGAATCAAGATGAACGGCTTTCTCAAAAATGAGTCACTCAAATCCGTTAGGCAAGACTACCCTCTGATAAAATTCATGCTGTCTCTCTCTGATCAAACCTTGCCTCTCCAAACGAAGATCAATTTTCTCCTTCCCAGCTTTTTCCAATAGTTTCCCTGACACTGATCTGATATTCATTGGCCGAGAGTTGCCTGGTCTATCTCCAGCACCCTTCCTGTGATGTGGAACCACACCAGCTGTTCTCTATCCCTCTGGCACCACATCTGTGACAAAAGTTGACTTAAAACTTTTGGTCAGGCCTTTTCCTCTGTTGGCTCTCCCACAGTGTCCTGAGACACAAGTCATTCAGACTAGGGGATTTGACCAATTGCATACCAACTAAAACCATCAACCCCTGCTCGCATTTTATACCAATCTGCTGAAGAGCTTCATAGTCCACATTCTCGAAATCTGTACTTGCATCCTCTTTCTCCCAAGTAAAACAGATATGAAGCGGTCATGTAAGTATCTGCCAATGTTTGTCAGCTTCACACACAGATTGCCTTGTTTGGTCTTAATAGGCCCTAATTGCTCCCTGGTTCTCTGTTCTGTTTGATGTGCATGTGGAATATTTTGGGATTCTTCCTAATCTTGCCTGCCAGCACTTCTCCATGTCTCTGTGTTAGTTGGGCTTCTCTGCCGGGATCATGCCTCATTCTTTTGAACCTCTCAATAGCACAGGCCACGTTTCCTCATCAGACAACTTTCCCTCCTGAGGAATTAATCTGGAGAATCTCCATTGTAGTTCGTCTGTACTCAGCATATTCTTCCTCAGATCAGGAGACCAGAACACAACACTCCAGATACAGTCTCGCCAACACTCTCTGCAACTGGTGCAGAATGTCTTTACTTCGATATTCCGAATCCCTTTCAATGAAGGCAAACCTAACTTTTACTTTTCCATTTGCACATGTTCTTGCCAATACTCTCACCTTTAACTTTATTTGCTAACTCACTGTGTGAGGTCTTCAAAAATCATCTGGAATACACATCTATACCATATCTCTGGTTCTCCATTGTCCATGTTTACAAGAAACATCTTCAAATACTGTGAAAAACATTTCTCAGTAATGATTTCCCTTTCATCAATGCATAATCTTTCTCTCCAATTTTCCTGTTACATTCTAAATATCTAAGATCACATTCTTTATCATAGAATCTAACAGATTCCTGACTGTGGATAACAAGTTACCAGATCTGTAGGTCGCCAATCTCCTTCTTCTTCCCTTCGCAAGTAGTCGGAATATGTTCATAACATTCCGGTTATCCAAGGGTTTTGGTCCGAAGCATTGATTTTCCTGTTCCTTGGAGGCTGTCTGACCTGCTCTGCTGTTCCAGCTTCACATTTGTTGACTCTGACTTCCAACATCTGCAGTGCATACTGTCTCCCACATTAATCACCTTCCACTTACCCAGAATGGACTCCTGCCTTTGCGAATGACCAGAGCAAAACCCAATGCTGTCCAATGCAATCAATGCTTCTATTGCTGCTTCCTCCGGAATTCTGGGATGAAGTACATTTCATCCATCAGACTTATCAATGCTCAATCCAGCTTTGTTTCCAAATCCTACCTCCTCCCTGATAGGAAGGATTTTATTTTCTTTATTTGCACAAGGCCCACGGTCACTTGGTGTTTCTGGGGGATTTGCTGGATCTTACTCCATGAAAACAGACACAAAGTAGTTGTTTATTTTCCCAGTAATTTCCATGTTCTCCACAATAGTTTATCCTGTCCACACATTCACTGCTCCACATTGGACTTTGCTTTCATTTCCCTTTTAAACATCGATTGAAGCTTTTTGTCCATTTGTTTGTTTCTTGTTTGCATTCACATTCTCCTTTTGATTTCCCGAGCAGTTTCTTGGTCCTCCTTTGCTGGGTTCTAAATTTCTCTGAATTCACTGTCATAAAATGATACCTGATATTTTAATGTAATAATAAATATTAATGTTTTAAAAACAGTTCACATCACCGAAGAAGGTGTTCTGGAGGTTTTAGGGAATATAAAGATGGATTAATCTCTGGGACCTGGTCTAATGCATCCCACTCAGATATACACAGTAAGGGAGGGAATTACGGGGCCCCTTGCAAAATGTTTTCATCATCTATAACTACAAGTGAGGTGCCTGGTGACTGGACAGTGTCTAATATAGTGCCTTTATTTCAGAAGAGCTGTAAGGAGAACTAGTGACCTGTGAGACTGACATCTGTTGTTGTTAAATTGTTGAAGGTGAGCTCAAAAGCTAAGATTTTTGGATATTTATGGAGGCAGAATTTGATTCAGGATAGTTAGCATCCATTTGTATGAGGAAAATCGTGTCTTGCAAATGTAATTGAGCTTTTTGAAGAAGTTATCTAAAAGGTGGATGAGGGCAGAGCAGTAGATGTTGTATACTTGGACTTTAGTAAAGTCTTTGACCAGGTTCCACAAAGTAGACTAATTAATCGAGTTAGATCGCAGGGATTCAGAGTGATCTTGCCACTTGGATACAAAACTGGCTTAATGTCAGGGGACAGAGTGACGGCAGAGGATTGTTCTCCCATAGAGGGCAGTATGTAGGGAGTCTGCACTCTGCTGCTGCTGTCCTTGGAAAATAGATGCTGAGTTGTTGCAACTGAGAGCAGCTGAGTAGGTTGAGGCCTAGAGCATGGAGTCTCTAGCGCTGCAGCCTGCCTGCCTGGAAGCACTTGAACCTGGGATTCTCTGATCCTTTTACTGCCTTTGTAAGTCTGGTGGCCTGTATTTTTCCTCAGTGAGTTGAAGACTGCTGTAATTGCACCTCCTATGCAGGGGAGAAAATGCTGAGGATTGGGGCCTACAGCCTGGGCCTTAGGTACTGCAGCTTGGAGGGGACCAAACTTGGGACTTGCTGTCACTGCTGCTGCTGCCCTGAGAAGCCTGATGGTCTGCAATTCTATTCACCGGTGCCTGGAAGATTTGTTTCTGGAGCCTGGATGTCTTCTTCGGTTTGGGGATTCTGGCCTGGACACTAATTCTTGGAGGGGGGAGAGTGAGCTGAACACTTAGTGAGTGGCTGTATGTTGGAGTCCTGGAACTATTTGGAGCCTGGACCATCTCCTTTTGGCTGCTGCTTTGTGACAGTAACCTATTTGCTGCCAGTGACTATTGCTCTGGGCACTGGGGAACAATTGTTTTGCACCTGTGGTTTGGGTAGCAGGTCAGGGCATGGTTGCCAGGGTGACTGGACTGACAGGTCAAGTCTAACAGGACTCTCTCAGTTTCCTTTACTGACTATTATGTGAGGGGAGGTGTTGGTCTAGGTTGGGAGGGGCGATGGTGATCACAGGACTCTGTAAAACAACACCGAGGGTGGGGCCCAGTCATTCCTACATGGGGGTGGATGCATCTTTCACCTCCCCAACCAGCCCCTCCCGGGGCATTGTCACCCTTTCCTTATTTAACAAACCAGCTCGGGATGAAATGTTACATTCACCCCAACATGACCATTAAGACCTGTCAGCGGCCTTGGTGGGGCTAGTCTGGTTCCCCACCATTGTCGCTGCATCAAAAATGTAAAGGAAGGCAGTGTTCTTCCTGAAGACTGAGCAGGTGGTGCAACTCACCCTGGAGAAGGGCCTTACTGTCACTACGATGGTATTGCCTGTTGACCTTCTGGAGGTAATTTCCCAGAGGGTCATTTTGTTGAACATCCTGCCCTTTGTTCCATTTGATTTACTTCCATCACACCTTCACCAGCTCGGGGAGATGTTTTCGTGTATGGTGTCAGTACTGCTTGGTCTAAAGGAGGTCTTTGCTTACCTGGCATTCTGGTCAGTGAAGGCTATGCGGTGTCATGCTTGCAAGGAGGTGGGACTGCTCTGGAGGAATTGGCCTGCCTTGAAGACCGCTGCCAAGTTGGAGAATGGAATACAGTCTCTGCAGGATGCAGGATGTGTGGATGTATAGGCAAGGTGTTTATGATAGACATTGGCGTCCAGTCTATCCCATGAAATATAAACAGAAATGTCAATAAAGGGAAATGAGAAGTCAGAGAATCAGGGTATTTGTGTGTGTGTGCCTGTTTGTCTGTATGAGACTGTGTATGTGTGTTTGTGAGAGTCTGTGTGTGTGTGACTGTGTATCTCCGTCTATGTGTGTGAGTCTTTGTGTTGTCTCTGTCAGTCTCTGTCAGTCTCTGTCAGTCTCTGTCAGTCTCTGTCAGTGTTTGTCTGTGTGTGTCTGTGTATCTGTGTTTGTCTGTGTGTGTCTGTGTATCTGTGTTTGTCAGTATGTGTCTGTGTATCTGTGTTTGTCAGTGTGTGTCTGTGTATCTGTGTTTGTCAGTGTGTGTCTGTGTATCTGTGTTTGTCAGTGTGTTTGCATGTGTATGTGTGTCTCTGTCTGTGTTTGTGTTTGTCTATCTGTGTCTGTGTTTGTCTGTCTGTGTTTGTCTATCTGTGCCTGTGTTTGCGTATGTCTATCTGTGCCTGTGTTTGCGTATGTCTATCTGTGCCTGTGTTTGCGTATGTCTATCTGTGCCTGTGTTTGCGTATGTCTATCTGTGCCTGTGTTTGCGTATGTCTATCTGTGCCTGTGTTTGCGTATGTCTATCTGTGCCTGTGTTTGCGTATGTCTATCTGTGCCTGTGTTTGCGTATGTCTATCTGTGCCTGTGTTTGCGTATGTCTATCTGTGCCTGTGTTTGCGTATGTCTATCTGTGCCTGTGTTTGCGTATGTCTATCTGTGCCTGTGTTTGCGTATGTCTATCTGTGCCTGTGTTTGCGTATGTCTATCTGTGCCTGTGTTTGCGTATGTCTATCTGTGCCTGTGTTTGCGTGTGTCTGTGCCTGTGTCTGTGCCTGTGTCTGTGCGTGTCTGTGCGTGTCTGTGCGTGTCTGTGCGTGTCTGTGCGTGTCTGTGTTTATCTCTCTGTAAGTGTGTGTGTCTGTGTAAGTGTGTCACACACACACTTACACAGACACACACATTCACAGACACACACACACATTCACACACCGGGACTCGATTCCCCTCACTGACCTCTGCACTGGGACTCGATTCCCCTCACTGACCTCTGCACTGGGACTCGATTCCCCTCACTGACCTCTGCACTGGGACTCGATTCCCCTCACTGACCTCTGCACTGGGACTCGATTCCCCTCACTGACCTCCGCACTGGGACTCGAGTCCCAGTGCGGAGGCCACTGAGTTAAGTGGGCAGTTAAGAAGGCAGATAGGAAACATGTCTTTACCCTTTGAGGCAGAGATTATCAGAGCAGGGAGGGTCCTGTTGGCGCTCTACAGCCATTTGGATAGGCCACAGTTGGAGTATTGTGTGCAGTTCTGGTCACTGCACCATGGGATGGGTGTGATTGCACTGGAGGGAGGGTAAAGGACATTCACCAGAACATGGCTTGGGCTGCAGCAGTTTTGCTGTGAAGGGGGAGGCTGGATAAACTCAGGCTGCTTTCTTTAGAGCAGAGATCGAGGTATATAAGACCAAGGGAGATGTGGACAGGGTGAATGGAAAGCAGTTTTCCCCCTTAGTCAGAGGGCAATTAACAAGATGGTGTAATTTTAAGCTGAATGGCAAATGGTTTAGAGAGGACATGCCACCCAGAGGATAGTAGGGGCCTGCGCTTCATCATCCAGGAGGGGAGTTGAGGTAGAAATCCTCAAAACCATCACAAAGTACTTGAATATGCACTGAAATGTCAAAACATTCAAGACCATGGACGAAATGCTGGGGACTGAGACTTGTGTTGCTTTTTGTGTAATTTTGGAGGTACAAACTCGATGGACCAAACGGGACATTTATCCCGTATGATGCTATCATGCTATTAATTTGAATGTAAGGTTCTGATTTTTGTTTTGAGAAAATGTGACCGAGTGGAAGTTCCAGCTGTTGGTGTGGTCAGTATCAGCTTCAGGTTCTGTATGAGAGTGCTCATTCACAGAGAGAATTTCCCAAATCAGTCGTACAGCTGGATTAACAAGGAAAGCTGTGGGATAACAGTGAGCAGTGGAACAGCTCTCAAGGAGCTCGACAACATGAGGTATTAAATGACTGAATAACTTCAGCAGAATGAAGGTCATCACTGAAAAGAATATCAAAAGATATTCAGATATTGATGGGACTGATAGTGAGTGAAATATTGCAAGTATTGTTGTTGAAGACAATTTGGAATGAACATTTGAGACCGAACAGGATCAGATTAATCTAGTCTTTGGGGTATTCAAATACAGACTTAAATCTCAATGATATCATATCATTAAAATAAATGTGTTGTCATTAATTGTTTGTTCAAAATGATATAAAAATTTGAAGATGTAATCACGGTTTCCCAGTGGAAATACCACACAATATAAATAAAGTCTCTGGAACTGTGTCAGCTCCATCTCCGAGAGAATTCTCCGATTCCAACAGATTACCAGCAGCAGGAAGGGAAAGAAACAACGAAATGCATCTTCTCAGAGAAAGGGTGGATCAGGTGTTTGACACCATCCTCGTTGTGGTTGGTGTTCCTGGTAAGTCTTGTAACAACTTAGCTCATACAAAACTCTGTATTGAATCATCCTTATTCCTGTGGCCATTCCCCTCAACAATAAGTACACCATTTTGGATACTGTTGGGGGGGGTGACTTACCAGGGGAAAGCTGTAGGGCACCTGCTGCTCAGAAGGGAAGGGGGAAGAGGAGCAGAGCAGTAGTCATTGGGGACTCGATATTTAGGGGGACAGATAGGAGGTTCTGTGGGGACGAGAGAGACTCACGGTTGGTGTGTTGCCTCCTGGGTGCCAGGGTCCGCAATGTCTCTGATCGTGTTTTTGGGATCCTTCGGGGGGGAGGGAGAGCAGCCCCAAGTCGTGGTCCACATTGGCACCAATGACATAGGTCGGAAGAGAGATGGAACATCAGGGAGCTAGGATGGAAGCTTAGAGCTAGGACAAACAGAGTTGTTTTCTCTGGTTTGCTGCCCGTGCCACGTGCCACTGAGGTGAGGAATAGGGAGAGAAAGGATTTGAACACGTGGCTACAGGGATGGTGCAGGAGGGAGGGTTTCGAGTTTTTAGATAATTGGAACTCTTTCTGCGGTTGGTGGGACCTCTACAAGCAGGGTGGTCTTCATCTAAACCAGAGGGGTACCAATGTCCTGGGTGGGAAATTCGCTAAAGTGATTAAGGTGGATTTAAGCTAATACAGCAGGGGGATGGGAACCAAAATTGTAGAAGAGGTACAGAAGAGGATGAGAGTAGGGAGTTCCCAAATCAAGTACCTGACACTGGCGAGCGAGAACCTGGATTGAAGTGTGTGTACTTCAACGAGAGGAGCATCCGAAATAACGTGGCAACGTGGGTTGGTACCTGGGACTTCAATGTTGTGGCCATTACGGAGACATGGATAGAGCAGGGACAGGAATGGCTGTTGCAGGTTCCGGGATTCAGATGTTTCAGTAAGAACAGAGAAGACGGTAAAAGAGGGAGAGGTGTGGCATTGTTGATCAGGGACAATATTACAGTTGGAGAAAGGATGTTTGGGGACTCATTAACCGATGTAGTATGGGCTGAGGTTAGAAACAGGAAAGGAGAAGTCACCAAGCTGGGAGTTTTCTATAGGCCTCCGAATACTCCCAGAGATGTAGAGGAAATGATAGCAAAGATGATTCTCAACAGGAGTGAGAGAGGCAGGGTAGTTGTCATGGGGGACTTCGACTATCCAAATATTGACTGGGATCACTACAGTACGAGTAATATAGATGGATCAGTTTTTGTCCAGTGTATGCAGGAGGGATTCCTGACACAGTATGTAGACAGGCCAACAAGGGGCAAAGCCACTTTAGATTTAGTACTGGGTAACGAGCCTGGCCAGGAGCTAGATTTGGAATTAAGTGAGCACTTTGGAGACTGCGATCACAATTCTGTCAAGTTTACTTTAGTGATGGAAAGGGATAGGTGTACTCCACCGAGCAAGAGTTACATCTGGGGGAAGGGAAATTATGATGCAATTAGGGAAGATTTAGGAAGCGTAGAATGGGGAAAGAAACTGCAGGGGATGAGCACATTAAAAATGTGGAGGTTATTCATGGAAAAGCTCCTGTGTGTCCTAGATAAGTATGTACCTGTCAGGCAGGGAAGAAGATATAGAACGCATGAGCTGTGGTTTACTAAGGAAGTGGAATCCCCGGTCAAGAAGAAGAAGGCGACTTATGTTAGGACAAAATGTGAAAACTCAATTAGGGCACTTGAGGGTTACAAGGAAGTCAGGAAAGACCTAAAAAGAGAGCTCAGAAGAGCCAGGAGGGGACATGAGAAATTGTTGGTGGATAGGATCAGGATTATCCTTAAGGCTTTCCATAGGTATGTCAGGAATAAAAGATTGACGAGTGTTAAATTAGGGCCAATCAAGCATAATAGTGTGAAGTTGTGTGTGGAGTCAGAGGAGATAGGGGCAGCACTAAATAAATATTTTTCGACAGTGTTCACTATAGAAAATGAAAATGTTGGTGAGGATACTTGCATCTAGACTAGAGGAGATTGAGGTTCACAAGGAAGAGGTATTAGAAATACTGCAGAGTGTGAAAATAGACAAGTCTCCTGGGCCGGATGGGATCTATCCTAGGATCTTCTGGGAAGCAAGGGAAGAGATTGCCGAGCCTTTGACATTGATCTTCAAATCATCATTGGGTCTACAGGAATAGTGCCTGAGGACTGGAGGATAGCAAATGTGGTTCCCTTGTTCAAAAAGGGTAGTTGAGACAACTCTGGTAATTACTGACCAGTGAGTCTAACTTCAGCTGTTGGTAAAGTGGTGGAAAAGGTTATAAGAGATAGGATTTATAACCATCTAGAAAAGAATAATCTGATCAGGACAGTCAGCACGGTTTTGTGAAGGGTAAGTCGTGCCTAACGAATCTTATTGACTTTTTTGACAAAGTGACCAAAAGATAGATGAGGTTAAACTGGTTGATGTGGTGTATATGGATTTCAGCAAGGCATTCGATAAGGTTCTCCACAGTAGGCTATTATACAAAATGCGGAGGAATGGGATTGTGGGAGACATAGCAGTTTGAATCAGTAATTGGCTTGCTGAAAGAAAACAGAGGGTTGCAGTTGATGGAACATGTTCATCTTGGTGTCCAGTTACTAGCAGTGTACTGCAAGGGTCGGTATTGGGTTCACTGCTGTTGGTCATTTTTATAAATGACCTGGATGAGGGCTTAGAAGGGTGGGTTAGTAAATTTGCGGGCGATACTAAGGTCAGTGGAGTTGTGGATAGTGAAGAAGGATGGAGTAGGTTGCAGAGAGACATAGATAGGATGCAGAGCTGGGCTGAGAGGTGGCAATGGAGTTTAATGTGGACAAGTGTGGATGGAGTATTCGGAATGCAAAGTAGTGGGCTAATGGTAAGATTCTTGGGAGTGCAGATGAGCAGAGAGTTCTCGGTGTCCATGTACACAGATCCATGAAAGTTGCCACCCAGATTGACAGGGATGTTAAGAAGGCCTTTATTAATAGAGGGGATGTTTTGGCCTTTATTAATAGAGGGATTGAGTTCTGGAACCAGGACGTTATGCTGCAGCTGTACAAAGCTCTGGTACAGCCACACTTGGAGTATTGTGTACAGTTCTGGTCACCACAATATAAGAAGGATGTGGAAGCTTTGGAAAGGGTGCAGAGGAGATTTACTAGGATGTTGCCTGGTATGGAAGGAATGTCTTACGAGGAAAGGCTGAGGGCCTTGAGGCTGTTCTCATTAGACAAGAAGGCTGGGAGGTGACTTAATAGAGACATACAAGGTAATCAGAGGGTTAAATAGGGTGGACAGAGAGAGCCTTTTTCCAAGTATGGGAACGGCAAACACATGGGGACACAAGTTTAAAGTGATGGGAGATAGGTATAAGACAGATGTCAGAGGTAGTTTCTTTACTCAGAGAGTAGTAAGAGTATGGAATGCTTTGCCTGCAATGGTAGTAGATTCACCAAGTTTAAGTGCATTTAAGTAGTCATTGGACAGGCATATGGACATACATGTAATAGTGTAGGTGGGATGGGCTTCAGATGAGTATGACAGGGTGGCGCAACATCGAGGGCCGAAGGGCCTGTACTGCGCTGTAATGTTCTATGCTCTATCAACAACTGATAATATATTTTCGTTTAGGAAGGCAAATCCCACTGTCAGATAATAGTGTCCTTACTGACTGAGTTTAAAGTGAATAGTTTGTCAGTTAGGAGGGTCCTCAGCATTGTGTTTTTCTAAAATGTGCAGAATGGGTTTAGACGGAGACCACATTGATGGGGTTTGGCTGAGCACCGCCCCTGGCTGGTCTAGAAAGTGTTTCGGAAGACCACCCTCTCTCTGTGGTAGTTCACAGCCTGCTATCGGTCAGGTGGGTTTTGTAACAACCCACCTCTCAGTGACACCTGGTGTTTCCCATTCCTTGATGGAAAGGGATTGTGTTGGTGGATCTTGTTCAGGCAGCTCGCTCCAAATGGGAGCCCAGATACAACAGGGTAATGGGTGGGTTCAGCAGGTCATTAGGAATGAGGAGACAATGGGGGCTGCAGATAGAGCGTGGTGCTGGAAAAGGCACAGCAGGTCAGGCAGCATCTCAGGAGGAAGAAAGTAGAGGTTCCAAGCAGGGCTCTTCTTCAGGACAGTTACAGTGACCAAAGTTGCATGAATTCAGGTTTTATTTGCTGAGGGCTATGTTGTACAATCTTGGACAGGTGGAGGAGTTGGGTCAAATGTTGAAGTCTTCCTGATTGTGGTGTGTATCCAACTTGGTACAATGTGATTGGATTTGCTGCTGAACACCTTCATGGTTCAGATGGTCAGGATGTTCAATCCTGTGCACGAGGGAGAGATTCAATGCCTTTTCATTTGTTCATCCATAATATAGAACCCAGCCTTCCTGGACACTGTGGGGGGATTAAATGCCCTGTCCTGCAGTTCATACAGTGGGGATATAGAATTCTGGAGGCAAGCTGAACTGTGGAGACTCCAAAACCGAATACAGAAATTTTGCGATCAATGTCCATGTTAGGTGTCTGATGTTCTTTGTTTTCCTAATACCAGGTTTCTTTGTGTGAATGCTGGGGACTTAGGGGAAATGTCAGCCAGTTAGACTAACCTGTAAAGCAGCTGCTGACCCAAAACCACCTTGAGTACATGACTGTGTTTCTGTGAGTAATCTGCTGCTCATGTTCTCCCTATATCCTTTAAAAGTGCAAATTATTAATTTAGAGAGATGTGGTTCAGATTCTTTAAACTTCATATGACATGGAACAACAATTATCTTTGTGTCATTACTTACAGTCTGGGCTCAGGCACAAAAAATCTTTGATTAATAACTGAAAACCTTTTTTTCTCTTACAGTAAGTCTAGTGGTGATTGTAAACTTAGCTCGGGGCAAATGTGGCCTTTCTACATGCAGCACTCGCTATCTGGTGGCTATGACGATTTCAGATCTACTGTTCATTGTTTTTTGTATCATCCTTCACCGATTTCAACGTTATTATTATCCACCGTGTTTCCTGCAAATCACTCCTGTTTGTAGCATTCGCCATTTCCTCAGCTGCTTGAGCATTGACTGTTCTGCGTGGTTCACCATTGCTTTTTCCTTTGATCGATTTGTCGCCATTTGTTTACATGAGATGAAAACTAAGTATTGCACAGGGAAAACTGCAACCAGGGTTCTAGCAGCAATCTGCATCTTCTTTTGTTTAAAGAACATTCCCAACTCCTTTGTGTATTACCCTGGAAAGATTATCAACAATGTTCCATGGTACTGTTATACCAGGTATAGTTATTATAATGACCCTCGGTGGATAGGTTTTAGATATTTTCAGACTTTTTTAACACCAATGTTCCCATTCACCTTTATTGTCTTTATCAACATTCTGACTGTCAGACATATCTTCGAGGCCATTAAGGTGCGGAAGGAACTGAGAGGTCAGAGAAAAACACAGAATGATCCAGAGGTAGAGAGTAGGAAGAATTCTGTGATTGTACTCTTTGCCATATCTGCCAGCTTCATACTTCTCTGGTTGTTGCATATTTTATATTTCTTTAATGCCGGTTATTCCTTGGATTCTGTTTCTTTGAGTCTATTTGCTCAGATTGGATTCATGCTGAGGAACTTAAGTTGCTGCACAAATGCCCTTATTTATGTGGTGACACAGAAACATTTCAGAGACCAGTTAAAGTACACCATGACATATCCAGTTATAAAAATAATTCAATTTTTGAATCAATCCAAGTAACTCAGAGCCAACATTAGGTGCAGCAGAGAATGGAACGAGGAGTCCACGTGAGGAATGGACCGAAAGGAGAAGGAGGAGCAGCAACATGATAACACTCCTTTCCTCATGGGCAAGGAATGACTCCATCTGAGCGGCAAAATGACAGAGACTGGAGGTGTAAAACCAGTGTAAAGTGCTGTTAGTAATCAGCAACAATTAGTAGGAAGTGGATCAACACAAGCAAAACCAAAAGAGGAATTACATACGCACAAAAGTAACATTCATATCAAGTAATCTGTTCTCAGTGAATGAAGTGGGTAGAAAAATAAATCATATGGAGTAAGGTGAATATTAGATGAGATGAGATTAGATTGTTCAGAGTATGAAAGCAGGCCATTTGGCCCAACAAGTCCACACTGACCTTCTGAAGAGTAACTCACCCAGACCCATTCCCCTATATTTACCGCTGACTAATGCACCTAATACTGTGGGCAATTTAGTATTACCAATTCACCTGACCCGCACATCTTTGGATTGTGGGAGGAAACTGATGAAACCCACGCAGACACACGGAGAATGTGCAAACCCCACACAGACAGTTACCTGAGGCAGGAATGTAATCTTTCACTGCAGGCCATAGAGGGAAATGCAACAACAGGCTCCTGTCCACTCTTCCTCACTGAATACTCTGACCCACACGTCTGGGCAAATTAACAAAAAAACATGAGAAGTTTAAAAGAGGAAATAACATAGTGTCAGGTCTCTGTGTCTTTGAATTGCACATTTATATTCAACAATAGCAAACTTAGTTTCCATTCAATTCCTCACACTAAACATAGAACACAGAACAATACAGCGCAGGACAGGTCCTTCAGCCCTCGATGGTGGTGAGTATACTATTGTTGCAGGCAGGTTTTTCCATGCTCCTACTAGTCTCCGAGTAAAGAAATTACCTCGGACATCTGTACTATATCTATCACCCCTCAATTTAAAGTTATGTCCCCTCGTATGAACCATTGCCATCTGAGGTAAAAGGCTCTCATTGTCTACCTTATCTAACCCTCTGATTATCTTATACGTCTCAATTAGGTCGCCTCTCACCCTTTTTGTCTCGAATGAAAACAAGTCCCCTAGCCTTTCCTCATAAGACCTTCCCTCCATATCAGGCAATCCTAGTAAATCTTGTCTGAAACCTTTCCAAAGGTTTCACATCCTTCCTATAATGCAGTGACCAAAACTGTACACAAAAGTGCAGTTGCACCAGAGTTTTGTACAGCTGCAACATGACCTCGTGGCTCCAAAACCCAATCCCTCTACCAATAAAACCTCACACACCGTGTGCCTTCTTTAAACCTTATCAACGTGGGTGGCAACTTTCAGAGGTCTTTGTATGGACACTGAGATCTCTCCCCATCTACACTCCCAATAATCTTATCATTAGGCCAGTACTCTTTATTCCTGTTACTCCTTCCAAAGTAAATCACCTCACACATTCCCACAGTAAACTCCATTTGCCACCTCTCAGCTCAGCTCTGCAGTTTATCTATGTCCCTTTGTAACCTGTAACATTGTTCGGCACTGTCCACTACTCCATCGACGTTAGTGGTATCCGCAAATTTACTAATGCATCCTTCTGTGCCCTCTTCCAGGTCATTTATAAAATGACAAACAGCAATGGACCCAACACAGATCCTTGCAGTACATCAGGATGAACATTTACCATCAACCACCACCCTCTGTCTTCTTTCAGTTCACCAATTTCTGATCCAACCCACTAAATCACCTTGAATCCCATGCTTCCATAGTTTTTTGAAATAGCCTACCCTGGGGAACCTTATCAAATGCCTGACTGAAATCCATATACACCACATCAACAGTTTTACCCTCCTCCATCAGTTTGGTCACCTTCTCAGTTTGGGCGGCACGATGGCTCAGTGGTTAGTGCTGCTGCCTCACAGCACCAGGGTCCTAGGTTTGATTCCAGCCTTGGGTGACTGTCTGTGTGGAGTTTGCACATTCTCCCCGTGTCTGCGTGGGTTTCCTCCGTGTGCTCCGGTTTCCTCCCACAGGTCCAAAGATGTGCAGGTCAGGTGAATTGGCCATGCTAAAATACCCATAATGTTAGGTGCATTAGCCAGAGGGAAATGGGACTGAGTGGGTTACTCTTTGGAGGGTCGGTGTGGACTTGTTGGGCCGAAGGGCCTATTTCCACACAGTAGGGAATCTAATCAATAACTCTCCAAAGTTCCATAACAATACAACAGCAAATAAAACAGTAATTGCTACTCCTGGAATTCGAGGAAATCACCTCAAACACCTAAAACAACCTCAAAAATGGAGCAACTGTTACAGCCAGAAATCTTAGCAGGACTTATACACTTAATAGGAAGGTCCGAGGGGGTGTTGCTGAACAAAAAGACCTTGGAGTGCAGGTTCATAGCTCCTTGAATGTGGAGTCACAGGTAGATAGGATAGTGAAGGCGGGGTTTGTTATGCTTCCCTTTATTGGTCAAGAGTATTGAGTACAGGGGTTGGGAGGCCATGTTGCAGCTGTACAGGACATTGGTTAGGCCACTTTAGGAATATTATGTGCAATTCTGGTCTCCTTCCTTTTGGAAAGATGTTGTACTGGAAATGGTTCAGAAAAGATTTACAAGGATATTGCCAGGGTTGGAGGATTTGAGGTATAGGGAGAGGTTGAATAGGCTAGGGCTGTTTTCCCTGGAATGTCGAATGCTGAGGGGTGACCTGATAGAGGTTTATAAAATCATGAGGGGTATGGATCGGTTAAGTAGACAAGGTCTTTTCTCTGGAGTGGGGGAGTCCAGAACTCGAGGGCATAGGTTTAGGCTGAGAGGGGAAAGATATAAAAGAGACGTAAGAGACAACTTTTTCAGTCAGAGGGTGGCATGTGTATGGAATGAGCTGCCAAAGGAAGTGGCAGGGGCTGTACAATTGCAACATTGAAAAGGCATCTGGATGGGTATATGAATAGGAAGGGTTTGGAGGGATATGGGCCGGGTGCTGGCAGGTGGGACTAGACTAAATTAGGATATCTAGTCGGAATGAAGAGTTGAAGCAAAGGGTCTGTTTCCATGCTGTACATCTCTATGACTCTATGACTCAATAAAGGAGAAGTAGCAATGACTTGCCTCTCACAAAACCGTGTTGCTTATCCTGAATTAATTGATTCCTTTCCAAATGATTTTAAGTCCTATCTCTTGTAAACTTTTTGAACACTTTACCCACAGTGAAGTAAGGCTCACTAGTCTATAATTACCAGGGTTGTCCCTACTTCCCTTCTTGAACAAGGGGACAACATTTGCTGTCCTCCAGTCTTCTGGTACTATTCCTGTAGACGTTGATGACATAAAGATCAAAGCCAAAGGTTCTACAATCTTCTTGCTGGCTTCCCAGAGAATCCTAGAATAAATCCCATCCAGCCCAGGGGACTGAACTATTTTCACACTTTCCAGACTTGCTAACCTCTCCTCCTTGTGCACCACAGTCCTGTCTAGTCTCGTACCCTGTATCTCTGCGTTGTCTTTTTCCAGAGTGTATATCCTCAGACGCCATGCACAACTTCCCACTACTGTCTTTGATTGGTCCTAATCTTACTGTAGTCATTCTTTTATTCCTGACATATCTGTAGAAAGCTTGAGGGCTTTCCTTGATCGTATCTGCCAACGACTTCTCCTGTCTCCTCCAGGCTCTTCTGAGCTCTCTCTTTAGGTCTTTCCTGGCTAACTTGTAACTCTCATGCACCCTAACTGAGCCTTCCTGTCTCACCCTAACATGAGCCTTCTTCTTCCGCTTGACAAGAGATTCAACTTCCTTAGTAAACTATAGTTCCCTGACTCGACCATTCCTCCCTGCCTGATAGGTACATAGTTATCAAGGACACGCAGTAGCTATTCTTTGAATATGCTCCACATTTCAATTGTGCCCATTCCCTGCAGTTTCCTTCCCCCTACTATATGCATCCTAAACCTTGCCTGATCACATCATAATTGCCTTTCTACCAGCAATAACTCTTGCCCTACAATATATACCTATTCCTTTCCATTGCTAAAGTAAACATAAATGAATTGTGGTCACTATCACCAAAGTGCTCACCTACCTCCAAATCTAATGCCTGGCTGGGTTCATTACCCAGTACCAAGTCCACTGCAGCATCGCTCCTTGTTGGCCTGTCTACATACTATGTCAGGAAACCCTCCTGCACACATTCCACAAAAACTGATCCATCTGAAGTACTCGAACTATAGTATAACCAGTTAATATTTGGGAAGTTGAAGTCCCCCATAATAACTACCCTGTTACTCTGACTCCTCTCCAGAATCATCTTTCCTCGACATCTTTCCATTCCTTGACATCTCTGGAACTATTCAGAGGCCTATAGACAACACCCAACAGGGTGACCTCTCCATTCCTTTTTCAAACCTCAGCCCATTCTACCTCAGTAGATGAGTCCTCGAATGTCCTTTCTGCCACCATAATACTGTCCTTGACTAACATCGCCACGCTTCCCCCTCTTTAACCATCTTCCCTGTTGTTACTGAAATATCTGAACCCCAGAACCTGCAACAACCGTTCCTGTGCCTGTTCTATCCATGTCTCAGAAACGGCCACAACATCGAAGTCCCAGGTACCAACCCATCCTGCAAGTTCACCCACCTTATTCTGGATGCTCTTGACATTGAAACCATTTTCCTGCTTGCTGGTGCACTCTTGCGACCATGAAACCATATTTCTGACCTCACTACCCTCACCCTCCTGGACATTGTAACTACAATTTCGGTTCCCATTCCCCGGCTGAATTAGTTTCAACCCTCCCGAAGAGCAATATCAAATTCCCCCTCCCCCAAGGATATTGGAACCCCCCTCGTTCAGGTGGACACCATCCTGTTTGTAGAGGTCCCACCTACCCCGAATGAGCCCCAATTATCGAGGTATCCGAAACCCTGCCTCCTGTATCATTAGCCGCATATTCAACTTCTCTCTCTCCCAATACCTCGCCTCGCCAGACTTGGCACGGGCAACAAACCAGAGATAACAACTCTGTTTGTTCTAGCTCCAAGCTTCCACCCTAGCTCCCTGAATTTCTGCCTTAAATGCCCACTCCTTTCCCTACCCATGTCATTAGTGCCTGTGTGGACCACACCTTGGTGCTGCTCCCCGTCACCCTCAAGGGAGTCCTTATGGGTGGCACAGTGACTTTGTAGTTAGCACTGTCACCTCACAGCACCCGGTACCCGGGTTCGATTCCAGCCTTGGGCGATGGTCTGTGTGGAGTTTGTACATTCTCTCGGTGTCCGCATGGGTTTCCTCCAGGTGCTCCAGTTTCCTTCCACAATCCAAACGTGCAGGTTCGGTGAATTGGCCATGCTAATTTGGCCATAGTTTTCAGGGATGTGTAGGTTAGGTGCATTAGGCAGGGGTAAATATAGGATAATAGGGTAGGGGAATAGGTCTGAGTGGGTTACTCTTCAGAGTATCGCTGTGTACATGTTGTCAGAAGGGCCTGTTTCCACACTGTAGGAATTCTACGATTCTATGATTCCGAAAACATGATCCGAGACATCCTGAACCCTGGCATCTGGGAGGTAACATGCCGACCGTGAGTCTCTCTCATTCTCACAGAACCTCCTGCCTTTCCCCCTAACTATGGAGTCCCCAATGACTAATTCTCTGCTCATCTTCCCCCTCCCTTCTGAGCAACAGGGACAGACTATTGAGGGGAACGGCCGCAGGGGATCCCTGCACTGCCTGCTAGTTCCCTTTCCATCCCCTGACTGGAACCCATCAGCCCTTGTCCCTGAGTTGCAACTACCTCCCTGTAACTCCTCTCATTAACTCCCCACCTCTGGAATGATCCAAAGTTCATCCAGCTCCAGCTCCAGGTCCCTAAAGTGTTTTTCAAGGAGCTGCAGTTGGGTGCACTTCCCACAGACGGAGTCAGCAGGGTGTTATGACACAGGATACACCCCTCTGTTAATTTAAACCCAACACACAGAGATGTTCACCTCTTGCTGTGACCTGTTAAATTTCAAGAGGCAAAGGACCATCCCAGTTTTCACTACTTCAAATAAAAATTCACAATTTTATTTAAGTTCAACAGAGAACGTTAGACAACTATTTACAACTCCTTTTTCTTAAACCTATATTTTACTGCCTACTCTACAATACTGGTCTGATTAAAAAAAAACTCGATGAAGTTTACAAAAAAAAGTCACATTTCAAAACCAGTCAGCTTTGTCGATTCTCCTTTGTAGACTTTCCTCTGTAGATTTTTCGAGGTTAGCTGTTCCTCGGTCTTCTCCTGCACAGCTTTTCATGGACAGGTACCTGTCAGAGAGCGATTCGATGTGCAGTCTATTCTTGTTCGGGTTCATGGCAGTGCTCCCCCGAACTGTTCAAAATGTCTGGTTTTATCCCCCAAATTGAATCGGATCATTTCATTGGTGTGATGTTATCAAAACAATAAATTCAAATTTGATTTGATTTTGGTATCTGGGGCAGAATATAAACTGATTGGTCGAATTTGAATTTGTTTTTGTTCCATGGTAATGCAACTCCAGCTATTTGTTTCAACCAAGTGTTACATTTTTAAATTGTTCAGGACACGTGCTTTCAGTCAGGCCTGGCGAGCTTCCTCTCTCTCTCTTAAAGGTACAGGACACACCTACACCTTTGTAACACCTCCCCCCTTAAGGAGAAACTGAACCATCATAATGAAAAAATTGCTTCATTTGTTTTCTCTATTTCTTTGATCGAAGTTCATATTAACTTCTTCCCGTATATATGAAACATTAAATACATACCAATACATTATTAATTAAATCTGCGATACCGCATCTGTGATTACATTCATATGACCCGGAACATGTACGATTTTTAAATCAAAAGTCTGTCACATAAGACTCCAATGAAATAGTCTCATATCCTTGTCTTTAGTGCTTTCCAAGAATGAAAGAGGATTGTGATCTGTGTGCACAACCGTCTCTGACACATTGTTTGTGATGAACACATTAAAGTGTTGTAAGGCCAGTACCAAACTCAATAGTTCTTTTTCGAACATAGAGTATTTTCTCTGGTGGGTGTTGAGTTTCTGTGAAAAGTAACCACCTGGCAGTTCAATCCCATCCTTATCTTCCTGTAGCAGTACAGCTCCAACTCCTGGGTCACAAGCATCGATGGCAACTTTGAAAGGTTTGGTGTAGCTAAAACTGGTGTGATAGTTAATATTGCTTTGAAATGGCCAAATGCCTCCTGGCATTGTTCTGCCCACCAAAACGTTGTGTTATTCTTCAGCAAATCGGTAAAGAGTGCCACTACACTGCTGATGTTCAGAACAAACTTCTGGTAGAACCCGCTTAGTCCCGAGAATTGATGCACCTCTTTGTTCGAGGTTGGTTGTGGAAATTCCTTGATGGCCTTCGTCTTTGCATTCCATGGGAGTCAACCTTCCATGACTGATGTTACATCCCATGAATGTCACTTCTGCTTTCGCAAATTCAGTTTTGTTGAAGTTTATTACCAGTTTTGCTTCTCGTAGTCATTCAGAGTTCTGCCAACTATACCATGTGACCTTTCCAGGACTTACCAAAGATCACTACATCGTCCCCATAGACTGCACAGTCTGTTAACCCAGCCGCAACTTTGTTCAGGAGTCTTTGGAATGTGGTGGGTGCATTGTTCATTCCAAAAGGCATCGCCTTGAATTGATGTAGCCCATTTGGGGTTACAAACACAGAAATTTCTATCACCTTCTCTGACAAAGGTAACCATGCAGTAAGTCTAACTTTGTGATGTAACTGGCTTGTCTGATATGATTCTGATTTTGTAACGGCGTTCACCTTCCAATAATCCACGAAAAATCATTGAGTCCCATTTGGTCTGGAACTGAGACGATCGGCAAACTCCACTCGCTCTGCCTCTGTTCAATGCTGTCCTTGTCAAGCATGGCCTCCACCTCCAGCTGGACCTGTCTGGCTTTGAAAAGAGTAAGCCAATAGGGGTGTTGTTTTATCAGGACAGTATTCCCTATGTCCACTTCAAGTACAACAGCATTAGTCCTCCCCATCTGATTCTCACATATGTCTTCAAACTTCAGTAATAAACCTTTCAACTGCGTTCTGTGCTCCTGAGACTGCCAGCTTACTAACATGTACAACTTCTCAAGGACTTGTTCATTTTTTAACATATTTTGAGGCACATCAAAATTCACAATATCTGGATTTGATTCCTCGCTCTGTAGGGCAGTAACTAATGTCTATGTCTCTCATTCTTTCTCTTTAGCATAATGAGGATTCAACATGACATCCCCAGTACAGTTTTTCTTCTATCTGCCATCTTTACTAGATAGATCACCTGACTCAACTTTTTCTCAATCTGATAGGTCCCACTAAACCTGGCTTTGAATGGATCGCCAATCCTTGTACCAATACCAACACGGCATCCCCTCAGGAAAATGTTTGAGTCTCAGAGTTTTTCATCTGCCATCTGCTTCATTCTATGCTGTGCCTTCTTTACGCGCTGGTTAGCTAACTCACCTAGTCGATTTAGTCTCTTCATCACCTCTGATACATAATCTAAGTGTGAGATCTATGACTTTGGTCCTGTTAATTTCTCTTTGATTAATTTCAAACAGCCTCTCACTTCATGTGGAATATTAACTCGAAGGGAGTAATTTGAGTAGATTTATTTGGGGCATGTCTAATGGCAAACAATATGAATGGGATACCTTTATCCCAGTCCTTCGGGTAATCCTGACAGTATGTTGTCAACATGGTCTTCAAGCTCCTTGGGATTCAGGATCATATTCACTGGATTTAAAGTGCTGTATACCTAAGCTATCCGTAACCTCCTTAAACAGCCTAGCAGTAAAATGTGACCCTTGATCGGACTGAATCTCTCTGGGTAGCCCATACCATGTGAACAAAGCTACTAACTCTTCTCCCACTTTTTTTTGCCTTGATACTCTGTAATGGAATTGCCTCCAGAAATCTGGTAGACACATCCTTTATGGTCCACATGTACTCGTTCTCAATTTGAGTTCTCGGGAGGGGACCTACACAATCAATTACAACCCACGCAAAAGGGGGTTAGCAATAAAGGTCCTGGTTTTATTACTGCCTGTGGCATACCGACCATTTGGCATGTATGACACATATGACAAAAGTTAATCACATCCTTGTTAATTCCAGTCCAATAAAAATGTTTTTGTACCTTAGCCTGAATCTTTCATATCCCTAGGTGACCTTCTACAGGTAATTCATGTGCTACCCATAACATCTTCTGTCTGTATGCTACCGGCAACACAATCTGGTGCACTTCGGCCCATCTGTCCTCTGTATTAACCTGCCGTGGTCTCCATTTCCATCTTTGGATTCTATCTTTCAGATAATAACCCTCAGGAATACTCTTTGCCTCCTTTTCGGAGTACACATCCACTTATATATCTTTTATCGTCTTATCTTTCTGTTGCAAGTCCTTTCAGGAGTAATCACTTCTGTCTGACCCTCTGCCTGTTCAGGTTTTTCCTGCACCATTACGTCAAACAGGGTGTCCGCTAACTGAACCTCAACGCCTTCATCCTTCTCTTCAGTTTTTGTTGTGACTTATGTTAGTGGGATCTTGTTACTACTCAGTCTGGGAAAATATCAGGATATTTTTCTTTTAATTCCTCAGTTTGGTGATCTTCCTTGGGCTTCACCACAAGAAGGGATGTCACTCCCACCTTGGATCCTGCCAAATCATTCAGAAGAACAAACTGAATTCCTGGAACCAACCCTCTGTCAAACTCTGACTGTTACTCTCCCAGGTAAAACCAAGAACTGCAGATGCTGGAAACCAGAGTCTAGATTAGACAGTGGTGCTGGAAAAGCACAGCAGGTCAGGCAGCATCTGAGGGGCAGGACTGTTACTCTCCCAGCCTTGAGTTGGCACTCCAACCTGATGTTACATAAAGGAATGCTAACTCTCTGTCCGCCTATCCCACAGATTACCAAACTCTCGGGTAGCAGATCAGGAACAGTGCAATTTCACTCAACTCTTACAATTAGAGACTGGTTAGATAGTGTATTTCTCAAAATTATAATTTCTTGTTCTTCTCCCCCTGTTCTTTCAGAGTAAACTTCACCCACAGCGGCGATTTCTTTGTAGAGATCAGGTACTAACTCCATACCCAGCCCCTGCCTCTCCTGCAGCTCCTCGGCTCTTATTGGGGTTTCCTTTACCACCTTCACTAATGCCACTGGCTTAGCATCTTTTCCCACAATGCCTTTCTTCAACAACCAGCGCTGTGACTTTAAATGTGTCACTTTCCCACAGTGGGAACACCTGAGGCCTTTCACCTCCTTTCCACCCTCTTGGGTTTGTTTTCTAACCTGTGGTAAATACTTACATGTTCTCTCCTTTTTGTTTCCTCGTGTAGGATCTCCACTTCTCCCAACTTCTATCCCACACAGGGCAAACTTCTGCCCTGAAGCTTCTCTTATGCACCAACACGTACTCATCTGCTAATCCTGCTGCACTTCTCACTTCCTGAACTTTCTGTTCCTCCACATGAATCCTGACCATCTCTGGAAGTGAGTTTTTAAACTCCTCCAGCAGAATAATCTCTCAGAGCCTCATAGGTCTTATCAACCTTTAAGGCTCACATCCATCTATCAAAATGATTATGTTTAATTCTTTCAAACTCAACATAAGTCTGACCTAGTTCCTTCTTTATATTTCTGAACCACTGTCTGTACGCTTTTGGGACCAATCGATAAGCACTCAAAATAACCTGTTTAACCTCATCATAATCTCTTGACCCGACATCTGACAGCGTGTCAAATACCTCACTAGCTCTGCCTTCCAGCTTAGTCTGAATTAGCATCACCCATACATTCTCGGACCACTCCATCTGCCAAGCCAATTTTTAAAAATGAAATAAAGAAGGCTTTAACATCTTTCTCATCAAAATGTGTCAGAGTTTTGACATATTTGCATATATCACTACCTTCTCCTTTAATCTCCATCCTGTTAACTTGACTTTGCTGACTAAGTTGCAACTTCTCAAGTTCAAACTCTCTCTCTTTTTGCTCAGCGAATAACTTTCTCCCTCTTTCTTTTTCCTGTCTCTGCCTCTCTCTCTCTCCTCTCTCTTTCTGTCTCACGTGCTTCTCTCTCTTTCTCTTTTGCTCTACTTTCCTTCTCTCTCTCTCTGTTCAGCTAAGAACCTTCTCTCTGTCTCTCTATTTCTTTTCTCTCTCTCTCTCTTTGTTTATCTTCTAACTCTATTTTCCTCAATTGTAATTGAAGTTTTTCTAACTGTACTACACTTGTCTGTTTCTCTGGCACACCTGAGTGTTTGAGTAATTCCCTTACAGTTTCAGTTTTATTTTTGTCCTTGGTTAAATCCAATTCTAACCTCTTTGCTAATTCTAAGAATATCGTCTTTTCTTCCTAAATTTCTTGGCCAATTTGGGAATCATCTCCAAACCCCAGAACCTCCTTAGCAATTTGAAGAGCCATTTCTCTCACTTTTAATTTAACCAACCACAGGTAACCAAAATTAAACTCATTGTCTCACCTATGAAAGATCTAGGACACTAATTGGTAAGTGGTTAAATCAACTGGGCTTTTTTTGTACCCCAAATCTATTCAAATCTGTCCAAATCTCAGATTGGATCTATCCAAACACATTCAGATCATGAATTGGAGACTCAAACTGCTCAAATCCTGGCGACGATCCACCAAACTATTATGACACGGGTTAAACCCCTCTGCGAATTTAAACCTGACACACAGAGATGCTCACCCCGTGCTGTAATCTGTTACATTTCAACAGGCAAAGAACCATCCCAGATTTCACTATTAAAGTAAAAATTAACAATTTTATTCTTTAAGTTTAACAGAGAACATTAGACAACTATTTACAACTCCTTTCTCTTATAACCTATCTTTTACTGCCCACTCTACAATACTGGTCTGAACAAAATAGCCCCAACTAAGTTTACAAAAAAAAAAATCACATTTCAAAACCAGTCAGCTTTGTCGATTCTCCTTTGTAGACTTTCCTCTGTATATGTTGATGTTTCTTCGGTCTTCTCCTGCACAGCGTTTCTTACAGACAGGTACCTTTCAGAGAGCGGCTCAATTAGCAGTCTATTCTTGTTGAGGTTGTGGCAGTGCTCCCCCGAACTGCTCAGAATGTCTGGTTTTATCCCCAAACAATCAGATGATTTCATTGGTGTGTGGGAAATCATGTCTCACAAACTTGATTGAGTTGTTTGAAGAAGTAACAAAGAAGATTGATGAAGGTAGAGCAGTAGATGTGATCTATCTGGACTTCAGTAAGGCGTTCGACAAGGTTCCCCATAGGAGACTGATTAGCAAGGTGCGATCTCATGGAATAAAGGGAGAACTAGCCATTTGGATACAGAACTGGCTCAAATGTAGAAGACAGAGGGTGGTGGTGGAGGGTTGGTTTTCAGACTGGAGGCCTGTGACCAGTGGAGTGCCACAAGGATCGGTGCTAGGTCCTCTATTGTTTGTCATTTACATAAATGATTTGGATGAGAGCATAAGAGGTACAGTTAGTAAGTTTGCAGATGACACCAAAATTGGAGGTGTAGTAGACAGCGAAGAGGATTATGTCAGATTACAACAGGATCTGGACCAGATGGGCAAATGGGCTGAGAAGTGGCAGATGGAGTTTAATTCAGATAAATGCGAGGTGCTGCATTTTGGGAAAGCAAATCTTAGCAGGGCTTATACATTTAATGGTAAGGTCCTAGGGAGTGTTGCTGAACAAAGAGACCTTGGAATGCAGGTTCATAGCTCCTTGAAAGTGGAGTCACAGGTAGATAGGATAGCGAAGAAGGTGTTTGGTATGCTTTCCTTTATTGGTCAGAATATTGAGTACAGGAGTTAGGTCATGTTGCGACTGTACAGGGCATTGGTTAGGCCACTGTTGGAATATTGCGTGCAATTCTGGTCTCCTTCCTATCGGAAAGATGTTTTGAAACTTGAAAGGGTTCAGAAAATATTTACAAGGCTCTATGTTATCAAAACACTAAATTCAAATTCGATTGGATTTTTGGTATCTGGGGCAGAATTTAAACTGATTGGCCAAATTTGAGTTTGTTTTTGTTCCATGGCAATGCAACTCCAGCTATTTGTTTCAACCAAGTGTTACATTTTTAAATTATTCAGGACACTCTGTGCTTTCAGTCAGGCCTTGTGAGCTTCCTCTCTCTCTCTTAAAGGTACAGGACACACCTACACCTTCATAATAAGGGACACTAGTGGTGTCCCTTACCTCCCACATTCTGCAGGAAGAACATTCAACTGCCCTAACTGCCATTCCCACTATTCTAAATTCCCAAAGAGGCTATTGAAAAAAAAAATTAGTTACCTTACCAATCCGGCACACCGAATCCTGTTTTGGTGAGAGGAGGATGATGGGTAGGAGACACCACCTAAGTAGTGTTTCGGGGAAGCCAAGCACCCAAATATATTACTTCACTCACTCAGCAGTCCCATGTCCGTTCCTGCTCAGCCTGTGCTCAGCCTATTCACGAGGTCAGTTTTCAAAGCAGAAACATATCTCCTAACAGCCCCTGCTCCTCCCTCCCTCTCTCCTTGCTGCTCCTGAAAAACAGAGACCTGACTCTTGAGGTAAGTCCCTCGGGCCAATTTAATTCCTGGCAATCGCAAGTTGAGAGTTTTTACATTGTTCAAAAGGCAAACCCAAAGGCGAAAGGAATTTGATCAGTTTGAAAAATACATGTGGCTGCAGCATTTCAAGCCGGAATCCACGGAGCGGCCACTGGCTCTTCCTCTCTACCCCAGGGGTTTCAGCTGCAGTGGAGTCAGAGGGTTTTTTTAAAACAAACTCCTTCCAGTGACTGTAAGAAAACAGCTTCGCTGCTGCAGCTCATGGGGGGTCTCGAGGTTCAGGAGAGGGAAGCAGCCTGGATCGGACCAGGAACATGTGACACTGGGAATAACCAACAGGTCACCCTCAGAACTATCGAACTCCTTCAGATATTCCATGGAGGAGAGTGACCTTGAGACTGCCTAATGGGGAGTGCAGGTTGGCACGGAGGATGTAGGGTGTAGTTTGTGGTCACTCCTCGGGAATGTAGTAAATTTAGATATTTTGATTTCTTAAATTTAGCCGTTACATGCCCTCTACACTCAGTTTGGATATTTTTAAAAAATACGACCTACTTTTTACCTGTAACCTTGCAAATGACACCTTCTCAAACAAAAATTGAGACAGCCCATTCCAATCGTGCCAGGCTGTGCCATTCGCCTGAGCCGAAGGCTCCAGAGAAACCGGATACCAATGAAGCCACGCTACTTAGCATTAAGGACGTGATGGAGGATTTACGGACTGAAATCATTATCAAGTTTGAATCTGTAATTTGAGAGAGGGTTTGGAAGGAGGTAACAGCTGCTCTGAAGCTGTTGGAGGAAAACGGTTCTTCACAATGCAGGAGTATTTTGAACCTGGAACATTTGGCTCATGAGCATGATAACCAGATAACTAACCTCCAAGCTAATGTTATCTGCTACGATTGAGTCTCTAACGGAGAAATGTGAAGACTTGGAGACCTGCTCCAGGAATAATATTCGACTTGTGGGTTTACCCAAAGAATCGGAGGATTTTCATTCAACAGAATTTATAGCCTGACTTTTACAGGCCTTGCTAGTACTTGAGGCTAAACCCGTGTTGGACGAGGCTCATCGTACGCTGCGTGCTAACCTGAAAGAAGGCGGGTTACCTCGCCCGATGGCTGTCAGGGTGAACCAGTTTCAAGTGAGAAATCACATTCTGCGCTGTGCTGGACGAGCTTCTCCCCTTGTATATAATGGAAAGAGAGGAGACATTTTTCCTGATTTCACCCGACTGTTGCTAAGCAGCATGCGGCTTTTGCCAAGGTAAAGAAGGAGCCTCACTCATGTCCTAACATTAAATTTGGTCTTTGTTATCCAGCGATATTACATATCATCTTGCCGAGCAGACTAACACATAGGTTTGATGACCTGGGTTGGGCTATGGACCTTGTGAATAAAAACCATAAAAAGACTGCAGTTCCAGAGCCGGTTTGATGTTTGGGCCTAACTAGGTCAGTTCGACATTAGTTTTATGCTACTACGGACAAAGACTGCATTTCCCACTGGGGAGATTAAAATGGATGGTATACTGTGTTTACAGACTTGGATTTGATTTCTTTTTACATTTGACCTCATCCACCAAGAAGTACATGTTTCCTTACTCAAGACTTTATTTTTTTTGAGAGGTTGCACTATTAGTACCAAAGAATGTAGAGTTTAATTGTTTAAGTAGATACAGTAACTATTTTTATTACATTTACTCGTTTTTGCTTCACAGTTTTTGAACAGTTAACTTTTACATTCCCCAAGGTCACGTTGTAGTTTGCTTGAGCTACAAAACGCGACAGTTGATTTTTACTGTGGGGGAAGAGAGCACGTACTCATCTAGAGCGGGCTTCTGCTGGGAGGGGGCGGGGTTGGTAGGCAGGTATTCCATTTGGGGGGTTACTATTATGGGAGTTGGTGGAGTTTGTTTTGTTCTGATGGAGGTGGGGGGAGTGACACATACCTCACTTTTGCAAGGTTTACTCTTGTTTATCTATTATTGCACATTTGGGATTTAATGGTGAGTATTACATATGACACAGCTAATGATTCACTGCCCTTGGCAGGTGGGAACATTAAATTTGCCAGTCTGAATTGCAAAGGCCTGAACAACCCAATCAAACACAGTGAGGTTTTACATTATTTACACCATCTTAATGACCAGATAATTTACTTACAAGAAACCCACTTGAAAAATAAAGACAGTCCTAAGTTGAAACGAGGTTGGATTGAACAAGTGCATTTTTCCTCCTTTTCTGACAGATCGAGAGGAGTTGCTAATAAGTAAGTAATTAGCTCGCTGAGCTTGATGGTTTGCTTTCAGACGTTTCATCAGCATACTAGGCAACATCATCAGGGAGAGTCTCTGGTGAAGTGCTGGTTGTGTGTCCCACCTCTCTATTTAGGTCTTGGTTACTTCAGGTGGGTGATGTCATTTCCATTTTATTTCAAGGGAAGGTAGATAGAGTCTAACTCGATGTGTGTATTGTTGGAGTTCTCCTTAGAATGCAATGCCTCTAAGAATTCTTGTGTGTGTCTCTGTTTTGCCTGTCCTAGGATATGTGTGTTGTCCCAGTCAAAGTGATGTCCTTCTTTGTCTCTATGTATAGAAACTAGTGATAGTGGGTCATGTCTTTTGGTGGCCAGTTGGTGTTCATGTATCCTGGTGCCAAGTTTCCTGCAAGTTTGTTTGATGAAGTATTGCCACCTACTGGTAAGTTTCAGTATCTGCAAGTAGAGCATTTGCCTTTTTAAAATAGGCAGTTTTTTTCAAATAACAGTCATGCGTCCATCGTCTGTAGGTAGGATAACCGTGTTTTTCTCCTTTTTAAGTTTTTCTAAGGCTTTGTTTTCTTGAGCATTAAGTGTGCTTCCTTCCTTTTATCGGCCTAATGTCGGTGCAATAGCTTGTCCTATGGTCTGCTGTGTTTCCTCTGAAAGACCTTTTTCTAAAGTAGGTTCAAATGCTGTGAGGAAATCCTTTTTACTCATGTCTTTGTAATTGTAGTTTAACTCTCTGTCTAGGACTGCTTTTCCTGTATCGGTAAGTGGATGGTCTGAAAGATTTTTTATCTAAACATCAGTTTTGTATGAAATGAAGCTTTGTATGAGTTTATCTAACTTATCTTGTAGTGCAAGATTTTTTTTTTCTTTTTCTGTGTTTACTGTTTAAAGCTTATGCTTCATTCTAATGCATTTGTCCATTCAGAGACTCTCATTGATGATGTTACCCAGTATGGAGACAAAATGTCTGAAAACAAACCTTCAAGCTCAGCGAGCTAACGTACGGACTTAGCATCAACATGAGCTACAAATCTTCCCAGAAAAAGGAGTTGCTTTTCTTTTACATAAATTTATTCATTCCGTCAATGCTCAAGAAAATAAAGCCTTAGAAAAACTTAAAAAGGAGAAAAACATGGTTATCCTACCTACAGACCATGGGAGCATGACTGTTAATTGAGAAAAAAAACTACCTCTGACTCTACTGGCAGATTTATTATTATTACTGGGCAGAGTTTTGACATTGATGTAATCTTGGCCAATTGGTTATGCTCCCAACTGGGACAATGAGGCTTTTTTCAGACTTTGCAATATTACCGGATATTCACACCCGTTAATCTTGGGAGGAGATTTTAATTGTTGATTGAATCCTCCCTTAGACCGTTCTTCCTCTGTTCCAAGTGCCCAGCCCAAATCTGCTAAAATAACTTTTATGGAGGAGTTTAATGCTGTTGATCCCTGGCGGTTCTTTAATCCCTCTAAAAAGGATTTTTTTTTTGCATGTCCACCACACTTTTACGTGTATTGATTTTTCCTGGTGGATGACAGACTGCTCACATCCATTTCTGGTTGCAAATGTGATTCAATTGTTTTATCAGACCATGCATCTGTCTCTATGAATGTTTGTTTTCAGAAATTTCTTAATACATGCTCACAATGGTGTCTCAATACACACTTTCTCTCAGAGGGAGAGTTTGTTAATTTTGTCTTCAGCAGATCGATTTTCCAAAATAAATGAACAGAGCCCCATCTAGTACAGCTTCCATGCTGTGGGAAACCCTGAAGGCATTCACCAGGGGTGAAATAATTTCTTATGCAGCACATAAGAATAGACTTAGGAAAGAGAGATTGGCATGGTGAGCAGGGTGGCTGTCGCTATTAGACTCTCTTTATGCAATCTCTGAGTCTTTAGAAGTATCTCAAGAATGCATATCCCTCCAGGCCGAGGATGATGTTGTAATGTCACAATACACCACCAAGCTTTTACTTCACTCTAGGTCTATGTTTTATGAACAAGGAGATGGAACTCAGAAATTGTTAGCACATCAGTTGCACCAAATGTCCTCATCTCAAGTAATCCCATTAATTAAGGCTAATTCATGTATCCTGTCAGACCCATTAGAAATCAACAAGACATTGAAGGAATTTTACATTTCACGTTGTTCATCTGGATGTTACTCTGCTACAGCAGATTTGATCCTTTTTTGATAAGATTAACATTCCTACAATTGATCAAAATGTGGCAAAGGAATTAGACCAACCAATCACAGCAAGAGAACTTGAGGCTGCGGCTCGATCACTACAAAGTGGGAAAAGTCCTGGAACCGACGGTTTTCCGGTCAGGATTTATAAAATATTTCGGAAGAAGCTGGCTCTGCTTTTGGTAGATATGTTTGTTGAAGCATTTAATTCTGGCTGTCTTCCTCAAACTTTAACTCAGGCATCAATTTCTTTGCTTTTAAAGAAAGGCAAAGATCCCTGACTGTGTGGTTGATATTGTCCTATACGTCTGCTCAATGTTGACTTTAAATTATTGTCAAAGTTATTGGCCCACCATTTGGAAACCATCCTTCCATCTATCATATCCTTGGATCAACAGGCACTCCTTTTTTTCTTAGCCAGGTAATTTAACATTGTTTATAATTCTTCCCCATCCACCCTCCCTGTGGCTTTGATATCTTTAGATGCTGAAAAAGCCTTTGATAGAGTGAAATGGAATTAACTTTTTTTTAAATTTTGGAGAAATTTGACTTTGAGGAAAATTGTATTTCTGGGATCAAACTGCTCTATGCATCACCACAGGCCTCTGTTGGGACCAATTACATAAATTCTGATTATTTCTACCTTTATTGTTCCACGAGACAAGGTTGTTCTTTACGTCCACAGCTGTTTGCTGGTGTAATTGAACCTCTGTCTATTGCTCCACAGACCCCTCCTGATTTCTCTGACATTACTAGAAATGGGGTGGAGTTGAGGTGACCTTTTGCTATTTATCTCCAACTTATCTCTCTCCATTCCCACCACACTCTCAATTTTAGAATCTTTCAGTAAGGTTCCTGGGTATAAATTGAATTTTAGCAAAACTGAGATATTTGCTATCAATAAGCTTGCCAGCGAATACCCACTTGATAATTTACCATTTAAAATCGCCAACTTTGGTTTTGTTTATCTTGGTGTAAACGTGGCAGATACACAAGGCAATTTGGACAGGAAACATTTTGAACCACTACTGGTACAAATTAAATGAGACTTTGAACGATGGTCTCTCCTTAATTTGTCTGTTGCTGCTAGAATTAATTCCATTAAAATGAATATTTTTTTCTACAATTTAATTATTTATTTCAATGCATACCAATTTTTCTTACTCTTGCCTTTTTCCAAAAAGCAGATGGTCTCATTCTTGAATTTATTTGGAATAAATAAAACTCCTAGGTTACAAAAACAGCTGTTACACAGGCCTAAGATATTAGGTGGAATGGTGCTGCCAAATATTTGTTTGATTATTGAGCAGCAAACAGAAGAAATGAGAACTATTGTCTCCAACATGAGAAGCTTGATGCTTTCCCAATTTGGTTGACTATTGAGGCAACTCCCACCCACCCGGTAACATTGAAGGCTTTATTGAATTCACCTCTCCTTTCTTCAATCTCTATTTACACGAACAATGTAATTGTTTTATCCTGTCTTAAAATTTGGTTTCAATTTAGACGTTACTTTTTATTTCAGTCATTTTCTACAAAGGCGCCGTTGATGGCAAATCATATTTTTCCATCTTTAGTGGACAGTGCCTTTTCTGGTTGGGCTAAGTTAGGAATAAAAACTGTGAAAGATTATATGTTAATGGTGTTTCTGCATCTTTTCAACATCTTAGTCGGTACGTTTTCAGTTCTTAAAGGCCGCATCTTTAAATATCTCCAAGTTCGCAGTTTTGGCCTTAGTTCATAATGATTCCTAATGATTCTGATTTTGATATCTTTCTAGAACCACTTTCTTCATTAAAGGAGGTTATTTCAGCTAGTTATTCAAACATTCATAAAGTATTGTTATGATACGGGGTAAACTCTCCTGCTTTATTTAAAACCAGCAATACAGAAAAGATTTATCCCATACAGTAATATGTAAAACTTCGACTGGCCAAGAACTATTCAAAGTAAAAGATAAGTACTTTCTTAAAGTATAACAGAGAATAATTAACTAACAACTATGTATAAGTCCTTACTCTAACCTATCTTTACCTTCCCTTCTATACTAGTCCAATAAAACTCCCAATTAAGGTTTACAAAATAACACTTCTTAGCTCAAAACCAGGCAGCTTTCTGTTCATCTATTGGGATCTTCCTGTGACTTCTTAGGAATTTCTGCTTCACAGGTTACTGACTGATAAAGTTCCGTTTTTTAAGAGAGCTGTTTTTCTGGGCAATGTGCAGATGTTAGTTGTTGGCTTGGCAGTTGTCCTATCAACTGTTCAACTGTCCCAAGTCTTATATCCCAAAGCATCAGATTGTGTCATTGGCTTTTAAGATTGTCAATATATTCAATTCAAACTGGATTGGAGTTTGATATTTTTCGGGATATAATTGACACTGATTGGCCAAATTCAAATTTGTGTTTTTGTCTCCAGGCAACGAGCTAGTCGAGTTGTTCGAACGAGTGTTACGTTGTTACCTTACTGAGAACACTTGGTGCTGTGTCTGATAGTTCTGCTGCTTTTAACTCTCTTAAAGTACACCCTCATCTTCATAACACCTCCCCCCTTAAGAAAAAATGAATCATCATAATGAAAAGATGGCTTCATTTCTTTTTCTACCTTTTAAACACATTATCCGAACATACAGATAACTTTTATATCAGTTGACCTTAATTTATTCCCATATACTGATATATAAAACATTAAATAAAGACAAATCACATCTAAAAGCTATCAGTTAAATCCACGATAACGCATCTGTGATTACATTCTTCCGACCACAACATGTATGATTTTTAAATTGAAAGTCTGTAACATGAGACGACAATGAAATAGTCTCCGATTCTTATCTTTAAAACATTCCAAGAATGTAAGTGGATTGTGGTCAGTGTATACAGCCGTCTCCAGCACATTGTTCATGACATCCACATTAACATGTTGGAAGGCCGTACCAAACTCAACAGTTCCTTTTCGATTGTGGAGTGTTTTCTCTGGTGGATGGTGAAAAGTAACCACCTGGCAGTTCAATCCCATCCTCATCTTCCTGGAGGAGTACAGCTCCAACTCCACTGTCACTCACATCGATGGTGACTTTAAAAGGTTTTGAAACATTTGGTGTAGCTAAAGCTGGTTTGGTGGTTAATATCGATTTCAAATGGTCGAATGCCTCCTGGCATAGTTCTGTCCACTGAAGCTTTGTGTTCTTCGTCAGTAAATCGGTTAACAGTGCCACTACACTGCTACAGTTTGGAATAAATTTCCAATAGAATCCGTTGAGTCCAAAGAATCAAAGCATCTCTTTCTTCAAGGTTGGTTGTGGAAATTCCTCGATGACCATCGTCTTTGCATTCTGTGGGGTCACCTTCCATGACCGATGTTATGTCCCAAGAATGTCACCTCTGCTTTTGCAAGTTCCATTTTATTTCAGTCTGTCACGAGTTTTGCCTCTCGTAGTCAGAGAGTCACAGAGTCAGAGAGATGTACACCACAGAAACAGGCCCTTTGGTCCAACTCGTCCATGCTGACCAGATATCCCAACCCAATCTAGTCCCACCTGCCAGCACCTGTCCCATATCCCCCCAAACCCTTCCTATTCTTATACCCATCCAGATGCCTTTAAATGTTGCAATTGTACCAGCCTCCAACATTTCCTCTGGCAGCTCATTCCATACACTTGCCACCCTCTGTGAAAAGGTTGTCCCTTAGGTCTCTTCTTTACCTTTCCCTTCTCACTCTAAACCTGTGCCCTGTAGTTCTGGACACCCCCACCCCAGGGAAAAGACTTAGTCTCTTGATCCTATCCATGCCCCTCCTGATTTTATAAACCTCTTTTAGGTTATCCCTCAGCCTCCGACGCTCCTGGGAAAACAACCAGAGCATATTCAACCTCTCCTTACAGCTCAAATCCTCCAACCCTGGCAACATCCTTGTAAATCTTCACTGAACTCTTCAAGTTTCACAATATCTTTCACAATGTCATTCAAAGTGCTCTGCCAAATGTACCATGTGATCTTTCCAGGAATTACTAAAGATCACTACATCGTTCAAATAGACTGCACAGTTTGTGAATGTAGCCACAACTCTGTTCATGAGTCTTTGGAATGTGGTGGGCACATTCTTCATTCCAAAGTGCATCACTTTAAACTGATATAGGCCATTTGGAGTTACAAACACAGAAATTTCTTTCACCAACTCTGATAAAGGTACCTGCCAGTAACCACACATTAAGTCCAACTTGTCTCTGATACATAATCTAAGTGTGAGATCTCCAACTTTGGTCCTGTCAAATTTTCTTTAATTAATTTCAAAGGGCCTCTCACTTCATGACTGAATATTAACTCAAAGGGAGTAAACTGAATAGATTCATTTGGGGCAGTTCTAATGGCAAACAACATGAATGGGATACCTTTACCCCCATCATGCAGGTAATCCTGACAGTATATGCTTTCAACGTGGTCTTCAAGGTCTGATACCACCTTTCTAAAGCTCCCTGGGATTCAGGATGATATTTACTGGGATTAAAGTGCTGTATACCGAAGCTATCCATAACCTCCTTAAACAGCCTAGCAGTAAAATGTGACCCTTGGTAGGACTGAATCTCTCAGGGTAGCCCATACCGTGTGAAGAAAGATACTAACTCCCCTACTACCCTTTTTGCCTTGATACTCTGTAATGGAATTGCCCCTGGAAATCTGGTAGACACATCCATTATGGTTAACATCTACTGGTTCCCACTTTTAGTTCTCGGGAGGGGACCTACACAATCGATTCTAACCCACGTGAAAGGTTCTTCAAATGTGGGAATTGACAGCATGTGGTTTTATTACTGCCTGTGGCTTACCTACCATTTGGCATGTATGACAGGTATGGCCAAAGGTAACCATATCCTTGTGCATTCCAGGCCTTAGCCTGAGTCTTTCGTACCCCCACATGACCCCCTAAAGGTAGTTCATGTGCTACCCGTAACATCTCCTGTCTGTATACTACGGGCAACACAAGCTGGTGCACTTCGGCCTATTTCTCCTCTGCACTAAGCTGCCGTTTCTGTCTGAGGATTCTATCTTTTAGATAATAACCCTCCGGAATATTCTCTGCCTCCTTTTCAGAGTACGCATCCACATGTATATGTTTTATCATCTTGTCTTGCTATTGCAAGTCTCTTCATCTTTCAGGAGTAATCACGTCTGTCTATCCCTCTGGTCAGGTTTTTCCTGCACCATTACATCAAGCAGGGTATCCGCAAACTGAACCTCAACTCCTTCATCTTTCTCTTTACTTTTTGCTTTGTGCTGTGTTTTATGAGAGTGGGATCTGGTTACCACACAGACTGGGAAAATACCAGGATATTTCTGCTTTAACTCCTCAGTTTCTTGGTCTTCCTTGGGCTTCTCCACAACAAAGGGTGTCACTCCCACCTTGGATCCTGCCAAATCATTCCCAAGAACACCGTAAGTAATCTAATCTAATCTAACAAACTGAATTCCTGGAACTGACACTCTGTCAATCACTCCCACTGTAACTTCCCCAACCTTGGGTTGGCACTCCAACCTGATCTTACTCAGGGGAACACTAAATTTCTGTCCATCTATCCCCCAAATTACCACAATCTCAGGTAACAGATCAGAAAGAATACATATTCGCTCATCCCTTATTATCAGTGACTGGTTAGATCGTGTATCTCATACAAAATTATAACTTCTTGTCCTTCTCCCCTGTTCTTTCTGAGTAACCTTTACCCACAGAGGTGAAATTTTTGTGGAGATCCGATACGAACCCCATACCCAGCCCCTGCCTCGGCTGTGCACTCTCCTGCAGCTCCTCGGCTCTTATTGGGGTCTCCTTTTTTACCTTCACTAAGGCCACTGGCTCAGCTTCTTTTCCCACATCTTTTCCCATAGTGCCTTTCTTTAACAAGCAGCACTGTGTCTGTATGTGTCCTGCCTCCTGGCAGTGTAAACACCTTTTCCCAGTGCCCTTCTGAACCCACTGGCACTGTCATTTTCTGTGTCCCACTTCATTACAGTGAGGCCTTTCATCTCCTGTCCACCCTCTTGGGATTCTTTATCCTGTGGGAAAATCATACCAGTGTGCCCTCTACTCTGGGTTTCGTAGTGTACGATCTTCTGTTCTCCCAACTTCTATCCCTCACTGGACAAAATTCTGGCCAGAAGCTTGTCTTTTGCACCAACACGTACTCATCTGCTAATCCTGCTGTCGTTCTCACTTCCTGAACTTTCTCTACCTCCACGTGAATTCTTACCATCTCTGGAAGCAGGAGAAGACAAAGGCAGTCTGTATTGAACTATTTCTCTGACATCATTCCGTTTCTTTATTTGTTCCTTTCCATGAACCAGCTGATGCGTTGCCGGGGAATCCAAGCCCAACCAGAGGGATTTCTGGACTCCCTCCCTGCACCCATCCAATGACCCAGCTCCCTCCCCGATTTCAGATGCACCTTCAAATCTACCTCTTCATATAAGTTATTGTCACCTGACCCAATATCACATTCAGTGAATCAACATGAACTCTGTTTAATTTGTCATGATAAAGGTCTTTTTAACTGTATTTGGGGACTGTGTTGTGGTAAAGTGTACGGTGCTGGTGCTCTCGTGGTTAGTGTAGCTGTCCTCCAAGCAGGTGACCTGGGTTAGATTCCTGACAATTGCAAATTGAGATTTTTTACAATAATCAATAGGAAACCACAAAGACAAAAGGAATTTGATCAGTTTGAAATATATTTGGCTTTCATTCCAAGACAATAAAATGCAAAGCAGGAGTAGACAAAGGCAGAATGGATGAAACTGTTTACCTGCTGCATTCTCTCACACCTCCACCCTCCCTTCCTCCCTCCCCACTGTGATCCCACTGAGATGGCTCTGGCTGTGCTCCAGGCCTGGGGGGGGGGGGGGGGGGGGGAGGTATGCCCTGGGTCGAGGAATCTGGGACTTAAGCAGAGAGGGGGCTCTGAGTGAGAGACCTGCGGATGTTTCAAACAGGTTCTGGCAGCCATTGTCCCTTTCACCGGGTGCACTGAGCAGGGGGTGAGTATCGGTGTGTTTCTGTCTGTCTGTGTGTGAGAGTGTGGGCAGTGTTTGAATCTCAATCCCAGTTTTGATCCTTTAACCTCACCCCCTCCCTGAACCAACCCCTCCTAATGCAAGCCCCTGAAGCAGAGTCTGTCCCAAATGGGAGAGAGGAAGTGTGAGAGACCATCAAGAGAGCTCAGACCAACCGGAATGGTGAATATCCCCTCTTTAATCTCGCCACATCTTTCCTTATCTCCTGGTTGTACCTCTCTGATTTTTCCTCTTTTCACTCTCTTTGTCTCTCGCTTTGCCTCTGATTCTCACTCACTGTCTGTATCACTCCATCTCTCTCTCTCTCTCTCTCTCTTCCTCTCAGCCTTTCTCTCTCACATTATCTCTCTCTCTCTCTCCTACAGACTCTCTTTTTTTTCTTTTTCTCTCTTCCTTCTTCCTTTGTCTCTGTTCTTTCCCTCTCTCTTGCTTTCTTTCTTCTTCTCTCATTCTCTCTCTGTCTTTCCCTCTCTTCTTGATTTCTGTCTTTCAATCCTGAATCTGCATCCCACCCCCCCTTCAATTTTGGACAACCCCCCCCCCGCCACCGCAAATTTGGCCCCTGTCCCCCTCCATGGCCCATGTCCCTCTCCATGGCCCCTGTCTAATTGCCCTCCCCTGTGCAGCTCCATCTATCCTGATCTGTCCCTCTGTAGTTCCTCCATTATGCACCCACTGCATATAAAAACCCCTCGGTATCTCCGTCCATCAACAATACCCTTCCCCCCTGCTGTGTCCCAGCCCCTGGTATGGAGGACAAAGTGAGCGTGTGCAGAGACTAACGAGTCGTTTGACTGTGTACCATAATGTCATGGAGTCATAGAGTCATACAGCACGGAGACAGACCCTTCGGACCAACCAGACCACACCGACCATGTTCCAAAAGAGTTATCCAGAGTTGTTATCTCTGGTATGTTACCCGTGGCACATGATAGCAAGGCAAGGAATAGGGAGAGATATCAGCTGAACACGTGGCTGCAAGGATGGTGCGGGAGGGAGGGTTTCAGGTACTTGGATAATTGGGGCTCATTCTGGGGAAGGTGGGACTTGTACAAACAGGACAGTCTTCACTTGAACCAGAAGGATACTAATATCCTGGGTGGGAAATTTGCTGGTGCTATTTGGGTGGGTTTAGACTCGCTCAGTACGGGGAATGGGAACCGGAGGTTTAGTTGGAGTGCAAAGGAGGATGAGAGTAGGAAGGACAGGGACAGGATTTCAGGGTCACAGCAATGTGCTGGCAGACAGCAGACTGGTTTGAAGTGTGTCTACTTCAATGCTAGAAGTATCTGAAATAAGGTAGGTGAGCTTGCAGCATGGATAGGTACCTGGGACTTCAATGTTGTGGCCATTTCAGAGATATGGATAGAGCAGGGTGAGGAATGGATGTTGCAGGTTCCAGGGTTTAGATGTTTCATTCAGAACAGGCAAGATGATAAAAGGAGGGGAGGTGTGGCCTTGTTAGTCAAGGATAGTATAACAGTGGCTGAAAGAACTTTTGATGAGGACTCGTCTACTGAGGTAGTGTAGGCTGAGGTTAGAAACTGGAGAGGAGAGGTCACATTGCTGGGAATGTTTTATCGGCCTGCGCAGAGTTCCAGGGAAGTGGAAGAGAGGATTGGCAAAATTATTCTGGCTAGGAGTGAAAAAAACAGGGTAGTCATTATGGGGGACTTTAACTTCCCCAACATTGACTGGGAAACGCTATAACTCTGGTACGTTGGATGGGTCAGTTTGTGTCCAATGTGTACAGAAGGGTTTCCTGACACAGTATGTCAAAAGGCCAACAAGAGGGGAGGCCACACTCAATTTGGTAATGAACCAGGCCAGGTGTTTGATTTAGGGGCAGGTGAGCACTTTGGAGAGAGTGACCATAATTAAGTTATGTTTAGTTTAGTGATGGAAAGGGATAGGAACACGCCACAGGTCAAGAGTTATCAATGGGGCAAGTGCAATTATAATGTGATTCGGCAAGAATTAGGATGCATAGAATGGGGTAGCAAAATGCAGGGGATGCAGACAATGGAAATGCGGAGCTGGTTTAAGGAACAGATATTGCGTGTCCTTGATAGGTATGTCCCTGTCAGGCAGGGAGGAAGTGATAAGGTCAGGGGACGTGGTTTACCACAGAAATTACATCTCTTGTTAAGCAGAAGGAGGCTTATGTGTTGATGAGGCTAGATGGTTCAGATGGAGTTGATGGAGAGTTACAGATCAGCTGGGAAGGATTTAAAGAGAGAGTTAAGAAGAGCAAAGAGAGGACACGGGCAGTCTTTAGCAAATAGAATAAAGGATATCCCTAAAGCTTTCTATAGGTTTGTGAGAAATAAAAGGATGATGAGGGTAGGAAGAGGGCCAGTCAAAGACAGACGTGGGAAGTTGGGTGTGGACCCTGTGAAGATTGGAGAGGTGTTAAATGAACATTTCCCATTGGTTTTCACTCAGGAAAAGGAGAATATTGTAGAGGAGAAGAATGAGGTACGAGATATTAGACTAGAAAGGATC
Organism: Chiloscyllium plagiosum; assembly: GCF_037043375.1. Lineage (NCBI taxonomy): Eukaryota > Metazoa > Chordata > Chondrichthyes > Orectolobiformes > Hemiscylliidae > Chiloscyllium > Chiloscyllium plagiosum. The sequence goes on from NW_028270185.1 coordinate 29,572,861, forward strand.
AAGGTTAGTTACGAACTGGTGTTATCAATTCTAGAAGGAGTGAAAGTAGGCAAGTCCCCTGGGCTGGATGGGATTTATCCAAGGATTCAGGGAAGTAGGGAGGAGATAGCAGAGCCTTTGGCTTTGTTATTTGAGTCATTATTGTCTACAGGTTTAGTACCAGAGGACTGGAAGATTGCAAATGTTGTGTCCTTGTTCAAGAAGGGCAGTAGAGATGACCCAGGTAATTATAGACCAGCGAGCCTTACTTCTGTTGTAGGAAAAGTTTTGGAAAGGATTAGAAGAGATAAGATTTATAATCATCTAGCAAGCAACAATTTGATTTCAGATAGTCAACATGGTTTCGTCAAGGCAGGGCATGTCTTGCAAACCTCATTGAGTTTTTTGAGAAGGTGAACAAGCATGTAGATGAGGGTAGGGCAGTTGACGTAGTATATATGGACTTCAGTAAAGCCTTTGATAAGGTTCCACATGGTAGGCCAATGGAGAAAATGCCGAGGCATGGAATTATGGGTGATTTAGCAGTTTGGATTAGAAACTGGCTTTCTGAAAGAAGGCAGCGCGTGGTGGTTGATGGAAAATATTCAGCCTGGAGTCCGGTTACTCGTGGTGTGCCACAAGGATCTGTTTTGGGACCACTGCCGTTTGTCATTTTTATAAATGACTTAGAAGCAGGCATAGGTGAATGGATTAGTAAATTTGCAGACGGCACTAAAGTCGGTGGAGTAGTAGACAGTGTGGAAGAATGTTACAGGTTGCAGGGGGATTTGGATAAACTGCAGAATTGGGCTGAGAGGTGGCAAATGGAGTTCAATGCAGATAAATGTGAGGTGATGCACTTTTGGAAGAATAACAGGAAGACAGAGTACTGTATCAATGGAAAGATTCTCGGTAGTGTGGATGTGCAGAGAGATCTTGGAGTCCATGTACATAGATCCTGAAAGTTGCCACCCAGATGGATAGTGCTGTTAAGAAGGCATACGGTGTGTTAGGTTTCATTGGTAGAGGGATTGAGTTCCAGTGCCGCAATATCATGCTGCAACTATACAAAATGCTGGGGTGGCCACACTTGGAATATTGTGTACAGTTCTGGTCACCATATTTTGGGAAGGATGTGGAAGCATTGGAAAGGTGCAGAGGAGATTTACCAGGTTGTTGCCTGGTCTGGAGGGAAGGTCTTATGAGGAAAGGCTGAGAGACTTGGGTCTATTCTCATTGGAAAGAATAAACCGACCGACTGACCGAATCAACACGGACATTTACTATAAACCGACCGACTGACCGAATCAACACGGACATTTACTATAAACCGACCGACTCCCACAGCCACCTAAACTACACCTCCTCCCACCCTGCCCCCTGTAAAAACGCCATTCCATATTCCCAATTCCTTCGTCTCCGCCGCATCTGCTCCCAGGAGGACCAGTTCCAATACCGTACAACCCAAATGGCCTCCTTCTTCAAAGACCGCAATTTCCCCTCCGACGTGATCGACGATGCCCTCCACTGCATCTCCTCCACTTCCCGCTCCTCTGCCCTTGAGCCCCGCCCCTCCAACCGCCACTAGGACAGAACCCCACTGGTCCTCACCTACCACCTCACCAACCTCCATATACAGCGTATCATCCTCCGTCATTTCCGCCACCTCCAAATGGACCCCACCATCAGGAATATATTTCCCTCCCCTTCCCTATCAGCGTTCCGAAAAGACCACTCCCTCCGTGACTCCCTCGTCAGGTCCACATCCCCCACCAACCCAACCTCCACTCCCGGGACCTTCCCCTGCAACCGCAAGAAATGCAAAACTTGCGCCCACACCTCCCCCCTTACTTCCCTCCAAGGCCCCAAGGGATACTTCCATATCCGCCACAAATTCACCTGCACCTCCACACACATCATTTATTGCATCCGCTGCACCCGATGTGGCCTCCTCTATATTGGGGAGACAGGCCGCCTACTTGCGGAGCGTTTCAGAAAACACCTCTGGGACATCCGGACCAACCAACCCAACCACCCCGTGGCACAACACTTCAACTCCCCCTCCCACTCCACCAAGGATAGCAACATGACGGTTGGAGGAAGAGCGCCTCATCTTCTGCCTAGGAACCCTCCAAACACAGGGGATGAACTCAGACTTCTCCAGTTTCCTCATTTCCCCTCCCCCCACCTTGTCTCAGTCTAATCCCTCAAACTCAGCACCGCCTTCCTAACCTGCAATCTTCTTCCTGACCTCTCCGCCCCCACCCCACTCCGGCCTATCACCCTCACCTTGACCTCCTTCCACCTATTGCATCTCCAACGCCCCTCCCCCAAGTCCCTCCTCTCTACCTTTTATCTTAGCCTGCTGGTAATGTGTTGCTGGAAAAGCGCAGCAGGTCAGGCAGCATCCAGGGAACAGGAGAATCGACGTTTCGGGCATAAGCCCTTCTTCAGGAATGAGGAAAGTTTGTCCAGCAGGCTAAGATAAATGGTAGGGAGGAGGGGCTTGGGGGTGGGGCGTCGGAAATGTGATAGGTGGAAAGAGGTCAAGGTGAGGGTGATAGGTCAGACTGGGGTGGGGGCGGAGAGGTCGGGAAGAAGATTGCAGGTTAGGAAGGCGGTGCTGAATTTGATGGATTTGACTGAGACAGGGTGGGGGGAGGGGAAATGAGGAAACTGGTGAAATCTGAGTTCATCCCTTGTGGTTGGAGGGTTCCTAGCCGGAAGATGAGGCATTCTTCCTCCAACCGTCGTTTCGCTGTGGTCTGATGATGGAGGAGTCCAAAGACCTGCATATCCTTGGTGGAGTGGGAGGGGGAATTGAAATGTTGAGCTACAGGGTGGTTGGGTTGGTTGGTCCGGGTGTCCCAGAAGTGTTCTCTGAAACGCTCCGCAAGTAGCCGGCCTGTCTCCCCAATATAGAGGAGGCCACATCGGGTGCAGAGGATGCAATAGATGATATGTGTGGAGGTGCAGGTGAATCTGTGGCGGATATGGAAGTTTCCTTTGGGGCCTTGGAGGGAGGTGAGGGGGGAGGTGTGGGCGCAAGTCTTGCACCTCCTGCGGTTGCAGGGGAAGGTGCCGGGAGTGGAGGTTGGGTTGGTGGGGGGTGTGGATTTGACGAGGGAGTCACGGAGGGAGTGGTCTTTACGGAATGCTGATAGGGGAGGGGAGGGAAATATATCCTTGGTGGTGGGGTCCGTTTGGAGGTGGCGGAAATGACGGCGGATGATGCGCTGTACATGGAGATTGGTGGGGTGGTAGGTGAGGACCAGTGGGGCTCTGTCCTAGTGGCGGTTGGAGGGGCGAGGTTCAAGGGCGGAGGAGCGGGAAGTGGAAGAGATGCGGTGGAGGGCATCGTCGACCACGTCGGGGGGGAAATTGCGGTCCTTGAAGAAGGAGGCCATCTGGGTTGTGCGTTTTTGGAACTGGTCCTCCTGGGAGCAGATGCAGCGGAGTCGAAGGAATTGGGAGAATGGGATGGCGTTTTTACAGGGGGCAGGATGGGAGGAGGTGTAGTCCAGGTAGCTGTGGGAGTCGGTCGGTTTGGAGGAGATGTCCGTGTTGATTCGGTCGCCTGAGATAGGTCACCTGAAACGCCTTGCGGAGCGTTTCAGAGAACACCTCTGGGACACCAACCCAACCACCCTGTAGCTCAACATTTCAATTCCCCCTCCCACTCCACCAAGGATATGCAGGTCTTTGGACTCCTCCATCGTCAGACCACAACAAAACGACGGTTGGAGGAAGAACGCCTCATCTTCCGGCTAGGAACCCTCCAACCACAAGGGATGAACTCAGATTTCACCAGTTTCCTCATTTCCCCTCCCCCCACCCTGTCTCAGTCAAATCCATCAAATTCAGCACCGCCTTCCTAACCTGCAATCTTCTTCCCGACCTCTCCGCCCCCACCCCAGTCTGACCTATCACCCTCACCTTGACCTCTTTCCACCTATCACATTTCCGACGCCCTCCCCCAAGTCCCTCCTCTCTACCTTTTATCTTAGCCTGCTGGACAAACTTTCCTCATTCCTGAAGAAGGGCTTATGCCCGAAACGTTGATTCTCCTGTTCCCTGGATGCTGCCTGACCTTTTCCTGCGCCTGACCTGCGCCTGACCTGCCTGACCTGCGCTTTTCCAGCAACACATTTCCAGCTCTGATCTCCAGCATCTGCAGACCTCACTTTCTCCTCTTAGCCTGCTGGACACACTTTCCTCATTCCTGAAGAAGGGCTTATGCCTGAAACGTCGATTCTCCTGTTTCTTGGATGCTGCCTGACCTGCAGCGCTTTTCCAGCAACACATTTTCAGCTCTGATCTCCAGCATCTGCAGTCCTCACTTTCTCCTCCTATTTGATTGAGACATACAAGATGATCAGAGGATTAGATAGGGTAGACAGTGACTGTCTTTTTTCCTAGGATGATGACATCAGCTTGTACAAGGGGGCATAACTACAAATTGAGGGGTGATAGATTTAAGACAGATGTCAGAGGCAGGTTCTTTACGCAGAGAGTGGTAAGGGCATGGAATGTACTACTTGCCAATGTCATCAACGCAGCCACATTAGGGAGATTTAAACAATCCTTAGATAAGCACATGGATGATTTTGGGATAGTGTAGGGGCTGAGAATAGTTCACAGGTCGGCGCAACATCGAGGGACGAAGGGCCTGTTCTGTGCTGGATTGTTCTATGTTCTAAAACTAAACTATTCCCACCTTCCTGCGCTTGGCCCATATCCCTCCAAACCTTTCCTAGTCATGAACTTATCCAAATGTATTTTAAACACTGTAACTCTACCTGTATCCATCACTTCCTCTGAGAGTTCATTCCACACATGAATCCAAAAAACATGGCCTCTCACGTCATTTTTCAATCTTTCTCCTCTCACCTTAAAAGTATACTCCCAGATTTGAACTCGCCCACCCTCGGGGGAAAAAAACCCTTGACATTCACCTTATCTATGCCACTTCATGATTTTTTTAAACACCAATAAGGTCACCCCTCACCCTCCAATGCCACAGTCCATGTTTATATCTCAAACCCTCCATTCCTGACAACATCTTGGTAAATCTTTACTGAACCCTCTCCAGTTTAATAATATCCTTCCTATAACAGGGCGATGAGAATTGCACACATTAATCCAGAAGAGGCCTCATCACTGTCCTGTACAAGTTCAATATAATGTTAGAACTCCTATACGCAAAGGTCTGAGCGATGAAGGCAAGCATGCTAAACACCTTCTTAACTACCCTGTCTAACTGTTAAGCAAATTTCAAAGAAGTATGTCCCTGACCCTGAGGTCTCTCTGCTCTCCCACACTACCCAGGGCCCTACCGTTAAGTCCTGACCTTGTTTGTATTACCACAATGCAATACCTCATGTTTATCCAAATGAAACTCCATCTGCTACTCCTCAGCCCATTGACCCAATTGATCAAGATCTCTTTGTGATCTTGGGTCACATTCTTCACTGTCTATTTTACCATTTTGGTGTCATCCACAAACTTACTAACCATTGCCTCCTACATTCCCACCCAAATCCTTTGTATAAATGACTAACAGAAGTGGAGCCAGTGCCGCTCCCTGTGGGACACCGCTGGTCACAGGCCTCCATCTGAAAAACAATGATCCACCATCACCTGCTGTCTTCTACCACCAAGCCCACCCTGAATCCCATGTGATCTAACTTTACTAATCTGTCTCCCATGCAGAATCTTATCAAAGGCTTTACTAAAGTCCAAGCAAACAACATCTAACACTATGTCCTCATCAATCATTTTGGTTACTTCTAAAAACAAACCCAATCAAGTGTGTGAGACATGACTTTCCTCACACTAAACTATACTGACTATCTCTAATCAATCCTTTCCTCTCCACCCTGTGTAAATCCTTCCTTTCAGGATCATCTCTAAAAACGTACCCACCACCAAAGTCAGACTCGCAGGTCAATAGTTCCCAGGCTTCTCCTCACATCCCTTCTTAAACATATTAACCACACCCCAGTTCTCCAGTTCTTCATATGTGTTTTTAGATGATACAAATATTTCTGCTCAGGCCCCTGCAATCTTCTCTCTAACTTCCCACAACGTCCTGGGACACACTTGATCAGGTCCTGGAGGTTTATTTATCTTTATGTTTTTTAGGATCTCCAGCACCTCCTCTTCTGTTTTCTGTGAACTGTTCTCAAAACATCAATATTTATATCCCTGATTTCTCCAGCCTCCATTTCTTTCTCAACAGTAAAAACTGATTCGAAATATTCATTTATATCTCTCCCATCTCTTGAGATTCAACACAAAGACAACATTGTTGGTCTTTAAGGGATCTTACTCTCTCTCCAGTTGCTCTCTCACTCTTAATATATTTATCGAGTCTCTGAATTATCTTTACCTTACCTACCAAGGCTATCTACTGTCCCCTCGTTGCCTTCCTCATCTCCTTCTGAAGAATGTCCCTACACTCTTTTAACTTTTCAAGACATTCAGTTGATCCTAATTGTCTCTCTAATAGATGATCATTTTTTATTCTTGACTTGAGTTTCAACATCTTTATTCATCCATTGTTCGCTAACCTTACCAGCCTTGCCTTTCACTCTAACAGGAACAGAATGTTTCTGGACTCTTGTTGTCACACTTTGGAAGGCCTCCCACTTGTCAGTCCTCCTTTTCCCTGCGATTAGTCTACTCCAATCAACTTTTGAAAGGTCTTGTTTCATATCCTGAAAATTTGCCCTATTCCAATTAGGAACTTTTACTTTTATGGAAGACTTATCCTTTTCCATAACTATTTTAAAATTATTTGTATTATGATCACTGGTCCAAAAGTGTTCCCTGACTAACAGGTGGAAGTGGGTACTGTAGATGCTGGAGATTAGAGTCAAGATTAAAGTGGTGCTGGAAAAGCACAGCAGGTCAAGCAGCATCCGAGGAGCAGGAAAATCAATTTTTTGGGCAAAAACCCTTCATTAAGAATTTCGGGCAAAAGCTGCTGCCTGATCTGCTGTGCTTTTCCAGCACCACTCTAATCTTCCCTGACTAACACATCAGTCACTTGCCCTGCCTTATTTCCCAAGAAAAGTTCAAGTTGTGATCCGTCTCTAGTGGGAACATTTATATACTGATAAAGAAAATTTTCTTGCAATTGAACAAATTCTTCACCATCGAATCCTTAACACCATGACAGTCTGAGTCAATGTTTGGAAAATTAAAATCCCCTGCTATTGCAACCTTATTATTCTTACGTACATTTGAGATCTCTCGACATATCTGCTTCTCAATTGCCGGTTGACTATTGGGGAGTCAATAGTGAAATCCCATCAAGGTGATCATCCCTTTCTTATTTCTAATTTGAACCCATATATTTTCACTAAATGATCCCTCAGAAATACCTTCTCTAATTACAGGAGTAATATTTTCCTTAATCAAAACTGCCAGTCCTTCCCCTGCCTTGCCTCTTTCTGTCCTTCCTGTACCATCTAAATCCCAGAACACTGAGCTGCCAGACTTTTCCAGTCCTCAGCCATGTTTCTGTGATAGCGATGACATCCCAGGCCCATGCTCCCTTACAGGCCCTGAGTTCATCAGCCTTATCCATGAGACCTCTTGCATTGAAATAAATGCAGTTTAAGTGTTCAGTGTTCCTTTGTTCTCTGACTTGTTCTTGACTGTCCTTTCTAAAGAACGTGCTGTTTTCAGATTCAGAATCATTGTCATCTTTCTTTCTATTTTCACTGTTGTTTAGAAAGCCCCAGCCCCACCTCTCCCAAATCTTACAATCTCCTGAAATAGAGCGAGCAAATCTCCCCACCAGGATATTGGTCTAGTTCAGGTGAAACCCATCCTTTTAAACAGGTCTTTTCTGTCCCAGAAGAGATCCCAATGTTTCAAGAAAGTGACTCCCTGCACATTGCAGCACCGCGTCAACCATTGATTTATCTTCGAGATTCCCCGACAGTGTGGAAACAGGCCCTTCGGCCCAACAAGTCCACACCGACTCTCCGAAGAGTAACCCACCCAGACCCATTTCCCTCTGACTAATGCACCTAACACTGTGGGCAACTTAGCATGGCCAATTCACCTGACCTGCACATCTTTGGACTGTGAGAGGAACCCGGAGCACCCGGAGGAAACCCATACAGACACAGAGAGAATGTGCAATCTCCACACAGACAGTCACCCGAGGCTGGAATCAAACCTGGTACCCTGGTGATGTGAAGCAGTAGTGCTAACCACTGAGCCACCATGCTGCCCCCGTGCCACTCTGTGAAGCTTTAACCCTATCTCTAACTATGTCATTCCTATCAATGTACAACAACTTCCGGTTTCTCACTCATCCACTTGACAATCTGCTTCATTCAAGTTGAGACATTCTTCACCCTGGCAGTGGGAAAGCAATACACTATCCTCGATTCACTCTCACTCCCGCAGAATCACCTGTCTGTGTCCCTCGCAGGAGAGTTCCTGAAAACATTTATTCTTTTAAATCTTGACAAACAAGTTTAACATGGTGCCCAAGATCTGATGACCATTTCTATTTTTCTCATTCAACAATATTCAAAATGGATTATCTGTGTGAGAGAGGAATGGCCACAGGAGACTTTGAAACCACCTTCAAACCCTTCCCAACGGACAGTTATCGATCTGAATGATCTTGCTGTGTAATCACTTCGCTAAATCTATTTGTCATCACACTCAATATCTCTTACAGGCCATCAGTAACATTAATCCGAAAAAGAAGAAGCTCTCAATAGCACATTAATTGTTAAGATTCGATTAGAATAGATTTGATTACTTACAGTGTGGAACCAGGCCCTTCGGCCCAACAAGTCCATACCGACCCGCCAAAGCGTAACCCACCCAGACCCGTTCTCCTGTATTTACCCCTTCACCTAACGCTACGGGCAATTTAGCATGGTCAATTCACCTGACCTGCACATTTTTGGATTGTGGGAGGAAACCGGAGCACCCGGAGGAAACCCACGCAGACACGGGGAGGATGTGCAAACTCCACACAGAGAGTCGCCTGAGGCGGGAATTGAACCCGGATCTCTGGTGCTGTGAGGCAGCAGTGCTAACCACTGCTAAACTAAACTACCTTTCCTTACCCACAGATTTAATATGAAGCATGGAAGGAAAAATTAACAATATAAAAAGAAATCAAACACTTAACTGAAAAAAATGAGAAAACAAGCTCCTCCTCAAATAATCCAACATTCAGCTTTCACTGTCCGGATACACAAACCTCTCCCGAGCCGTCCCTTTACAGGCCTCTCCATAAGCTCCGTGTATAAACAATCTGTTCTTCTTCATCTACTTTTTTAACTTGATTGTTTTTTCTCAAAACTCACCCACCACTGACAACAGGCTCACCAGTCTATAGTTCCCTGGCTTTTCCTTACCCCCTTCTTAAATAATGGCACCATGTTAGGAAGGGATCTTTCCCCTTTCTCCTTCCTGGGCCTCTCCATCTCCATTTCTGGCAACAGACTCAACATGGACATCGACTTCAAACCCAGTGACTCCCACAGCTACTTGGACTACACCTCCTCCCAACCCCACTCCCGTTAAAACACCTTCCCTGCTTCCCAATTCCTCCGCCTCTGCCTTTTTGCTCCCAGGTGGACCAATTCCACCATTGAACATCCCAGATGGCTTCCTTCTTCAATGACCACAGTTTCCCCTCCCACGTGGTTGACAATGCCCTCCAATGCATCTCCTCCACTTCCTGCACCTTTGCCCTTGAACCCCATCTCTCCAATCACACCAAGGACAGAACCCCCAAGTCCTCACCTTCTACTCCACCATCCTCCGGGTACAACGCATCATCCTCTGCCATTACTGCCACCTACAAACAGACCCCACTACCAGGGATATATTTCCCTCCCCACCCCTATCTGTATTCCGCAGAGACCGTTCCCTCCGTGACTCCCTTGTTAGGTCTACAGCTCCCACCAACCCACCCTCCCCTCCTGGTACCTTCCCTGGCCACTGCAAGAGGTGCAAAACCTGCACTTACACTTCCCCCCTCACCTCCATCCTAGCCCCCAATGGATCCTTCCAAATCCAGCTGAGATTTACCTGTACTTCCACACACATCATCCATTGTGTCCGTTGCTCTCGGTGTGGTTTCCTCTACATTAGGGAGACAGGGTGCCTAGTTGTGGAATATTGCAGAGAACATCTCTGGGATACATGCACTAAACAGCCCCCCCCCACTCTGTGGCTGAACACTTTACCTCCCCCTCCCACTCTGCCAAGGATATGCAATCCCAGGGCCTCCTCCACTGTGAAACTCAAGCCACCTGATACCTGGAGGAAGAATGCCTCATCTTCCACCTTGGGATCCTCCAACCACATCGGATTAATGTAGATTTCACCAGTTTCTTCATTTCACCTCCCCCACCTTATCCCAGATCATCTCCAACAACAGAGAATCAAGCCATCATCCTTTGATATTCAATGGGGTTACCGTTGCTGAATCCTCTCCTGTCAACATCTTGGGGTTACCAATGACCAGAAACTGAATTGTACTAGCGATATAAATACAGTGACAACAGAGTAGGTCAGAGGCTCGGAATACTGCAGTGAATGACTCACCTCCTGATCCCCCCCAGACCGTCCACCATCTACAATACACCAGTCAGGATTGTGATGGGATACTCCCCACAGGCTTGGATGGGGGCAGCTCCAACAGTATTTCAGAAGCTTGGCACCAGCCGGGATAAAAGACCCCACTTGATTGCCACGACATCCACAAACATCCATGTTATGTTTACCACTGACCTGCAGGAGCAGCAATGTGCACCAGCGACAAGGTACCCTGCAGAAATTCACAGAAGCTCCTTAGAGCACTTTCCAAACCCACAGCACATTCTCAACAACCACTAGGGATGGGCAATAATTGCCGGCCCAACCAGCGATGCCCAGGAATGGAGTAGAATTCATTTAAAATGTTACCCAATCACAACCAATGGTGGGCACTGGGTTTTAGGTTTTGTGAGTGTGTTTTAAAAAATTCTCAAGGTCAGGTTCGTAGGAGAGTAGTCTGACACAGAACAAATGACCAAGAGGCGAGTCTGCTAGAATATGAGCATTTTATTCCCCGCAGCGTCGCCACAACCAACGGGTCTGGCTTATACTCACTCTACATGTTACCGGAACTGGGAGCCGTCAGTTCTCGTAGAGCGGTTGCCAACAACCCACGCTCGGCGGTTAAACGCAACCCCGGAGCAGACTCCCCGAACTGGAGACTTTTCCAGCTGATATACTCTTTTCCAGATATAAACATTCATGTGAACAGCAGAGCAAGGCTAAAAAACACATTCCATTCTGGTTACATACAGATAAGAAGATTCACACGGGGAGGTGTGTAATAAGATTCACACGGGACTAAGCAACACCTCCATTCCGGTTAGATTCACACATGTATTGGGACATAATTTTTTAACCGTTTCACCACATTCCACTGCTTGGCCCAATACATGTGTTACATTATGATTCACACATGTATTGGGACATAATTTTACACCACAGAGTGTCAGCTGGTTGGGTCCAGGCAGTAACCTGTTTGCTGTGAAGAACTGAAGAGAAATGCTGTTTGGAACAATCTGTCAGTCTTTCAGAGGCATGGCCTACATACATAGCATCACACAGACACTGACCTTCATATACCAGATTACTCACACGGGACAGAGGTGGAAGCGATTTAAAATGTATTTGTATCTGGACTGAAGAATATTTGAAAACACAGTTAGTATCCAAATGAAATATTTTCAAAAGTGCTTGAACTTTATAATAATTTGATCTGGGTGTGATAACCAGGCACATTTGTGCACTTTGTGTTCAACAGATTTCAGTCTGAAAATTAAACCAAACAAATGGTGGACCTGTGTTTATTGGACAATTAAAGTGGACACGGTTAGTATTGAAGAACAATCTCTGGACACGAAAGGTTATCTCTGATTTCTCTTCACAGATGCTGCTGAGCTTTTCCAGCAAGTTTTGCTTTTGTTTCTGATTTAAAACATCTGCTGACATGTGCTGGATATGGTTGATGAGGGATTCAATGTAAGCCCTATGTGCTGCAGTATTCCATCACCTTTGTAACACCTTCATTAAGGATCTGGTCCAGGGGGCAGAATTACAGGGTGCCTTTCTTGATCAGTGCGTTGAGTGTAGGAGTGTGGCTGCACATGACATTGGTTCGGCCACTTTTGAAATATTACATTCAGTTCTGGTCTCCCTGCGAAAGGAAAGATGTTGTTAAAGTTGAAATGTTGCAGAAAAGATTAAAAAGGATGTTACTGGGGCTCAAGGGTTTGAGGTATCGGAGGCTGAGAGGTGACCTCATCGAGGTTTGTAAATCATGAAGGGCATGGAGAGGGTGATTGGCAAGGTCTTTTCTCCAGGGAAGAGGAGTTCAAACTAGAGCGCATCAGTTTCAGTTGAGATGGGAAAACTTAAGAGGACGTAAGTGGCAACTTTTCTTGTACAGAAGTTGGTGCGTGCATGGAATGAGCTGCCAGAGGAAGTGGTGGAGGCTGGTACACTTACAGCATTTGCAAAGGTATCTGGATGGGTATAGGAATAGGAAGGGTTTAGAGGGATATGGGCCAAATGCTGGCAAATAGGACTAAATCTGTTCACAGTGAATGGGTTGAATGAAAGGGTCAGTTTCTGTGCTGTACAAGTCTATGACAATTTAACCCTATGTCGTCAACACAGAGAAAACCGGGAGACATGGTTTTGGCAGATCATTGGTCTAAATGTTGAACAGTGTTTAGATCAATCCTGGGCCAATGCTTAGTTCACCTGCTCCATGCAGTTCCGAGCTTTAATAGAAACACAGTGTCAGAGAGACATACTGTCACAAAAGCACGGAAACAGACCCTTCGGATCAACCCATCCATACTGACCAGATATCCGAAATTAATCTAGTCCCATTCTCCAGCACTTAGCCCACATCCCTCTCAATCCTTACTATTAATCTACCCATCCAGATGCCTTTTCAATGTTAGAAGTGTGCCCGCTTTTAAAAACTTCCTCTAGCAGCTCATTCCATGCACACATCACTCTCTTCAAGAAGAAAACTGCCCCTGAGGTTCCTTTTAAATCTTTCCCCTCCAAACTTTACCTCTGACCTCTAGTCTTGGACTCCTCTCGCCTGGGAAATAGATATTGGCTATTTACCTTATCCCTGCCCCTCCTAATTTTATAAATCTCTATCAGGTTCTTTATCAGCCTCCGACACTCCAGGGAAAATACCCTCAGCCTATTCAGCACCTCCTGATAGCTCAATCCCTTCAACCCTGGCAACATTTTTGAAAACCTTTTCTGAACTCTTTCAAGTTTCACAACATCCTTCCTGTAGGAGGGAGACCAGAATTGAATGCAGTCTTCCAATAGTGGGCTAACCAATGTCCTTCACAGAAACAACTTGACCTCCCAACTCCTGTACTCAATGCACTGATCAAAAAAAAGCAAGCATTCCCCAGCACTGCAGAGGAGAGAGAGTGGGACCCGGTAGTGGAGAGGAGAGAGAGAAAGTGAGCAGGAGTGTCAGGGAGAGAGAGAGTGGGACCTAGCAGTGTGAGGGAGAGAGAGAGTGGGAGCGGGCATTGTGAGGGAGAGAGAGAGAGTGGTAGCCGGCAGTGTGAGGGAGAGAGAGAGTGGGAGCCAGCAGTGTGAGGGAGGGAGAGAGTGGGAGCCGGTAGTGTGAGAGAGAGAGTGGGGGTGGGCAGTGTGAGGTCGAGAGAGTGTGAGCTGGCAGTGTGAGGGAGAGAGAGAGTGGGAGCTGGCAGTGTGAGGGAGAGAGAGAGTGGGAGCTGGAAGTGTGAGGGAGAGAGAGTGGGAGCTGGCAGTGTGAGGGAGAGAGAGAGTGGGAGCCGGCAGTGTGAGGGAGAGAGAGAGTGGGAGCTGGCAGTGTGAGGGAGAGAGAGAGTGGGAGCGAGCAGTGTGAGGGAGAGAGAGAGTGGGAGCGGGCAGTGTGAGGGAGAGAGAGAGTGGGAGCCGGCAGAGTGAGGGAGAGAGAGAGTGGGAGCCGGCAGAGTGAGGGAGAGAGAGAGTGGGAGCTGGCAGTGTGAGGGAGAGAGAGAGTGGGAGCTGTCAGTGTGAGGGAGAGAGAGAGTGGGAGCTGGCAGTGTGAGGGAGAGATTGAGCAAGTTATCCAAGATTGCGGAACAGGCACCTTCGGACCGTCTCTCCAGGCTGGCCATATTTTCTTTCCCTCTCTCTCCTAATATATATTTTCCTTCCCTTCTGGAGTTCTGTCGAGAGACAGCAGTGGTGATGCATTGTAGGAAGTGTGCCAGCGGCCGTGGGTCCTGAGTGCTGTTGGATGACCATCTGGGGTGTGGATGTGCCTGTGGGCCTGAGCCTAACATGGTCAGAGCAAGCCCGGAGTGGGACCATTGGCACCGAGCGATTTGGTGCGGCCTGTTTGGCGCAGCCCATTTTGCCGCAGAACCATTTTGGTGCAGATATATGGTTTCAAGTAGTTTGTAGTTATTATTAAAATAAAATATAACCCATTAAAGTAGATGGAAAGACATAGCGTCATTTCAAAGGTAAAAGTATGAGCTGCTGAAACTGTAGAGGGAAGTTTACAAGTGATTAACGAGTGCCTAGAAAATATGTTGGAAGCTTGCCAAGGAACGATGCCTAACAACAGAGCACTGAAGACAATGATTAGTTGGACAAGGAAAGAAATTGCTGATTACCCAGTAATTCCAAGAAATTTAGAAGAACTTGTAATTCCAGATTGCTTTAAAACATATTCTGTTCATGAATATAATGAAGAACAATTTTTACTATCTTGACAGCAGTAGCACCACCTGCAGATTTCTTATATTTTGAAGAAAAAGGAATGTCACGTTTCTGAAACAATCAAAAAAGTTATATGTTGATGGAACATTCAAAATTTCCCCAGCTCTATTTTCACAAGTTTATGTTATTTTAGGGGAAATACATAAAGGTGTGTTCCCATTGTTGTGTGCTTTACTCCCAAATAAGTTACAAACAACAGATGATAAATTATTTGAAATGGTTCTGGAAATACAGCCTGAATGCCACCCTGACATTATCAACTCTGACTTTGAACTTGCAAATTTCAAACGTTTACAGCAGCATTTTCCTTCTGCAGAAATCCGGGGATGTTTTTTTCACCCGGCTCAAAATATGAGAAAACATCCTGCCAGTTTGGGACACTTGAGTAAGTATAACATTGACTTGAAGTACACCGCTTTTTCCAGTTGGAATGTGGAATTTATATGAAAGAACTTTAAGCAATGTGGACAGAACAAACAATCATGCAGAAGCTGCCCACAGGAGATTACAATGTGAACTTGGAGTGAAACATCCAGTTATTAGGAAATTTATTGGCAGTTTACGAAAAGTTCAGAGAAGAAGGGACATTTACTATGAGCATCTTGTAGCAGGGCATGATATTCCATTGAAATTAAAGAAATTCAGGGAAGCAGATGTTAGAATACAAACACTTATAAGAAAATTTAGTGAGAGAAATGATGTTGAGTATTTACGAGGGATTGCCGATAATTTGGAATAAAGGTCATATTTTAGATTTTTTGTAATTAACTTATTTCTTTTATTTCTTTTACTTTTTAACATTTTTACTAAAGAGAATAACATTATTTTTATTTTTATTGCTTTCATTAATGCGTTAACTAAGCCTGAAAAGGAATAAATATGAGCTGCACTGATATAGTTCTGCTCCTAAATGGGTCTGCGGCAAATGGGCTGCACCAAACAGGCCGCGCCAAATCGCTCGGTGCCAAAATGGCTGCGCCGAATGGTCCTAAACCTGAGCAAGTCCGAAGTGTCGATGGGGGAGATACCCCCCACCCCTACCCCCAGCATCTGCAGCATCGAGAGCAGGGAGATGGAGGTTTCCCAAACAGCGGACCCAAGCAAAGGGGATCGAGCCTTCACAGGGAATGCACTTCAGAAACACTGGGCAACTTTTACTGTTATCCCTTCATTGTTCCACTTAACACTATGAAGGACTGCAATGTTAACATTTAACTTTATTTCTTGATTTTTCTACTTATACTAAGAAACACAGTCATGCTTTCCCTCTAACTTAGTTGTTGTATTACTACACGTACCGTGTTTGATGATGTTGTGCACATTTCACTGTACTCCTGTATCCCTGTACTTGAGAATATGTAACAATAAAGTTTACATCTGAATCTGGATACCAAACACCTTCTTCACTCCCCTGTCCACGCATGACTCCATTTTCAAACATCAATGAACCAGCACTTCAAGGTCTCTTTGTTTAGTAACACTCCCGAGGACCTTACCATTAAGTGCATATGTCCCACCCTGAGTTGCCTTCCCAAAATGCAGCACCTCACATTTATCTAAATTAAACTCCATCGGCCACTCCTCAGCCCAGTAACCCATCTGATCAAGGTCCTGTGGTACTCTGTGGGAATTTTTGCTGTCCACTACATATCCAATTTTGGTGTTGTGGGATATAGGTAAAGTAGTGTTACTTCTGCAATTACAATTACTTATACAAAGTAAATGAACTCACACCAAATTGTTTCAGCCAAGAGCTGAGTCAACAAGAATGGAAACTATGTGGAGGAAATACATAATTGTTTTTGTATTAGCTAAAATTGTATGCAAGAATGAAACGTGACAGCAAAACAGTGGTAGATATTACAGGCGAATAGATAAGATGCTGTGAGGGGAGGAAGTTAAGCTAGATACGCCTGTACAAACAGTAGGTATAAACATCTGTTTCCCACTTTTACAGAAACACAGGAACAAACCCCAATTAAAAGGGTCATAAGGATCAGTATGGTAGGGGAAGGTACAGATGGAGGGAGTAGATAATGGTGAAGAAAGGATAGGCCTAACAATGACCCACAGTGGGATGAGGTCAAACGGCCGTGTGAGGCCAGAAATAAGCATTTTGTCACAGACAAGGCCGGATAAGGCAAGAGATAAACAGGAGTAATGGGGGCCGGTCTTAGGGAAGTGGGAGATGTAAACAGGGGAGGAGCAATGAAAAACAAAAGAAACCAAATTATATAAATATCATGTATTAATTGAATTTAGTGTGTGTGTCCCTTGCCTTGTAGACAATGGACATCACACCCTCTTGCAAGAGTAAAATAAAGGACACTACTGATTCAGATTTTGTCTCGGACTGCAATTATTGAAGCGGGTGAGCTTTGTTTCTCACAATTGGGGGCTGTCCGGGATGTTCTTCCATCGCCGGGGGGAGTGGCTGGCCCTGGACAGTGGGAAGACGTGTCCCGTTCTCAATTGAGGAGCAGTCCCTGTCCCAGTTTGGTCCGCTCCCTTGGGCGACTGGTACAGATCCCACAAGAGGGACATCTGAATCAGACAGTGATAGGAGGTCGATAGAAAATACAGCGAAAAGGGGCCAGGCAACTCTGTGCACAGACCAAGGTAAGAAACCTGACTTTTAAGTATTGCCTTGGTGGCCGGGAAAAGGGGTATTTACTCGCTGAGGGACTGGCGAGGGCCCCGGGAAATGGGGGGTAGGCAGAGTAGCTGTCACGGAGTAAAGGAAGAAGAAAAAGTCCCTGGTAACATTCCTCCTGAAAGTCCGTTGGGGAGGATGTTGCGGAAATGGACAAGCAATACTTGTACAAGGGCAAAAGATAAAAAGAAAATGATTAAATATTATTGTTTAGTATGGACCAAAGAACCAATCCTTTGTCCGGCTGTCTTCTGGCCAAAGTATGGTTCGGACAAGGATTGGGTCTGTCAGTATTTAGGTTTGTATGTGAATAAAAAACAACCTTTTAGTCAAGAGGAGGCGGACTATGCGTCCTGTTGGAAGGGCAGTTTGGGAATGATGGGAGTAAAGACAAAGGATTCCCCCTCTGCCCCAACTAGTCCCTGGGATCCTCTTGGCTGTTTGCCCCCCCTCCCCTACCATAAAATCAGGTTAGGTGAAAATGGGGCAGGAGGAGAGACAGACAGACAGGGACTGGGAACAGATGACTCACAAGAGGAGGACAAAGGGGGGGTGGACGGGGATGTTGTTGTTCCTGACCCTCAATCCTCAGCAAAAGAAAGGAAAGCTACAGTAGATGTAGAGGAGGCCTCCGGAGGATCTAATCAAAGCCTAAGGGGGAAAAACAAAAAAAAAAGGAAGAACGTAACGACTTATCCCCTTTGGGAGGTACCAATAGGGGACAAAGAGATTGGGTTTATAAGTGCCCCCCTCACCAGTGGGGAAGTCAGAACATTTAAAAAGGAAATGAAGGTCCTGGTTGAGGATCTGGTGGGGTTGTCTGAACAAATTGATCAATTTTTGGGGCCCAGTCTGTAAACCTGGGCTGAGTTAATGTCTATTTTGAATATACTATTTACTGGGGAAGAAAGGGGACTTATACGAGGAGCTGCAATTAAAATATGGGACAGGGAACATCCGATTGGAGATGGGGATGCTGGACAGGGAGAGGTGAAGTTTCCCCTCAGAGACCCCCAGTGGGAAAATCAAATCATAGAGAAGAAATGAGGGAATTGAAAGACCTGATTCTAAAAGGAATAAGAGAGGCAGTTCCGAAGTCACAGAATTTGACTAAAGCCTTTGAAGTTATACAGGAGAAAGATGAGACTCCCTCAACTTTCTTGCAAAGATTAAGGGACTCAATGCGGAAATATTCTGGAATGAACCCTAAGGACCCAGTGGCACAGGGTCTTTTGAAAGTACATTTTGTGACAAAGGCATGGCTAGACATACAGAGAAAGATACAGAAGATAGAGGGGTGGAGTGAAAAACCATTAGATGAATTGTTAAGAGAGGCACAGAAAGTGTTTGTAAAGAGAGAGGATGAGAGACAAAAACAGAAGGTGAAAATGATGGTAGCTGCAGTTGATGAGGTAGTTAAGAAAAGAATGGAACCAATAGTGAGCAACCGGAGCAGCGGGTGGCAGCATGTAGGACAGAGAGGGAGAGGGAGAGGACAAGGGGTAGCATTTGATAGAGGGTTCGAGCGACAGGGGCAGTGATGGAAGTATCCACAGGAAGGATGCTATTATTGTGGAAAGTTAGGGCATTTTAGGTGGGAGTGTCCTGAACTACAAAGGGAAGAAAGGGCAATTCCGCTTATGAATTTTGATGAAGAATAGGGGTGTCAGGGACTCCTGCCCTCGGGGACCCACCAGGAACCCTTGATAAACTTGAAGGTGGGACCCTGTAGGGAAGAGGTAGTCTTCCTAGTAGATACGGGGGCAGCACGGTCATCGCTGAATTTTAAACCAAAGAAAGTAGAAATGTCAACACGATCAATTACTGTTTCGGGGGTAAAAGGGGAAGGATTTACTGTGCCAGTATTTAAACCTATGATGATAGAAGGTCCTAAGGATAGGGTCATAGGGGAACTGCTGTATATCCCTGATATAGGAAGTAACTTACTAGGGAGAGACTTAATTATCCTCTTAGGACTGGAGATTGGAATTCAGGAAAAAGAATTAGTTGTACAAATGGCAACGTTGACAGAGGATGTGGAGAGAGAGTTAGACCCTATTGTATGGGCTAGGGAAGGGAATCGTGGAGAACTACAGATCCCTCCCCTTCTAATAAATTTAAAACGGAAAGGGGACGTTGTCTGTGAGCGACAATATCCTATTTCCATAGAAGGTAAACGAGGACTGCAGCCAGTAATTGAAGGACTGATTAGAGATGGACTGTTGGAGCCATGTATGTCTCCTTATAATACCCCAATTCTACCAGTGCGGAAATCTGATGGAACTTATCGATTGGTGCAGGATTTGAGAACATTAAATTGAATAGTACAGATTAGGCACCCAGTGGTGCCAAACCCCTATACGTTATTAAGTAAGATCCCCCATGACCACAAATGGTTTAGTGTGATAGATTTAAAGGATGCCTTTTGGGCTTGTCCCCTGGTGGAGGAAAGATTTGGGACTATCCCCCTATGAAATTTTATTTGGATTACCTTATCTGGGAACGAATGGAGAATTGCCAATTCCCGAAACTAAAGATTTGTTTTTAAAGAAGTATATATTGGGCTTGTCCTCCTCTTTATCTTTCCTCAGGTAACAGGGTTTATTGGCACAGACTCCACCCCTTGAATTCACCGTTCACCCCATCCGGCCAGGCGATTGGATCTTAGTAAAATCATGGACAGAGACTAAATTGCAGCCGGACTGGGAAGGGTTGTACCAGGCTCTTTTGACCGAAATGGCAGTAAGGACGGCGGAGAAAGGCTGGACTCACTACACTCGGATCAAAGGGCCAGTGGACCCTCCAGTTGAGGAAGAAGTCTGGACAGCCGAATCAACGCAAGACCCTCTGAAACTCAAACTAAAGATACTTTGAGTAACTGATTATACAGTGGCGACGCGAGCGCGGGATTATTTCTGTAAGATTGTATATTAAGTCTTTTTATGCTTCAGCATGATGTTTAGAATACTGGGAACGCTTAGAGTTATGATGCTAGCCCTCTTAGTATTGGGATTTTGTCAAATATCATTTCATACGTGTTATTAACGGTTCCTGAGTCTGATAATCCACAAGTAATAGATGCTGATGCATGCAGCTTAGTAAATTGTGGGGATGTGGATAGTCAGAGACAGTACCGCAGCTCAGAGATACATCTTAAGTCCTATGGGGATGGCCTTGGGGATGGTACTTGGTATAATGGACTCGTCACTGTACAACGGGCCCCCTTTCGACCAGCTCGCGATTGTCCCGATAAAAAGTGTAACCCAATAGACCTGACAATAAGGAAAACCACATGACACGAAGCAATTCTGGGGCGGGGGGCACCTATGAGATACAATTAAATGAAACATTTGGGATAGAAATGAAAGCAAATGGGAAGGATTTCTTGGGCTGTTGTTTTCGAATTAGCGTAGGACAGGGAAAACCGGTAGAATTACTGGGTAATAAGATACAACATTTCACCCCTCCCGATGATCCTAAAGTAGTAAAAATTATAGAGGTAAAGGATTTGAAACAGACTATCGAAATAGAAACTGGGTACGGGGATGTAAATGCCTGGGTTGAATGGGTAAAGTGTACTGCAAACAGTCTGAACAAAAGCAATTGCTATGCATGTGCCTCCGGTAGGCCAGTGGCCCAGGTGGTTCCCTTTCCGCTCGGGTGGAAGCGAGACAGGAAGGGCATGAAATGTATGATAGCCCTGTACCAGGATGAGACTGTATGGAATGATAGGAATTGTACCTCCCTATCTCTGATGTTCCCTCCCTTGGAGAAGAAAGATGCAAAAGTCCCCCCCACATTTTCCACCGCAGTTGGAAATCACACGTCGTGTGTGTGTAGGCGAGGTACAAGTCGGTCGAGAGATTTGGGGGAGCTGAAATTATGTACAGAGATTAAGAATATTACCGAAACGGAGAAGGGAGGGAACTACTCAGCACTAAAGGTTCCCCAAGTGGATCTGTGGTGGTACTGTGGAGGCAAAATATTGAGACCCACGTTACCTCCGGATTGGAGAGGGATATGTGCAATTGTACAATTGGCAATTCCATTTACCCTGGCATTTGAGAAGGAAAAGATATTAGGGAAAAAGGGAACGGGTAAGAGATTACTGTTAGACACTTATTTCGATGACAGGATTTATCTCGACTCGGTAGGAGTCCCTAGGGGAGTACCTGATGAATTCAAGGCTCGTAACCAGATTGCACCAGGTTTTGAGTCAGCTCTCTTTTGGTGGGTAACAATTAATAAAAATGTAGATTACATTTTCTATAATCAACAGCGATTTATAAATTATACAAGAGATGCGGTTAAAGGAATATCAGAACAGCTTGATGCGACAAGTAGGATGGCATGGGAAAACAGAATAGCCCTTGATATGATTTTAGCAGAAAAAGGGTGTGTGTGTGTGATGTTAGGAGGAAGCTGTTGTACCTTTATTCCTAATAACACTGCACCTGATGGTTCAATTACTCGGGCCTTGAGGGGATTGACTACCTTAGCAGAGGAACTGGCTGAGAATTAAGGAGTAGACACATCTCTCACGGGATGGCTTGAATCATGGTTTGGAAAATGGAAGTGGGTGGTGGTTTCTATCCTTACTTCCCAGGTAGTTTTTTTTTGTTTTTTTTTTATCTGTTTTTTTTCTCTCTTTTTTTTGTGAAGGGGAGGGTAGGGACGACACTCCTGTTTATTTTTTTTTCTTTTAACCCCCGCACTACCACCTAAGTGCGGTAGTGCTTATTTTTTTCCCCAGCACCCATAGTGTGTGTGTGCAGGTGTGAGACACAGTGAGAGACACAAGGTGCACGAACCTTTATTCAAATTCCACCACCAGGAAGATAGGAAAACACCCAGGTGGCCAGTGACAAACACTGCCCTTCACATCAAAGGGCAGTGCTGTGTGATCAAAACAGTGAGGGGGAGGGTAGGGACTAAATCAAAATAGAGTACTTTCCTGATAGTAGTAGTTGGGGTATTGGTGGCCATTGACTGTTGTATCATACACTGTATACGAGGGCTCACCCAAAGACTGATTGAAACAGCCTTGATGAAACAGATGCCCCTAAAAAGGAATCAGACAGAGGAACTTTATCGACTAAATGATGAGGAGATGAGTGAGACCAAGATGGATGAAATCTCCGGAATGATGCTTGCGAATTTTGGGGGCGATGTTTAAAAGAAAAAGTGCAGAAGATAACAAATGGCAACAAAAGAAAAAGGGGAAATTGTGAGATATAGGTAAATTAATGTTTCTTCTGCAGTTCTGTAATTCTGCAATTATAATTTCTGGTACAAAGTAAATGAACTCACATCAGTGTGTAATTGTTTTGGCCAAGAGCTGAGTCAACAAGAATGGAAACTATGTGGAGGAAATATATAATTGTTTTTGTATTAGCTAAAGTGGTATGCCAGCATGAAACGTGATTGCAAAACAATGGTAGATATTATGGGCAAATAGATAAGATGTTGCGACAAACATCTGTTTCCCACTTTTACAGAGACACAGGAACAAACCCCAATTAAAGAGGTCATAGAGATCAGAATGGCCTCCAGAGAGGCCCAGATGGAGAGAATAGATAATGATGAAGAAAGAATTTGCCTAACAATGACCTGCAGTAGAATGAGGTCAAACGGCCTTGTGAGGCCAGAAAAAAGCATTTTGTCACAGACAAGGCCGGATAAGGCCGGAGATAAATGGGAGTAATGGAGTCAGTCTTAGGGAAGTGAAGGATGTAAACAGGGGGAGAAACAATGAAATAAGAAAAAAATATGTAGAAACCAAATTATATAAATATCGAGAATTTGTTGAATTCGGTGTTTTTTGTCCCTGCTTTGTGGACATCACACCCGCTTGCAAGTGTAAAATAAATGACACCACTGATTCAGATCTTGTCTTGGACTGAAATTATTGAAGTGAGTCAGCTTTGTTTCTCACAAGAAGATGGAAGGTAATTATGGAGGAGTGTTCTTCTGAGTGAAGGCCCATGGCTTTCTGTGAAGACCAGTGCTGGGACCTTGATTGTTTGCTCCCTCTCCCTCTAAATATGATTTGGCGGTGTGATTAATAAGTTTGCAGATGCCACAATAATTGAAGAATCATGGATAGTGAGGAGTTGATAAAATGTGGAGCTGGGAAAAGCACAGCATGTCAAGCAGCATCAGAGGAGCAGGAGAGTTGACGTTACGGACAGGACCATTCAACATGAGTCCTGATGAAAGGTTCTGCCCCAAACATCGACTACCCTGCTCTTCTGATGCTGCTGTGCTATTTCCAGCTCTATATTTTATCAATTCTGACTTTCCAGCATCTGCAGTCCTCACTTTCTGCGAGTGAATAGTGAGGAGGGTTGTCAGAGTAGACAGCAGAATATAATTCACCTGGAATGTTGGGTGGAGCAACAGCAGATGGAGTTTAATCTGGACAAGTATGAAGTGATGCATTTTAGGAGGTCAAATGCAAAATGAAAGTATACAATAAATTGCAGGACCCATTAGGAACATTGACATACAGGGGTATCTTGGGGTGCAGGTCTGTAGTTCTCTGTGAAGTGGCAACAGAAGTAAATAAGATGGGAAAAAGGCATACAGCATTCTTGCTTTCACTATTTGCAGTATAAAAGTTAGCAAGTCATGTTATAGTTGTTTAAAACTTTAGTTAGGACACATTTCTAGTACTGTGTGTTATTATGGTCACCAAACTACAAGCAAGATGCGGTGTTTTTGGAGTGGGTGCAAAAGAGATATACCAGGATATCGCTGAGACTGGAGTCTATTAGTTGAAAGGCACTGGTGGTCAAACTTGGGTTGTTTTCATTGCAATGTTGGTGGCTGAGGGGTGATGTGATAGAAGTAAATGAAATGGTGGATATTTGGAGTCTTTTTCCAAGGATGGAAGTGTAAAAGACTAGGAGACATCAGGACAAGGTGAGGGGGGAACGTTTAAAGGAGATGTGAGGTTAGCTTTTTATGTAGAGGTAGTAGGTCCCTGGAACATGATAACGTGGAAGTACTGGAAGCAGATACGATAGCAACATTTGAGCAGACACATGAACAAGCAGTGAATAGATTACTTTGGATTAACATTAAATAGCATCATAGTCAGTATAGATATGGTGTGCGGAAGTGCCTGTTCCTGTGCTATACTCTATGTTCTTTGTTCAGTGCCTGGCAGACTTTGCAAACTACAAACAGGCACAGCCATTTGAATTAAAAACAGCACAGCATCTGGGCATGTTACTTACACTAGTCAGAATCTGTTATTAGATCTTATAACATAAACACTTTTCCAACAATGACTGTTTGTTTATTCCAGCAAAATAAAGCTGACTCCACAAATCAAATTTTCACTGGATACGTATCAAACTGTTTAAATGTAAAATGCATTAACAGAACGCAATATGCCTTGTAAACGAGACCAGTCACATTGTAATTCTAAATATACCAGCGAGCTTCTTATTTTCAGCTGGTTGTAATGAACTACAAACAGAGAGATTTATTGCACAAGGAGATTGTACTGGTTGCAGTTATTAAAACATGTGGCAATAATTTTACACATGCAGATTATATATTAAAGATACAGTAAATGACAAATAATTCATGTATCTATAATGAGGCACAGAAAAGAGTAACATTACTCAACTGATGATGATAATAGAGTTAACATGAGACCTGAAGTTTGACGACATGTTTGGATGACAACAAATGTTTTTGTAGTTCGATTCAATAATTTCAGAGTTTTATTCTTTTAAAAACTGTCTTCATATTTTACACAGTTCACTTGGAAGGTTGTTTCTTAGCCAATGCTCTTTAAATTTGGTTACCTCATTTTTATGTAAGGAACATTAGCAATATCAGATCCATAGGCACAAGTAGGCCTACAATTGTTCAAAACCTCTTTGCCATTTAAAAAAAAGACGGATCCTAGTCTGATCATGAACTGTTTTCTGTCACCTCCCCATAAACTTGAACATAAAAACCGAAGAATCTGTAATAGTCACCTTGAACATGTATACTGCTATAATGTATTCTCTGGACTTCACTGGAATATATCATGCAAGTGATGGAGATGCCTCTGAAAGAATATGTTCCCGACTGCTCTGTCTATTGATTGGAGCTCATTACAAAAATGATTCCCCAGTCTAGGAGCTTCTGCCACTTGAAAAATCTTAAGTTGAACATTTAAAGCTTTCTGAGAAAGTCACATGTCCAATGCATGTTTGTTGAAAACTCCATGTTGAGAGGCTCAAGGTGTCAACATTTTCCATTGAACGTCCTTTCTGCTATGGTGTGATCTGAAGGATACTCCCTAATATCAAAATTGAAGAGATGCTGTGTTATTCTTTTAGATAAGTTCCTGTGGTGTTTGAATACTTTGGCTGAACTTAAACCAGAGTTTTCAGGGATTGAGATATGAGGACTTGATCTTTATTTGTGGACATGTAATGTTGGCACTGTTCAGAGAGAGAGCATGGAAGAGAGTGTGTGAAAGAGAGAGGGAGAGAGCCAAATAATCTGAAAAGTGGGAACCATTACAAAATCATCTCAGATATGAACACATGAATTCTAAGACCCTGCCAGAATGGGCATCCTAATGGTGAGGATCTTGTCGAGCTGGACCCTACTCCCACAAGCGATTTAGGACTTTTTCCTGCAAAGCAACACCAGACAATTTCAGATAATGACTGTGAGTGAAGGAGTGGTGTGAGGGTAAGAAGGGGGAAAGGAGCTAGCGAGGAAGGCATGGGAGGAGGAGTGTGGATGGAGGGATAGGGAGTGTTAGAGGGTGGATTGATGGTGTATTGGACTGGATGGCGGTCAGTTACTAGAGGCTAGAGGTGTGTGGGCTGTGTATGTGGGCAGCTGCTCCAGCCATTGGGCTGCACGGTGACCTCTGCAAAGTCAGCTCCCTTTGGGAGAATTGGTTGGTGGGAGGGGAGTGAGTTGGCAGCGGGGAACCCTCACTGCTCATTCATGGCCTCCATTCTACGGTGCCACCATAAATGTAAGTAAACTTGGATGTTCTGTGGAATAGTTTATCTAATTGGAGTGTGCCTGAATACTGAAAATGGTGGACTGAGAGTAATGCAGATATTGAGCTGCTCCTGAGATTCAGTTTTATTTGTAGAGTTACTTCTAGATTTCATAAAGTTATTGCATTTCAGCATAGAGATAGGTTGGTTAAATAGGCGTTCACACCCTTGCCTTCATTGCTTGGAGTGCAGGAGTTGGGATGCCATGTTGAGATTGTGCAGGACATTGGTGGGGCTCTTCTGTGTGGTCTGCGTCCAGTAATTGTGTCCAGTTCTGGTCGCCCAGTTATAGGAAGAATAATATCAAGCTGGAGAGGGCTCAAAAGAAATTCACTAGGATGTCATTGGAAATGGAAGGTCTGAGTTATAAGGAGAGGCTAGATCAACCAAAACGTTTTCCCTAGAGCATTGGAGGTTTCTGTGTGACCTTACTAAAGTTCATAAAAAATCATGAGGAGTACAGATAAGGAGAATGGCAGGTGTCCTTTCCCTAGAATGGGGGAATTTCAAGGATAGGGGGCATATTTTTAAGGTGAAAGAAGAAAGATTTCAAAAAGGCATGAAGGCCAATGTTTTTACAGATCGAGTGGTTTGTGTGTGGATTGAACTTCCGGAGGAAGTGGTGGATGCACGTATAGTTAGAACATTTAGAAGACATTTAACCAAGTACATGAATAATATTTGGAGGGATAGGGGTCAAGTGCAGGCAGGTGGGATTGTTTAGTTTGAGGTTATGGTTGGCATAGACTCATTGGACTGAAGGATGTGTTTCCATTGTATGACGCTTGTTACAATATGGTGGTGAACTCTTTTGTTAATTAAACCCAATACCCAGAAAAGCTCACCTCTGTTAAGATATGAGTGATAGAGAATTCCCAAATTCCACTATTTCAAGAAAATGATATCAATTTATTTTTTAACTCTAAAAGTGAACATTCAACAACAACTACGCACAACTCTAAGCACACACACCCCTTAACTGCTTATTATCTGCCTCCAACTCTACAACAATGTGCTGTTCTAATAAGACACATATTAAAATTACATCAACTTAATTTCAAAATCACACAGCGGCTGTCATCTTCGGTGCCTGTCTTCTTTCAGCTGATGATCTCCAATAGTCGTCGTCTTTCTTTTTACTGCGAGTATGTTTCATATGAAAAGGTACCTTTCATAGTGAGTGTTACCAAATTTCTTGGGTCTCTCTTGATGGCAGTTGCTCTTTCTGCAATTTTCAAAATATCCGCATTTTTGTACGCCAAATATCAGATCGCCTCATTGTTCCAATGTTGGCAAAACAATAAATTCAAAGTCGATTGGGTTTTTTCATTCTGGGGCGTAATTGAAACTGATTGGTTAAGTTTGAATTGTTGTCAAAACAGCAACTAAAACTCAGGTATATATTTCACAGCCAAATTAGCAAGGATCTGTTTTAGGGCCACTGCTGTTTGTCTTTTTTATAAATGACCTGGATGAGGGTGTAGAAAGATGGATTAGCAAATTTGTGGATGACTCTAATGTCGGTGGTGTTGTAGATAGTGATGAAAGATGTTGCAGGTTACAGAGAGACATAGATAAGCCGCAGAGCTGGGTTGAGAGATGGCAAATGGAGTTTAATATGGAAAAGTGTGAGATGATTCACTTTGGAAAGAGCAACAGGAATGCGGAGTTCTGGGTGAATGGTAAGATTCTTGGTAGTATAGATAAGCAGAGAGATCTCATTGTCCATGTACACAGATTCTTGAAAGTTGCCACCCACATTGATAGGGTTGTTAAGAAGGCATACAGTATGCTCGCTGTTATTGATAGAGGGATTGAGTTTCAAAGCTATGAGGTCATGCTGCATTTATACAAAACTCTGGTGCGGCCACACTTAGAATATTGTATACAATTCTGGTCACCATATTGTAAGAAGGATGTGTAAGCATTGGAAAGGGTTCAGAAGACATTTACGAGGATGTTGCCTGGTATGGAAGGAAGGTCTTGAGGAAAGGTCTTTGTACAAGACATTGGTTCGGCTGCATTTAGAATACTGTGTAGAGTTCTGGGCGCCACATTACCAAAGGATGTGGACGCTTTGGAGAGGGTGCAGAGAACGTTTACAAGGATGTTGCCTGGTATGGAAGGTGCTAGCTATGAAGAGAGGTTCAGTAGGTTAGATTTAGTTTCACTAGAAAAAAGGAGATTGAGGGGGGAACCTGATTTGAGGTTTACAAAATCATGAAGGGTATAGACAGGGTGGATAGAGACAAGTTTTTTCCCAGGGTGAAGAATTCAATAACAAGAGGTCATGCTTTCAAAGTGAGAGGTGGAAAGTCTAAGGGGATAACTTCACACAGAGGGTGGTGGGTGTTTGGAACGTGGTGCCAGCAGAGGTGGTAGAGGCAGGCACGGTAGATTCAGTTAAGATGCGACTGGACAGATGCATGAGTAGGTGGGGAGCAGAGGGATATAGATACTTAGGAATTGACCGACAGGTTTAGACACTACATTTGGATCTTCTCAGGCTTGGAGGGCTGAAGGGCCTGTTCCTGGGCTGTAAATTTTCTTTGTTCCTTGAAAGGCTGAACGACTTGAGGCTGTTTTCATTAGAGAGAAGAATGTTGAGAGGTGACTTAATTGAGACATATAAGATAATCAGAGGGTTAGATCAGGTGGACTGTGACAGCCTTTTTCCTTTGATGTTGATGGCTAGCACAAGGGGACATAGCTTTCAATTGAGGGCTGCTAGATATAGGACAGATGTTAGAGGTAGTTTCTTTACTCAGAGTAGTAGGGGCATGCAACACCCAGCCTGCAACAGTATTAGACTCACCAGCTTTAAGGGCATTTAAATAGTCATTGGATAGACATATGGGATGAAAGTGACATGTATTTTCAAACTGATCAAATTCATTTTTGCTTTAAGTTTTCCGTTTGGTCAATGTAAAAATCTCAATCGGCAATTGTCAGGAATCCAACCCAGGCCACCTGCTTAGAAGGCAGCTACACTCACTAGGATACCACCATCACTGCACACTTTAACACAACATCATTCTCAAACTGTGGAGAAGGATATAAAAGCTAGAGAGCTTGGAGAAATGTGTCGTGATATCTTGAAAAAAGTTTCCATATTCCAGAGAGGAGGTGCTGGGCATCTTAAAATGTATAAGGATGGATAAATCCGCAGGGCCTGATCAGGTATATCGCAGAACTTTGCAGGAAGTTAGGGAATTGCTGGGTCTCTTACTGAGATATTTATATCATCAATAACCACGGATCAGGTACCGGAAGACTAGAGGGTGGCGAATGTTGTGCAATTATTTAAGGAAGATGGTAACGAAAATGTAGGGGACTATTGACCAGTGAGCCTGACATCTGTGGTAGATAGGTTGTCAGAGGGGATTCTGCCAGTCAGGATTTATGCATATTTGGAAAGACAAGGATTGATTAGGGATAGTCAATATGGTTTTGTGCATAGGAAGTCATGTCTCAATAACTTAACTGAGTCTTTTGAAGAAGTCACAAAGAAGATTTATAAAGGAATAGAAGTTTACATTGTCTATATTGGCATTCAGCAAAGTGTTCGACATCGTCATCTGGAAAGCTAGGTTAGTTTACATGAAATACAAGACGAGCTAGCCATTTGGATTCTTAGTTGTTTTGAAGATAGGAGACAGAAGGTGGTGGTTGAGGATTTTTCTTTGGACTGAAGGCCTGTGACCAGCAGTGTGCCACAAGCATAAATGCTGGGTCATTGCTTTTTGTCATTTATTGAAATGATTTGGATGTGAATTTAGGAGGTATGGTCAGTGAGTTTGCAGATGACACCAAGTAAGTTGTGCATGGATAGTGAACAAGGTTATCTCAGTACAATTGGACATTGATCAGATGGGCCATGGAGTGGAAGATGGGAGCTTAATTAAGATAAATGTGGGCTTTACATTTTGGCAAGGCAAATCAGGGCAGAAATTACACATAATGATAAGATCCTGGGAAGTGGAGTTGCAGGTAGACAAGGAACTCAAGAAGGTGTTTGGTATGCTTGCCTTTTTTGGTCAGTGCATTGAAGATAGGAGTTGGGATGTCATGTTCAGGACATTGGAGAGGCCACTTTTGGAATACTTCCTTATCAATTCATTTTGTGATATGTGGGCATCACTGGCTGGCCAGTATTTTTTGCCTGTCTCTAGTTGCTCCTTGAGAAGGTGGTGATGAGCTGCCGTCTTGAACCGCTTCAATTCTCCTGCTGTGTGTTAACCCACAATGCCATTAAGGAGGGAATTCGAGGATTTTCACTCAGCGAGTAAAGTTACAGCAATATATTTCCAAGTTAGGATGGTGAGTGGCTTCATGTTCCCATTATCTGCTGCCCTTGTCCTTCCAGATGGAAGTGGTCATGCGTTTGGAAATCACTCTGTGCAGAACTTGGCTTAATTTCTGCAGTTCATCTTGTGGATAGTACATACTGCTGTTACTGAGCATCTGGTGGTGGAGGGAGTGAGTGCCTGTGGATGTGGTGCCAATCAAGGGGGCTGCTTTGGCAAGGATGGTGTCAAGCTTCTTGACTGTTGGAGCTGCATCCATCTGGGCATGTGGAGAATATTCCATTACACACCTGACTAGTGTTTTGTGGATGGTGGATAGGCTTTTGGGAGCCAGGAGGTGAGTTACTCGTCTTGCCTTTGCCCTGCTATTGCAACCACTGCATTTATGTGATGAGTCCAGTTGAGTTTCTGATCAATGCTAACTCTCAGGCTATTGGGAGTGGACGACTCAGTGTTGGTAACACCATTGAATGTCAAGGGATGGTTCTTAGTCTGTCTCTTATTCTTGATGATCATAGCCTGGTATTTGTGTAGTATGATTGTTACTTGCCACTTGTCAGCCCATGCCTGGATATTGTCCAGCTCTTGTTGAATTTGGAGACAGAGAGCATAGAACAATAGAGTGCATACAGGCCCTTCGGGCCTTGATGTTGGATCGATCTTTGAAATTGATCTGAAGCCATTACTCCATTATCATCTGTATATTTATCCAATGGTCACTGAAATGCCCTCAAAGTTGATGAGTCTACTACTCTTCCAAGCAGGGCATTCCACACCCTGACTACTGTCTGAGTAAATAACCGACCCCTGACATTTGTCCTTTATTTATCGCCTCTCAGTTTAAAGCTATGTACCCTCGTGCTTGCCATCACCAAAGGAAAAAGGCTTTCACTCTCCACCCTATCGAATCCTCTGATCATCTTGTTTGCATCTGTTAAGTCACCTCTTAACCTTCTTCTCTCTAGCCTCAAGTGGTTAGGACTGCTGCCTCACAGCGCCAGAGACCTGGGTTCAATTCCCGCCTCAGGCGACTGACTGTGTGGAGTTTGCACATTCTCCCCGTGTCTGCGTGGGTTTCCTCCGGGTGCTCCGGTTTCCTCCGGGTGCTCCGGTTTCCTCCCACAGTCCAAAGATGTGCAGGTCAGGTGAATTGGCCATGCTAAATTGTCCGTAGTGTTAGGTTAGGGGTATGGGTGGGTTGCGCTTCAGCGAGTCGGTGTGGACTTGTTGGGCCAAAGGGCTTGTTTCCACACTGTAAAGTAATCTAATCAAGTCTCTCATTCTTTCCTCATAAGACCTTCCCTCCATACCAGGCAACATCCTAGTAAATCTCTGTACCCTTTCCAAAGCTTCCACATTCTTCTTGTAATGCGATGACCAGAACTGTACGCAATCTCCAAGTGCGTTAAACCAATGTTTTGTACAGCTGCAACATGGCCTCATGGCTCCAAAACTCAATCCCTCTACCAATGAAAGCAACCACACCGTATGCATTCTTAACAATCCAACCAACCTGGGTGGTAACTTTCAGGGATGTGTATACATGGACACCAAGATCTCTCTGTTCATCCATACTACCAAGAATCTTACAATTAGCTCAGTACTCTGTATTTCTTTTGCTCCTTCCAAAGTGAATCACCTCACACTTTTCCGCATTAAACTCCATTTTCCAGCTCTGCAGCTTATCTTTTTCTCACTGTAACCTGCAACAGCTTTCCGCAATGTCCACGACTCCACTGACCTTTGTGTCATCCACAAATTTAGTAACCCATCTTTCCATGCCCTCATCCATGTCATTTATAAAAATGACAAACAGCAGTGACCTCAAAACAGATCCTTGTGGTACACCACTAGCAATTGAATCCCAGGATGAACATATCCCATCAAACACAACCCTCTGTCTTCTTACAGCTAGCCAATTTCTGATCTAAACCGTTTAATCATCCTCAATCCCATGCCTCCGTACTTTCTGGAGTAGCCTACCATGGGGAACTTTATCAAATACTTCACTCAAATCCATACACACATCAACCGCTTTACCCTCATCCACACACCTCGTCACATTTTCAATGAACTCAATAAGATTTCTGAGGCACAATCTACCCTTCACAAAACTGTGTTGGTGATCTTCAATCAAATTATTCCTTTCTAGACGATTATATATGTTATCTCTTACAATCCTTACCCACAACCAAAGTAAGGCTCATTGGTCTATAACTTTCAGGGTTGACTCTACTCCTCTTATTGAACAAGGGGACAACATTTGCTGTCATCCAGTCTTCTGGAACTATTCCTGTAGAGAATGGTGACAAAAAGATCAAAGCCAAAGGCTCTGAAATCTTCTGCATAGCTTCCCAGAGAATCCCATCTGGCCCAGGGGACTTACCTATTTTCACAATTTCCAGAATTCCTAACACCACCTTCTGAACCTCAATCCCATCTAGTCTAAGAGCCTGTATCTCAGTATTCTCCTTGAAAACATTGTCTTTTTCCTGTGTGAATACTGATGAAAATTATTAATTTAGTGCCTCTCCTTTCTCTTCGGACCCCACACTCAAATTCCCAGTGTTGTCCTTGACAGGCCTTAGTCTTACTCTGGTCATTCTTTTATTCCTGACATCCCTCTCAAAAGCTTTAGGGTTTTCCTTGATCCTACCTACCAAAGACTTCTCATGTCCCCACCTGGCTCTTCTGAGCTCTCACTTTAGGTTCTTCCTGGCTAACTTTTACCTCTCAATCACCCTAACTGACCTTTCACGTCTCTTCTTTTCATAAGCCTCCTCCTTCCCTTGAAAAGAGATTCAACTTCTTTAG
Source organism: Chiloscyllium plagiosum (assembly GCF_037043375.1). Lineage (NCBI taxonomy): Eukaryota > Metazoa > Chordata > Chondrichthyes > Orectolobiformes > Hemiscylliidae > Chiloscyllium > Chiloscyllium plagiosum. Next base: position 29,606,466 of record NW_028270185.1, read on the forward strand.
TAAACCACAGTTGCCTCACTTGACAACCTCCTCCCTATCTGACAGGTACATACTTATCAAGGACACGCAGTAGTTCTCCCTTGAACAAGCTCAACTTTCAATTGTGCTCATCCCCTCAATTTCCTTTCCCATCTATGGATTCTAACTGTTGCCTAATCGCATCATAAAAACCTTTGTCCCAGTTGTAACTCTTTCCCTGTGGTGTATACCTGTCCCTATCTATCGCTAATGTAAACATAACCAAATTGCGGTCACTATCACCAAAGTGCTCACCTCCCTCCAAAACTAACACCTGGCTTGGTTCATTACCCAGTACCAAATGCAATGTGGCATCGCCTCTTTGTTGGCCTGTTTACATACTGTGTCAGGAAACCCTCCTGCACACATTGCACAAAACTGATCCATCGAAGTTTCTCAAACTACAGCATTTTGAAGCAATAGTCAGAATGTTAAAGACCCCTTAACAAATACCCTGTGACTTTCACTCCTATCCAGAATCATCTTTGCAATCCTTTCCTCTACATCTCTGTAAATATTTGGAGGCATACAGAAAACACCCAACAGGATGACCTCTTCTTCCCTGTAACTAACCTCAGTCCATACTACCTTAGTAGATGAGTCCTCATCAAACGTCCTTTCTGCCGCTGTAATACTGCCCTTGACTAAAAATGCCATGCCTCCCTCTCGTTTATAACCTTCCCTGTTCTTACTGAAATATCTAAACCCCAAAATCTGCAACAACCATTTCTGTCCCTACTCCATCCATGTCTCCAAAATAGCCACAAAATCAAAGTCCCAGGTACCAATCCATGCTGCAAGTTCACCCACCTCTTTCTGGATGATCCTGGTGTTGAAGTAGAAACACTTCAAAGCACCTTCCTGCCTGCCGCTACACTCCTGAAACCTTATTTATGACCTCACTACTCTCAACCTTCTGGACACTGGAGCTACAATTCTAGTTCCCATTCCCCTGATGAATTCATTTAAATCCTGCCAAAGAGCATTAACAAAAAAACCCTTGGATATTGTTACTGTCCTGGTTCAGGTGTAGACCATTCTGTTTGTAGAGGTCCCACCTACCCCAGAATGAGCCCCAATTATTCAGATATTTGAATCCCTCCCTCCTGCACCATCCCTGTCGCCATGTGTTCAACTCCTCTCTCTCTCCCTATTCCTCGCCTTGCAAGCATGTGGCATGAGTAACAAAGGTTTACTGACCCCGCACGGACTCCAGACTACGTTCAGACCGTCAGGTCATCTCCTCTGCCCAGAAGCTCTTCAGCCACGTTCTCAAACAGACTCGCTACCACAGCCACATCTCCTTCCTCAGCACCTGCCTACGGAACCGATTCACCCCGCACGGACTCTGGACTACGTTCAGACCATCCCATATTCCCAATTCCTTCGTCTCCGCTGCATCTGCTCCCAGGAGGACCAGTTCAAATACCGAACAACCCAGATGGCCTCCTTCTTCAAGGACTGCAATTTCCCCCCAGATGTGATCGACAATGCTCTCCACTGCATCTCCTCCGCCCTTGAGCCCCGCCCCTCCAATCGCCACCAGGACAGAACCCCACCTACCACCCCACCAACCTCCATATACATCATATCATCCGTTGTCATTTCCACCACCTCCAAACAGACCCCACCACCAGGGATATATTTCCCTCCCCTCCCCCATTAGCGTTCCGAAAAGACCACTCCCTCGTAGATCCACACCCCCCACCAACCCAACCTCCACTCCCGGGACCTTCCCCTGCAACCGCAAGAAATGCAAAACCTGCGCCCACACCTCCCCCCTTACTTCCCTCCAAGGCCCCAAGGCATCCTTCCATATCCACCACAAATTCACCTGCACCTCCACATACATCATTTACTGCATCCGCTGCACCCGATGTGGCCTCCTCTATATTGGGGACACAGGCCGTCTACTTGAGGAACGTTTAAGAGAACACCTCTGGGACACCCGGACAAACCAACCCAACCACCCTGTGGCTCAACACTTCAACTCCCCCTCCCACTCCACCAAGGACATGCAGGTTCTTGGACTCCTCCATCACCAGACCATAGCAACACAACGGCTGGAGGAAGAGCACCTCATCTTCCACCTAGGAACCCTCCAACCACAAGGGATGAACTCAGATTTCTCCAGTTTCCTCCTTTCCCCTCCCCCCACCTTGTCTCAGTCCCAACCCTCAAACTCAGCACCACCTTCCTAACCTGCAATCTTCTTCCTGACCTCTCCGCCCCCACGCTGAAACTTTATTGCTGGAACAGCACAGCAGGTCAGGCAGCATCTAGGGAACAGAAGATTCGACGTTTCGGGCACATGCCCTTCTACGCCCCCACCCCCACTCCAGCCTATCACCCTCACCTTATCACCCTCACCTTAAGCTCCTTCCACCTATTGCATTTCCAACGCCCCTCCCCCAAGTTCCTCCTCCCTTCCTTTTATCTTAGCCTGCTTGGCACACTTTTCTCATTCCTGAATGAGGCTCATGCCCGAAATGTCAATTCTCCTGCTCCTTGGATGCTGCCTGACCTGCTGCGCTTTTCCAGCAACTCAATTTCAGCACAAGTAACAAACCAGAGATAACAACTCTGTTTGTTCTCGCTCTCAGCTTCCACACTAGCTTCTCGAATTTCTCCCTTACATCCCATTCTGTTTCTCACTAATGTTGTTGGTGCCTACATGTGCCATGACTTGGAGCTGCTGCACATCCACGCCCCTGTTTAGGATCCCAAAACCATGATACTGTACATCACGAACTCTGGCACCTGGGAGGCAACACATCAAACATGAGTCTCTCTCATTCCCACAGAACATCCTATCTCCTCCCCCTAACGATGGAGTCCCCAATGATTAATGTTCTGCTCCTCTTCTCCGTTCATTTCTGAGCAACAGGGACAGACTCTGTGCCAGAGACCTGTGCCCCATGGCTTACATGTGCTAATTCATTCCCCCTCAACAGTATCCAAAACAGTATACTTGTTATTGAAGGAACCAACCACAGGGATCACTTCACTGTCTACCTTTTCCCTTTCCATTCCCTGACTGTAACCCATCTACCTTTTTCCTGTATCTGAGATGTGACTACCTCCCCTGTAACTCCTCTCAATAACCCCCTCAGCCTCCCAAATGATCTGAATTTCATCTAGCTCAAGCTTCAGTTCCTTAACTGGGCGGCACGGTAGCACAGTGGTTTACTCCCACAGTCCAAAGATGTGCAGGTCAGGTGAAATGGCCGTAGTGTTAGGTGAAGGGGTAAATGTCGTGGTATGGATGGCTTGTGAGTTGGTGTGGACTTGTTGTTTCCACACAGTTAGTAATCTAATCTGAGATACTTCACACATAGTAAAATGATTCCAAATATTAATCGGTAAAAGCCATGTTATCATGCAAATATCATGGTCAGGTTCTGTGGGTGGCACGGTGGCACAGTGGTTAGCACTGCTGCCTCACAGCGCCATAGACCTGGGTTCAATTCCTGCCTCAAGTGACTGACTGTGGAGTTTGCACATCCTCTTCATGTCTGTGTGGGTTTCCTCCGGGTGCTCCGATTTCCTCCCACAGTCCAAAAATGTGCAGGTTAGGTGAATTGGCCATGCTAAATTGCCCGTAGTGTTAGGTGTAGGGGAATGGGTCTGGGTGGGTGCGCTTTGGTGGGTCGGTGTGGACTTGTTGGGCTGAAGGGCCTGTTTCCACACTGTATGTCATCTAATCTAACGCGGTATGCAAAAAGCTGGAGTTGGGTGCACTTCCTGTAGATGCAGTCAGCAGGGATACTCATGGTGATCCTTATCTCTCACATTCTGGAGGGGGAGCATTCAGCTGCCCTGAACTCCATTCCCATCATTCTAAATTCCCAAAGAGACTATTGAAAAATAAAACTAATAACCTTACCAAATCGGTACACAAAACTTTTTCTGTTTTGAGGAGGAGAAGGAGGATGGGAGACAAGTACTGGAGTTAGGACATCATGTTGCGGCTGTACAGGATATTAGTTAGGCCACTGTTGGAATATTGCATGCAATTCTGGACTCCTTCTATTGGAAAGATGTTGTGAAACTTGAAAGAGTTCAGAAAAGATTTACAAGGATGGTGCCAGGGTTGGAGGATTTGAGCTATAGGGAGAGGCTGAACAGGCTGGAGATGTTTTCACTGGAGCATCAGAGGCTGAGGGGTGACCTTATAGAGGTTTACAAAATTATGAGGGGCACGGATAAGATAAATAGGCAAAGTCTTTTCCCTGGGGTCGGGGAGTCCAGACCTAGAGGGCATAGTTTTAGGGTGAGAGGGGCAAAGATATAAAAGAGCCCTAAGGGACAACGTTTTTGCGCAGGTGATGGTACGTGTATGGAATGAGCTGCCAAAGGAAGTGGTGGAGGCTGGTACAATTGCAACATTTAAGAGGCATTTGGATGGGTATATGAATAGGAAGGGTTTGGAGGGACATGGGCCGGGTGCTGGTCAGTGGGACGAGATTGGATTGGGATATCTGGTCTGCATGGATGAGTTGGACCGAAGGGTCTGTTTCCATGCTGTCCATCTCTGAATATGACTCTATGTTTCTAGTTAAGCAACCACCCAAATGTATAATCTCACTTATTGAGCCATCCCATTTTCCTCCTGTTCAGCATGAACTCTACCAGTTCATGAGGTAAATTTTTACAGAATTTATTTAATGCCCAGCAGCCCCTGGTCTTCGCTGCAAAAATGGTGACTGCAGATTCACAAGGTAAGCTTTTTAATACGATATGGAACGTCTGTGTCTGAGGAATCGTAAATAGTGTTGAACATTGCACAATCATTGGTGAACATACCTATTCCTCACCTTATGATGGAGGGAAGGTCATTGATGAAGCAGCTGAAGGTGTTTGGGTCTAGGAATTTCTGCAGGGATAGCCTGGAGCTGAGTTGACTGACCTCCAACTAACATTACCATTTTCCCATGTGTCAGGTATGACTCTGACTACTGGGGAGATTGCCCTCTGATAGCCACTGATTCCAGTTTTGCTCGGGATCCTTGATGTTACACTCGGTCGAAAGCAGCCTTGATGTTCCTCTGGAATTGAGTTATTTTGTCCATGTTTGAACCAAGGCTGTAATGAGTTCAGGAGCTCAATGGCTCCAGCAGCACCCAAACAGAATGTCACTGAGCAGGTTATTGATAAGCAGGTGCTGCTTGATAGTTAATGACAAATGTATTCAATTCTGGTCTCCCTGCTATGGAAAAGATGTGTGACTTGAAAGTGTTCAGAAAATATTGATAAGGAATGTCCACGTTTGGATAGTTTAAGCTATAGGGAGAAGCTGAATGGGCTGGGCTAAGTTTCGCTGGAATGTCTGAGTTGTGACTGTATGAAAGTTTATAAAATCATGAGGGACATGGATTGGATAAATCGTGTAAGTCTTCGTCCAGCGCAGGGGATTCTAAAACTAGAGGACATAAATATTTTTTCCCTCACCTTAAACTTAAAAGAGAACAAAGGGGCAACTTTTGCACCCTGAGGGTGATGCAAGTTTGGAATGAAATGCAAGTGGCGGAGTAGGTGCAATTACAATATTTATAAAGCATCCAGAAAGGTACATGAACAGGACAATTTCAGAGAGATAAGTGCGAAATGCTGGCATATGGGATTAGGTTAATAGAAGATATCTGATTGACATGGATGAGTCATACTGAAAGGGCTATTTCCATTCTATACAACTTTACCACCTCATAAACACACTTAAAAGGACCTTTATCATGCCAAATTCAATAGAGTTAATGTTGATCAATTGGTGAGAGGGAAAGATATAAAAGAGACCTGGGGGCAACTTTTTCACACAGAGGGTGGTACGTGTATGGAATGAGCTGCCAGAGGAAGTGGTGGAGTCTGGTACAATTGCCACATTTAAGAGGCATTTGGATGGGTATATGAATAGGAAGGGTTTGGAAGGATATGGGCCAGGTGCGGGCAGGTGGGACAAGATTGGGTCGGGACATGCGGACGGCCTGGATGGGTTGGACAAACGGTCTGTTTCCATGCTGTACATCTATGTCTCCATGACTCTAATTCTGGTCTCCCTGCTATAGAAATGATGTTGTGTGACTTGGAAGTGTTCAGAAAATTTGGATGAAGAATTTGCCACAGTTGGACAGTTTGAGCTATAGGGAGAGGCTGAATAGGCTGAGCTGATTTTGCCTGGAGTGTTGGAAGCTGAGTTGTGACTGTATGGAGGTTTATAAGATCATGAGGGACATGGACAGGGTGAGTATTGAACATTTTCACTAACAAAGGGGCAACTTTTTCACACACAGAATGGTGCAAGTTTGGAATTAAATGTCAGAGCAAGTGGTGGAGTTGGTACAATTACAATATTTAAAAAGCTTCCGGAAAGGTAAAAACAGGACAATTTTAGAGGGATAAGTGCCAAGTGCTAGCATATGGGACAAGATTAATGTTAGATATCTGATTGGCATAGATGAGTCACACTGAAGGGGCTATTTCCATTCTGTACAACTCTATCACTACATAAACATACTTAAACATACTTTTATCATGCCAAACTAAATAGAGTTAATGTTGATCCATAGCATGTGATACTAGGTCAGATGACAATAACTTGTGCATAAGGAAGATTTTAAGGAGCATTTTAAAAAGGAGCTCTTTAATCGGAAGGAGTAGAGATGAAGTCCAGACGTTGAGACAGTTCAGTAACAGGATTGTTCCCAATTGTCAAATGTACTTTTGTTTCTGGAATGCTTACCTTCCATTTCATTTGACTTAATTCGATGAAATCGGTAATTTCGTCTAACATTTCACCAGCTGGTAACATTTATATCACAGCTGAATATCTAACACTTTCAGATTGAGTTTATAACATGAGTCACACCAATCCAAGCAAGACAGTTGAGAATTCAACATCGATAATTTGGAGGACAGTATGCCTGTGTCGGTTATTACGTTAACTGGATGAGGAGGAAATAGGATTTGTTGTGAAAGCAAATCAGAATAGAGGAAGAAATCTGGATAAATCAAATGTGTGGAGTTAATAATCTGCTTTCAGAGCGAAATGGTGCTGGATATGAGGGTCCCGAGGTCACAATGGAATGAATGATTGATTTACCAAATAAGAGCTGAGGCAGCGATGGATATAGGGGCCATTTCACAGATGGAAACAATGACTCTTGGTGACGATGCGGACATGTGTTTGAATTGATCTCAGGCTCAATTCGGAAGTCACATGCAAACAGAAATCAGAGAAGTTCTCATTGACTCCATCAAGCTCACTGAGAGCCACAAAACATTTCCATGAAAGCACTGAGGATGTTGGCTCGTCTACGATATCCGACCCCATTCTTGAGCATGGGATCTCATCTGGCACTACGCTTTCTGATTGGAACCGATTCGTGGAAAGAAATGAATGACAAAGGGAAGTGATATCAGCATCATGCCGGGAGAACTGAATGGAAACACACAGTCTTGCTGAAAAAACGCTTATAACCAAAGTACACAGATTTCTTTCACAGTATGTTATTTAATCTTTAAAATAGGAAACTTCTCAATTTTAAATTGTGTCCAGATGTGTGTATCAGAGAATTCCATGAGCAGGAGTTCGCAGGAGCCTATCGTTGCTGTTCCCACATTAGCATGCAGTGAATGATGAGACTTTCCTTCAGATTTTTGTTTGGTATTGGTTCACTGTCTGAGAAGAAATTATTTGGAATGAATTTCTTTTCTCAGGCTCATCTAATTTCTCTTTTGGTTATGTTTTTTTGTTCAACTTTCTTCGAACTGTTGCTCATTGCTAACAGCACTTTACTTTGCACTCAGTCTTTTTCTTGTTGCATCTTAGGGTTATTCCCTTGCCCATTCGAAAAGGAGTGTTATCATGTTGCCTATCCTTTTCCTCTTTTCGGTCCCTTCCTCACGTTGACTCCTTGCTCCATTATCGGTTGTCAGTTACTTGGATTCATTCATCAATTGAATTATTTTTATCACTGGATAATTCATGACATACTTTAATTGCTCTGAATTTTTTCTGCATCATCACATAAATACATGCATTTGTGCAGCAGCTTAAGCTCCGCAGCATATATGAAAATTGTTCAAAGAGATAAAAATCATCCCAGTTCAAGGAAAAGCCAGCATTAAATGCATATGTAACATACACCGACCAGAGAAGGATAAAACTGGCGGATATCGCAAAGAGTAAAAAGACAGAATTGCGTCTGTTGTCTACCTCTGGTTCATTCTCTGTTTTTCTTTCACCCCTCAGTTCCTTACGTACTTTAATGGCCTCAAGGATATGTCTGACAGTCAGCATGTTAATAAAAAGAATAAAAGTGAATGGGAACAATGGTGTTAAAAAATATTCAAAGTATTTAAAACTTGCCCACCGAGGGTCGTTATAATAACTGTAGCTGGAATAACAATACCATGGAACATTGTTGATGATTGTTAGAGGTTCATATCAAAAATAGTTGGGAATGTTCTTCAAAGAAAAAAAAATGCACATTGTTGCTAGAACTCTCGTTGCAGTTTTCTCTGTGCAATACATAGCTTTCATCTGATGAAAACAAATGGCGACAAATCGATCAAAAGAAAAAGCGACAGTGAACCAGACAGAACAATCAGTTGCTATGAAGTTCAGGACATTGGTAACACGGCAAACAGGAACGATGGCCAGGAAACATTGTGGATAATAATAGTAGCGAAACCAACTAATTATGATTTCAAAGAAAATGAACAGTAGGTCAGACACTGCCATGGCTACCAGATAGCAAGTGCTGCATTTAGAAAGACCACACTTGTCCCGACACAGGAATATAATCACCACTAGACTAACTGTTAAGGAGATAAAGGAAACAATAGAGACTTGAAGTTACTGATCAAATATTCATTGGTTGAGTAGAAACTGTAAGGAATGGTTTTCACACAATGATAATTGTTGTTCCATGCCACATCAAGATAAAGAATTATAACCACAACATCAAAGCTTCTGAAAAATGAATCAAATGCACTTACAAAATGACAGGGAAGAACATTTACAACAATAAACCTCTGAATGATGGATTTCAGATAAAAGGAAAATTGAGAGGGATTAGGTTTATTCTTTGTGTTAGAGAAGATTAAGAGATGACCTTACAGAGGAGTTCATAATTCTGAACAATTTTGACAGGATAAACAATGATATTTCAATCATTGCTGTGTAAATAACTAGGGATTACATCTTCAGGATTATCAGCAAGAGAGATGGTAGTAACATTAGGAGAAAGTTCTTTACCCAAAGAGTTGATAGGAATTGGAATGTCCTGCCTGGGAGAGTGACGGAAGTGGATTACATTGGAGCTCTCAAAAAGGTGCAGAATATATTTGTGAAAGTGATGAAATTGGATTGCTACAGAGATACAGATGGATAATGGGACGTGCAGGGGAGCTCATTAGGTAGCCAGTACAGAAAAGGTGGGTAAAGTGGCCTCCCACAATTCTACGATTCTTTACCATGAGCAGCGGATCAATCCCAGAAACACGGTCATGTACTGGAGGTTTTATTGGAATCAGCAGTGGCGATTTCATCCAATATGAGGTGACTTCGAATGGCTGGAGATTCCCTTTACACCACCATCCACACAAAAACACTTGGATCTGTAAAATAAAGAAGGGGTGACACCTCATGCAGATATTGACTGCGAAATTTCTGCATTCAGTTTTGGAGCCTCCACAGCTCAGATCCCCTCTAGAATTGTACATCTGCACTGTAGGAACTAAAAGCATGGGCCATTGAAACACACTGCAGTGTCCAGAAATGCATGGCCTCTGCAATATGAAGAAACAAATGACGAGATATTGAGTTCTTCCTTCAGAATATCCTGACAATCTGAACTACAAGTATTCAGCAGTGAATACCACCACCATAGCCCAGATTGGATACCCAGCACAATCAGAAGTGCTTCAATATTTGCTATGGCCTTCCCTCGCCACCCCCCACCCCTCCCACACGTCAAAGACTGTACACCATAGCCCTCGTTCAAATAAAATATGATTTTATGTAGTATTGGTCATTGTAACTTCCCAGTTTAGAAATCACACTCTATGTCTGAGATTAAGCAAAGCTTTCTGCCTGATGTCCAGTCTCACACACCAAAGCTCCTCTGCTAGGCGTCACCTTGTGAATGGAAATCCCCCTCTCTGATTTAGAGCACATAACAGGGCTAAGAACCACAAGTTTTAACCAGCATTTTCAATGGAAATCACCAGAATTGGACCATAGCTTTTTCCAAGAAACCCCATTATATCATTGCTTGGTATCAGGATCTCCTTCCATGGATTCAGGCCAATGCTGAAAATTAGGGGGAACCGTGATTGACTGGTCTTATCAAGAGACTATAAATTCAGAGATCTAATGTCCCAGTGACAAATGATGTAAATTGAATTGATAAAAATATGGGTTTGAGAGTCTAAAGTCACCCGTTACACTGGTTCAGAGATACCCTTGTGCAGATATGGAAATAGTGATTATTTATAAAATGTAATCACGTCATGGCCTATAATCTGGCCAAATGTTCATTATCCAGCTCTATTTGCCTTTCTGAGGGTGCTGCAGATCTGCCTTTTTGAACGTCTGCATTAATTCTGGGTGCAGGACAACCCAGTGTTCTTGGAGGGAGTTGCAGAATTTTTGCCCAGCAAAGGTGATGGAACAACGATATATTCTGAATTCAGAATGAAAGCTAACAGGCATGTGATGGTGGTTCTATGCTACACTTGTTTGACGGGGTACTGGAGATCGTGCATTTGTGAGTTGAGACTTAAACTCTAACTATTTTGAATTTCGTAGGTGGTATTCATTGTTGGTCATGGTGTCGTTGGTGAAGGCAGTGACTACTGAATGTGGTGAGTGACATGCCAATGAATCAACTGTTTGTCCTACACAGTGTGGTACTTTGTGAATTGTTACAATTGAGCTGCTGTCAGCCAGACACATGGACAGCATTCCATTCCACCGCTGAGCTATGCATTCTGGGTGGCAGACATGGATTGGTGAGACAGGTAGGGAGCTTATTGCTATTGTAATTAAAGTGTCTAACATACTTCTGTTACTACAGCTCTTGTATTGGTCATCATGCATTCAGAGATAGTAATCCAATGGGAGATTAGTAGATTCTCACTGTTTGGAGACAATCATTGCCTACCACTTGTGGGATGTGAATGTTACTGTCTATTATCAGATCTTATCTCACTGTATCTGAACAAATTCAAACGTCAAACAACATCGGGTTATAGTACAACAGGCTTTCACAAGTTTCAGAGCACTACTCCTTCATCACGTGAAGCAGAGTAGCTTTCCTTCACTTCACCTGAAAAAGGAGCAACTCTCAAAATTCTTGGGATTGCAAATAAACCTGTTGAACAATAATCTTGTATTGTGGGACTTCAGTTTGTCCATCCCAGTCCAACACCGGCACCTTCACAACACTGTATAGGGACAGAGACCTCTTCATTATTTAAGAAAGTAAATGATGCTGAACATTGTACAATTATGAGCAAACATCTCCACTTTGGAAATTACAATGCGGGGAAGGGCACTGGCGAGGCAGCTGCAGATTTTGGGGTCTAGGACATGACTCTGAAGAATTCCGATGGAGATGTACAATGGCTGAGGTGATGGCACTCTAACAGACTGAACCATCTTCATTTGCAGTCCGTATGAAAACAATGAAATCTCATTGACTCTTTTTTGAGGGCTCATTATTGTGAATGTGTTAATTTTAAGAGCTGAATATTTTTCCAGTCATTAAAATGTAACTGTAAAAGTAGGTGCATCTGGTTGAGGAACAGACCAAGGTTCCGTGAATGCAATCAAACAATCCTGAGATTGGGGCATGACAGACTTAACATGTCATTATGTTGGAAAGTCAGAGGCTCTAGTACAATAAAAATAGCAACGAGAGACAGAATATTGGCTTGTTTGTAGAGAAGAGAATGTTTGCCATTATCACAAAGAGATCTGCTCACAATTCTGGAAATGAACATTGTGAGCTGAATTAGTGACAGAGAATACAGATTGCAGGCTGAATCGAATATTTATGATGAAGGTAAAATAATTAATTCACGAATTTCTAGATTTAGTTTGTCACATTCACAAGGTGTGTGAGAGTGTAAACATACACACACACACACATCTTGAATTTTGCTGAGAGAAATTTGAATACTGTACTAAAGTTGGATATGAAATGTCAAAGGATTTTCGGATGCAAAACATGGAAATGTTCCTTCCATGAATGAGAGAGACCATACTGGCGCCATTCATATGGAATGCTCATTCAGGGTTCGAAAATGTGGCAATAGAAGAGGCTTGGCTGATAGATTAATATTTAAAACTTTCAGAATTCTGGACTGTTAATCCTATGTAATGCTCTCCAACTCAATTATTAATCATAGTCATAAGATTACAGGCACTGAAGTTAGGTATTTGTTGAAACAATTTTATTCGACTTTAGTATTTTCATTTTGATACATTGCCTTAAAACTGGTTGGCGCACATTTCTCATTGAAACATCGTCCTCCCATGAAGGATATATATCACAAAACAAAAAGCAGAACTCACTGAAATTTTAGGTGTGGAAAGATTGTGAATTATCGATTGAGAAACTGTTTATCAAAACCTAATTAGGATCAGACTTGAAATAGTGTGAACACATCCAGCTCTATATCCATCCTTACTAATGTCAAGCCAATAAATTAGAGATACGAGGTCCCACAGCTTGCCCTAATCTTGCTTGAAGATTAATCAGTCCCAACTATTTGGACAATAGTTAACATGTCTATGGGACATTTCATTGAATTAACATTGCTGCTCTGCCATTTTCCCTTTCTGAAATTAATCACATCAGTTTATCTCCATTTTGGAAACTTTTACGAAATATAGGGGAAGAGTTTCCCATTTGTACTCCACGATGTTTCTGTGTTCTGGACCAGACCACAATTTCTCAAACCATATCAGGAAATAACCGAGACTCTAATTTTTATCTCATTTAAAAGGTAAGCATAAGACATTGTATTCCAGATGTGACTTGATTGGTCAAACACTCGGCTTTAAACAAAAGCTCAATTTATTCTTCCACCATAGTTAAAGTAGAAACCAAAAAAAGAATTGATATAACTTTAACTGTCGAAATTCTTAACAAATTGTTATATTATTTAATTATGACTCTTCAATCGTACCAACACATCAGCATTCCCACAAACATAGTTGGTGAAGGCAAGTTCATCAAAATAGATTTCCCTCATTTGCTATCTCCTCCAATCTCAGAGGCAACGCTAACGGAATGAATCTAGCAGCAGAGAGAGTGACTGCAAGCTTTTTACAGCAGCAGCAGCGGAGTGAAAGCTGTGTCCAGCAGTTTCAATCCAAAGCTCAAACTTCAATAATTGTCAGCCCTGGGTTTGTTAGAGTCTGATTCCACCCACTCACTCATTCTTCTTTTGCCTACTTGAAAAAAACATTTATTTACTGTTTTCTATGGAGCAGTCACCTTGGCACCAAATTTCCGAACACTTCTTCAAAAGAAACCAGACAGAACAAATTTCTCTTCAAGGCAGATGTCATGACAATTGTCAGCTCCATCAGTGGACACAACAGAATTATCAGTTTGGACAACATAAAAGGACAACAGCATCAAAGGGCAAAGTGAGAAACATTCTGTTTGTGAAAGTTATTTGATTCTCTTTGAGACAGCTACTGACACACCGCTCCAGATCTCAGCATTTGTACTTTTAAAGTCTGCACCACAGTATTGTGCATCTTTTGACAAATGGCGCAGTTTACATGATTTTTTGACAATCAAATAATTTCAAAAAAACACATCACAGTTGGAACTCTGCACTCAGTACCCCTCTGAGTGAACTGTTCTTACAAATATCACACCTCCTCACGTCTACTGACTGCTGCAAACATGCAAGATCATTGAAGCCATCCGTGCTGATCCCCACTTATCACTCCATAACCTGCTGAACCCTGTTTTATCTGGGCTCCTATTTGAAGCAAGCTGCCTAAGCAAGATCCACCAACACAATTCCTTTCCATCAAGGAATGGGAAACACCAGGTGTCACTAGGAAGTGGGTTGTTACAAAACCCATCTGACCGATAACAGGCATTAAACTAACACAGAGAGAGCGTGGTCTTGCTAAACACTTTCTCGAGCAGTCAGAACTGAAGCTCAGCAAAACTCTATCAACGTGGTATCAATGCAAACCGATTCTGCGCAGTACAGAGAAACACACAACGCTGCACATTACTGAGGAGCCTCCTAAACAGCAAAATATTCACTTTAAACTCCGTGAGCGAGGGAAATATCATCTGTCATTGAGATTTGCCTTGCTAAATGGAAATAAAATAATTAGCAATCGTACAGTGGAAATCAGCATGGTTTAGTCCAGGGATTCATACAATTGAAGTTGTTACAGGACTTACCAGGAATGCCAACAATGGCAAGAATGGTATAGTATATTTTTTCAATTACTTGTCTTACAGGATACATTTTGTACTTTGTGAAACAACCTTCCCTTCCTGCTGCTGACAAATTGTTGGAATCAGAAAATTGAGGAATTGGACTTTATATTGGGTGGTATCTCCGAAGGGGAAACTTTGAGTACACCTGGTTATGAGAACAGGTTTATTTTAATGACATGATGTCATTGAGATTTATGTCTGTGATTGAATATTCCAAAGACTGGATCCTATGGAGGTCTAAAACATTAATTGCAATTTGTCTTCAAACGACAATACTTGCATCATTTCATGTGCTATCAGCTCAATAAATATCTAATTTATTTGATATTCTTTTCAATGATGACCTTCATTTTGCTGAGGCTATTCAGCCACTCAATACCTCATGGTGTAGAGCTCCTTGAGAATTGTTGCACTGTTATAGCATTGCTTTCCTCGTTATTTCAGCTTTACATCTCATTTGGGAAATCCTCTGTGTGAATAAGCACTCAGATACAGAGCGTGAAGCTGATACTGACCACACCAATAACTGGAGTGAACACCGGGTCACATTTCCTCAAATCGAAGACAAAACAAGAATTCAGAACCTTAATCTCAGAATCATAGAATGATTGCATCATACAGAACAGAGCTGGCCCATAGATCCACTCAGCTTGTAAAATTACACAAAAAAGCTACAACAAATCTCACTTCCCAACATTTTGTCTTGAATTTTCAGTGTTCATCCAAGTGCATCTTAAAGGTTTTGAGTTTTCCCACCTTAGTTACTGTTATGATGCTGTCATGTTTTTTGAGAAGAGAGGTCATAAAGACAGAGGTTCTGAAGAGGTTTAGTTTAACAATGGAAGGGGAGTGGCCAGTTTTCTCAGTTCAGTAATTTTCTAGTTTTAAATTAAATCACACAAGATGTGTGATTCCAGGAGAGTGGCATGTTTCAGTAAAACAATCCTCTGACTTACTCTGAAACCACTTTCTGGATGTTATTCCCTCCTTCCTGTTTGAATCTGTTTGAATTAACCTTTATTTCCCCGAGTGTATTTATGTGATGTTCCTGTATTGGAACAGGTAATTAGTAATAGTTACTGTATCAGGTCACTTAAGCTTTCCAATAGTTATGTTTTCGAAATTCTGCTTTCATTTGTTCGTGTCTCAGCTGCAGTGTTTACATACATTCTGTTTTGCTAAAACCAAATAATTTGACCAATGACATCACACCTGGAGCACCCACTTCACATCTGCCTTTAAAATTAAAACAAAAGTTAGGGTCCAGGCTACCTTCTCAAAATATTTTGAGGTCTGGCATGGTCCGTAACAGTTACCCTCCCAGGCAAAATAGTGCTGACCCCTACCATCCTCTCGGTGTTGTGTCCCCTCAGGGGAAGGGCAAGGTTGTGAAGGTGGGACCCTCTTGGTAATCTCAGGCAGTATGGCAACTGATTTCCAGCATCCATAGTTCATTCGGTTTTTGTTTTGTCTCACTGTTAATTCTGTTTCTCGCTCTCCAGATGATGCCAGACCTGATGAATATCTGCAGCATTTTTTACTTTTGTTTCGGAGATCTCCTTGTGCTGGGAGTTGATATCTTTGCGATGACTAATGGAGTCCTTCGCTCCTATTTCCAGAACTGGGACTTTGTGCAGCACTCAACATCCTCAGGACCAGACATTCATTGAACGCCTAGCGTAATATTATGTATAACTTTATGAACAACAAACTCTCAGATCTAAGCCGTGAAAAGAAGATTGATCACCGCTAAAAAGGCTGTATCGTAACTCCATATAAATTAGAACACACCTTAATACTGGAGATTGAACACAATAAACCTGCTGTCAGATTTTTACTCACCAGAAAAACATTACAATCTACTTCTGTGAAATGCTGAGGAGAACGATGAAACATATCACACTGTGTTAACTGTTTGAAAATATTTCAAAATGATAACACTTTTTCACTTTGCCATTAATTAAATAACAAACCACAATAAACATTGAGAAAAGATTCCTTATATACTCAAACCAACAATTTCAATGAAGAACCAATTTTCTCCGCCCCCCCCCCCCCAGTGAGAGACAGTATAGTTCTGCAGTGATAGCTCGTTTCAGTACTGCATATTCTTCAAAAATGTGCCAATACTGTACTGTGCTCTGAAGCAACACGTTACTCCTGTGAGGATCTTAGCTTGATATTTTGTAGAATTCTTGGCTTACAAAAAGGATCATGTTTTCAACTTAGTCAATAAAACAAACGCTCTCAAAGATGGAATTCGGGAAATTTCCCTCAACCTGAGCAAGTGTTCACCATAGAGTAAATTCTTTGTCAATTTAAATCAAGACTTTTAAGAACAACTCAGTGTATTTAGCCACGTACCTGAAACACCAACCACAGGGAGAATCGTATAGATTATTTTTAGGATATGCTGAATTGGTCGATGTACTTTGTCAGTGAATTATTGTTCCCCTTTGTGCTGTTAACTCTCTTTCTGCAAAAGAAACTGAACTGTTTAATTGTCAGAGCCTTTAAGTTATCCAATGCAGGATTCCACAGTGAGATTCAGTTTGAAACATTTGGTAAACTTGGTATTTTAGGTAATTGACAAACTGGTTGCAAAAGTCCAATTCGTACTTGCTGAGGTATTGCATTTACTTCAGAGGTTGAACTGAGCAACCCAAAGCAGTGAACAATTCTCCTTGCAGTAAGCAACTAATGCTTACTGAATCTGAATGCTTATGATCCATTATTCATCACCAGACTTTCAATTAGATAGAGTCAGAGTCAGAGACATGTACAGCATGGAAACAGACCCTTCGGTTCAACCTGTCCATGCCGACCAGATATCCCAACCCAATAGAGTCCTACCTGCCAGCAACCGGCCCATAACTCTCCAAACCCTTCCCATTCGTATACCCATCCAAATGCCTCTTAAATGTTGCAATTGTATCAGCCTCCACCACTTCCTCTGGCAGCTCATTCCATATATGTATCACCCTGTGTGTGAAAAAGTTGCCCCCTAGGTCTCATTTACATCTTTCCCCTTTCACCCTAAACCTATGCCCTCTAGTTCTGGACTCCCCAAAACCAGGGGGACAAAAAAACTTTGTCTATTTATCCTATCCATGCCCTTCATAAATTTTGTAAACCTGTATAAGGTCACCTCTCAGCCGCCATCGCTCCAGGGAAAACAGCCTCAGACTGATCAGCTTCTCCCTTGGCAACATCCTTGTGAATCCCCTGCAAGTTTCACAACATCTTTCCAATAGGAAGTAGACCAAAATTGCACACAATATTCCAACAGTGGCCTAACCAATGTCCTGCACAGCCACAACATGACCTCCCAACTCTTGGACTCAATACTCTGACCAATAAAATAAAGCATACCAAACACATTCTTAATTATCCTATCTATATATCCTATTCAAATATCTCAGCAAGAGGCCCAGCAATTACTTCCCTCGCTTCTCCGAGAGTTCTAGGGTATACTTGACCAGGTCCTGGGGATTTATCCATCTTTATGCGTTTTAAGACATCCAGCTTCTCTTCCTCTGTAATATGGACATTTTTTGAAGATATCGAAGTCTATTTTCCCACATTCTATATGTTCCATGTCCTTCTGCACAGTAAACACTGATGCAACATAGTCCTTCAATATCTCCCCTCATCGCCTGCAGGTGCACAAAGATTGTTTTTGTGATCTTTGAGGAGCCCTATTCTCTCCTTGGTTACTCTTTTGTCCTTGATGCATTTATAGAATTCCTTTGGATTCTCCCCAGCTCTCTCACATCCCCTTTTTGCCCTCCTGATTTCCCTTATTAGGTATATTTGGGAATCTGAAACAAGGATAGAACGTCAGAGAAAGGGGCAGATTATTTGGGACAGATGAGCAGACAGCACTTCATTCTAACGTCAGTGAACCTTTAATATTGTCAATCCCTGAGGATACTCATCTGAATCCATTTCTCCGGTATCCTCACACAGTCCAAAGATGTGCAGATTAGATACCTCGGCCATACTAAATTACCCATAATATTCAGGGATGTGTAGGTAAAATGGATCATACATGGGAAATACAGGATTACAGGGTAAGGGGGTGAGTCTAGGCGGGATGCTGTTCGAAGAATTAGTGTGGACCTTTTGGGCCGAATCAAGTTTCCACATCAATTCTATGCTGCTTCACCTCTGCCTCCGAGGTAGATGATCATCTGACCCAGTATCCCCTTCAATGGGTCATAGAGCCGGAGAGATGTACAGCACGGAAATAGACCTTCGGTCCAACACGTCCATGCCTAACAGACATCCCAAGTTAATTTGCCAGCAGTTTGGCCAATATCCTTTTAAATCCTCCCAATCCATTTACCTATCCAGATGCCTTTTAAATGTTGTAATTGTACCAGCCTCCACCACTTCCTCTGGCAGCTCAATTCATACACGCACCATCCTCTGCATGAAAAGGTTGCCCCTAAGTTCCCTTTTAAACTTTTTCCCTCTCTTCTTAAACCTATAACCTCTAGATCTGAATCCCCAAATCCAAGAAAAATATTCGCCCTATTAATGCCCTTCACGATTTTATAAACTTCTAATGTCACCCCTCAGTCCCAACCTATTAAGCCTCTCCATATGGCTCAAACCCTCCAACCCTGGCAACATCCTGGTAAATCTTTTCTGAAACTTTTCAAGTTTTACAGTATCCTTTTGACAGGGAGACTGGAATTGCACACAATATTCAAAAAGTGGCCTAACCAATGTCCTGTACAGCTGCAACATGTCTTTGCAACTCCTGTACTCAATGCATCATCAGGTCTATTTGAAGGAAAGAACTGTCCATACTGGAGATTTCAAAACTAATAAAGAAAATGTTGGTGAAATTCGACAGGTCTGGCATCTGTGGGGAGAAAGCAGAGTCAAACTCTTGGGTGTAATGATTCTTTTTCAGAACTGAAGATTTCTGATGCTAATGATGGCTGGCCTGTTGAGTTTCGCCAGAAATTCGTGTTTTTATTTTCGTCACGTTCAATTACTTATGATCACGGTCTTGTTAAATGCGTTTGAGAATTGAGAGCCATTCAGTCGCACAGCGATGGTGGTATAGTGGTAAGTATAGCTCCCTTCCAAGCAGTTAACCCGCGTTTGATTCCCAGACATCACAGGGTGGTGCTTTCAAAGCCATTTTGCACAGAAGAACTTGAAGATGAACTGGCATTATCACCTTACTTTCTCTGAAAGTACATGAATGTTTTATTCTGAGAGAAAACAAAACCATCCAGATTGCTCCTCACTTGTCATGACGATGGTTTCTATGAATTGCAACGTGGAAGTGGGCAACAAAACTCAGCAACTCTGAAGTTTACCCCTCTGCAGCTTCCCAATTCTTATTTAAATGTTAATTGCAGCACAGCAATTTTTTTCGAAAAGTAAGACACTGCTCCTGTTGGGAACCTCAAATAATCACACAAGCTGCTGGAAACATTGAACAGTTCCAACAGCGTCTATTGAGAAGGGGAGGGAGGATTAATGTGTCATCTATTCAAGGTTAAAATAAACTCTAACAAGAGATCCTGAGTTTTACCTTTTTACATAAATTAACACTTTCTTTATTCCTACTAATGCTCTTTCACACTAATGCTCTTTCTTTACGAAATTCTGCTCAATTTTGAACAAAACGTATCCAAACAATATTCTTTATTTTGTACAATCGGTTGTTTTATTTCTCGGGGCAAAAGTGAGGACTGCAGATGCTGGAAACCAGAGTTTAGATCAGAGTGGTGCTGGAAAAGCCCAGCAGGTCAGGCAGCATCCGAGGAGCAGGAAAATCGACTTTTTGTCTGAAACGTCGATTTTCCGGTTTTATTTCCCAATCGTGTGCATCAATCTGAGTGCTTGGTGTACAGAGAGAGTCCGTTTGCTCACATGAGCCGCATCATTACCCCGACAGACCCTGAACATTTCCGTGAGTTGGTTGCAGTTCCCGCTTGCGGCCAGTAGCTGTCACTAACCTGTGGACAGTGAAGTTCCCGGATCAGAGATTAAAAACAACACAGTAATTATTCCCACTTTGTGTTGGACGGTGTGCAGGAGAAATAATAAGGGTGGGGACCACTGCTATTACAGTTTTAGGGGTGGGAAAGGGATTGGAAACGTCTGAAAGATAGTAGAAATGGACATATGGACAGCGTATATGGTAAAACTGAATATATAACCACAAATTAATACATGTGGAGATGTTACATAAGTGCAAGGTCTGGATTGCATGCTCGAGTCAGCCTTACCCGACTGCGGCCTGTCAGGTGACAAAAGGTGAAAAGATTACCACAGCACAATGTGGGGGTCAGCAGCAATCCAGAGGACAATTGTGGCAGAGTCTGATTAGTTAATGTAGGCTCAGTGCGATTGGTTATGTAAATATAACGGGGGTAGAGCCTGGCTTTTAGAACATAACTCACTGAGTACTCTCACTGTTGGCGGCTCTGATAGCTACAGCTTTTGTTTGCAAATAATGGCTTATTCTCTGCGTCTCCTGGTCATTCCTAAAAGGTATTATCAACCATAACATGCCTAATTAATCCAGGAGAATCAATGCATTTGTTAAGAATCCCGCCCAATTTAAATACAAACCTCGGGGCTGCGTGAGAGAGGAAAATATAAAATAAAATCAGTAGCGGCCGCCCGGCCCCATTTACCGGCAAGATGACATGTTCAGGGAAAGGAGTGGGGCCAAAGCGGAACCTCTCCTCTTCCCCCTCCACCCCCACCACCCCCCCCTCCACCCCCACCCCCCCCTCCACCCCCACCCCCCCTCCACCCCCACCCCCCCTCCACCCTCCCCCCCCTCCCCCCCTGCCCCCCCCTCCTCCCCCCCCCTCCCCTCCCCCCCTCCCCCCTCCTCTCCCCCCCTCCCCCCCCTCCCCCCCCCCTCCACCTCCCCTCCCCCTCCCCTCCCCCCCTCCACCTCCCCTCCCCCTCCCCTCCCCCCCTCCACCTCCCCTCCCCCCCTCCCCCCCCTCCACCTCCCCTCCCCCCCCTCCACCCCCCCTCCCCCCCTCCCCTCCCCCCCCCCCTCCACCCCCCCCTCCCCTCTCCCCCCCCCTCCCCTCTCCCCCCCCTCCCCTCTCCCCCCCCTCCACCCCCCCCTCCCCTCTCCCCCCCCTCCACCACCCCCCCCTCCCCCCCCTCCTCCCCCCCCCCTCCCCCTCCCTCCCCCCACCCCTCCCCCCCCCCCTCCCCCCCCCCTCCCCCCCCCCCCTCCCTCCCCCCTCCTCCCCCCCCTCCCCCCCCCTCCCCCACCCCCCCCTCCTCCCCCCCCCTCCCCACCCCTCCCCCCCCCCTCCCCCCACCCCTCCCCCCCCCTCCCCCTCCCCCCCCCTCCCACCACCCCTCCCCCCCTCCCCCACCCCTCCCCCCCCTCCCCCACCCCTCCCCCACCCCTCCCCCCCCCCTCCCCCCCTCCACCCTCCACCCCCCCCTCCCCTCCCCCCCCTCCCCTCCCCTCCTCCCCCCTCCTCCCCCCCCTCCCCTCCCCTCCTCCCCCCCCTCCCCCCCCTCCACCTCCCCTCCCCCCCCTCCCCCCCCCCCCTCCACCCCCACCCCCCCCCCCCTCCACCCCCACCCCCCCCCCCTCCACCCCCACCCCCACCCCCGTGACCGTTAGCAGCTGCTTCAGAAGATAAACTCTTTAAAGAGAAACAACCCTTTCAGGAGAGAAAACAGAAACACAAAAGGGCCGACTTCGGTGTCGCCAAACAAAATAATACGTTTTATAATGAAAAATACTCCTTCCCACAGGCAGAGAGGTGAAAGTGATGAAGAAATTGTGTGTCGCCGCATCAAGTCCCAAAGCGCGATCTTCCGAATGACGGCCGCCCCCGGACCCCAAACGTTGTCTCAGCTTTATCTCTCTCTGGGCAGATACTGCCAGACCTGAGGGCACTCGGGGGGAGTCCTCGTTCAGGACTTTCTTACAGTTCAGTTGCCAGGCGGAACACAATGTGTGAAAGTGTGTGAGGTTATGCACTGGGATTAGGAGAGAGGGAGAGACGGTTTTCTAAATGGGGAAAGGCTTCGGAAAACTGAAGCACAAAGGGACTTGTTAGTCCGTGTTCAGGATTCTCTTCATGTTAAAACGCAGCTTCAGTTAGCAGTTAGGAACGAAAATACAATGTTAGGGTTTGTTTGAGAATGTTAGAATGGAAGAGCAGAATGTACTGCTCAGGCTGTTTAAGGTATTTGAAATATTGCGAGCAGTTTTAGGTCTCATACCGAAGGAATGTTTTTTTTATTTCAAGAATATACTTTACTCATAAAAACAAGTATATATACATCTATAGTTAATAAAGAATTTCAATTCAGTACAACAGCATATGAAGAAAACAAAACAAACATTGAAGTTGGACTCTGTCCAGTAAACACTCTGCCGTGGAAGCAGCTGCAAGGTGAGTAGAGACTGTAAGCATCTCCTTCTGGAATGTGTCTTTGCAAAGGAAGTCTGAGGCAAGATGCAGTGTGTCTGTTAGGGTGTGTTCCCAGCACTTGTGTGATGCGGGACTCTGTGCTCTACTGTGTGTTGTCCAGGACACGCTCCGAGACAAACATTGATTGCGCTTGGAGGACCATGAATTCAGTAAAAGAGGCTCTTTTTGTCTGCCCGAAAATTGTTGGTCTTCCAGAACAAGGAGGTGACCTTGACTGTTGCAGACTGACACGTCTTAAGGTCCAGGACTACTTGCTGAAGAGCACACTAAAGCTTGGGATAGCTGCTACCAAGGCTCAGTGGGGCAAGACCACTGTCTGATATCTTCCTTCTGAAGGTAAATGGAAGTCATTTCAGTTATCGAATCCACCTTAAATGCATGTAAATATAATTGTATGTAAAGAGATGTCTTTGGTTCATTGTGACATGAAGGTGCCAGTGTTGGACTCGGGTGAACAAAGTTAGAAGTCGCACAACACTTTAGAGGCGGCACGGTGGCACAGTGGTTAGCACTGCTGCCTCACAGCACCAGAGACCTGGGTTCAAATCCCGCCACAGGTGACTGACTGTGTGGAGTTTGCACATTCTCCCCGTGTCTGCGTGGGTTTCCTCTGGGTGCTCCGGTTTCCTCCCAAAGTCCAAAGATGGGCAGGTCAGGTGAATTGGCCATACTAAATTGCCTGGCAGTGGTAGGTGAAGGGGCAAGTGTAGGGGTATGGGTGGGTTGCGCTTCGACGGGTCGGTGTGGACTTGTTGGGCCGAAGGGCCTGTTTCCACACTGTAGGTAATCTAATCTAAAACAACACTTGGTTATAGTCCAATAGGTTTATTAGAAATCACAAACTTTCTGGGTGGTGCTACTTCACTGACTGCAATCCATTTATTATTTCTCACCTTGGAACAATACATCAGCAATTACGTTAAGTTTTCCAGCAATGTGTACGATCTTTACATTAAATGGTTGCAGCAAAAGACTCCATTGGATTAGCCTTGCTTTCTTCATTTTAAACTTCTCAATGAAGGCTAGTTGGTCTTGATCAGTGTAACTTTGCATTTCATTAATCCTTGTCAGATGTAGACTTCAAAGTATTGAAAAGCCAACAGCAATCCCACAGCCTCTTCTTCTCAAGGACAGTGTTTTTCCTATAACTGATATTGTTCCCATGAGAAGTACCCTATGGGTTTCTCTACTCCTGATTCATCGTACTGGAACAAGACAGCACACAACTCCAAGTTATCAGCATCAAATGCCATTTTGAAAAGGCTGGAAAAATCAGGAATGGCCAACACTGGTTCATTCATTCAAATTGCTTTCATCCTTACAAAGGATACTTCGCATTCTGCTAACCAGAATACTTTTTTGTTAGTTTCCTTCACAGATTTGTTAAAGGTGTTACAACATGGGGTGAACCCTCTGCTAATTTAAACCTGTAATACAAAATGATTTACTCAGTGTGGTAATCTGCGAAAATTTGAGAGGCCAAGAACTAGTTAAAGTAAAAAGTAACAACTTTATTTCTGAAAGTATAACAGAAAATAATTAACTAATAACCATTTACATCTCCTATTGTTACTTTCCCTTTTATAATACTATTCCAATAAAACCTCTGATTAAGATTTACAAAAATCCAAATTTCAAAACCAGGCAGCTGTCAGATCTGCCATTTGTATCTTCCTCTGTAGATTTTCTTCTTAGAATTTCTCTTTCACAGGTCGTTGATAGATAAGTGTACCTTTAAGAGACCTATTGTGTGGGCAGTCTGCATTTATTGGTGGCTTGGCAGTTCTCTCTCAACTGTTCACGTTTTCCTGGTTTTATATCCTCAAGCACCAGATTTTGTCATCGGCTTTTAATATTGTCGATATACTAGATTCAAACTTGATTGGAGTTTGGGGTTTTTTTGGTGTATAATTTAAACTGATTGGCCTAATTCACATTTGTTTTTTTGTATCCAACCGACTATTCTAGCTGCTGGATTAAAAGGTTTCATTGTATCTTGTTCAGAACACTTGGTGCAGTCAGATACTTTCCTAAAGGTACAGTACACTTTAACACCTTCATAACAAAGGCACAGCTCTTTATTTGAAATTATGCACACATTTCCAGTAAACTCTCACATTCCAAAAAATCTACTGATTTCTCATTTAGTTTTTGGAATGAGGAATTTTATTAGTGGCTTCACTTTTGCTGTCCTTGACAATATCTGAGTCTGAATGTGTATGCCTGTGTGTGTTTGTTTCTGTATGTACGTGTCTGTGTGTCTGCAAGTATGTGTGTGTGTTTCTGTGTCAATCTGTGTAGGTTTCTATCTCTGTATCTGTGTGTGTGTCTGTGCATCTGTGTGAATGACTGTGTGTGTCTGAAGGTATATGTGTGTGTGTTCGTGTATATATTACAGTACATTTTTGATTATATGTATCTGTGTCTGTCTTTGTACCTATCTATGTGTTTGTGTCTAGTGTGTGTTCATGTTACTGCAGGAATCTATGTTTATGTGTATCTCTGCAATGGGGTCTCTGTTGTTTTCGGGATGAAGCCATTAAAATGGGATCAAACACCTCTCTCTCTGTCTGTCCCTTTTGTATTTAAGATAATACAATGTTGATGATAATGTTGACATGTGTGTGTGTATATGTCTGTCCGTCTCTGCCTGCAATGGTACTCACTTTGTCCTGATGGAATTTTGGATGAATGAATTAAAATATGGTGAATCAAAGGCACGAGTCTCTGTCTTTCTCTCTGTCTGCCCATCTTGTGTCTAAAGTGATACAATGCCACCCTCTAGTGAACTTTCCACAAGAATCAGATTTATTTTTGGAGAAAACATTTAAGTCTGTGAATCTCTCATATTGCGCATTTGTTTTGTTCTTCAAAGAATACCTTTGGAGACACAGAACAGTTTTGCTGGATGACTTGTGATACTGTCCTTGAAATATGAGGAGAAGGAGATGAACATGCCCAGTGCTGGTCTCACTGCTACCATTTTTGAATCCTTTCTCACTTAGAATTTGTGAGAGTACTTCAGAAAACACTGTAAGCAGCAGAAAGTATAATAAAATTCACACTGTCTCCTCACAAATTGGTTCACATGGAGTTGCCTGGATATAATTGCACTAGAAACACTCAGTTTTGAATAACGTCAGGAATACTACTCAAAGATAAATCATTTCCACATTGCAGGGGGTGCACAACATTTCTCCACATGAGCATCTTCACCGAGGGACCTCAGTCCAATTGCAACAATTTCCACACCGCAATGGTGTGCATTTGTATGTATGCGTGTGTGTGTGTATATCTGTGCATCTGTGTATGTGTATCTGTGCATGTGTTTGTGTGTGCTGTCAGTTTGGATAGTGCTGTGAGCTGTTGCCCTCCCTCTCTAACCCTTGACTGAATCCTTGAGGTTTTTCAGCCTCCACACCTGTCTGATGCCGAAAAACCGGGAGCCCAGAAATTTGTTCGGTGGGTGGGAACTGATAATGTCATATAATACCTGCCACACTTTCTTGATTCGAAACAGCTCATAGTTGGCTGTTTTTGCCATTAGTATGGGGTCTGTTGAATGGTCAAACATTTTCTGAAGAATTATTCTATGAAATTGTATCAGAACCCTCTGAAGTATTTGAATTTGATGGAGATGAATAGATGATTCCAAGCTGATAGGAATTACCCAATAGGAAATTCCATTTGGAATTACCCAATAGGAAATTTAACTTTCCCAGAAAATTCCTTTGGATTATGCAATGATGAGGAATCCGCAGGTTTGCAGCTCGACTCTCTTCCTGCACTGAGATAAGGATTCTTATCAGGGTGTCATAGAATACTCCCCACTTGCCTGGATGGGTGTTGCTCCAACAAACACTCAAGAAGCTTGACACCATCCAGGACAAAACAGTCCGCTTGATTGGTACCGCATCCACAAATATTCACTCTTGCCTCCACCGATGCTCAGTAGGCCAGTGTGTAGCATCTACAAGATGCACTGCAGAAATTCACAGCCCTGTACAATTCCTTCCAAACCCACAACCACTTCAACCTGGATGGAGAAGGTCAGCAGATACATGGGAACACCAGCACCTCCAAGTTTACCTTTAAGCTACTCATCATCCTGACTTGGAAATATGTCACCGCTCCTTCAGTATTGCTGCATTAAAATCCAAAAACTCCTTCCCTAACAACATTGTCGGTGAACCAAAGCACATGGACTGCAGCGATTCAAAAAGGAAGGAGACCACCACCTTTTCAAAGGACAACTAGGGACAGGGAGTAAATGCTGACCCAGCCAATGATGTCCATGTTGCACAAATTAATGAAACAAAAATCATTCAAGCCCAGGAACAACAAGTCCCTCCTATGTGCTTCACCGAGGAGTTTTATTTATTTATAACACAAAGAATTCATGTAACCAGGTATTTAGCTGTGTTACTGAACTTTGCTCTGAACCGAGAAAAAGTTGCTGCATAAATAAATGTGTTTGTGC
The DNA here is from genome assembly GCF_037043375.1 of Chiloscyllium plagiosum. Classification (NCBI taxonomy): domain Eukaryota; kingdom Metazoa; phylum Chordata; class Chondrichthyes; order Orectolobiformes; family Hemiscylliidae; genus Chiloscyllium; species Chiloscyllium plagiosum. Next base: position 29,633,906 of record NW_028270185.1, read on the forward strand.
AACAACTTAGAGTCTGCAGCATATAACCAACCTTATTGAGGTGAAGTTGAAAAGGTGGGTATTCGTCAATATTCATTCCTTGAATGACATAATATAAGAAATCCACAACATTGATTAACCACAGGAGGATGAAGCTCCCCGATATGGAGAAGAGGAAAATCACAGACTTCCTTCTGCTCTCCTTCTCTGGGTCTCTTCAGTTCTCTCCTTTGCTGTCACCCTTCAGCCTCTTTCGGACATGACTGGTCACTAAAATGTGTCTGACTGTCAGAGCATTGAGCAATAGAATTAAAGCGAATGGCACTAAAGGGGTTAAAACCGTATCAAGCCAATCCAATGCCACCCACCAAATCTCAGTGCAGTAATTGATTTCATTTTACAGCAGAATGGCACATTGTAGATCATCATCCAAGATTCAATTTGAAAATAGAAAGGGATGTTTTTCAGACAGAACAGGATGCAGGTTGTTGCTAGAACCATTGTCGCAGTTTTCTCAGTGCAATATTTTGTTCTCAGCTTCTGACAACAAACCGGTCAAAGGAGAAAGTGACGGTGAACCAGACAGAGCAGTCCATGGCTGCACGAAACAGAGCCCCAGTAACACTACACATAGGGGTGATGTCCAGAAAAGACTGTGGGTAATAAAAACAGGGAATTCTCCTCAGCATAACATCAGTGAAAATAACATCAGATCGGCAGCTACCATAACCACCAGGTACCGAGTCAAGCAAGAGGAAACACCACACTTATGCTGGGAAAGAATGCAAATTGCCAGCAAATTAACTGTGTAAAGCAAATGGGAAAAGAAATAGCGAATTACTGAACAGAAGTTCCCCCTGCCTGTTTCAGAGAGCAACAATAAGATTTTACCACCAATGACCTACCCATTGTGTCTGTAGAATTGCTTTGGATTGAGTGAGTTTGAATTTTAAGATTGTCCTCCAGCCCATTCACTCCAGAGATTATGGAGCTAGGATGGGATCTGAGTACACAGTCCTCCTCAAGGAGCAGAAAGAAATCTCTGATTTTGTTTGGTTACAAGATAACTATTTGCATAACTGTAAAAGATCCTTAAAGGTATTAGCTCCAACTCTGCTGGAGGCAGAACCCAATTGGAAACCTTGCTCCTAACCCAGTCATAGGACTGGAGATTGGACTGTCAATAAAACAAATTCTCCCCTTTCCCTTGGGTCAGGTTATCCCTAGCTCTTGGCATTGGACAAAATCCTGATTGGAGCCACTACAGGACCAGAAAACAGATCATCAGAACTTATGTAAGATTTCAACCAAGCTACTCCATGTATCTTGCACTTACAGAGAATGCAAGGCTCCCTTAGTGACAATGTGTGAGTGTTGGAACTGCTGTGATATTCACACTGTAATTCTACACATCTGTGTATGACAAATGCCTTGACATGCAGGGATCAGGAGGGCAATCTGTTAATATTTGAATTTCCTGACCAGAGGCAGTGGGGAGGAGAGAATTTCCAAAAAGGATGATAGATTAAGCTTTACAAATCAAAACAGCTGCATTATCCTTAAATTCTTTGCTTAACAAACCAAATAACTATCTCAGATTTAAAGTTAACAAATCATCCAGTATCCACTGCTGTGTGTGGAAGAGATTTCTAAGCCTCTCCCACCCTTTTTATGTGGAAGTGCTTCCGAACATCCCTCCTGAACGCACTGGAATTTAATAGATTACCTACAGTATGGAAACAGGCACAACAAGTCCACCCCAACCCTCCGAAGAGTAACCTACCCAGACCCATTTCCCTCTGATTAATGCATCTAACACTACAGGCAATTTAGCGTGGCACATCTTTGGACTGTGGGAGAAAATCCAGGCAAAATGTGCAGACTCCACACAGATAGTCACCCAAGGCTGGAATTGAACCTGGAACTCTGGTGCTGTGAGGCAGCATGGCTAACCACTGAGCCACCATGCCACCCCAGATTATGCTCCCTCATAGAACATAGAACAATATAGCACAGAACAGGCCCTTCGGCCCATGATTTTGTGCCGAACATTTGTCCTAGCTTAAGCACCTATATCCATGTACCTAACCAATTGCCACTTAAAGGTCACCAATGATTCTGACTCTGCCACTCCCACAGGCAGCGCATTCCATGCCCCCACCATTCTCTGGGTAAAGAACCTATCCCTGACATCCCCCCTATACCTTCCACCCTTCACCTTAAATTTATGTCCCCTTGTAACACTCTGTTGTACCCGGGGAAAAAGTTTCTGACTGTCAACTCTATTTATTCCCCTGATCATCTTATAAACCTCTATCAAGTCACCCCTCATCCTTCGCCATTCCAATGGAAAAAGACTTAGCACTCTCAACCTATCCTCGTACGACCTATTCTCCATTCTAGGCAACATCCTGGTAAATCTCCTCTGCACCCTCTCCAAAGCTTCTACATCTTTCCTAAAATGAGGCGACCAGAACTGCACACAGTATTCCAAATGTGGCCTTACCAAGGTCCTATACAGCTGCAACATCACCTTACGACTCTTGAATTCAATCCTTCTGCTAATGAACGCTAATACACCATAGGCCTTCTTACAAGCTCTATCCACCTGAGTGGCAACTTTCAAATGTCTATGAACATAGACCCCAAGATCCCTCTGCTCCTCCACCTTACTAAGAACCCTACCGTTAACCCTATATTCCGCATTCTTATTTGTCCTTCCAAAATGGACAACCTCACACTTGACAGGATTGAACTCCATTAGCCACTCCTCAGCCCATCTCTGCATCATATCTAAGTCCCTTTGCAGCCGACAGCCCTCCTCACTATCCACAACTCCACCAATCTTCGTATCGTCTGCAAATTTACTGACCCACCGTTCGACTCCCTCTTCCAAGTCATTAATAAAAATTACAAACAGCAGAGGACCCAGAACTGATCCCTGTGGAACTCCACTTGTAACTGGGCTCCAGGCTGAATATTTACCATCTACCACCACTCTCTGACTTCAACCGGTTAGCCAGTTCTCTATCCAACTAGCCAAACTTCCCACTATCCCATGCCTCCTGATTTTCCGCATAAGCCTACCATGGGGAACCTTATCAAATGCCTTACTAAAATCCATGTACACTACACCCACTGCTCTACCCTCATCCACATGCTTGGTCACCTCCTCAAAGAATTCAATAAGACTTGTAAGGCAAGACCTACTCCTCACAAATCCGTGCTTGCTGTCCCTAATCAAGCAGTGTCTTTCCAGATACTCATAAATCCTATCCCTCAGTACCCTTTCCATTACTTTGCCTACCACCGAAGTAAGACTAACTGGCCTGTAATTCCCGGGGTTATCCCTATTCCCTTTTTTGAACAGGGGCACAACATTCGCCACTCTCCAGTCCCCTGGCATCACCCCCATTGACAGTGAAGACGAAAAGATTATTGCCAACGGTTCAGCAATTTCCTCTCTTGCTTCCCACATAATCCTAGGATATATCCTGTCAGGCCCGGGGGACTTGTCTATCCTCAAGTTTTTCAAAATGCTCAACACATTTTCCTTCCCAACAAGTATCTCCTCTAGCTTACCAGTCCATTTCATACTCTCCTCTTCAACAATACGGTCCCTCTCATTTGTAAATACTGAAGAAAAGTACTCATTCAAGACCTCTCCTATCTCTTCCGACTCAATACACAGTCTCCCACTACTGTCCTTGATTGGACCTACCCTCGTTCTCGTCATTCTCACGTTTCTCACATACGCATAAAAGGCCTTGGGGTTATCCTTGATCCTACCCACCAAAGATTTTTCATGCCCTCTCTTACCTCTTCTAATCCCTTTCTTCAGCTCCTTCCTGGCTATCCTGTATCCCTCCAATGCTCTGTCTGAACCTTGTTTCCTCAACCTTATGTAAGCCTCCTTCTTCCTCCTTACAAGACATTCAACCTCCCTCGTCAACCAAGATTCCCTCACACGACCATCTCTTTCCTGCCTGACAGGTACATACATATCAAGATCACATCGTATCTGTTCCTTGAAAAAGTTCCACATTTCAACAACATCCTTCCCTGACAGCCTATGCTCCCAATTTATGCTCCTCAGATCCTGTCTTTACCCTTCCCCCAATTGTAAAACCTGCCCTGTTGCACGCACCTATCTCTCTCCATAACCAAGGTGAAAGTCACAGAATTGTGGTTACCATCACGTAAATGCTCACCCACTAACAAGCCCATCACTTGTTCTCGTTCGTTTTCAAGTAACAAATCCAATATGGCCTCCCCTCTGGTCAGACAATCTACATACTGAGTTAGAAAAGCTTCCTGGACACACTGCACAAACACCGCCCTGTCCAATCTACTTGATCTAAAGAGCTTCCAATCAATATTTGGGAAGTTGAAATCGCCCATGACTACTACCCTGTGGCTTCTGCACCTTTCCAAAATCTTTTTCCCAATCTGTTTTTCCGCATCTCTGCTGCTATTGGGGGGGCCTATAGTAAACACCCAACAAGTTGACTGCTCCTTTCCTATTTCTGACTTCAGCCCATACTACCTCCAAAGGCAGATCCCCTTCGAACTGCCTTTCTGCAGCTGTTATACCATTTCTAATTCGTAACGCCACCCCCCCTCCTTTTTAACCCCCCCCCCCCAATCTTACTGAAGCATCTGTAACCAGGAACCTCCAACAACTATTCCTGTCCCTCTTCTATCCACATTTCCGTGATGGCCACAACATCGTAGTCCCAAGTACCGATCCATGCCTTAAGTTCACCCACCTTATTTCTGATATCCTTGCGTTGAAGTATACACACTTGAGCCCGTCTCTGTGTCTGCAAGTATTCCCTGTCAGTGCTACCTTCTCCACAGCCTCCCTACATTCTTGGACATCCAGAAAAACAGTTAACCTACTTGCTGGACTACAAGTCCGGATCCCATCCCCCTGCCAAATTAGTTTAAACCACCCCCCCCCCCCCCCCCCCCCCCCCGAAGAGTGCTAGCAAACCTACCTCCCAGGATATTGGTGCCCTTCTGGTTCAGGTGCAACCCGTCCTGCTTGTACAGGTCGCACCTTCCCCAGAATGCAGTCCAATTGTCCAAATACCTGAAGCCCTCCCTCCTACACCATCCTTGCAGCCACGTGTTCAACTACACTCTCTCCCTATTCCTTGCCTCACTGTCACGCGGCATCGGCAACAACCCAGAGATGACGACTCTGTCCGTCCTAGCTTTTAGCTTCCAGGCTAACTCCCTGAGCTCCTGAATGACCTCCCCACCCCTCTTCCTACCTATGTCGTTGGTGCCAATGTGCACCACGACTTCTGGCTGCACATCCTCCCCCTTAAGGATTCTGAAGACACAGTCCGAGACGTCTCGGACCCTGGCACCCGGGAGGCAACAAACCATTTGAGAGTCTCGCCCATGCCCACAGAACCGCCTGTCTGTCCCTCTAACTATAGAGTCTCCTATAACTAGCGCTCTCCTCCTCTCCCCCTTTCCCTTCTGGGCCTCAGAGCCGGACCTCGTGCCAGAGACCCAATCACTGCAGCTTACCACTGCTAGGCCGGTCTCCCCCCCCCCCCCCCCCCCCCCCCCCCCACCCCCACCCCCCCAACAGTATCCAAAGCTTATCCAAATACTTATTGTTGAGGGGAATGATCACAGGGGATCCCTGCACTGCCTGCTTCCTCCCCTTCCCACCTCTAACTGTTACCCAGCTACCTCTGTTCTCTGGCATAACTATGTCCCTGTAGCTTCTATCTATCACCCTCTCAACCTCTCGAATAATCCTCAGTTCATCCAGCTCCAGTTCCCTAACGCGATCTGTGAGGAGCTGGAGCTGGCTGCACTTCCTGCAGGTGAAGTCGGCAGGAGCATCGGTGGTCACCCCTACCTCAAACATCCTGCAGGAGGAACATTCCACTGCCTGCGCTGCCATAACTCTACACTTAGTCTCCAAAACAAGAACACTAAGTAGCTTAGCTGTTCACCGGATCTAGAATCCTCAATCTATAATCGCCATCCAATGTGAATAGTTTGTCTTTCCCAGTTAATGTCTTTGGGACTTTGCTCAGTTCAGCCCCTAACTTTATAAATTTTAGCGAAAACAGGCCTCATTTATAAAACAAAAACAAATTTCTCAGTAGTACTGACAGAATATGTGGGAGAGAAAGCAGAATTAACATTTCAGGTCTACTCCTTCAGAACTAACTTACACGATGTCTCCTCCTACCTTCAAACCGTATGAAACCGGAACAGATGGCAGAACACAGAATTCAGAAAATGCTGCAGCTCCAGTGAAGTTGGGAGTCTCTGTCAGAGAGGAATTTACTGAGAATTCAGCTCAGTGAATTATTATCACTGTTCCCTTTTTTGGGTAAGGCTTACCAGTCAGTGACCTGGAGACATTGTTCAAAAGAAAATCCCAGAGAGCAGATTAAAACAAGTTCAATTGTCATAATGCCATACCAGGGATGCCAGTAAAAGCAAGGATGGTGTAGAACGCCTTTTGCACCTGATTATTTGGAAGATGCATTTTTCCCGGTGAGGTAATCTGTCCTTCAGTCAGCTGACAAGCTTCTTGTTTGAAACTGAGTTCATGCATTCCTGAGACCTTTCCTTATACTGTGAGCTTTGCTGAGCTTTTTTTTAAGAGCAGTCCGCTTTAAACAAGAACATTGCACTTACTGATTGAAATGTAATTCTCCTCACACCGATGTGTGTCCATTGTTGCCGAGGTCAACAATTATTTCCCATCCCCCATTTCCCAGGACCAAGTGAGCAGAATTATACTGCATTTCCTGAGGGAAGGGGGCTTAGTGAGCAAGATATGCTTCCACCAATGGATACATCACTGACCTCACTCTTATTGTCCCTCTCTATCCTTCTCAAGGGGTAACTAAGGATGGGCAATAAATGCTGACTTGCTCATGATGCCCACATCCCGTAAATGAATAGGAATAAAGTGATAACCATGGGAGTTTGATCCAACTTATACCACTTGTGTGTGTGTCCAGGCATTATTCATTGTGAGCATGAAGATCTACAACCCCTCAAGAGGGGCCTCTTGGTTCAAGATCGGTTAAAACAATCAACAAATGCGGTCTATTCAAAAAGCAAGGGTCACTAGTTTATTGAATTAAGGTACCTTGATGCAATTCTATCCAGCAACACAGAGATTGAAGCTTCTGTGTTCTGTGGTGAAGTTGCGCAATTACATTTGAAATTACACATTATTTATATATTTTTTAGTAATAGTACAAGAAATACCAATCACATATAATAAGGGGACATGATTTGCAGCAAGTTAATCCAATGATATTTCCTGGGAAAGGGTTCTTAATTACAAAAAAAGTCCAATCAACTGTAATATGGTGATACGATTGAAGACAGGTTAATCCAATGGTATTTTCTTGAAGAAGGATATCTTATTTACGTAAATTGTCACGCCATGTATCAGTTCAAGGTTAGTTCAAATGGTCAATTAACGTGTCAGTATTCATCTTTGAAAACTCTATTGTCCTCTTATCTTTGAACTGCAACTTAATTCTGCAAATCAGCAGTATGTTTAGCAGTATGGTTCACATGCCATTTTATATATTCTTTTAAATCGAGAAACCATTTTGTTATAATAAAAATCTACATATTTTTGTTGCCTAAATTCGAATTTTAGATCCTCATTCCCCCCTTTGGTCATTCTATGACCATACCATAAAGGCATAGATCAAATTAATTGAATTCAGTGGCAGCACTGGAGTTCAACCTGGATAAATGCGAGGTGATCCATTTTGGAAGGTCGAATTTGAAAGCTGAGTACAGGATTAAGGATAGGATTCTTGGTAGTGTGGAGGAACAGAGGGATCTTGGGGTGCAGGTACATAGATCCCTTAAAATGGCCTCCCAAGTGGACAGGGTTGTTAAGAAAGCATATAGTGTTTTGGCTTTCATTAACAGGGGTATTGAGTTTAAGAGTCATGAGATCTTGTTATAGCTCTATAAAACTTCGGTTAGACCGCACTTGGAATACTGCGTCCAGTTCTGGTTGCCCTATTATAAGAAAGATGTGGATGCTTTGGAGTGGGTTCAGAGGAGGTTTACCAGGATGCTGCCTGGACTGGAGGGCTTATCTTATAAGGAGAGGTTGACTGAGCTCGGACTTTTTTCTTTGGAGAAAAGGAGGAGAAGAGGGGACCTAATTGAGGTATACAAGATAATGAGAGGCATAGATAGAGTCGGTAGCCAGAGACTATTTCCCAGGGCAGAAATGACTAACATGAGGGGTCATAGTTTTAAGCTGGTTGGAGGAAAGTATAGAGGGGATGTCAGAGGCGGGTTCTTTACACAGAGAGTTGTGAGAGCATGGAATGCGTTGCCAGCAGCAGTTGTGGAGGCAGGGTCATTGGGGACATTTAAGAGACTCCTCGGCATACATATGGTCACAGAAATTTGAGGGTGCATACATGAGGATCAGTGGTCGGCACAACATCGTGGGCTGAAGGGCCTGTTCTGTGCTGTACTGTTCTATGTTCTATTCTATGTTCTAAAAGACTGCCATACTTCCTCTTCTGCCGAAGGGGAATCAAGGGCAGCCAATGATGTTTTCTCATCATGATTTAAGTAAAGAAGAAGCAATCGCAGGTAGATAGGATAGTGAAGAAGGTGTTTGCTATGCTTTCCTTTATTGGTAAGAGTATTGAGTACAGGAGTTGGGAGGTCATGTTGCGGCTGTACAGGACATTGTTTGGAATATTGCATGCAATTCTGGTCTCCTTCCTATCGGAAGGATGTTGTGAAACTTGAAAGGGTTCAGAAAAGATTTACAAGGATGTTGCCAGGGTTGGAGGATTTGAGCTATAGGGAGAGGCTGAAGAGGCTGGGGCTGTTTTCGCTGGAGCATCGGAGGCTGAGGGGTGACCTTATAGAGGTTTACAAAATTATGAGTGGCATGGAGAGGGTAAATAGGCAAAGTCTTTTCCCTGGGATCTGGGAGTTCAGAACTAGAGGGCACAGGTTTAGAGTGAGAGGGAAAAGATATAAAAGAGACCTAAGGGACAGCTTTTTCATGCAGAGGGCGGTATGGGTATGGAATGAGCTGCCAGAGGAAGTGGTGAAGGTTGGTACAATTGCAACATTTAAGAGGCATTTGAATGGGTATATGAATAGAAAGGGTTTGGAGGGATATGGGCTGGGTGCTGGCAGGTGGGATAGATTAGGTTGGGACATCTGGTTGACATGGACGGGTTGGACTAGAGGGTCTGTTTCCATGCTGTACATCTCTATGACTGTAAGTTAATATTTATCAATAATACGCTTAAGTATCACAATACCAACAAAAAGACCAATTAAAACAATAGCACCATACAAAGACATATTAACTAATCAGTTTTACCATGAGCCAAAACCCCAATCTTCGCATCCCGCACCTTCATTCATTTGGTTGACAAAAGTGTGAATATTATCAATATGTCTAGTAACGTTTTCAAAAATGTCAGTGACCCTCATAATGCATTTTCCTTTAACTATAGTGCAAAATCCACATGATTTCGCAAGTATGTAATTGGTTTTGATGGGCAAATTGGCGGAATTCTGAAAGCATGTCCCTAATTTCTATTAAGGCAGCAGTTGTCTCATTTCTCAAAATTATGAGTCCACAAGTGAGATAATTATGGTTTTGATGACTAATAATACTTAAGGACTTTCATAATGAAAGAACAATAAGAGCTGCATATGCCAATGAGTGTGTTTTACTTCTTGATATGGTCTTTGGATTCTTCCATTCTGCACAGAAGTCAGGCGAATCTGTATGTTTAAAAGGGGAATTATGATTTCATTGCCAGATAATTGGACAGGGAACAGGAGTTGGAAATAGTGTTCCTACAGCTCCGGCATGTGGACTACTTGCTCTACTCAGGACAAGATAGTTAGCTGCCTTATTATAACTGAAAAAATTCAGGTTTAGCATAGGCAATATAGGGACCTTCCCAGTAAGACGCAGGCCTATCTTTGTGACTTCCTGGGGTCTGTGGATAATCCATGATTACATAATTTGGCCCTGGGTGCTGAGTTTGAAAATCATCCAGTACTAATGAGGTGAGTTTCTAGATAAGAAACATGGCCAAAATGGTACTTCAGAGGGTGGGCGAGAATCTTGGTTGAAGAAGTAGGCACGGAGGCGAACGCGGCGGAAGAATAGTTCGACGTCACACCGCGTGTTGAACTCGTTAATCCGAGAGCGTAGGAGAATGAAGGTGAGGCCTCTGCTGAGGACTGATCTTTCATCCTCAGAGAGGGGTACTTCTGGAGGGATGGTGAAAACACGGCAGGGCTGGGAGCTAGGACCTGGTGTGGGGCTGGAGCTGGGAGTGGGGGTGGGGTTGGGCGTGGGGGCGGGGACAGAGATCGGTGTGGGGGCAGAGTTGGGCGTGGTGATGGAAATCGGCGTGGGGGCAGGGTTAGGCCCGCCGTGACCACTCCCTTCGTGACTCCCTCCAACCCAACCTCCAATCCCGGCACCTTCCCCTGCAACCGGAAGAAATGCAAAACTTGCGCCTACACCTCCCCCCTTACTTCCCTCCAAGGCCCTAAGGGATACTTCCATATCCACCACAAATTCACCTGCACCTCCACACACATCATTTGTTGCATCCACTGCACCCGATGTGGCCTCCTCTATATTGGGGAGACAGGCCGCCTACTTGCGGAACGTTTCAGAGAACACCTCTGGGAAACCCGTACAAACCAACCCAACCACCCCCTGGGCTCAACACTTCAACTCCCCCTCCAATTCCACCAAGGACATGCAGGTCCTTGGACTCCTCCATCGCCAGGCCATAGCAACACGACGGTTGGAGGAGGAGCGCCTCATCTTCCGACTAGGAACCCTCCAACCACAAGGGATGAATTCAGATTTCTCCAGTTTCCTCATCTCCCCTCCCCCCACCTTGTCTCAGTCAAATCCCTTGAACTCAGCACCGCCTTCCTAACCTGCAATCTTCTTCCTGACCTCTCCGCCCCCACCCCACTCCAGCCTATCATCCTCACCTTGACCTCCTTCCACCAATCGCATTTCCAACACGCATACCCCAAGTCCCTCCTCCCTACCTTTTATCTTAGCCTGCTGGACACACTTTCCTCATTCCTGAAGAAGGGCATATGCCCGAAACGTCGATTCTCCTGTTCCTTGGATGCTGCCTGATCTGCTGCGCTTTTCCAGCAACACATTTTCAGCTATAAGTATATGCAGTATATATATATTCAATTAAAATAGGCATCAGCAAAGAAGTAGCACAAACTAATCGGATGGAGGTTACCCATATTCTGGTCTGAGTATTGCGGATGTACCTTATTTGAGGCCATAACGTTTGCTCTTCAGCAGGCTAGAAGCCCTAAGAGCAATTTTGAAATAAATAATTCTCAAATTAATCAAACTCCAATAGCCCACTGGAGTAAATATATTGCCCATACTGGCAAAAAGCTCATTCATTTTAAATTATGCACTAGAAATTCCCTTCCTACCCATTATTTTCTTATTTTGTATGGAAAAGCCATATAACCATATGGGTGAATTAAGCAAATCTATTTTTATAAATCCAGCTTTGCTGGGATATAATATTCTTTGAAGTTTTGCTCCTAACAAAATCTATTATCTAAAATTTAGATTAGTTCTGCAATATATTGTATTGTCTTTTTTGAAAAAAAACATCAACATTATGCCCAACTAAATGGCCCGATCTACAGCTTTGGTTAACAGTAATTAGAATTAAATGTAGAAATCTGATGATGATTTTGAGCAGAAGAGTTGGTAATAAATATTGGCTGGAGGGCAAAGCTGTCCCCAAATTATGATAACATGACACAAAGTTTTAAACCACACTGATTTTTTTCTAATATTGAGCTAACCCTAGAATTTAGATATTGGTACAATCTTAAAATTATAAACCATCACTGTTCAGTATAAATATCTACATGAAGATAATAGCTCAGCCAGACACTCCTTCTTAGATCTAACAGCCCAATGCAAAAATAAATCATATCCACGAGTGTGTATTCTTACAAGCTCCATACACAAAGCAATGATATTTAGGCTTAGCGACTATGTATGAAATCAAATCACTTGATAATTCAGTCAGCAGTATATTTTAGTATAAAGTGCCTGTAATTATTTCAGAAATGGAAATTTACAAATTACTTCCAAATTTCAAAACAATATTGAAAACAATCCAAACACTAAACCCGGATGACTACAGTTAATAAGCAATAGAGACATCAACCTCTACGTTGTGAATTGGCACTGAACAGACAGTATCATTCCTCCATTATTTTTGCACCTTACCCAGGTCTGACATACCCGTCCTTATACTGTGTCCAAATGAGTTTTGCTGGCGATCCAATGGGATCAGAAGGTTGGGGGCGTATGGCTGCCTGCTTGGCAGCTGCATGTACTTGCGCATACTTTTAATAGGATTCCCTGTTGATTCCCAACATCAGTTCCAAGGTAACTGGGATAGGTTTCACCCCCAGTGGGTATCCTGGTTCCAATCAACCCTATCAGTGATGGCATCCAGCATTTGGGATCGCGAGGAAGCTGAATATAATTTGTTTTACTTGTAGCTTGCATCATGGTTCAGTCCGGTTCTAGCCATCCCAATAGAAAACCACCGCTTATCTCATTTGAAACTGGAAATTCCTGGACTGGTTTGTACTGTTGGTCTGGATCATGTCAGTGACTCCAGCCAGAAAACATTGCAATAGCATAAGGTTAAATAAAGGTAATTGAGCTTCTTGTTTATTGTTAAATTGTTTGTCACTTCCATCAGACAGATAGGCGCATCTTTCAGTCTTGTAACACAAGCCATTCGTATTCAGGTTACTCCTAGAATTTTACTGCATTTGCATCCGTATCACACTTGGACATACTGAGCAAATTTGGCCATTTGGTATTACAGTTAGAGCCATGCTTCATTAACATTACTCTAGTCCCTGGGATGGGACCTGGTTTAGGCTGGCTCAACTCGCTCATACCCATGACATCGACTATGAAGACTGAATGCTTCATTTTCAAAAGGAAATGTTTCAACAAGTGGATGCTTTAAATTAAGGCTGGAGACAATCAGAAGATGATTGAATTCCCTACAGTGTGGAAACAGGCCCAACAAGTCCACACCGATCCTACGAAGAATAAACCACCTAGATCCGTTTCCCTCTGATGAATGCACCTAACACAATGGGCAATTTAGCATGGCCAATTCACCTGACATGCACATCTTTGGACTGTGGGAAGAAACCGGAGCACCCGGAGGAAACCCACACAGACACAGGGAGAATGTGCAAATTCCACACAGACAGCCATCCAAGGCTGGCATTAAACCCGGGACCCTGGCACCACGCGACAGCAATGCCAACCACATAACCACAGGGCTCAGCATGTATACAGTAACAAAATCCCAATCCTCCAAAAGGATCGGTATGCCAGACATAGGCTCGGGATTCCGAGTAGAATTTAAGTTCTTTATTTTGCAGTATTGTTGCCTTAACCTTTTTATATATTCCTCAACCATAGTGGCCTTACATTGTTTTCTCATGTCATTTCTAATTTTTTTTTATACATATAAACAGCCATTCACAGTCACCTCCCCAGCTTTTGGGAGTTTCATCTGCCATATATATACCTATCCCTATCCCCCAATCATATGCAAAATTTCTTTAACTGGCCAGTAATGTAGTTTTCCATTCTTTAATTAACAATGAATTAATGCAGTCATGTGTTAAATTAGCCATGAATCACTATGACAGGTCACTGAGAATGTATGAAGGAATCCTGCCAATTAATATTGATTCATGCTAATACAATCGATTTATTATAAATATTAATAATATAAATAATATATATATAATTAATAATAAATATTATTATTTAGACTTAATCCATTTCAGAATCCATTATTTAGACCAGCTAGCCTGACATCAGGGGTGGGAAAGATGCTGGAGTCAACTATAAAAGATGAAATTATGACTCATTTGGATAGCAGTAACCCCCAGGAGAGGTCAGAGTCATCATGGATTTACCAAGGGGAAATCATGCTTGACTAATCTTCTGGAATATTTTGAGGATGTAACAATGAAGATGGACAAGGGAGATCTAGTGGATGTCGTGTACTTGGGCTTTCAGAAACCTTTGATAAAGTCCCACATAGGAGATTAGTGAGCAAAATTAGGGCACATGGTATTGAGGGCAAAATACTGACTTGGACTGAAAATTGGCTGGCTGACAGGAAGTAAAGAGTAGTGATAAACGGGTCCCTTTTGGAATGGCAGGTACCACACAGTTCGGTGCTGGGACCACAGCTGTTTACAATATAAATTAATGATATAGATGAGGGTATTAAACGTAATATTAGCAAATTTGCTTGGCAGATTCACTTTAATGTGGATAAATGCGTGGTTATCCACTTTGGTGGCAAGAACAGGAAGACAGATTATCTAAATGGAGTCAAGTTCAGTAAAGGGGATGTACAGCGAGATCTAGGTGTACTTGTACATCGGTCAATGAAAGCAAGCATGCAAGTACAGCAGGCAGTGAAGAAAGCTAATGGCATGGTGGCCTTCATAACAAGAGGAATTAAGTATAGGAGCAAAGAGATCCTGCAGCTGTACTGGGCCTGGTGAGACAGCACCTGGAGTATTGTGTTCAGTTTTGGTCTCCAAGTTTGAGGAAGGACATTCTAGCTATTGAGGGAGTGCAGTGTAGGTTCACGAGGTCAATTCTTGGAATGGCGGGACTATCATATGTTGAAAGATTGGAGCAACTGGGCTTGTATACACTTGAGCTTAGAAGGATGAGAGGGGATCTGATTGAGAAGTATAAGATTATTAAAGGGTTGGACACTCTGGAGGCAGGAAGCAAGTTTCTGCTGAAGGTGTGTCCAGAACTAGAGGACACAGTTTAAAAATAAGGGGTAGGCCATTTAGAACAGAGTTCAGGAGAAACTTCTTCACCCAGAGAGTGGTGGATATATGAGATGTTATGCCCCAGAAAGCAGTGGAAGCCAAGTCTCCAGATACTTTCGAGAAAGAGATGGATAGAGCTCTGAAAGACAGTGGAATCAAGGGTTATGGGGATAAGGCAGGAACAGGATACTGACTGTGGATGATCAGCCATGATCATAATGAATGGTGGTGCTGGCTCAAAGGGCCAAATGGCCTACTCCTGCACCTATTGTCTACTGTCTATTGTCTTTTGTAAGTGCTGCTTCCAATTGCTTTCCATTTCAGTAAACCACAGTGATCCCGTGTAATCATTACCCCCACCCAACACCACCCCACACCTTCCTGCCATGGCATTTGTTGTGTCATTTTATGGGATAAAAGCTCAGCTCAGGGTAAACCCCTTTATCAATGACACATGTTACATCCTCAAAGAAATTCAATGGATGCACACAACAATGTCAACTCTGCCAGATGAATTTCAACTGATCAATGTGGGCTGCTGTATCTGGTTGAATAATACCTTCCAGCAGTTTCCCTGTGATATGTTAAGCTAACCGGCCTGTGCTTCCTGTTTTCTGTCTCCCTTTTTTAATGCAGGGCTTCCACCTGCTATCTTCCAATACACTGGGGCTGAACCATGAATCACCAGGAACAGCAACAGTTTCAAGAATGGGATAGTAAAACTGTTTCACTCGCTAAATAGCAGTTGCCCCATTCTCCATCAGAGTGGATGATTTCC
This sequence comes from Chiloscyllium plagiosum, assembly GCF_037043375.1. Classification (NCBI taxonomy): domain Eukaryota; kingdom Metazoa; phylum Chordata; class Chondrichthyes; order Orectolobiformes; family Hemiscylliidae; genus Chiloscyllium; species Chiloscyllium plagiosum. The sequence continues at coordinate 29,649,600 of NW_028270185.1, forward strand.
TTCGGAGCTGACAGATTCTGACTGGTGTATGGCCAAGGTAACGGAAGGGAATCTATCTTGTTGCAGATGGTAGTGGAGAATGGTGACTCTGTACACTTTTCACTGTCCTCATGTGTTCCTCTATGTGAACACACGTGACAATAGAATTTAATTCTAGTTCTAAACTCAAACCCCAGGGAATCAATTCGGTTAACTAAATAGTTAGAACATTGAACAATACAGAGCAGAACAAGCCCTTCGGCCCTCGACCTGTGAACTATTCTCAGGTCGTCCCCCTACACTCTCCCATCATCATCCATGTGCTTATCCAAGGATTGCTTAAATCTCCCTAATATGGCTGAGTTAACTATATTGGCAGGCAGGACATTCCACACCCTTACCACTCTCTGAATCAAGAACCTGCCTCTAACACCTGTCTTAAATCTATCACCCCTCAATTTGTAGTTATGCCCCCTCATACAAGCTGACATCATCATCCTATGAAAAAGACTTTCACTGTCTACCCTATCTAATCCTCTGATCATCTTGTATGTCTCTATCAAATCCTCTCTTAGCCTTCTTTTTTCCAATGAGAACAGACTCAAGTCTCTCAGCCTTTCTTTATAAGACCATCCCTCCAGACCAGGCAACAACCTGGTAAATCTCCTCTGCATCTTTTCCAATGCTTCCACATCCTTCCCAAAATATGGCGACCAGAACTATATACAATATTCCAAGTGTGGCCACCCCAGCATTTTGTATAGTTGCAGCATGATATTGCGGCACTGGAACTCAATCCCTCTACCAATGAAACCTAACACACCGTATGCCTTCTTAACAGCACTATCCATCTGGGTGGCAACTTTCAGGATCTATGTACATGGACTCCAAGATCTCTCTGCACATCCACACTCCCAAGAATCATTCCATTGACCCAGTACTCTGCCTTCCTGTTATTCTTCCCAATATGCATCACCTCACATTTAGTCTGCATTTAACTCCATTTGCCACCTCTCAGCCCTATTCTGCAGTTTATCCAAGTCCCCCTGCAACCTGCAACATTCTTCCAAACTGTCCACTACACCACCGACTTTAGTGTCATACGTTACATTACTTCCAGTCATTTAACAAACGTCCTGACGTGTGATTTGTATTGTGTACATTCAGATTGAAAACAATGATGGGCAATGACATTAGTTAATTCATTAAGACAATATTTCCATGTGGAAAGTGAGTGTTTCAATTGATGGCAGTGAGCCAATCCCCACAGGATAGGTGATGGGAACTCTTCTCTGACAGATCACCCTGAGCCTGCTCTTGACCCAGGTCTTGATCCCCATCTCCTTCAGATCAGTTCTTTTGATATTATACCCTTACACTAACAGGAATCAGTCATTGTCAGTTTGAATGTGAAACTGCTCACTCCAGAAGTTACTGTGCTCTACTGATACTTGTGTTAACCCACAATTACATGAGAGATAACAATATTCTTCAAAGACAACTACACCTTCAAAGCTGATTACAGAACACACTCTTGTTACAATGACAGTCACTGATTTGCTGCACTGTTGGCACAGGCAGTATGTTTTATTCCACTCAGACACAAACATTGACCACTCTGGGATCACTAGGTGGACAGGACCATCCAAACACAAGAACAGATCAAATACCAGACGATAATTCAGGAACGTATGAAGTTATTCCTGCTTTTAGCAGCAGGGATTTAATGACCTGCCCCAAGGATGAACCATTTCCTGACAGTGCTGTTTGAAAATGCTGCACAGGTCAGAAACATTTCACAGACACACACAGACACACACACACAGACACAGAGACAGACACACACACAATCTGAAATAACTGTCTGAATTTTCTGGCAGCCAAAAGCTTGTCTGTCAACATGTTTTGTTCAGATGTGTTTCAGAATTAATCAAGGGGACTTTGACTCCGACGGCTGGGTCAGAATTTACTGCCCTTGAGATTGTGGTGGTAGCTGCTTTCTTGTGCCATTACAGTCCTGATGATGTGGGAACAATTGGTCAGTAGTGTGAAGGGAATGGGGGGAGAGGGATGTTCCAGGATTGTGACAGAGGGACACCGAAGGAATTGCCCTATTCAAATGGTTATTCTGTCTTGGAGAGAGGTAGAGAGACAACTGATGGTGAATTTAACCAAAGTACCACTTCACCTCTCTACAACTCACACCAGCTATCCAGCAAACTGTGCTAACTTACCACCTGCAACGGTGAGGACTGGACGGCTGGTTTGCGATGGAGAGTGACACCAACATCTTATTTTGGATTTGGTGCTTGGCAACGAACCAGGTCAGATGTCAGATCTCTCGGTGAGAGAGCATTTAGGTGATAGTGATCACAACTCCCCCAGCTTGACAATACTCATGGAGAGGGATGGGAGCAGATGGTATAAGGGAGCATTTAATTGGGGAGGGGGAATTACAATGCTATTAGACATGAACTGGGGCATCTAAATTGGGAACAGATTTTCTCAGGGAAATGCATGACAATAATGTGGAGATTTTTTAGGGAGCACTTGCTGATAGTGCTAGACAGGTTTGTCCCACTGAGGCAAAGAAGGGATGGTAGGTTGAAAGAACCTTGGGTGACAAAGGATGTGGAACATCTAGTCAAGATGAAAAAGGAAGCTTACTTAAGGTTGAGGAGGGCAAGGATCAGATAGGGCTTGAGAGGGTTACAAGGTACCAGGAAGGAACTGAAGAATGGACTTAGGAGATCTAGGAGGGTGCATGAAATATCTTTAGCCGGTAGGATTAAGGAAAACCATAAGGTGTTCTACACTTATGTGAGGAACGGGTGGCCAGAGTGAGGGTAGGGCTAATCAAGGACAGCAGAGGGAACTTGTGCCTGGAGTCGGAGGAGGTAGGAAAGTCCATTATTGATCATTATTCACGAGGGTGAGGCACCTTGGCATTTGTGAGGACAGCGTGAAATAGGCCGATCTACTCAAACAGGTTGATCTACTCAAACAGGCTGATGTTAAGAAGGAGGATGTGCTGAAAATTTTGAAAAACATAAGGATAGATAAATCCCCAGGGTCAGATGGAATATACACTAGAATACTACAGGAAGCGAGGGAAGAGATTGCTGCACCCTTGATGATGATCTTTGTGTCCTCACTGTTCACTGGAGTAGTGCCAAATGATTGAAGCATGGCAAATGTTATTCCCTTGTTCAAGAAAGGGAATAGGGATAATCCTGGGAATTACAAACCAATCAGTCTTAAGTTTGTGGTGAGAAAGTTATTGGAGAGGATTCTGAGAGACAGGATTTTTGATTACTTGAAAAACTGAAGCTTGATTAGAGATAGTCAGCATGGCTTTGTGAGGGGCAGGTCATGCCTCACAAACTTTATTGAATTCTTTGAGGATGTGACAAAACACATTGCTGAAGTAAGAGCAGTGGATGTGGTGTAATTAAATTTTTGCAAGGCATTTGATAAGGTACCCCATGGTAGGCTCATTCAGAAAGTAAGCAGTTATGGGATACAGGGAAACTTGGCTTCCAGATATAGAATTGACTGACCCATAGAAGACAGAGGGTGGTAGTAGATGTAAAATATTCAGCCTGGAGCTCAGTGACCAGTGACTTGGGGATTGGTTCTGGGACCTCTGCTCTTTGTGATTTTTATAAATGATGAGGAAGTGGAAGAGTTGGTAAGTAAGTTTGCCGATTGGGTGAATGTTGGTGGAGTGGTGAATAGTGTGGAGGACTGCTGTAGGTTGCAACAGGACATTGACAGGATGCAGAACTGGACCAATAAGTGTCAGATGTCGTTCAACCTGGAAAAGTGTGAAATTATTAATTTTGGATACTTGAATTTAAATGCAGAATATAGGGTTAAAGGCAACATTCTTGGCAGTATGGAGGAACAGAGGGATCTTGTCCATAGATCCCTCAAAGTTGCTACCCAAGTTGATAGGGCTGTTAAGAAGGTGTAGGGTATGTTGGCTTTCATGAGCATGGCAATTGAGTTTCAGAGCCATGAGGTTATGCGGCAGCTCTATAGAGTCCTAGTTAGACCACGGTTGAAATATTGTGTTCAGTTCTGGTCACCTCATTATAGGAAGGATGTGGTAGTTTCAGAGCTGGGGCAGAGGAGGTTTACCCAGATGCTGCCTGGACTGGAGCACATGTCTTATGAAGATAAGTTGAGGAAACTCAGGGTTTTCTCATTTGAGCGAAGATAGATGCAAGGTGACTTGATTGACGCGTCCATGATGATGAGGTACAGAGAGTGTGTATAGCCAGAGACTTTTTTCCAAGGCTGGAAATGGCTATGACGAGAGGGCATATATTTTAAGGTGATTGGAGGAAGATTTGAGGGGATGTCAGAGGTAGGTTCTTTACACAGGCAGTGGTGGGTGTGTGGAATGCACTGCCAGCAGTGGGAGTAGAGTCAAATACATGAGGGATATTAAAGTGACTCTTGGATAGACACATGGAAGGAGGAACAATGAAGGGCATGTAAATTCCTTTGATCTTGGAGGAGGATAAAAGGTCAGCAGAACTGTGAGGGCTGAAGGGCCTGTACTGTGCTTTCCTGTTCAATGTTCTACGTTAACAGCACAGGTTCAATTCCCACACTGGTTGAAGTTAAAAATCACAGAACATCAGGTTATGGTCCAACAGGTTTATTTGGAAGCACGAACTTTTGAGGTGCTGCTTCTTCATCAGTGCTTCGAAATCTAGTGCTTCCAAATAAACCTGTTGGACTATAACCTATTGTGTGATTTTTAACCTTGTCCACCACAGACCAACACCAGCTCCTCCAAATCACGCTGGTTGAGATCACCATGAAAATCCTACCTTCTCAAACCCCCGCTCCCCTGAGGCATGGTGACACTCAGGTTAAACACATGACCAGTCATGTCTCTGAGAGATCAGCCCTATGATCTAATGGGACTATAGCGACTTTACTGAAGGAATATATATCAAAATCAGGATGGTGAGTGGCTTGAAGGGAACATGCAGGTTGTGATGTTCTCATGCATTTACTGCCTATTTCTTTAGGAAAGGAGTGGTCATAGATGTTGAAGACGCTGTCAACGGAGCACTGGTGGTGGATGGAATGAATGTTTGTAGATGTGGTGCCAAACAAACTGGTTACTTCGTCGTAAAAGAGAAAATATTGGAGAAACTCAGCAGGGTTGGTGTAACTGTCAAAAGAGAAAGAGAATGAATATTTCTAGTCCGACATGACTCCTCGTCAGCACTGTTCTGAAGAAGAGTTATATTGGACCCAAAATATTAACTTCATGTTTCTCTTCACAGGTGCTGCCAGGTTGGCTGAATTTCTCTCGCACTTTCTGATTTCATTTCGGATTTTGAATGTCTGCAACATTGTGCTTTTATATGGCTGCTTGGTCATGCTGGGATCCCAATTCTTGGGAGATCTTGGAGATATTTCCATCCACGCAAGTGGGGAATATTCCATCACACTCCTGACATGTGCCTTGGAGATGGTGGAGAGGCTTTTGGAGCCATGAGGTACATCACTCACTGCAGTGTTCCTGCCCCCTGACCTGCTCTTATAGCCACAGTATTTACATTGTAAATCCATTTCATTTTCAGCTCAATGTTAACTCCCAGGTTGTTGATCTTAGGGGATTCAGCAACAGAAAAGCCATTGAATGTCAAAAGGCGTTATTTATGTGATTTCTTATTGGAGGTAGTAATTGTTTCACATTTGTTTGGCACAGATGTTAATTGCCATTTGTCAGCCCAAGCCTGGAACATAGAACATGACAGCACAGTACAGGCCCTTCAGCCCTCGATGTTGCGCCGAGCTGTGAATCCAATCTGAAGCCCATTGAACCTGCACTATTCCATTGTCATCCATGTGTTTATCCAATGACCATTTAAATGTCCTTAAAGTTCACGTGTCTACTACTGTTGCAGGCAGGGCGTTCCATGGCCCTAATATCTCTGAGAAAATAAACTACCTCTGACATCTGTCCTATATCTGTCACCCCTCAATTTAAACTATGTCCCCTCATGCTAGCCATCTCCATCCGGGGAAAAAGGCTCTCACTAATCTTCTGATCATCTTGTATGTCTCTTTTAAGTCACCTCTTAACCTTTTTTCCAACAAAAACAGCCTCAAGTCCCTGAACCTTTCCTCATAAGACCAGCTCCATAGCAGGCAACATCCTGGGAAACCTCGTCTGCATCCTTTCCAATGCTTCCATGTCCTTCCCATAATACAGCGACTAGAACTGTATGCAACACTTCAACTGCGGCCTCACTAGAGTTTTGTACAGCTGCAACATGGCCACATGGCTCTGAAACTCAGTCCCTCTCCCAATAAAAGCTAAGGCACTGTACGCCTTCTTAATGACCCTATTAGCCTAGGTGGCAACTTTCAGGGATCAATTCACATGGACACAGATATCTCTCTGCTCATCCACACTACCAAGAATCTTCCCATTAATCCAGTACTCTGTGTTCTTGTTGCACCTTTCAAAGTGAATCACCTCATACTTTTCTGTGTTAAACTCCATTTGCCACCTCTCAGCCCAGTTCTGCAGCTTATCTATGTCCCTCTGTAACCTGCAGCATCTTTTCACACTGTCCAAAACTCCACCAATCTTAGTATTATCCGCAAATTTAATGAATCTATCATTCTACACACTAATCCAAGTCATTTATAAAAATGACAAACAGCAGTGGACCCAAAACAGATCCTTGCTGTACACCACTAGTAACTGAACTCCAGGATAAACATTTCCCATCAACCACCACCATCTGTCTTCTTAGACCTAGCGAATTTCTGATCCAAACCACAAAAGCACCCTCAAACCCATGCCTCCTTATTTTGTGCAATGGCCTACCGTGGATGCCCTTATCAAATATTTGACTGAAATTCAAATACACCACATCAACAGCTTTACCCTGCTTGGTCACCTTCTCAATTAGGTTAGTCAGGCACGACCTACCCTTCACAAAACCATGTTGACTATCCCTAATCAACTTGGTCCTTTCCAGATTATTATAAATTCTAACTCTTCTAGCCTTTGCCAACACTTTACCCACAATTGAAGTAAGGCTCACTGGCCTATAATTACAGGGTTGTCTCTACTCCCCTTCTTGAACAAGGGAACAACATTTACTATCCTCCAGCCTCTGGCATTATTCCTGTAGACAATGACAAAATAAAGATCAAAGCCAAAGGCACTGCAATCTCCTCCCTAACTTTCCAGAGAGTCCTCGGATAAATCCCATCTTGCCCAGGGGACACATCTATTTTCACACTTTCCAGAATTGCTAACAGTTTCTCCTTATGAACCTCAATCCCATCTAGTCTCATAGTTTGTACCTCAGTATTCTCCCTAACAACATTGTCTTTTTCCAGTGTGAATACTGATGAAAAATATTCATTTTGTACCTTTCCCACTTCCACACACAACTTCCCGTTACTGTCCTTGACTGGTCCTAATCTTATTCCAGTTTTTTTTTGTTCCTGACATCCCTCCAAAAGCTTTCGGATTGCCTTGTTCCCACCTGCCAAAGCCTTCTCATGTCCTCTCCTGGCTCTTATTAGCTTTCTCTTTCGATCTTTCCTGGCTAATTTTAAATCTCAAGCACTCCAACTGAGCCTTCACATCTCATCTTAAGCGTTCTTCTTATTCTGGACAAGAGACACAACTTCTTTAGTAAACCACGGTTCCCTTCCCTCCCTGCCTGACAGATACATACTTATCAAGGACATACAGTAGCTGTTCCTTGAACAAGCTCCACATTTCAATTGTGCCCATTCCCTGCAGTTTCCTTCCCATCCTATGCATCTTAACTCTTGCCTAATCGCATTATAATTGCCTTTCCCCCAACTATATCTCTTTCCCTGCAGGATATACTTTTCCATCTCCATCACTGAAGTGAATGTAACTGAATTGTGGTCACTATCACCAAAGTGCTCACCTACCTCTAAATCTAACACTTACCCAGTTCATTAGCCAGTACCAAATCTAATTGTCCTTGCCTCTTGTTGATCAATTTGCATAATGTGTCAGGAAACCGTCCTGCAGACATTGGACAAAAACTGACCCATCTAAAGTACACTTGCTATAGCGTTTCCAGTCAATATTTGGAAAGTGAAAGACATCATAACTATTACCCAGTTACTTTCTCTCCTATCCAGAATAATTCTTGCAATCCTTTACTCTACATCTCTGGAACTTTTTGGAAGCCTATACAAAACTCCCAACAGGGTAACCTCTCCTTTCCTGTTTCTAAACTTCGCCTGTTCTACCTCAGGAGATGAGTCCTCATCAAACATCCTTTCTGCCACCTGTAATACTGTCCTTGACTAACAATGCCACACCTCCCCCTCTTTTACTCCCTTCTCCGTTCATACTGAAACATCTAAATGCCGGAACCTGCAACAATCATTCCTGTCCCTGCTCTCTGCATGTCTCTGAAATGGCCAGAACATTGAAGTCTTAGGTACCAACCCATGCTGCAAGTTCACCCACCTTATTCCGGATGCTCCTGGCATTGAAGTAGACACACTTCAAATCACCTTCTTGCCTGCCACTGCATTCCTGTGACCTTGAAACCTTATTTATGACCTCACTACTCACTACTCTCAATCTTCTGTACATTGGAGCTACAATTCAGATTCCCATCTTTTGATGAATTAACTTCAACATTCCTGAAGAGCAGAAACAAATTGCCCCCCAAGTGTGTTGATACCCCTCTGGTTCAGTGTCGTCCATCCTGTTTGTAGAGGACCCAGCTACCCCAGAATGAGCTCCAATTATCCAGGTATCTGAATCATTCCTGTAGCCACGTGTTCAACTGCTCTCTCTCCCTATTCCTCACCTCGCTAGCAAGTGACATGAGTAACAAACCAGAGATAACAACTCTGTTTGTTCTATCACTAAGTTTTCACCCTAGCTCCCTAAATTTCTGCCTTAAATCCCCAGCCCTTTTCCTACCTATGTAGTTGGTGCCTATGTGGAACATGACTTGGGGCTACACCCCTCCCCCTTAAGGATACCGAAAACACAATCAGAAACGTCATGAACCCTGGCACCTGGGAGGCAACACATCAACCGTGAGTCTCTCTTGTTCCCACAGAACCTTCTATCTGTCCCCCTAACTCTGGAGTCCCCAGTGACTAATGTTCTGCTCCGCTTCCCCCTTCCCTTCTGAGCACCAGGGACATACTCTGTGCCAGAGACCTGTACCCGATGGCTTACCCCTGATAAGTCAACCTCCTCAATAGTATCCAAAACTGAGGGGAACGGCTACAGGGGGTCCCTGCACTGTCTGCCGGTTCCCTTTCTGTCTCCTGACTGTAATCCATCTACCTTTCCCCTGTACCTGAGGTGTGACTACCTCCCTGTAACTCCTCTCAACTACTCCCTCAGCCTCCCGAATGATTCGAAGTTCATCCACCTCTGACTCCAGTTCCCAAACGCTGTTTCTGAGGAGCTGAAGTTGCCCGGATCTTGCTGCAGAGCCACATGGAGTGCTTCAATATCTGAGGAGGGAAGAATGCTGCTGAACATTGTGTGAGTATTAGCGAACCCTCGGACCCATGACATTCTGCCTGAGGGAAGGTTCAGTTATACAGTCACTAAAGATAGTTAGGGCTAGGACACAATCTTGAGGACCTCCTGCTGTGAGGGCCTGGAGCTTAGATGGCTGACTTCCACCAACCTCACCAATTGCTGTGGGTCTGGAGTCACATGTAGCCCAGACAAGACAAGGACAGCCCTAATCCCTAAAGGCATTAGAGAACCAGATGGTTTTTAACAACAATTGACAAGGGTTTTGTGGTCACCATTAGAGTCGTAATTCCACATGTTTATTAAATTGAAGTTCTGCCATCTGTCATTGGTAGGTTTTGACCCGGGTCCACGATAAGAGTTGGGAAGTATCTAAATATCTAAATATGAGTCAATTCGATGGCTGGCCTCCTGGCTGATTTAGAATCCAACTTGACATTTCTGTCCCAATTACAAAATAAAAGTTCAAGTTTTATTATTTCTCATTGAGTGTAATATTATTTTGTCTCTATTTGGTCCCTTGAAAATGGGAATACAGACAGAGTGAGTGAATCCTATCTGAACAGTTGTGAGATGACCCAAGTTGAAATTGGTTAATGAATTCACTCAGTACAAAGTTTAAATGAACTATAGATGAGCAGAGTGAGTTGGTTTTCCATGGTAAGGAAGGTATTACGTGATTGTGTGTGGTGTATATCATGTGTGAGTGAGAGAGAGAGAGACAGAGAGAGAGAGATAGAATCATAGAGATGTACAACACAGGAACAGACTGTTTGGTCAATTTCATCCAGATATCCTAAATTAATCTCGTCCCATTTGCCAGCACTTGGCTAATATCCCTCTAAACCCTCATTGTTCACATATCCATCCAGATGCCTTTTAAATGTTGTAATTGTACCAGCCTCCACCACTTCCTCTGTTTATTCCACACACGCACCACCCTCTGCATGAAAAGTTGCCCCTTAGGTCCCTTTTAAATTTCTTCCCCACCCCAGGGAAAAGTCCTTGTCTACTTATCCTATCCATGCCCCTCCATATAAACCTCCTCAGACTTTTCAGCCTCTCTCTACAACTCAAATCCTCCAACCCTGGCAACATTCTTATAAATCTGTTCTGAACACTTTCAAGTTTCACAACATCCTTCCGATCGGAGGGAGACCAGACTTGCACACAGTATTCCAAAAGTGGCCTAAACAATGTCCTGTACAGCCGTAACAGGACCTCCCAACTACTTGACTCAATTCATTGACCAATAAAGGAAAGTATACCAAACGCCTTCTTCACTATCCTTTTTACCTGCGACTCCACTATAAAGGAACTATGAACCTGCACTCCAAGGTCTCTTTGTTGAGCAACACTCCCCAAGATTTGCCATTAGTGTATAAGTCCTGCTCTGATTTGCCTTTTCAAAAAGCAGCACCTCACATTTCTTTAAATTAAACTCCATCTGCCACTCTTCGGCCCACTGGCCCATCTGGACATGATCCTGTGTATTCTGAGGTAACCTCCATTTTGATGTCATCTGAAAACCTCTGAACTATACCTCCGATGTTCACATCTAAATCATTTATATACATGACGAAAAGAAATGGACCCAGCACCAATTCTTGTGGCACACCACTGATCAAAGGCCTCCAGTCTGTAAAGCAACCCTCCACCACTACCCTCTGTCTTCTACCTTTTGAGCCAATACTGTATCCAAGTGGCTGATTTTCCCTGAATTCCATGAGATCTAACCTTGCTAACCAGCCAACCATGAGGAACCTTGTCGAACACCTTACTGAAGTTCATGTAGATCACACCCACTACTCTGCCCTCATCAATCTTCTTCACAAGCACAAAGTCATGCTGACTATCCCTAAACAATCCTTGTCTTTCCAAATATATTCCCTCCAACAGCCTGCCCGCCATCGATGTCAGGCTCACCGGTCTATAGTTTCCTGGCTTTTCCTTACCATCTTTCCTAAATAGTGCCATTACATTAGCCAACCCTCAGTCTTCCAGCACTTCACCTGTGACTATCAATGACATAAATGTCTCAGCAAGGGGCCCAGAAATCACTTCCCGAGTTTCCCACAGAGTTTGAGGGTACACTTGATCACATTCTGGCCATTTATCCACCTTTATACATTTTAAGCCCAGCTCCTCCTCCTCCGTAATATGAATATTTTTAAGATGTCACCATTTCTTTCCCTACATTGTATTGTCTTTCATGTTCTTCTCCACAGTAAACATTGATGCGAAATATTCATTTAGTATTTCCCCAGTCTCCTGTGGTTTTAAACATAGGCTGCTTTGCTGATCTTTGAGGGGCCCTATTCTCTCCCCTGTTACTCTTTTGTCCTTAATGTATTTATAAAATCCCTTTGGATCCTCCCTAATCTTATTTGTCAGTGTTACATCATGTCCCCTTTCAGCCCTCGTGATTTCCCTCTTAAGTATACTCCTACCGGGCCTCTTAAGTATTCACTGGGGTGGCACGGTGGCTCAGTGGTTAGCACTGCTGCCTCACAGCACCAGGGAGCCGGGTTTAATTTCCACCTCGGGCAACTGTCTGTGTGGAGTTTGCACATTCTCCCTGTGTCTGCGTGGGTTTTCTCCGGATCCTCCGGTTTCCTCCCACAGTCCAAAGATGTGCAGGTCAGGTGAATTGGCCATGCTAAATTGCCCGTCGTGTTAGGTGCATTAGTCAGGGGTAAATGTAGGGGAATGGGTCTGGGTGGGTTGCTCTTTGGAGAGTCGGTGTGGACTTGTTGGGCCAAAGAGCCTGTTTCCACACTGTAGGAAATCTAATCTACTGCATTTATACTCTTCTCGTGATTTACTCACTCTCTGCTGTCTGTACCTGGCATATGCTTTCTTCTTTTCCTTAACCAAAATCTCAATTTCTCCTGTCATCCAGCATTCTGGGTAATCCAAGATGGAGGATGGAAAAAATTTCTGGCTGTAACAGCTGCTCCTTTTTTCGAGGTATTTTAAGTGCTGGAGGTGATTTCCTCGAATTCCAGGAGCAGCAATTACTGTTTTATATGTTGTTGCATTGTTTTGGAACTTTGGAAAAAAAAGTCAAAACAACAGCAGTTTTGAAAGGGAGAAGAACAGACAAAGGAAGCACATTGTGAGGGCAGTGCAGAGGAGAGAGAGAGAGAGAGAGAGAACCTGCACAGTTACTGCCTTTGTTGTTTTTGAATTCATGTGTCGCTGGATATCGGAGTGCATCTGGGAAAATTAACAAACAATGAATTTCACAACTAATCTTGGAGGAACTGGATTGGGTGAAGTTCACAACACAGATTCAGATAAGTTAATTGTTGTTGTAAGTCTGTCCAAGAGAAAGGCTGTATTAGTGAGTACAGTGGATTCTTTCTTGATTGTATGTTTTTTGGAGATAAGTCTCTTGATTAAACTTAAAATATAAGCCATAGCGATTCAACCTGGTGCAGTGTTTTGCAGAGGAATAAGACGGTGTTATTTTCTGGGTCTGTAGATTGCGATGGAGCAAAAATAGCCTTTGCAATGATATGTCCTTCTTGTCAGATGTGGGAGTTGAATGAAAGTTTAAGGGTGACTGCGGATTACATCTGCCATAAATGCTGTTGGATGCGAATCTTACCAGATTGAGTGGATTGGTTGGAGAGACAGATAGAAGCGAAGAGGAATTTGCAACAGCAACAGTATGTGATGGATGGCAGTTATAGGAAGGGGGGAAAGTCTCAGATACAGTCACATAGATAGGTTAACTCCAGGAAGGGTAAGAGAGGTAGGCACCTAGGGCAGGAGTCTTTTGTGGATATACCCATTTCAAACAGGTATGCTGTTTTGGAAAATGTAGGGGGCGATGGATTCTCAGGGGAACGTAGCACAAACAGCCAAGTATCTGGTATTGAGACTGGCTCTAATGCAAGGAGGGGTACGTCGGCTTCCAAGAGATCAATTGTATTAGGGGATTCTGTAGTCCGAGGTACAGACAGACGTTTCTGTGGCCAGCAAAGGAAAAGCAGAATGGTGTGTTGTTTCTCTGGTGCCAGGATCAAGGATGTTTCAGAGAAGGTGCAGAATGTTCTCACAGGGGAGAGGGATCAGCAAGAAGTCATTGTCCACATTGAAACCAATGATATAGGAAGGGAAAAGGTTGAGATTCTGAAGGGAGATTACAGAGAGTTAGGCAGAAATTTAAAAAGGAGGTCCTCAGGGGTAGCAATATCTGGATTACTCCCAGTGCTACTAGCTAGTGAGGGCAGGAATAGGAGGATAGAGCAGATGAATGCATGGCTGAGGAGCTGGTATATGGGAGAAAGATTCACATTTTTGGATCATTCGAATCTGTTTTGGGGTAGAAGTGACCTGTACAAGAAGGACGGATTGCACCTAAATTGGAAGGGGATTAATAAACTGGCAGGGAAATTTGCTAGAACTGCTCGGGAGAATTTAAACTAGTAAGGTGGGGTGGGGGGTGGAGCCCAGGGAGATAATGGGGAAACAGATCAATCTGAGACTGGTAAAGTTGAGAACAGAAGTGAGTCAAACACTCAGGGCAGGCAGGAACAAGGTAGGACTAATAAATCAAACTGCATTTATTTCAATGCAAGGAGCCTAACTGGGAAGGCAGATGAACTCAGGGCATGGTTCGGAACATGGGACTGGTATATCATAGCAATTACAGAAACATGGCTCAGCAATGGGCAGGACTGGCAGCTTAATGTTCCAGGATACAAATGCTACAGGAAGGGTAGAAAGGGAGGCAAGAGAAGAGGGGGAGAGGCATTTTTGATAAGGGATAGCATTAAAGCTGTGCTGAGGGAGGATATTCCCAGAAATACATCTAGGGAAGTTATTTGGGTAGAACTGAGAAATAAGAAAGGGATGATCACTTTATTGGGATTGTATATAGACCCCCTAATAGTCAGAGGGAAATTGAGAAACAAACTTGTAAAGAGATCTCAGCTTCAAATCTGTAAGAATAATAGGGGATTTTAACTTTCCAAACATCGACTGGGACTGCCATAGTGTGAAAGATTTAGATGGAGAGGAATTTCTTAAGTGCGTACAAGACAATTTTCTAATTCAGTATGTAGATGCACCTACTAGAGAAGGTGCAAAACTTGACCTGCTCTTGGGAAATAAGGCAGGCAGGTGACTGAGGTGTCAGTGAGGGAGCACTCTGGGGCCAGCGACCATAATTTTATTTGTTTTAAAATAGTGGTGGAAAAGAATAGACCAGATCTAAAAGTCGAAGTTCTAAATTGGAGAAAGGCCAATTTTGATGGTTTTAGGCAAGAACTATTGAAAGCTGATTGCAGGCAGATGTTCTCAGGTAAAGGGACGGTGGAAAATGGGAAGCCTTCAGAAATGAGATAACAAGTTTCCAGAGAAAATATATTCTTGTCAGGGTGAAAGGGAAGGCTGGTAGGTATAAGGAATGCTGGATGACTAAAGAAATTGAGGGTTTGGTTAAGAAAAAGAAGGAAGCTTATGTCAGGTAGATCGAGTGAATCCTTTGAAGAGTATAAAGGAAGTAGGAGTACACTTAAGAGGGAAATCAGGAGGGCAAAAAGGGGACATGAAGTAGCTTTGGCAAATAGAATTAAGAAGAATCCAAAGGGTTTTTACAAATATATTAAGGACAAAAGGGTAACTAGGGAGAGAATAGGGTCCCTCAAAGATCAGCAAGGCGGCCTTTGTGTGGAGCCACAGAAAATGGGGGAGATACTAAATGAATATTTTGCATCAGTATTTACTGTGGAAAAGGATATGGAAGATAGAGACTGTAGGGAAATAGATGGTGACACCTTGCAAAATGTCCATATTACAGAGGAGGAAGTGCTGGATGTCTTGAAATGGTTAAAAGTGGATAAATCCCCAGGACTTGATCAGGTGTACCTGAGAACTCTGTGGGAAGCTAGAGAAGTGATTGCTTGGTCTCTTGCTGAGATATTTGTATTATCAATAGTCACAGGTGAAGTGCCGGAAGACTGGAGGTTGGCAGACATGGTGCCACTGTTTAAGAAGGGCGGTAAAGACAAGCCAAGGAACTATAGACCAGTGAGCCTGACCTCAGTGGTGGGCAAGTTGTTGGAGGGAATCCTGAGGGATAGGATGTACATGTATTTGGAAAGGCAAGGACTGATTCGGGATAGTCAACATGGCTTTGTGCATGGGAAATCATGTCTCTCAAACTTGATTGAGTTTTTTGAAGAAGTAACAAAGAAGATTGATGAGAGCAGATCAGTAGATGTGATCTATATGGACTTCAGTAAGGCATTCAACAAGGTTCCTCATGGGAGACTGATTAGCAAGGTTAGATCGAATGGAAGACAGGGAGAACTAGCCATTTGGATACAGAACTGGCTCAAAGGTAGAAGACAGAGGGTGGTGGTGGAGGGTTGTTTTTCAGACTGGAGGCCTGTGGCCAGTGGAGTGCCACAAGGATTGGTGCTGGGTCCTCTACTTTTTGTCATTTCCATAAATGATTTGGATGCAAGCATTAGAGGTACAGTTAGTAAGTTTGCAGATGACACCAAAATTGGAGGTGTAGTGGACAGTGAAGAGGGTTACCTCAGATTACAACAGGATCTGGGCCAGATGGGCCAATGGGCTGAGAAGTGGCAGGTGGAGTTTAATTCAGATAAATGCGAGGTGCTCCATTTTAGGAAAGCAAATCTTAGCAGGACTTATACACTTAATCGTAAGGTCCTAGGGAGTGTTTCTGAACAAAGAGACCTTGGAGTGCAGGTTCATAGCTCCTTCAAAGTGGACTCGCAGATAGATAGGATAGTGAAGAAGGCGTTTGGTATGCTTTCCTTTATTGATCAGAGTATTGAGTACAGAAGTTGGGAGGTCATGTTGCGGCTGTACAGGACATTGGTTCAACCACTGTTGGAATATTGCATGCAATTCTGGTCTCCTTCCTATCAGAAAGATGTTGTGAAACTTGAAAGGGTTCAGAAAAGATTTACAAGGATGTTGCCAGGGTTGGAGGATCTGAGCTACAGGGAGAGGCTGAACAGGCTGGGGCTGTTTTTCCTGGAGCGTCGGAGGCTGAGGGGAGACCTTATAGAGGTTTACAAAATTATGAGGGGCATGGATAGGATAAATAGACAAAGTCTTTTCCCTGGGGTCAGGGAGTCCAGAACTAGAGGGCATAGGTTTAGGGTGAGAGGGGAAAGATATAAAAGAGACCTAAGGGGCAACATTTTCACACAGAGGGTGGTACATGTGTGGAATGAGCTGCCAGAGGATGTAGTGAAGGGTGGTAAAATTGCAACATTTAAGAGGCATTTGGATGGGTATATGAACAGAAAGGGTTTGGAGGGATATGGGCCGGGTGCTGGCAGGTGGGACTAGATTGGGTTGGGATATCTGGTCGGCATGGATGGGTTGGACCGAAGGGTCTGTTTCCATGCTGTACATCTCTATGACTCTATGACTCTATGGGTACTTTACGTCAGTATTCACCAAGGAGAATGACATGACAGATGTTGAGGTTCGAAATAGATGCTTGATTACTCCCCGTCAAGTTGGCATAAGGAGGGAGCAAGTGTTGGATATTCTAAAAGGAATTAAGGTGGACAAGTCCCCAGCTCTGGATGGGATCTATCCCAGGTTACTGAGGGATGTGAGAGAGGAAATAACTGGGGCCTTAACAAATATCTTTGCAGCATCCTTGAACATGGGTGAGGTCCCAGAGAACTGGAGAATTGCAAATGTTGTCCCCTTGTTTAAGAAGGGTAGCAGGGATTATCCACGTAATTATAAACCGAAGAACCTGACATCAGTGATTGGGAAGCTGCTGGAGAAGATACTGAGGGATAGGATATATACCCATTTGGAAGAAAATTGGTTTATCAGTGATAGGCAACATGTCTTTTTGCAGGGAAAGTCATGCCTTACCAACTTAATAGCATTCCTTGAGAAAGTCACAAAGTTGATTGATGAGGAAAGGGCTGTAGCTGTCATATACATGGACTTCAGTCAGACGTTTGGTAAGGTTCCCAATGGTAGGTCGCATGGGGTTCAGGGTGTGTAAGCTAGATGGATAGAGAATTGGCTGGACAGCAGGAGATAGAGTAGTAGTGGAAGGAAGTTTCTCAAAATGGAGAACTGTGGTCAGTGGTATTCCACAGGGATCGGTGTTGGGACCACTATTGTTTGTGATGTACATAAATGATCTGGAGAAAGGTATGGATTGTCTGATTAGCAAGTTTGCAGATGACACTAAGATTGGTGAAGTAGCAGATAGTGAAGGGGACTGTTAGAGAATGCAGCAGAATATAGATAGATTGGACAGTTGGGCAGAGAAATGACAGATAGAGTTCAATCTGGGAAAATCCGAGGTGATGCATTTTAGAAAATCCAATTCTAGAGTCAACTTTACAGTGAATGGAAAAGCCCTGGGGAAAATTGATGTGCAGAGAGATCGGGGTGTTCAGGTCCATTGTACCCTGGAGGTGGCAATGCAGGTCTATAGAATGGTCAAGAAGGCATACAGCATGCTTTCCTTCATTGGACGGCGTATTGAGTACAAGAATTGGCAAGTCATGTTACAGTTATGTAAGACTTCGGTTCAGCCACATTTGGAATGCTGCGTACAGTTCTGGTTGCCACATTAGCAAAAGCATGTGGATGGTTTGGAGAGTGTGCAAAGGAGGTTCACCAGGATGTTGCCTGTTATGGAGGGCACTTGCGATGAAGGAAGGTTGAGTAGATTCGGATTATTTTCATTAGAAAGATGGAGGTTGAGGGGTTACCTGATTGAGGTCTACAAAATCATGAAAGGTATCGATAGGGTGAATAGCAAGAAGCTTTTTCCCAGAGTGGGGGTCTCAATTACTAGGGGTAACGAGTTCAAGGTAAGAGGGGAAATGTTTAAGGGAGGTATGCGTGGAAAGTTATTTATGCAGAGGATGGTTGATACCTGGAAAGAGTTGCCAGCGAAGATGGGAGAGGTGGGCACAATAGCATCATTTAAGAGTATCTAGACAGGTACATGAATGGGCAGGGAGCACAGGGATACAGATCCTTAGAAAATAGGCGACAGGTTTAGATAGAGGATCTGGATTGGCGCAGACTTGGAGGGCTGAAGGGCCTGTTCCTGTGCTGTAATTTTCTTTGTCTTTGTCCTTTGTAGTTTTAAAGTAGTGATGGAAAAGGATAAACCTGATCTCAAAGTTAAGGAAGGCAAATTTTGACAGTATTAGGCAAGATAGAATTTCCCAAATGAGTTATAAAACTGAATGAATAAGGAAAGCTGGGGGATAACAGCGTGCAGTAGAACAGCTCTCAAGCAGCTCTCCAACATGAGGTACTGAATGTCTGAATAGCCTCAGCAGAATGAAGGTCATCACTGAAAAGGATATCAAAAGGTATTGAGATATTGATGTGGCTAATAGTGCTTGGAATAATTTAAGTATTGTTGTTTGAAGACAAGTTGGAATTAACGGTTGAGACCAGGATCAGATTAGTGCAGTCTTTGGGGTATTCAATTACAGATTAAATCTCAATGACATCACATCATTAAAATAAAGCTATTGTTCAAAATTATAAGAAGCCTGAAGGTGCAATCACAGTTTCCCAGTGGAGATGCAACACAATATAAAATAAAGTCTCTGGATAAAATAAATGATTCATCTCCAATTCTGAGAGGATTCTCCAATTTGGACAGATTGCCAGCAGTAGGAAGGGGGAGGTTGTTTCACAAACAACAGAATGTATTTTCTAAGACTAAGGATCGCTACAGTATACTACACCACCCTTGCCATTGTTGGTGTTCCTGGTAGGCATTATTATAACTTTAAGTTGTATAAATCGCTGCATTGAAACATAGTTATTTCTTCTTACGACTGACAATTGTTATATTTCCATTTAGCAAAGCAAATCCTGATGTCAGACAGTAGTGTCCTCACTTATTCAGTTTAAAGTGAATAGTTTGTCAGTTCGGAGGTTCCTCAGTAATGTGCAGCATTGTGTGTTTCCCTGTACTGTGCAGAATGGGTTTACACTGAGGCCACATTGATGGAGTTTGACTGAACACCGGCCCTGGCTGGTCTAGAAAGGGTTTTGGAAGACCACCCTCTCTCTGTGGTAGTTCACAGCCTGCTATCGGTCAGATGGGTTTTGTAACAACCCACCTCTCAGTGACACCTGGTTTTTCCCATTCCTTGATGGAAAGGGATTGTGTTGGTGGATCTTGCTCAGTCAGCTTGCTCCAAATGGGAGCCCAGATAAAACAGGGCAATGGGTGGGTTCAGCAGGTTATTATGGAGTAAAAAGTGAGGGTCAGCAGAGATGGCTTTGACCATCTTGTGGGTTTTTATCAGTCAGTGGATGGGTGGGGTCATGACGTTGGTGAGGACAGATCACTGGGTTAATGCAAGTTTCCACTGTGTGAGATTAACGTCTGCAGTTAACATTTCCAAACTTACTCTGTGGTGTAATTCCTCAGCTGAGGAAAGAAACTCTATCAGTAGCTCACAGACACTCTGCATATCTAGAGATTGATTGGAATGTTGTGTACTGTTGATCCAGATCTCCAGGAATCACTCTGAGTGAAGGTATTCCTGATCATGGAATTGTACTGAATGGGGATCACAAACCTCAGGCTGGACCCTCATGTTGCTGGGAGGATGTGTCATTGTAGAATTGTACAGAGTGGGGTAATTGCTCAGATATGAACTTCTGAGCCAGTATTCTTGCTTTTCTATGGGTATCTGTAAACGCAGCATTGGAGTAAATGGGGAGCACTAATAGCAGAATACCTGTGACCTCAATTGCAAGTGTTACAGGGAACGTCTTTAACTGTGGAACTGTATTACATGTGGGTCAATAGGAACACCAGGGTTCCAGTGACAATGTGATTCAGTCAGCATCTTTCAGTTAGAATTTTACCGAGTGTGGGTTCCTAGCCAAAGGGGAGCAACTAACCCCAGTGTCCAAGTGTTACTGGGAGAATCTCTCAGAGTAAAATTACACTGAGTAGGGGTTACTGACTGGAGGGGAACAACTTACCCCTGTAGTTTTGCGCAGGGAGGAGTAACCCAGACTACAAACTTTAATTGTTTGTGAGGAATTGAATGCAATGGAATATCTGACCGCAGTGGGAAATAGAATGATAACTTGATTGAAACCATGTGATGCTTTATTTGTTTTACATTTCTCATTTCTGATCTGTTCACAAATGGAGCTGTGAATGTAGCTTGGAAATACGATGGATTGCATGTGGGAAAATCTTCTCAGTTGGGTGAAGATGTTTGGTCCAAAGTTTCCAAAGTTAAATGATCCATTGGAGATAAACAAATATAAGTCAACAGATGTGGAGCTGGAGAAGCACAGCAGGTCAGTCTGCATTGGAGGAGCAGGGAAGTCGATGATGTTTGGGGCTGGGATCCTTCATCAGGGCAGGGGAAGGGAGGGGAGCAAAGAAATAAATAGAGGGAAGGGGATAGGGCTGGGGGAAGGGCAGGTAGGATGGTGATAGGTGGATGCAGGTAGGAGGTAATCGTGATTGGTTCATGGGGAGGGGTAGAGTGGACAGGTGAATATGAGGATGGACATAGAGGAATAAAAAAATTATTTGGATAAAAGTGTCTGTTTCAACAAATAACTGACTTTAGTATCTGCAATATTGTGACTCTGATTAATAATTGAGTTTGAGAACATTACAGAGAATTAACAGTACAGAATGCAGAATCTAGGCCATTAAGTAGAGAAAATCATGAATGAGACATTTGACTTAAGACTTTACAACTCAATCCTGCCCACCACATTTAATGTCACTAACAGAGCTCACAAATCCAATTTCTCGAGTTGTGGGCATTTCTCTTCTTTTCATATGATAATGACAAATATTCTGACTCTGCCGGGTGTCCAGACTGTCACACATTGCCCATTTTTTATTCCCAGCCGCTGATCTTCCAAAGAAGCAAGTGTTAACTCTAAAGTGTGACAAACTCAGGACTGTTTGACTTGCATTTACAGAATATCTGTTCCTGAATCAGATCTTAATCACATCATAGAACACCAAGTTATAGTTCAACAGGTTTATTTGGAAGTCCAGGCAGTCAATCCTTTATTCAAAATCCTGAAATCCGAAAAGCTCCCAAATCTGAAGTTCCTTTTGTGAAGTTTTTTCTCATTCACAAAGTTGTTTGGCGTGGAAACAGTTAACCCAACTCCACACCCACTCGACCCACATCAGATGTGACGAGGGGGGCATGAGCCAGCACCCAGCAATTCTGTCTCAGGGCCTGGAGTACTCACCAATGAGTCTGCTGTTCGGTACAATTTTTTAAAAAATCACCATTAAACTGTCACTTATTCTGAAATGCGAAAACTTCAGAATTCCAAAAACCAACTGGTCCCAAGGGTTCGGATAAAGGATTGTGTACCTGTAGTAGCTTTCGGAGCACTGCTCCTTCATCAGGTAGCTCGTGGGGCAGGTTCATAAGACACAGAATTGAGAGCACAAGAGCATAGTGTCATGCAACTGATACAATATATTGAAGAAATCTAGATTGTTGTTAAGTCTTTCTTTTAGGATGGGTTGCGGGTTTTGATTCACTAATATGTAAATCCCAGAATTTCTTTCAAGTCATATTCCCGAGATAACTTCAGGTTTTATAAAAACAAGTGACATTCCTGCTCAGACAATGCATTAAATGTGTGAGGTGAGAGACTGTATCTATTCCATCCTTGAGTCAGACTGGTTCTAGTTCCAACGTAGGAATTTATAAAATGTTACATGGATTGACTGCCTGCATTCACTGCCTGCAGGTTGTGTGCTTCTTGAGCAAAATAGATTGTATCTACAAATACAATTCTGCCAATGCAAATTCAGCCCATTGACTTAAATGTTTGTGTGTGTGCATGTGAGGGAGAGGAGTGTGCGTGCGAGCGAGACCGTGTGCTTGGTAGAGTGTGAGTGTGGTGGAGTATAAGCCTGTGAGAGGGTGTGCTTGTGAGGGTTGCGTGTGTGTTTGTGGCTGAGAGAATATGTATGTGAAAGAGTCAGTGTGAGTGTGTATAGTGTAGTGGAGTCAACTGTAGTGTGACATCAACCCCAGATCCCAGTTGAGGCCATCCTCTGGGTATCAAATGTGGCTATTGACCACTCCACCTATACGCACTCCACTAAGCATGCACACACTCACACTCTGTCCCTCTCCCCCACCGCCCCAACACACGCACTCTTTCTTTCTCTCCTTCTCACATGCATGCACACACACACATATGTCAATGAGTGAATTTGCATTTGCAGAATTGTATTTGCAGATACATTCTATTCTATATTATTGACCAGAGACAAAGTAATTTGTATTTTAACCTCATCCATAAACACATTCTTGGCGAAAGCAAATTCAACAAAATAGTGTGATTCTCATTCCATTCTTCTCATTCTAACGCAGCAGAATAAAATACTGAAAGAACCCTTTCAACAACTGAGAGAGCCCTCAAGATTTTCTGTAGTAGCAGAGAGAGAGCTGTATTGACCAGTTTCAACTCCAAAACACGAAGTTTAACAAGAGAAAGCAGAAACTAAAACCCTGGGAGTTTGTGAGCCTAACTCCATCCACTCAGGTGTTTTTCATGTAAAATTAATAAATAACAAAACTATTTAATCTGCTTTCCATGGAGCAGACTCCTCACCATTAGTTGACAATAGCTCTCTTCAAGAGAACAGGACAAAATAAATCCCTCTTAGAGGCATATTTCCGACACACTGTCGTCCCATGTGGCCCAGACCATGTTTGAATGAAAGCTTACCTCCTCTGAAAGACATTTGTGAAGGAGATGGGATTCTTTTTCCTGACAACTGATAACAGTTTGGTGGTCACCTGTTAAGTCTAGATTTGTATTGAATTCACTGTCTGCCGTTGTGGATATCGAACCCAGCTCCCCTTGATCTCTGAAATCATTGTCTCACAAGACCAAAACACCATCATCTCCCCTAATCTTTGACATTGGACTGGATCCACAGCAGCAGTCCCTGATACCAAGCTCCAAGAAGGCAGCGGAGTAGGATGTTCCAGCCAGAACTCATCCGCGCCACGTGTTCTTCTTTCTCTTTTCCTGCTCTTTTTCTTCCTGGCCGCTGGTGAGCAATGATTCCTTGCCTGCAGAGATGATTCCCAGCCTTTGGTGACGACTCCTGGCCTCTGGGAAGCGACGATTCTTTGCCTGCAGAGATGATTCCCGGCCTTTGGTGATGACTCCTGGCCTGGCACAGCAGCCTCCGCTCACGGTCTCCTGGCCTGGCACAACAGATTCCTGGCATTTTGTGGCAGCCTTCTAGCTTCCCATAGCAGCATTCCGGTGAGGCACGGTATCCTCCTGGCCTGTTGTAGGGGTCTCCCAGCCTAGCACAGCAGCCTTCCGGTGTGGTGTGCCATCCTCTATTCTTGGCGCAGTGACCTCCCAGTGTAGCAACCTCCTGACCTGGTACGGTGGCCTTACAGCACAGTGACCGGGGGACCCCGCCTGGTGCAGCAGCCTCCCGGGGTGACATGGCAATGTCCTAGTCTGGTGTAGCAGCTTCCTTGCAAAGCAGCTTCTAGGGATGGTGTGTTATTGGCGCGGACTGAAAACTAGCTGCCAGCGTGGTCTGCTGTCCTGAACTTTTACTTTTGTATCTCAATTGGCACTGTAATTGGTGAGGTATAAACTCCTCACTGTACTCATTGAGTTTATGTAACAATAAAGGCTATTCTGTGTTTGGTCTCCTTGAACAAGTTGTGATGCAATTCTGGTGATCTCCACAGAGAGTGCTGGTTAAACCGTGAAGATTCCTAGCCCTAGTGTGTGCTCCAAATCTGGGAGGGGGATCTCCATTCACAAGGAGAGAGCCTAGGAGAGCTTTGCTTAATTCCACATAAAGTGTCTGATTTCTAAAGATGCAATGAATGATGCTGCATGGATTCAGATTTTATTTATGTGAAGACTATGGTTTACAGGCTTGAACGTGTGGGGGAATTCCATCACAAATATTGGAAGCTGGATGGCATGGTTGCTCGGTGGTTAACACTGCTGTCTTGCAGCACCAGGAAGCCAGGTTCAATCCCAGCTTCTGGTGACTGCGTGCCATTTATATATTTTCTCTCAGTCTGTTCTGGGGGCTCTGGTCTCCTTACACAGTCCAAAAATGTGCAGGGTCGGTGGATTGGCCATGGGAAACACACGGTTACTGGGATTGGGTAGGCAGCTGTTTGAGTGGGATGCTCTTCAGAGAGTCGGTGCAGACTTGTTGGGCTAAAGAGCTTGTTTCCACACTGTACAGATTTAAAAAAAAAAAACTCTTGTATATGATGCTATCTAACCTGGGACATGATGGTTGGATTCACTGCTGAATACCTTCATAATTCAGATTGTCAGTATGTTCAGTCCTGTGCATGAGGGAGTGACTCAATGTCCAATCTTTCATCTGTCCATATTGTGGAGGGCATCCATTCCTGGATACTGTGGAGTGATTCAATATCCTGCACTATCTGTCATATAATGTGGACATACAATTCTGGAGGCAATCTGAGCTGCGGAAACTCCAAAGCTGAATGCAAACATTTTGCAGTCAATGTCCATGTCAGGTGTCTCCTATTCTTTATTTTCTTGATCCCAGGTGTCTTCTTGGGGATGTTGTGGTCTTATGGGAAACTCCTGCCAGTCACAGTAACCTATAAAGGAGAAGAAACAACTTCTGCCTTCCCCAAAAAATATTGAGTACATTAATGTCTTTCTGGGAGTAATTTGCTAATCATGTGTCTCTTTGTGTCTCTAAAAGTGCAATTGATTCATTTGAGAGGTGTTACTATAGTGGTTCTGATGATAAGACACAGAACAACAAATACGTTTGTGCTAAAATCCATCATGCATAGAGAATATTTGATCAGTAACTTTGTCTTTTTCTCTCTCTCTCTCTCTTACAGTTAGTCTAACAGCAATTCTATTCTTGTCTGGAGGCAAGTGTGGTCTTTCGACATGCACCACTCGTTATCTGGTAACCATGGCAGTGTCTGATCTACTGTACGTTACTTTTGATATCATGCTTCATAAGTTTACTTACTATTATTATCCATGGTGTTTCCTGGACATCACTCCTGTTTGTAGAGCCATCTATGCCCTGAGCCGCTTGACCGTTGATTGTTCTGTCTGGTTCACTGTCGCTTTTTCTTTTGATCGATTTGTTGCCATTTGTATTCATCAGATGAAATCTCAGTATTGCACAGAGAAAACTGCAATGAGGGTTCTAGCAACAATCTGCATTTTCCTTTCTTTAAAGAATATTCCCAACTATTTTCGATTTGAAGCCGGAAGGATCATTAACAATGTTCCATGGTACTGTTACACCACCTACAGATATTATAATGATGCTCATTGGCTGAGTTATAGATATATTGAAACATTTTTAACACCACTTCTCCCATTCACTTTTATTCTCTTTCTGAACATCCTGACTGTCAGACACATTTTCGAAGCAGTTAAGACACGTAAGGGACTGAGGGGTCAAAGGAAAACAGAGAATGACCCCGAGATAGAGAGCAGAAAGAAATCTGTGACTTTACTCTTTGCTGTATCTGCCAGCTTCATACTTCTCTGGTTGGGGTATATTTTATATTTCTTCAATGTTGGTTATTATTTGGATGATTTTTATCTCTTCGAACTAATCACATTTATGCTGCGGGACTTAAGTTGCTGCACAAATGCATTTATTTATGTGGTGATGCAGAATAGTTTCAGAGACCAGTTAAAGTATGCATTGAAATATCCCCTTATAAAAATAATTCGATTGATGAATAAATCCACGTAGCTGAGAGTCAACATTGGATGCGGCAGATAATGGAACGAGGAGTCCTAGTGAGGAATGGACCGAAAGGAGAAGGAGGAGCAGCAACATGATAACACTCCTTTCCTCATGGGCAAGGAATGACTCCGTCTGAGGAGCAAAATGAAAGATACTGGAGGAGTAAAGCCAGTGTAAAGTGCTGTTAGCAATGAGCAACAGTTAGTAGGAAGTGGGGCAACAAAAGCCAAACCTAAAAAGGAATTAAATATTCTTCCGCACTGAAGTCTCTGATATATACATCTGGAAAAAGTGAAAGAAAAGTTCCTGTTATAAAGACTAAACAATGAGATGTGTAAACAGAAAAAAAGTCTGTCTTTTTATTGCAAATATATTTTTAGCGATAATTTACTTTGCCCATTTCCACACTGTCTGCCCTGCTCTGAGACTGTTATCACTCCATTTCATTATGCATTTCTTTACACAGTCTTTGGGAAAGTCGTTGGGAAACTCCAAGGCCCAATTAGAGGGCTTGGTGGCAGATGTGATCCGAAACTTGGGAATGGGGTCGGATATGGCAAATGAGGCAACATCTCATCATGAAAACATTTTGTGGCTCTCACTGTCTCCATGGAGCTCACTGTGAACTGACTCTGGATGAACCCTGTTTGCTTGTGGCTTCATATTGAAGGGTGTGATAAATTCAAAATGATATTTACATCATCATGAAGAATTGTTTCCATCTGCAGAACAGCTCCTATATCCCTGCCTCAGTTCATATTTGGTGAAACCCGTAATGTATTCCGTTGTTATATCTGGACCTTTGTAACACGCACCATATTGGCTGGAGACCAGATTAGAAACTCCATACCTTTACTTTGTCCAAGTGTCTTCCGCCATCCTTGCAAATTCCAGCAACTCCCAATATTCCCTGATCATCCAGTGACTGCAAAAACCAGCACAGGCATGTTGTCCTCCAAATTCTCGATTTTATATTCTCACTCGTATTCAAAGTGTTCCATGTTCTTCCACTGATTTCATTTTTATTTCGGATTGTGTGAGTCTTGTTGCATAAACTCAATATGAAAGTGTTCGATGTTCTGCTATGCTGTAAATGTTACCAGCTGGTGTGATGGCTTAAAAATAATTACAGGTTTTGTTGCAGAAAGTGAAATGAAATGGTGTATAACAATCCCAGAAACAATAGTAAGTCTGATGATTGGGAGCAATTTAGGATCCAGCAGCACATGACCAAGAAACTGGTCGGGGAGGGACAGAATATGAATGCAGCCTTCCCTTGAAGCCAAGATACCACTTACATTCCCAAGCCATTTCTAATCTCGATTATCACCTCCACAACAGCACTCACAAACCTATTTGGAGGAATTGTATGGATGTTCATTCCAGTCCTACCAAGATGTAAACTGTCCATCTTATTGAGTTCTAGCCTGCTCCAGAGCTGGTCCTAATGCCTTGAAACATGCTGCCTGACCTTCTGAACCCGTTTTCCAGACACATGTTCAACCATCCAATTATTCTGCTCGGATTCTGATCAACACATGGGACTGGCAGTGATTCTGAGAATACTGTGTTCCACATCCTGCTTTTCAATCTCATTCCTTGCTGCTTCAAATCTGTTATATGGGCTACATCCCTGCATTCCCACCGAGGTCTTTGTCACCACATGGAGCACTACCTCTGTCGTTTGATCCTCCTGCAGCAGCAGAATTTCCTGCAGTTGTTCTGTGATATCCTTGACCCTGGTAGCAGGGAGGTTATCATCGCATGCTGAAGGTATGTTTATAGCTGTAGAAACTCCACTCTGTTCCCCTAACCAAAGAGCCCATTATCAGTACTATGTACCCATTGTTCCTACCTTCCTGACGTGACTCTGTCTGCATTCCTCTAATGAATCCTTTCCATCACAAGCTTCCAAAGCAGGAAACTGGTGTGTGAACTCGATCATCTCATGGGACCCCTGAGATACCTGGCTGTCACTTATTCCTTATTTACCCATACACACTAAACTGTGGTGGAGCCACCTCCATAAATGTGTTATTCCCCTAATCCTCAGCCCCGTGGATGGCCCACAGTTACTCTCATTCTGGAAAACAGAGCTCCAGTTTATGCACATTGTGACATTTCCAGGAGATATGTTTATCTCTGACATATCGAACTTCCCAGAATCCCACATTCCACAGGCTGACCATTTCTTTGCTCAGAGACAAAAAAAACTGCAGATGTTGAATTCCAAGGGAGACAAGCACGGGGCTGGAAGAACACAGCAAGCCAGGCAGCATCAGGAGGTGGAGAAGGCAATATTTTGAGGGTAACTCTTCTTCAGGACTGGGGGTGGGTTTGTGGGGAGCTGCAGATAAAGGGGGTGGCAGGGGCAGGGTGTTGGTCGGGATAGGTGAAGACAGGTAGAGGGTATGACCTGGTTGGTCAATGGGAGGAGTGAATCCGGTTGGTGGCTGGGAGGAAGGGTCAATGAGAAGAATGGAAGAGAGGGGGAGGGTCTAGGAAGGGAATCAGGGGATGGGAAAGGGGGTTATTTGAAATTGTCTCACCTGTCAGGACTGTTTGGGGCACTGGATGGAGGTGAAGGGGATGGTGTGCTGGTAGATTTTGCATCATTGGTGAGACAGAGGTTCACATGCCTCTCCTCCAACCTAGTTTACTGTATCCAGTGCTCCCGGTGTGGTCTTTTCTACAAAAGGGAGACCAAACATAAACTTAGTGAACAGTTTGCCGAGCATCTCGGCCAGGCCCACAGAGGCCGAGCGGACCTCCCAGTCACAGCCCATTTTAATTCCCCTTCCCACTCCCTTTCTGACATGACCATCCTCGGCCTCCTCCATTGCCACTACAAATTGGAGGAACAACACTTCATCTTCCGCCTGGGCAGCCTGCAGTCTGGAGTACTCAACATTGAGTTCTCCAATTTCAAACAACCTCCCTTCCCTTCCCCTGACTCCATTCCCAGCCTTTCCCCTCTCCCCTCTCCCTTCTAGCCACAAACTGGATTCATTCCTCCCTTCGACCAAACAGCTTGACCTGTCTTCACCTCACCACTCTGCTGCCCCCCACCCCCTTTATCTGCAGCTCCCCTTACACCCACCCCCAATTCTGAAGGAGGGTTACAACCGAAACATTGCCTTCTCCACCTCCTGATGCTGCCTGGCTTGTTGTGTTCTTCTAGCCTCCTGCTTGTCTACCATTTCCTTGCAGCAGAGCTGTCTAATCTTATTTTGTAGTTACTGACCAGTTATAACATGTTGAATGGCTTACCAGTTAGTCCCAAAAATCTCCTTCCTCTGCACTGTATGAGGAACCAAGCACTTGGCATTGCTACTCAATGAAAGCAAATGAAAAGTGGAGAAGAGTATTCTGTTCCCCCTTTCACCCAATCCATCATTCACCAAATTCACTCTCTGTGAGATCACAGCTTTGAGCTCTGTCAATCCCTTCCTGTCCCTACATTGTAACTGCTTCAATGACACAGTGGACAGGCTTCATTTTGCTTCAGAAACATACACTGCTTGAAATGTGGAAAGTTGAATGCAGGTGCCTGCCTTGGGAAGGTTGGAGATTTCAAACCAGAAGAGTCTGACACTTTATGCAACCCTGTGCTGTACCTGTCCTGGGAATGTCTGATCGTGATAGTGCAGGGGTTTTTATTCTGGAACCAGACTATACTCTACCTGATGTAGGATTGCTTTATTGGGAAGTGTTGTATACAATATGTGTCCCTGCTCAAACCTGTAACAAAGAACAGTTAAAAACCTCTTCAATTTCATTGCCACCACCACCCCAACTTGTTTCTGAACACTCACTGCAGATTGATTGTTCACTACCTGCACTTCCAGATCACTTGGATGATCTTGATACCTCAATAAGGTAAAAATCACACAATACCAGTTTTTGGTCCAACAGGTTTATTTGGAAACACTAGCTTTCAGAGCGCTGCTCCTTCATCAGGTGGTTGACGGAGTGTCACTCCAAAAGCTAGTGCTTCCAAATAAACCTGTTGGACTATAACCTGGTATTGTGTGATTTTTACCTTTGTACACCCCAGTCCAACACCGGCACCTACAAATCTAATTAATAACTTCTTGATTCTCAATTCTTGACAAAACTTGAGACATTTTAATACAACATGATCTGATGGTCAACGTGATATATAACTGGGTATGATCTTTGTGAATTTGTGCAGGATCTCCACCTTTGTAACTCAGCAACATTGCACAATTTATGCAAACTTGCAATTCAGGGAGTGGCACTGAGGGTGTGGGATACAATCAGAGGATCAATAGTGACAGAGCTCTCTGATTATAGCAGAGTACCCAGGAATGTGCAGGCTCGGTGGATTAGACATGGGAAATGCCGGGTTACAGGGATATTGCAGGAAGGTGGGTCTGGCTTGATACCTTTCGGAAGGTCGGCAAGGACCCGATGGGCCGAATGGCCTGCTTCCACACTTTCAGGAGTCTATGGTTCTACAAAGTGCTCAGTTGGGCAGAAAAGTGACAAATCAAACTCAAACTGGAGAAGGGTGAAGTCATTTGTTTGGGAAGGGAATGTTGAGCCTGTGCAAGAACAGCAAAGCACAACATTGTGGGGCAGTGCAAGATGATATTTGGGCTGACACTGTGTATAATAGACAGACACAAGCAGAGAAATAGAGACAGCTAGAGAGAGAGAGACAGCTAGAGAAAGAGGGAGAAAGAGATAAAGGGTAAAGTCAGGCACAAGGACGAAGAGACAAATGAAGTCAAACGTTCTTACATCGAGGTCAAGAGAGAGGAAACAAAGATAAGGACAGACAGAAACACAGTGAGAGGAGGGCGGGCACAGAGAGAGAGAGAGATAGAGATTTACTTGATAAGTCTGTGAGGCCACACTCCTAATTTTGGCACAAGCCCCAGGAGATTTGCAGGGTCCACAAGGCTGATTCTGGCATTGTCTTTTCTGGTGCCGAGACCATGCCAGGTTATCCATGTGGTTTCATTTCTTCATTGAGACCTTGTTAGCCATTGATACAACTTGCTATTTCAGAGAGTAGCTAAGAGTCAATTGTGTTGCTGTGAGTGTGGAGCCACATGTAGGCCAGACTAGGTGAGAATGGTAGATTTCCTTTCTTAAAGGAGATCAGTGAGCCAGATGGATTTTTCTGACAATTAACAATGGTTTAATGGCCATTAGTACACTCTTAATTCCAAATCTTTATTAATGAATTCAGATTTCACCAGCTGCTGTGATGGGATTTGTACCTGAGTCCCAGAGCATTTGCTGAGGTTCTGGATTAATCTGCAATCCAGCCCCCTGAGCCCCCATGACACGCCCCCCCACACCCCTCCCCCAATTTGATAAACTCCAACAGCATGTAAACTCCTCCAGCCCCTACACCCCTCCTTGCCTCTAAATGACTCATAGAACATAGGACATAGAAAAATACAGCGCAGTACAGGCCCTATGGCCCTCGATGTTGCGCCGATCCAAGCCCACCTAACCTACACCAGCCCACTATCCTCCATATGCCTATCCAATGCCCGTTTAAATGCCCATAAAGAGGGAGAGTCCACCACCGCTACTGGCAGGGCATTCCATGAACTCACAACTCCAGGCCTTACACCCCTCAATATCTCTGTAACTTCCTCCAGCCCCTACACTACTATCTCTGTAATCTCCTCCAATCCCTCCAACTATCTCTATAATATCCTCCAGCATCTACTTGCCTCCCCAGATCTGTAATGAGCTCCAGCCCAACACATATCCCTATCTCTGTCAGCCCCGACTCTCCTCCTTGTCTGTAATATTCTCTGTAATGTCCCCACTCTCTAAACTCCTCCAGCCCCTCCACTCGTCCCAATCTCAGTAGCCTTCTCCAACCCCTACAGACTTCCATATCTCTGTAAAACCAGTATGTTTCCATTTGTGTATAACTTCATCCAGCCCCAACTCACCATCCTGTCTCAGAGCCCCTTCAAGCACATACACTCGGCATATCTCTGTAACTTCCTCAAGAATCGACACCGTTCCCGAGTACTCTAAGCTCCTTCAGATCTACACCCTCCCTATCTCTGTAATCTGCTCCAGCACTGACATCCCTCCCTATCACTGTAACATCCTCCATCCCCTACACTGTGCTCTATCTCCGTCAGCCCCTCCAGCCTCTACAGCCCTCCCTATCACTGTTGCCTCCTCCAGCCCCTACACAACTTCCTGTTTCTGTTACCTCCTCCAACACTTACAAACCTCCCTATCTCTGAAAACTCCTGCAGCTGCTACACATCTCCCTATCTCTGTTATCTCCTCCAGACCATACAGCTCTCTCTATCTCTGTAACCTCCACTCAACTCTGCACTTCTCGATATCTCTGGAACTTGCTCCAGCCCCTATACTCTTTCCTATCATTGTTATTTCCTCCAGTCCCTCCAACTCTTCCTAATGCTGTGTCATCCTCCAGTCCATGCACTGCTCCCTGTCGCTGTAACCTCTCACAGCAACTGCATCCCTCCCTGTCACCGTGATTTCCACCAGTGATGTTAGGATTGGTTCGGTCAGAAGAGAGGAATAATATTTGGAATTTAAGTTTCTGACCCATGTTAAGAATCAATTCTGGATATTTTAACTAGTTTAACTAAGTTCTAAAATTCCTCAGAATAAATCTCTGAGCATTTATTCCCCATTCCCACCAAAACCTCAGTCAGTGCATGAGAAAGATTTTTTTGAGGGACCTTTCAAATCTCACTACCTTCTGTCTGATCACCTCGCTAATGGGATTTACACAACACAATGTGGTCTCTGTGAAGCTGTTTTGATCTTCTTGCTGATCACATTCACTCTCAGACAGATCAGCCAGAGACACGGTCAGTGCAGTGATCTAGCCTTCCCTGTGTTTACTGGAGCAGCCTCGTGTCTCCGATGAAGCCAGTTTATAAACCAATTGTGATGTCTGAGCTCTCTCTGTGATGTACACTGTGAGGTCACACTTTGACCTGTCCAGTTCAAGAGGCCTCACTGTGATCAAACAGGGAGTTACTGAAACCCTCACTATAACGTCCCTCAGCCCCAGCACCCCTCCCTGTCTCTGTAACCTCCTATAGCACCTAGAATCCTTCCATCTCTGTCACTTCCATTAATCTCTATAAACCTCCCTATCTCTGTAAATTCTGCCAGCCCCTAAACTCTTCCCTACCTTTATAACATGCTCCAGCTCCTGCACACCTCCCTAGGTCAGTCACCTCCCAGAGCACCTACAACCCTCCCATCTCTGTTACCTCCTTTAGCCACAACAAGCCTCCCTATATCTGTAAACCTGCTCTATCTGTACACCCCTCATCTCTCTAATGTCCTTGAGAAACTACAAACCTCCCTATCTCTGTCAATTCCACCATCCATCAAAACTCATCCCTATCTTTGTAACATCTTCCAGACACTGTATCTGTACCTATCCCTATCTGTTCCAGCCCCAACATCCCTTTCTCTCTCTGTGTCACCATCCAGCAGTTACATCCCTCCCTGTATGAGAAGCCATCTTGACTATTGACATTATTCCATATCTCTCCAACAGCCTCCAACCCCTATACCACTCCCTACCTCTGTAAACCCCTCCAGCTCCAACACCCCTCGTTATGTCTGTAATCTCCTCCAGCACCTAAACCCTCCTTATCTCCTTATACCCCTCCAGCCCCTTCACTATCCCTACAGGACATAGACGCTTCAGACAGGACAGGGAGGGAAGTAAAAGGGGGAGAGGAGTTGCATTGCTGGTCAGGGATGATAGCACGGCTGTGCTGAAGGAGGGCACTATGGAGGGCTTGAATAGTGAGGCATTATGGGTGGAGCTGAGAAAAAAGAAGGGCGCAGTTATGTTGTTGGGGCTGTATTACAGGCCTCCCAGCATTGAGCGTGGGGTAGAAGAATGAATAGATAAACAGATTATGGAATGATATAGAAGCAACAGGGTAGAGATGATAAAAGCAAATTACTGCGGATGCTGGAATCTGAAACCAAAAGAGAAAATGCTGGAAAATCTCAGCAGGTCTGGCAGCATCTGTAAGGAGAGAAAAGAGCTGACGTTTCCAGTCTAATGGACCCTTTGTCAAAGGGTAGAGATGATGGGAGATATTAATTTTCCCAACACTGACTGGGATACATGTATGGTCAGAGGTCTGGATGGGGCATAACTTGTAAAAAGCATCCAGGAGAGTTTTCTAGAGCAGTATCTCAATAGTCCGATGAGGGATGGGGCCGTATTGCACCTGGTGTTAGAGAATGAGCCAGGCTAGGTGGTGGAAGTTGCAGTGGGGGATTTCTTTGGGAACAGTGACCACAATTCTGTAAGCTTTAGAATACTTATAGACAAAGGTGAGAGTGGTCCGAAGGGAAGAGTACTAAACTAGGCCAAGGCCAATTATATCAAAATTAGGCAGGAGCTGGGAATGTGGATTGGACACAGCTATTTGAAAGGAAGTCCACATTTGATATGTGGGAGGCTTTCAAAGATAGGTTAAAGATAGTGCAGAATAGGCATGTCCCGTTGAAGGCAAAGGATAGGAAGGGCAAGATTGGTGAACCATGGATGACAGGAGAAATTGTACGACTAGCCAAGAGGAAAAGGGAAGCGTACATAAGGTCCAGGCAGCTAAGAACAGAACAGGCCCTGGAGGAATATTGGGACAGTAGGACCAGTCTTAAACAAGGAATCAAGCAGGCTAAAAGGAGTCATGAAATAGCTTTAATGAGCAGAATTAAGGAGAATCCCAAAGCATTTTATTCTTATATAAGAAGCAAGAGGATAACTAGAGAAAGGATTGGTCCACTAAAGGATAATGAAGGAAGGCTGAGTGTCAAACCTGAGAGAATGGGTGAGATTCTGAATGAGTCCTTTACATCAGTGTTCACTGAGGAGAGGGACATGATGTATGTTGAGATTAGAGATATATGTTTGATTAGTCTGGATCACGTTAACATCAGTTGGGAAGTTGTGTTAGGTAGGCTAGAGGTTATTAAAGTGGACAAATCCCCAGAACCAGACGGGATCTATCCCAGGTTGCTGAGGGAGGCGAGAGAGGAAATAGCTGGCACCCTGGCAGATATCGTTGTGGCATCCTTAAGCACAGGTGAGGTGCCGGAGGACTGGAGGGTTGCTCATGTTGTCCCCCTGTGCAAGAGGGTTATTAGGGATATTCTGGGTAACTACAGACCAGTGAGTCTGAGGTCAGTGTTGGGAAATTTGTAAGAGAAGGTACTGAGGGATAGAATCTATTTATATTTAGAAAAGAATGCGCTTATCAGTGATAAGCATCATGGTTTTGTGTGGAGGAGATCGTGCCTTACCAACTTAGTAGATTCTTTGAGGAAGTGACTAAGTTGATAGATGAAGGAAGGGCTATAGATGTCATACACATGAACTTTAGTAAGGCATTTGATAAGGTTCCCCATGGCAAATCAATAGAGAAAATGAAATCATATGATGTGTGGGATGTCCTAGCTAGATGGATAAAGAACTGGTTGAGCAACAGGAGACAGAGGGTAGTAGTTGAAGGGAGTTTCTTGAAATGGAGAAAGGTGACCAGTGGTGTTCCACAGGGATCAGTGTTGTTTGTGATATACATAAATGATCTGGAAGAGGGAACTGTTGGTATGATCAGCAAGTTTGCAGATGACACGAAAATTGGTGGAGTAGCAGAAAGCATAGGGGATTGTCAAAGAATACATGAGAATATAGATAGACTGGAGAGTTGGATGGAGAAGTGGCAAATAGAGTTCAATCCAGGTAAATGTGAGGTGATGCATTTTGGGAAGTCTGATTCGAGAGCGAATTATACAATGAATTGAAGAGCCTCGGGGAAAGTTGATGAGCAGAGAGATCTGGGAGTGCAGGTCCATTGTACCCTGAAGGTTGCTGCACAGGTAGATAGAGTGGTCAAGAAGGCCTTCATCGGACGGGGTATTGACTATAAGAGCTGGCAGATCATGTTACAGTTGTACAGGACTTCCGTTTGGCCATATTTGGAATATTGCATATAGTTCTGGTCACCACATGACCAAAAGGATGTGGACACTTTGGAGAGGGTGCAGAGAAGGTTTATGAGGATATTGTCTAGTATGGAAGGTGCTAGCTATGAAGAGAGGTTTAATAGGTTGGGTTTGTTTTCATTTGAAAAAAGGAGATTGAGGGGGGACCTGATTGAGGTTTACAAAATCATGAAGAGTATAGACAGGGTGGATAGAGATAAGCTTTTTCCCAGGGTGAAGGATTCATTAACGAGAGGTCATGCTTTCAAGATGAGAGGTGAAAAGTTTCAGGGGGGTGCACACAGCAAGTACTTTACACAGAGGGTGGTAGGTGCCTGGAACACATTGCCAGCAGAGGTAGTGGAGGCAGATCAAGGAGATCAGTTTAAGATGCGTCCTGACAGATGCATGAGTAGATGGGAAGCAGAAGGATACTTAGGAATTGGGCGACAGGTTTAGACAGTTGATTTGGATCGGATCAGGCTTGGAGGGCTGAAGGGCCTGTTCCTGGGCTGTAAATTTTCTTTGTTCTTTATTCACAACCAGCTATATCTGTATTGTCCAGTGCATATGTCGGAGATTTGTCATGTCAACAAAGATTGCTCATCAGTGACAGACAGAGTGGGTTTTTGGTTAATACAGAATTCTCGGGATGTAACAGTGCCCTGAGAAGACGGGCCCATTGCACCAACAGCCAGAGGGCATTTCCCTGTGTCCTCCCACTAAAACTGGGTTGGAACAGACTTTCTGTAAAACCAATGAATTGGTCATTTGACTCCAGGTCCGTTTCCTGAAAACTGAGAGTAAATGGCCATATTTGAGTTAACAATGAGAAACAGACAGAATTGATTCAGAATCTGACAGTAATCATGCATCCAGTAAACAGTGAAGGGGACATGACAGAGTACCTCCCTTTGTTATCGCTGTCACAGTTTTCTTTTGTTTTGATTCCTTTCAGATGACAGTTGGTAATGATCCTGTAATTTACATCCCCATCTTCTGTTTTTTCTCTTTTCCCACTGCACCCTCCACCCTGTTCCTTGCACCATTTTGGTCAATATTGTTACTCTGTCATTTCAGCCTCTCCTGCCCTCCAGCCCATCACAGCCTTTCCCTTCTGCTTTTCTTCCCACCTTCCAGCTGAGACACAAGTAACAATGCAGGTAGTTCCCTCTCACACACACTCACATTATCACTGACAGAGATACAGAGACACAGAAGGGTCATCACTCCCACAGGCTCAGACAGAGACAGTGTTCAGTCTCAAGCCGATCCCATGTTCTGGTGATATATTTTTATTCTAACACTCAAACAAAGTGAGAGAGAAAGAAATGATTTATATTTCTCTCCAAATTGGTCTGGAAACAAATCCCAGCCTCCAAATCACAGCGACTATAAGATCAATAAGAACTGTGTTAATCTCTCAATAGTGACCTACAACAACCAATTGAAGAGTATGTTTAAGCAGATTTATAATTTGAAAAACTATATACTCCAGATGCTGTGAACATTAAATAAAAACAGAGACTATTGGAAATACTCAGTCACTTTCTCTGATGAAAGATCATTGACCAGAAACATTCATTGTGTTTCTCTCTCCACAGATGCTGTCTGATCTGCTGAGTATTTGCTGTTTACAACATGTAAGTTTACTCTATGTTCAGAAGGCACACAAGTTATTTAATTAAAACAGATATTCCCATAGAGTTCAGGTTATTTATAATTGATATACCACATAGAAAACTATTTGTACATTCCAATATTAAAGATATAATTACAAACAAAAATATGGAGATAAACATTAAATATGTGATCATAATCTATCAGACATATAAAGAATAACAGATCTGAGTGCTGAGTGACCTCACTCCTATGTACAATATCAAAGGTTGGGAAACAAACTCTACAAATCACCCTTACAGGCTGTAATATCCAGAAACTGAATTAATCCCATTGTCAGTTCCAAAGTTTTTAACCTTTGGATCGGGCCAATCCTTTTCCATAGCTATTTTAAAACTGATAGAATTGTGGTAAGTGTTTCCCCACTAATACCTCAGTGACTTGCCCTGCCTTATTTCCCAAGAGAAGGTTGGGTTTTGACCCTTCTCTCAGAGGGCCATCTACATATTGATTGAGAAATATTTATTGAATACACTTAACAAATTTCTCCCAGCCATTACCAATCTGTGTTTGGAAAGTTAAGATCCCATTATTATTCTTACAGCTATCAGTGACCTCCCTACATATTTGCTCCTCAATATCCCGCTGACTACTGGGAAATCTAAAGTAGAATCCCATCAAAGTAATAACACCCTTTTTTCACAATTCGTATAGCTTCACTAGACAATCCATCAGGGATACCTTCTCTAGTGGGTGGCACGGTGGCACAGTGGTTAGCACTGCTGCCTCACAGCGCCAGAGACCCGCGTTCAATTCCCGCCTCAGGCGACTGACCGTGTGGGTTTGCACATTCTCCCTCTGTCTGCGTGGGTTTCCTCCGGGTACTCCGGTTTCCTCCCACAGTCCAAAGATGTGCAGGTCAGGTGAATTGGCCATGCTAAATTGCCCGTAGTGTTAGGTAAGGGGTAAATGTAGGGGTATGGGTGGGTTGCGCTTCGGCAGGTCACTGTGGACTTGTTGGGCCGAAGGGCCTGTTTCCACACTGTAATGTAATCTAATCTACGTCCTGCCGTGATTTTTCCCTAATCAAAATAGCCACCCCCTGCCCCCCCCCCCCCCCCCCCTCCCTTGTTGCCTCCCCTTTAATCCTTCCAATGAACAGTTCATTTGAGCTCAATTTTGGAGCACCCGATCTTACTACTTCTGATGAAGGGTCACTGACTTGAAATGTTAACTATTTTCTCTCCATAGGTGTTGCCAGACTTGCTGAATTTCTCCAGCAGTTGTGGTTTACCCAGCTTCAGGCAGCAAGTCAAATTCCAAGTTATTTCTTCATTCCCCTTTCTCCTGCTGTGACTGTCATGCTCGGGATGTCCTGGTATTGGCTCATTTAATTGGTTTCAATGACATCTCTGTCCTGTTTCAAGCCCGTCCCAGATGTCATCTCTCTGCTCCTCTCATCAAGATTACGGTTGAAGAAATATGTGCGGCTATCTGGGGTTTTATTTCCAAATACCGTATCTTCATAGTCATTGTAACAATGGGACACCGTTCTCCAATACAGTGGTTATGGCTTGACTATCTTTGATTCAGTTCCTTGGTCAGGGAAACATTTCTATTTCAAAACCAATTCATGAGATGATGCCTCAGACAAATCTTTCCCACAGATCTTCGCCACATCAGGTTTATGTTCATTAACATGGAATAAATCACAAACATAGTAACATGATTCATTGTGATTAAAGTAATAAAATACTAAGCAATGCATTGGATTATCATTTGTATGTGTGCATTAGTGTGTGAATGTGCAGTGGCAACATTAATCATCTTGCACTTGACAGCTCTATAATTTTCATAGTTATCTTTTTGCTCTTAATCTCCTGATAAACATGTTTTTCTTGCTGATCTTACCCACTAACATTGCCCTAGGCTTCCTTGCCCTTTCCAAGTTTGTTTTAGTTTACAGTTCACCCATTTAGATTCTAAGCTAAGCTTCCCACAGTTTTTGAATTCTTTTGTCAGGATCAGTATCTTTCTTTTACTGTTTCCTGTCACCCTGTCTGCTTGGGGACACCAATGGGACCCTAGGTCTGGAAGGATAATTATTTCTGTTGTTGGATCATGTTTACACTGTGTGTCTAGAATCTCACTTTTGAAATCCTCCCACTGATTTGTCAAATATCTGCATCCAGTCCAACTTCGCCAGATAATCTCTGAGATAATAAGATTTATTCACACCAGACATCATCTTTTAGACTTGTTGTCATTGCCTTGTTCCATATTTATGCAAAATATAAATGTATTAATGTAGCAGCTCATAAAGAGGCCCTCTCTCTCAGTTCATCCAGAAGACCAGCATCATTTCAGGATATCAATTCCTGATTTGCTCTTCCTCTCACTGGGCTCTTGTGTGCTAAAGAGGTTCGTTAAATATGATTCAATGAATGTTTTGCTCTCAGTGCCTTTCACTCTGTTCCCACTCAGTGTGAGGGGGTGAGAGAGAGTGGAAGCAGGCAGTGTGAGGGAGAGAGAGAGTGGGAGCGGGAAATGTGATGGACAGAGAGTGGGAGTGGGCAGTGAGAGGTAGAGAGAGAGTGGGAGCGGGCAGTGTGAGGGGCCGAGAGAGAGTGGGAGCGGGCAATGTGAGGGAGAGAGAGAGTGTGAGCTGGCAGTGTGAGGGACAGAAAGTGGGAGTGGGCAGTGAGAGGTAGAGAGAGAGTGACAGCGGGCAGTGTGAGGGAGAGGGAATTGGAGCGGGCAGTATGAAGAAGAGAGAGTGGGAGCCGGCAGTGTGAGGGAGAGAGAGTGGGAGCAGGCAGTGTGAGGGAGAGAGAGAGTGGGAGCCAGCAGTGTGAGATGGAGAGAGAGAGAGTGGGAGCCGGCAGTGTGAGGGAGAGAGAGTGGCAGGAAGGCAGTGTGAGGGAGAGAGAGTGGGAGCAGGCAGTGTGAGGGAGAGAGAGAGTGGGAGCGGCCAGTGTGAGGGAGAGAGAGAGAGAGTGGGAGCGGGAAGTGTGAGGGGCAGAGAGTGGGAGCAGGCAATGTGAGGGAGAGAGAGACTGACAGCGGGCAGTGTGAGGGAGAGAGAGTGGCAGCAGGCAGTGTGAGGAAGAGAGTGGGAGCCGGCAGTATGAGGGAGAGAGTGGGACCTGGCAGTGTGAAGG
Organism: Chiloscyllium plagiosum; assembly: GCF_037043375.1. Lineage (NCBI taxonomy): Eukaryota > Metazoa > Chordata > Chondrichthyes > Orectolobiformes > Hemiscylliidae > Chiloscyllium > Chiloscyllium plagiosum. Next base: position 29,690,701 of record NW_028270185.1, read on the forward strand.
AGAGAGAGGGAGTGGGAGCTGGCAGTATAAGGGAGAGAGTGAGTGTGACCCAGCAGTGTGAGGGAGAGAGACAGAGGGAGCGGGCAGTGTGAGGGAGAGAGAGAGTGGGAGCGGGCAGTGTGAGGGAGAGAGAGAGTGGGAGCGGGCAGTGTGAGGGAGAGAGTGGGACCTGGCAGTGTGAGGGACAGAGAGAGACAGGGAGTGGGCAGTGTGAGGGAGAGAGAGAGTGGCAGCAGGCAGTGTGAGGGAGAGAGTGGGAGCTGGTAGTGTGAGGGAGAGAGAGAGTGGGAGCCGGCAGAGTGAGGGAGAGAGAGTGGAACCTGGCAGAGTGAGGGAGAGAGAGAGTGGGAGAGGGCAGTGTGAGGGACAGAGAGTGGGAGCGGGCAGTGTGAGGGAGAGAGAGTGGCAGCGGGCAGTGTAAGGGAAAGAGAGAGTGGGACCCGGCAGAGTGAGGGAGAGAGAGAGTAGCAGCGGGCAGTGTGAGGGAGAGAGAGAGTGGGAGCGGGCAGTGTGAGGGAGAGTGAGAGTGGCTCCGGGCAGTGTGAGAGAGAGAGAGAAATTGGGAGCGGGTAGTGTGAGGGAGAGAGTGGGACCCGGCAGAGTGAGGGAGAGAGAGAGTGGGAGCGGGCAGTGTGAGGGAGAGAGAGAGTGGGAGCGGGCAGTGTGAGGGAGAGTGAGAGTGGCTGCGGGCAGTGAGAGAGAGAGAGATTGGGAGCGGGTAGTGTGAGGGAGAGAGTGGGACCCGGCAGAGTGAGGGAGAGAGAGAGTGGGAGCGGGCAGTGTGAGGGAGAGAGAGAGTGGGAGCGGGCAGTGTGAGGGAGAGAGAGAGTGGGAGCCGGCAGTGTGAGGGAGAGAGAGATTGGGAGCGGGTAGTGTGAGGGGGAGAGAGAGTGGGAGCCGGCAGTGTGAGGGAGAGAGAGTGGAACCTGGCAGTATGAAGGAGAGAGAGAGAGAGGGACCGTGCAGTGTGAGGGAGAGAGTGAGTTGGAGGGGGCAGTGTGAGGGAGAGTGGGACCTGGCAGTGTGAGGGAGGGAGAAGAGACAGGGAGCGGGCAGTGTGAGGGAGAGAGAATGGAACCTGGCAGTGTGAAGGAGAGAAAGAGAGAGGGAGCGGGCAGTGTGAGGGAGAGAGAGCGTGGGAGCCGGCAGTGTGAAGGAGAGAGTGGGACCTGGCAGTGTGAAGGAGAGAGAGGGAGTGGGAGCAGGCAGTGTAAGGGAGAGAGTGAGTGTAACCCAGCAGTGTGAGGGAGAGTCGGAACTGGGATTGTGAGGGAGAGAGAGAGACAGGGAGTGGGTGTGTGAAGGAGAGAGAGAGTGGGACCCGGCAGTGTGAGGGAGAGAGAGATTGGGAGCGGGTAGTGTGAGGGAGAGAGAGTGGAACCTGGCAGTGTGAAAGAGAGAGTGAGTTGGAGCGGGCTGTGTGAGGGCGAGTGAGAGACAGGGAGTGGGCAGTGTGAGGGAGAGAGAGAGTGGTACCAGGCAGTGTGAGGGAGAGAGAGAGTGGCAGCGGGCAGTGTGAGGGAGAGAGAGAGTGGCAGCGGGCAGTGTGAGGGAGAGAGAGTGGGAGCAGGCAGTGTGAGGGAGGGAGAGTGGGAGCCGGCAGTGTTAGGAAGAGAGAGAGAGTGGGAGCGGGCAGTGTGAGAGAGAGAGTAGCAGTGGGCAGTGTGAGGGAGAGAGAGAGTGGGACCCGGCAGTGCGAGGGAGAGAGAGTCGGACCCGGCAGAGTGAGGGAGAGAGAGAGTAGGGCCCGGCAGTGTGAGGGAGAGAGAGAGTGGGAGCGGGCAGTGTGAAGGAGAGAGAGAGAGTGGGAGCGGGCATTGTGAGGGAGAGAGTGTGGAACCTGGCAGTGTGAAGGAGAGTGGGAGCGGGCAGTGTGAGGGAGAGAGAGAGTGGGAGCGGGCAGTGTGAGGGAGAGAGACAGTGGGAGCGGGCAGTGTGAGGGAGAGAGAGAGTGGGAGCGGGCAGTGTGAGGGAGAGAGAGAGGGAGCGGGCAGTGTGAGGGAGAGAGAGTGGGAGCGGGCAGTGTGAGGGAGAGAGAGAGAGGGAGCGGGCAGTGTGAGGGAGAGAGAGAGGGAGCGGGCAGTGTGAGGGAGAGAGAGTGGGAGCGGGCTGTGTGAGGGAGAGAGAGAGTGGGAGCGGGCAGTGTGAGGGAGAGAGACAGTGGGAGCGGGCAGTGTGAGGGAGAGAGAGAGTGGGAGCGGGCAGTGTGAGGGAGAGAGAGAGTGGGAGCGGGCAGTGTGAGGGAGAGAGAGAGTGGGAGCGGGCAGTGTGAGGGAGAGAGAGAGTGGGAGCGGGCAGTGTGAGGGAGAGAGAGAGTGGGAGCGGGCAGTGTGAGGGAGAGAGTGAGCAAGTTATCCAAGATTGTGGAACAGGTGTCTTTGGCCTGTCTGCTCCAGGCTGGCCATATTTCCTTTCTCTCTCTCTCCTTCTAGTATATATTTTTCTTCCTTTCTGGAGTTCTGTCGAGAGGCAGCAGTGGTGATGCATTGTGGGAAGTGTGCCAGCCGCCGTGGGTCCTGAGTGCTGTCGGATGACCATCTGGGGTGTGGATGTGGCTGTGGGCCTGAGCCTAACATGGTCAGAGCAAGCCAAAAGTGTCCAAAAGTGTCGATGGGGGAGATACTCCCCCCACCCCTATCCCCAGCATCTGCAGCATCGAGAGCAGGGAGATGGAGGTTTCCCAAACAGCGGGCCCAAGCAAAGGGGATTGAGCGTTCACAGGGAGTGCACTTCAGAAACACTGTGCAATTATTACTGTTATTCCTTCATTGTTCCACTTAACACTATGAAGGACTGTAGTGTTAACATTTTACTTTATTTCTTGATTTTTCTACTTATACTAAAAAACACAGCAATGCTTTCCCTCTAACTTAATTTTTGTGTTACTACGCGTACAGTGTTTGATGACATTTTGCACATTTCACTGCACTCCTGTACCCCTGTACTTGAGAACACATAACAATAAAGTTTACATCTGAATCTGAATACCAAACACCTTCTTCACTCCCCATCTACCTGTGACTCCACTTTCAAACATCAATGAACCAGCACTCCAAGGTCTCTTTGTTTAGTAACACTCTCCAGGACCTTTACCATTAAGTGCATATGTCTCACCCTGAGTTGCCTTTCCAAAATACAGCACCTCACGTTTATCTAAATTAAACTCCATCTCCCACTCCTCAGCCCAGTAACCCACCTGATCAAGGTCCCGAGGTACTCTGTGGGAATTTTTGCTGTCCACTACATATCCAATTTTAGTGTCATCTGCAAAATTACTGACTTTACCTCCAATATTCACATTCAAATTGTTTATATAAATGACAAAAAGCGATGACCCCGCATCGATCACTGTGTCCCACCGTTGGTCACAGGTCTCCAGTCTGGAAAGTAACCTCCATCACCACCCTCTGCCTCCTTCCTTCTATCTCCAAATGGCTCATTCTCCTTGTGTTCCATGTGACCTCATCTTGCTCACCAATCTATCATGTAGAACTTTGTTGAATGCCTTACTGAAGTACATATCGATCACTTTCACCTCACTGCCTTCATCAATCCTGATTTGGAGGTGCCGGTGTTGGACTGGGGTGAACAAAGTTTAAAATCACACAGCACCAGGTGATAGTCCAACAGGTTTATTTGGAAGCACTAGCTTTTGGAGCACTGCTCCTTCATCAGGTGGTTGTGGAGGATAAGATCATAAGACACAGAATTTATTGTAAATGTTTACAGTGTGATGCAACTGAAATTATATATTGAAAAAGACCTGGATTGTTTGTTATGTCTCTCATCTTTTAGAATGACCATGTAGTTTTCAGTTGTTTCATATGAAAATCCCAGAACTTTTTTTTTAAAGTTACATTCTCAAGTGAACTTTACCAATAGATGTCATGTCAGCGGTGATCTCTCGGCCTGGCACGATGATCTCTCGGCCTGGCACGATGACCTCTCGGCCTGGCACGATGATCTCTCAGCCCGGTGTGGTGATCTCTCGGCCTGGCACGATGATCTCTCGGCCTGGCACGATGATCTCTCAGCCCGGTGTGGTGATCTCTCGGCCTGGCATGATGATCTCTCAGCCCGGTGTGGTGGTCTCTCAGCCTGGCATGTGCAGTGTCTCGGCCAGCCATGGCTTTAGTGAAGACCTCTGGTCTCACCGAGGCAAAGCACATAACAAAGACAGAAATGTTTGAGCTTGCATTTTATTTGTTCATTTTCCATTTCAAACTAAGAAGGTCTGCAACATACAGCTTTTAACCTCACTTCATTTTTTAAAAATTCGTTTTGTGGGACTTGTGCATCACTGGCTGGCCAGCATTGATAGCCCAACCCTATTTGTCCTTGAGAAGGTGGTGGTGAGCTGTCTTCTTGACTCACTGCAGTCCACTTACTGTGGATTGACCCACAATGTTCGTAGAGAGGGAATTCCAGGATTCTGACCCAACGACTGTGAAGGAACAGCGGTGTATTTCCAAGTCAGGATGGTGAGTGGCTGGGAGGGGAACTTACAGGTGATTGTGTTCTCAGGTACTTGCTGCCCTTGTCCTTCGAGATGGAAGCAGTCGTTGGTTTGGAAGGTGCTGCCTAAAGATCTTTGGTGAATTTCTGCAGTGCATCTTGTAGATAGACACACTGCTGCTCCTGAGCACCGGTGGTGGAGGGATTGAATGTTTATAGATGTGGTGCCAATCAAGCGGGTTGCTTGGTCCTGGATGGTGTCAAGCTTCTTGAGTGTTGTTGGAGCTGCACCCATCCAGGCAAGTGGGAAGGATTCCATCACACTCCTGACATCATATATTTTATGCAGCACTATTATTACTGTAAAAATAAAAAAAAGGTTAATTTTTAAGTTTGTTCTTTCTTTCTACCTTCTGCTTAAGATTCTATGATTAGGTGTTTGTCCCGAAGATGGTGCATTGTGTGGTGACATTATACACTTCTCACTGTATTCCTGTACCTTTGTACTGAGTACACGTGACAATAAAATCAAAATTAAATTACAGACAAAAGAAAGAAGAGTTGGAATAACTATTGGAAAACTTAACAGGATAATGGGTTATTTATCTCATAAACAGCAACTGCTCCAATAGCATAACATTCCATAAACACATCCTTGGCACAGGCAAATTCAGGAAAATAGATTGTCTCACATGCAATTCTGGACAAGGACTGTAATAGAGTTGTTCAAGATTACATTTCCTTTCAGTGTTCTGGAAACAGTTCAATATTTATTTATCCCTTTAGATCTTTCCTATTCATGTCCCTGTCCAAATGTCTCCGAAATGTTGTAATTGTACCTGCCTGGACCACTTTCTCTGGCAGCCCATTCCATGCACACACACCCCCTGCATGAAAATGTTGTCCCTCTGGTCCCTTTTAAATCTTTCCCCTGTCACCTTAAACCTGTGCCATCTGGTTTTGGACTCCCCTGCCCTGGGGAAAAGACCTTGGCTATTCATCTTGTCTCTGGCCCCTCATGATTTTATAAAGCTCTGTACAAGAAGCTGCGTAAAAGATGCTGCAGAAGATATTGTTGCATTTTGCCAGTGATGAAATATAAGCGGGGCAGAAGATGAAAGCCTGATTACCAGGAAACAGAGAATCATAATAAATGGTTCAGTTTCAGACTGGTAACTAATGGAGTGTCACAGGGATCAATGCTGTGACCTCAACTATTTACAATCACATTAAACTACTGGGTTGAGCAAATGGGAAGGAAAAGGAACCTGGAGTATAATGTGGCTGTGGCATGAGGTTGTTTGCTTGACAGGAATAACAGAGAGCAGAACATTATTTTAAAGGGGAGAGACGACAGAATTCTGTAGGAGGGGAATCAGCCTGTTCTTGTACAGGAATCTAAAAGAGTAGTATACAGGTGCATCAAATAATTTGGTAGTCAGATGGAATATTGACCTTTAATGTAAAGGAGTAATGAATAAAAGGAGGGAGGTCTTACAGCCACACAGTCACTGTTCAGACCACACATTGAGTATTGCGTTCAGTTTTGGCTTCCTTTACTAAAAAGATATACTTGTATTGGAAACAGTTCAGAAAAGTCTCAGTTCCTGGGAGGACACTGGATTAGAAACGTTAACTCTCTTACCCCTCCACAGATGCTGCCTGACCTGCTGCGTTTCTCCAGTGATTTCTTTCTTGTGTTTTCCAACATGTTTCTATATCGAATAGGAAATATCCTGGAGTGAGTTACAGACTGGAATCCAATCAAGGGGTCCTGGGTATTGATCTGACTAGAAAGACACTGGAATTCTGAAGATGTGATTGCATAGATATTTTTATCTCATTAGTATCCAGGGGAGGGGTCTTTTTAAAAGTGAAACTCAATAATGAAACTTTTATGTGCACTAGTCTGGGAAAGCCCACCTGGGACTGTACCCTCCAAGGTGGGTCTGTCTCTCAGTGACCTGGAGTTGTTTCCTGGTTACTGCCTTTTCATAGCATCCCTGTTGCAGTGTTTTAAATGCAGGAAGAGCTCACTGAACAATGAAGAACAAAGAACAATACAGCACAGGACCAGGCCCTGCGGCCCTCCAAGCCTGTGCTGACACATGTTACCCTTCCATACTAAAACTATCTTCATTTCCAGGATCTGTATCCCTCTATTCCCTTCCTATTTGTGTATTTGTCCAGATATTCCCTTGAATGCTGCTAATGTGTCTGCTTCTATCACTTCCTCTGGCAGTACATTCCAGGCACTCACCACCCTTTGTGTGAAAAACGGGCCTTGCACATCTCTTTTAAACTTCCCTCCTTGTGGTTTGAACCTGTGCCTTTCGTAATTGACCCCTCCACCCTGAGAAAAAGTCTCATATTTCCACTTCACCCAATGCCATTCACAATCTTATAAACTTCTACTGGGTCAGCCCTCAATGTCCTGCATATCCAGTGAAAACAAATCCAGTCTATCTAACCTTTCTTCAAAATCCCCATACCAAGACAACGCCCTGGGAAACCTATTCTGTACCCCCTCCAAAGCACCAACATCCTTCTAGTAGTGTGGTGATCAGAACTGGACACAATATTCCAAGTGTAGTCTCACTGAAGTTCTATAAATCCGTAGCATAACTTTCCGAACATAGAAATCATCGAGTGCCTACTGTGCGGAAACAGGCCATTTGGCCCAACAAGTCCACTCCAATCCTGTGAAGAGTATCCCACCCTGACCCACTCCCCTCCTCTATTACTCTATATTTCTCCTGACTAATGCACCTAACCTACATATCCCTGAACACCATGGGCAATTTAGCTTGGCCATGTCACCTAACCTGCACAGCTTTGTACTATCCATATTTTCAATGATCCTTCCAATGAAGGTAAGCTTGCTATAGGCCTTTTTGACCCCCTTATCCACCAGCACTGTCACCTTCAGTGATCTGTGGACCTGCATACCCAGATCCCTCTGCATGTTAATGCTCCGAAGGGTTCTGCCATTCATTGTATAATTTCCAACTGTACTTGACCTTCCCAAATGCATCACCTCACATTTGTCTGGATTAAGCTCCATCTGCCATGTTTCTGTCCATGCCTCCAACTGATCTATATACTGTTGTATCCTCTGACAATTCTCCTCAATACCTACAACTCCATCAATCATTGTATCATCCCAATCTTTTTATCGTCTGCAAACTTAGACCAGCCACGTTTTCCTCCAAATTATTTATAAAGACCATGAACAGTAGAGGTTCCAGCTCTCAGCCCTGTGGGACAACACTAGTCACAGCCCTCCATTCTGAAAAGCTTCCTCCACCACTCCCCTCTGTCTCCTATGATTGAGTCAGTTCTAAACAGGAAAGTCTATCCGGCCAGTTCACCCTGATACCATGTGACCTCACCTTTTGTACCAGTCTGCCATGAGGGACCTTGTCAAAGGTTTTACTGAAGTCCATGTGGACAACATCAACTGGTTTTCCCTCATCAATCATCTTCATCATCTCCTCAAAAAACGTGGTCAAGTTAGTAAGGCACGATCTCTCCCGCACACAACCATGCTGTCTGTCACTAATAAATCCATGTTCTTTAAAGTGCATATAGATCTTGTCCGTGTGAATCTTTTCCAATCATTTCCTTAACACTGACACAAGGCTCACAGGCCTGTAATTCCCAGGATTATCCCTGCTACCCTTCTTCAACAATGGGACAACATCAGCTATTCTCCAGTCCTCTGGGACCTCACCTGTGGCCAGAGAGAATACAAAGATGTCTGTCAATGCTGCAGCAATTTGTTCTCTTGTCTCTCTCAATATTCTGGGATCGATCCCATCAGGACCCAGGGACTTATTTACCTTAATACTTTGTAAGACACACAGAATGTTTCCGTGTCCGTGTTTAACCTGATGTCATGAGGCTTCATGGGGTCTGGCTCAATGCTGAGCACTTCCAGAGCACAGCCCTCTTGACTGTATCCCACGGAGCTGTTCCCTCTGCTGGCTCTGTCCTGCCAGTGGGACAGGACCTGCCCTGAGATGGTCATTGTGTTGTCGAGGACATTGTCTGTAAAGTGGGATTCTGTGAGTGTGACTATGTTCAATTGTTGCTCGATTAGTCTGTGAGGAATATACTGCAGGGCAGTTTTATGTTTTCTACAATAAAGAGTTGACATCTCTTGATAACTTTCAATTTTAAAATCAAGCCGGGCCAAACTAATTTTTTCATTTGAAGACAATTTAACTATTTTTCACTTCAATAAGCCGAGTACACAACTCAATTCAGTAACTAAAGTAACCAGCTGGGTCACCTTCCCAACACACTGCCCGACCAAATACATTGAAAACGGCTTCGGAAAGGCCTGAATTCAAATATAGTGCTGCTGCACCTCACTGTCCCTCCAATAAAGAGTGATTCAATGATGGGATCTGAAATCTGTCCAGAGAGCTTCCAAAATGGGTCCAGGCAGTTATTCAAATATTCCCTCACTACAGACAATTCAGAACTATCTCAGAGAGGGTGCAGAATATTCCCAAAGGGGAGAGGGACCAGCAGGATGTTGCTGTACACATTGGAACCCATGATACAGGATGGGAAAAGGACGAGGTTCTGAGGAGAGAAAATAGGAATTTAGGTAGGAACTTAAAAAGTCGATCCCGGAGGGTAGTTGTAGGAGGGGGATGAGGGTGTGAGTCCTTTTAGGGTAGAGAGTACGGGAAAGAATATCAGGCTTATATGATTTAACCAAATCAGAAATTATAGATGTACTTAATAAAAGCAGAGGGCTCAGTAAACGGATTCCCGCGGCTGGGTTTTGAGATTTCACTCCCTATTGCCGGTCTCCTCCCTCATTCATTCCATTTCACGGAGGCGCGATTTGACAGTAACTTTCTTAAAGGGGACAGAGACCCCATTCAATCTGTATCTAACAGGTCCGTGCTGATGGAGACAACTTGTTTGATGTTCTGCAAGCTGTTCAAGTCCCGGTAGATGGTTCTGAGGGGGATTAGTATTCTCATCTTTTCATAGTTTCGGGTGAGATAGTGAGCTGGGGAGTGGGGAGACCACAGTTTGATGAATGACTGAATGAAATGCGGAAGGAGTAAATACCGAGCGATTGTGAGTGGGTTGGCAAATAAAGGGACCTTAATATAAAAATAAAGAAACATATAGTACAATATCTCACACAACCATAGAATAAGATGTTTGAAGGTGATTGTCTCTCTGCATCAGTAAGGACCCGCCAGCTCGCCCACGGAGACATTGGGAATGATTAACTGATATGGGTGAGCAGGGCAGATCCTCAGCAGATCACAGGATATTCAGGGACAAAGGTTACAAGATAAACAAGTGACCACATCAGCGAACAGGCACCGTGTGTTTGAATCTGACCGGTAGGTATGTAATAGACAGTGACCTGATGTCATCAAAATGCCGAGTTAATTGGATTATTAATTTGATGTAATTAATTTACAGACCTGATGTAATCATCACCCAGTTGGTTGACTTGTGGACTTGATATGATCAACTGCACACGAACAGTTAGTTTGTAGACTGCCATAACTTTGATGTCAGAAAGTGTAAGAATGGTATTGTGCGGGTGTTTGACAGAGAGAGCTGGATTGTCCTGTGTGATGGTCTGGAGTTCCTCTCCTGGCTGTAATCGATTCCCGCTGGAATAAACTGCTGTTCCTGCTGAATTGTCCAGGCCTTCAGAGTCTTCTTGCCTCAGAGACAGCGGTCACTCCGACAGCAGTAATATCTGGATTACTCCCAGTGCCTTGTCCCAGTGGGAGTAGGAACAGGAGGGTAGAGCAGATGAATGTGTAGCTGAGGAGCTGGTATTGGGGAGAAGGATTCATATTTTTGGATCATTGGAATCTCTTCCAAAGCAGAGACTTGGGACTGCCATAGCGTTAAGAGTTTGGATAGAGAGGAATTTGTGAAGTGTGCACAAGCAAATGTTCTGATTCAGTATTTGGATGTACTTACGAAAGAAGAAGCAAAACTTGACCCACTCTTGGGAAATAAAGCAGGACAGGTGACTGAGCTATCAGTCAGGGAGCGCTTCAGGGCCAGTGACCCTAATCCTATTAGATTTAAAATAGTGATGGAAAAAGACAGAGCAGGTCTAAAAGTTAAAGATATTAATTTAGAGGAAGGCCAATTTTGATGATATTAGGCAAGAACTTACAAAAGTTGATTGGAGGTGGGTATTCACAGGTAAAGGATGGCTGGAAAGTTGGAAGCCTTCAACAATGAGATAATGAGAGACAGTACATTCCTGTTAGGGTGAAGGGCAAGGCTGGTAGGCGTAAGGAAAGACAGATGACTAGAGAAAATGAGGTTTTGTTCAAGAATAAGAAGGAAGCATATGTCAGGTATAGACAGCAGGGATTGGGAGAATCTCAAGAAGAGTATAAAGGCAGGAGAAGTATACATAAGGGGGAAATCAGGAAGGAAAAAAAATGGGACATGAGATAGCTTTGGCAAATAGGGTTAAGGAGAATCCAAAAGGATTTTATAAATACATTAAAGGCAAAAGGGTGATTATGGAGAGAATAGGGTCCCTGAAAGATTAACAAGCCCACCTGTGGATCAACAAGCCCATCCTGCATCAGTGTTTATTGTGAAGAAGGAGATGGAAGCATGAGAACTTGGGGAGTAAATATCTGTAATAAGGACATCTTCAAAATGCCCATATAACAGAGGAAGAGGTGATGGACATCTTTAAACATATAAAGGTTGATATATCCCCAGGACCTGTCCAGTTATACCTGAGAGCTCTGTGAGAAGCTCAGGAAATGATTACTGGGGCCCTTGCTGAGATATTTATATCATCAATAGTCACTGATAAGGTGCCAGAAGGCTGGAGGTTGGCAAACGTGGTGTCATTGTTCAAGAAATGTGGGAAGGAGAAGCCAGGGATCTGTAGATTGGTGAGCCTGACATCGGTGGTGGGCAATATGTTGAGGGGAGATCCTGAGGGATCCTGAGGATTTACATAAATTTGGAAAGACAAGGACAGATTAGAGTTAATCAACATGCTGGGAAATCATGTTTCATTAACTGAATTGAGTTTTTTAAAGAAGTAATGAAGAGGATTGATGAAGGCAGGGTGGTGAATGTGATTTATATGGACTTCAGTAAGGCGTAAAACAAAGTTCTGAATGGTCAAATGTTTAGAAACATGAGGTCACATGGAATACAAGTAGAATACTAGCCATTTGGATACAGAAGGTAGGAGACAGAGGATGGCGATGGAAACCTGTGAGACCTGTGACCAGCGGTGTGACACATTGATTGGTGCTGGGTCCACCGCTTTTCATCATTTATGTATCTCCCTCATTGACACTTCGGGCTTGCTCTGACCATGTTAGGCTCGGGCCCACAGCCACATCCACGATTCGATGGGCTGAATGGCCTTGTTTCCACTCCTATGTCCTATGTCTTGTGGTCACACCCCAGATGGCCATCCGACAGCACTCAGGACCCACGGTTGCTGGCACACTTCCCACAATGCATCACCAGTGCTGCCTCTTGACAGAACTCCAGAAATGAAGGAAAATATATACTAGAAGGAGAGCGAGGGAAAGGAAATATGGCCAGCCTGGAGCAGATGGGCCGAATGTGCCTCTTCCACAATCTTGGATAACTTGCCCAATCTCCCACTCACACTGCCCGCTCCCTCTCTCTCTCTCCCTCACACTGCCCGCTCCCACTCTCTCTCCCTCACACTGCCCAATCCCACTCTCTCTCTCACTCGGCCCACTCCCACTCTCACTCCCTCACACTGCTCGCTCCCTCTCTCTCTCTCTCCCTCACACTGCCCAATCCCACTCTCTCTCTCCCTCACACTGCCTGCTCCCACTCTCTCTCTCACTCGGCCCACTCCCACTCTCTCTCTCCCTCACACTGCTCGCTCCCTCTCTCTCTCTCTCCCTCACACTGCCCAATCCCACTCTCTCTCCTCACACTGCCGGCTCCCACTCTCTCTCTCTCCCTCACACTGCCCGCTCAGACTCTCTCTCTCCCTCACATTGCCCGCTCCCACTCTCTCTCCCTCACACTGCTCGCTCCCATTCTCTCTCCCTCACACTGCCAGTTCCCACTCTCTCTCTCTCCCTCACTCGGCCCGCTCCCACTCTCTCTCTCCCTCACACTGCCTGCTCCCACTCTCTCTCTCCCTCATCCGAAATTGATTTTCCTGCTCCTTGGTTCTGCCTAACCTGCTGTTCTTTTCTAGCACCACTCTGCTTTTGACTCTAATCTCCAGCATCTGCAGTACCCATTTCTGCCGAATGGAAAAGACTGGCAGCTCAATGTTCTGGGTTTGAGATGGTGCAGAAGGGATAGAAAGAGGCAAGGCAGGGGGAGGGCTGGCATTTTTGATGAAGGAAAATATTACTCCTGTAATTAGAGAAGGTATTTCTGAGGGATCATTTAGTGAAAATATATAGGTTGAAGTTAGAAATAAGAAAGGGATGATCACCTTGGTGGGGTTTTATATCGGCTCCCCAATAGTCAGAGGGCAATTGAGAAGCAAATATGCAGAGAGATCTCAAATATATGTAAGAATAATAAGTTTGTAATAGTAGGGGATTTTAATTTTCCAAACATTGACTCAGATTGCCATGGTGTTAAAGGTTTTGATGGTGAAGAACGTGTCCAATTGCAAGAAAATTTTTGCAATAGATATATAAATCTTCCTACGAGAGATGGATCAAAACTTGACCTTCTTTTGGGAAATAAGGCAGGGCAAGTGACTGAAGTGTGATCAGGGAACACTTTTGGGCCAGTGATCATAATGCCAGTAACTTTAAAATAGTTGTGTAAAAGGATAAAAGTTAAAGTTCTTAATTGGAGTGAGGCAAATGGGTATGAAAGGGTATGAAACAAGAACTTTCAAAAGTTGATTGGAGCAGACTAATCACAGGGAAAAGGAGGACTGACAAGGGAGGCCTTCCAAAGTGTGACAACAAGAGTTCAGAAACATTCTGTTCCTGTTGGAGTGAAAGGCAAGGCTGGTAAGGTTAGGGAACACTGGATGAATAAAGATGTCGAAGTTCAAGTCAAGAATAAAAAATATACAACTATTAGAGAGACAATTAGGATCAACTGAATGTCTTGAAGAGTGTAAAGAGTGTAGGGACATTCTTTAGAAGGAAATGAGGAAAGCAAAGAGGGGACAAGAGACAGCCTTGGCAGATAGGGTAAAAATTATCCAAAGAGGTTCCATAAATACATTGAGTGGGGGAGCAACTGGAGAGAGAGTAGGACCCCTTAAAGACCAACAAGGTTGTCTTTGTGTTGAACCTCAAGAGATGGGAGGGATATAAAAAATATTTTGCATCCATTTTTATTGTTGGGAAAGAAATGGAGGCTGGAGAAATCAGGGATATAAATATTGATGTTTTGGAAACAGTTCACAGAAAACAGAAGAGGAAGTGCTGGAGATCTTAAAAAACATAAAGATAGATAAACCTGATCAAATGTGTCCCAGGACGTTGTGGGAAGTTAGAGAGAAGATTGCAGGGCCCCGAGCAGAAATATTTGTATCATCAATAAACACAGGTGATGAACTGGAGGACTGGAGTGTGGCTAATGTGTCATTGTTTAAGAAGGGATGTGAGGAGAAGTCTAGGAACGATCGACCTGTGAGTCTGTCCTCGGTGGTGGGTAGGTTTTTAGAGATGATCCTGAAAGATAGGATTTACAGAGGTTGGAGAGGAAAGGATTGATTAGAGGTGGTCAGTCTGATTTAGTGTGAGCAAAATCATGTCTCCCATTTGATTGGGTTTGTTTTTGGAAGTAACCAAAATGATTGATGAGGACAGAGTGTTAGATAGTGTTTGCTTGGCCTTTAGTAAAGCCTTTGATGAGGCTCTGCATGATCGACTAATTGGTAAAGTTAGATCACATAGGATTCAGGGTGGGCTTGCCAACTGAATACAGAATTGGCTTTTGGCAGAAGATGGTGGATCATTGTTTTTCAGATGGAGGCCTGTGACCAGCGGTGTCCCACAGGGAGCGGTACTGGCTCCACTTCTGTTAGTCATTTATACAAAGGATTTGGGTGGGAATGTAGGAGGCAATGGTTAGTAAGTTTGTGGGTGACACCAAAATGGTAAAATAGACAGTGAAGAATGTGACCCAAGATTACAAAGAGATCTTGATCAATTGGGTCAATGGGCTGAGGAGTAGCAGAAGGAGTTTAATTTGGATAAATGTGAGGTATTGCATTGTGGTAATACAAACAAGGTCAGGACTTAACGGTAGGGCCCTGGGTAGTGTGGGAGAGCAGAGAGACACCTCAGGGTCAGGGACATACTTCTTTGAAATTAGCATCCCAGTTAGACAGGGTAGTTAAGAAGGTGTTCAGCATGCTTACCTTCATCGCTCAGACCTTTGCGTATCAGAGTTGTGACATTATATTGAACTTGTACAGGACAGTGATGAGGCCTCTTCTGGATTAATGTGTGCAATTCTCATCGCCCTGTTATAGGAAGGATATTATTAAACTGGAGAGGGTTCAGGAAAGATTTACCAAGATGTTGTCAGGAATGGAGGGTTTGAGATATAGACATGGGCTGTTGCACTGGAGGGTGAGGGGGTGACCTTATTGATGTTTAAACAATCATGTGGGGCACAGATAAGATGAATGATAAGGGTCTTTTCCCTCGGATGGGGAGTTCAAACCTGGGGGTATATTTTTAAGGTGAGAGGAGAAAGATTGAAAAAGGAGATGAGGGGCAATGGTTTAGAATGTTGGATGTGGAATGAACTATCAGGGGAAATGGTGGATGCAGGTACAGTTACAGTGTTTAAAATACATTTGGACAAGTTCATGAATAGGAAAGGTTTGGAGGGACATGGGCCAAGCGCAGGAAGTTGGGAATAGTTTAGCTTTGGAACATGGTCGGTGTGGCCGGGTTGGTCTGAAGGGTCAGTCTCCGTGCTGTATGACTCTATGACTCCATGACATTACTGTACGCAGTCAAAAGACATGTTAGTCTCTGCCCTTTGACCTCCAGCCCAGGGGCTGGGACACAGCAGGGGGAAGGGTATTGTTGATGGATGGAGATACCGAGGGGCTTTTATACGCAGGGAGTGCTTAATGGAGGGACGACAGAGAGACAGATCAGGATTGATGAAGCTGCACAAGGGAGGCAATTAGACAGGAGCCATGGAGGGGACAGGGGTAATGGTGGGGACAGGAATAATGGAGGGGGACAGGAGCCATGGAGGGGACAGGGGTAATGGAGGGGACAGGGGTAATGGAGGGAGACAGGGGCCATGGAGGGGGCAGGGGTAATGGAGGGGACAGGGGTAATGGAGGGGACAGGGGTAATGGAGGGGGACAGGAGCCATGGAGGGGACAGGGGTAATGGAGGGGACAGGAATAATGGAGGGGGACAGGAGCCATGGAGGGGGACGGGGGTAATGGAGGGGACAGGAGCCATGGAGGGGACAGGGGTAATGGAGGGGGACAGGGGTAATGGAGGGGGACAGGGGTAATGGAGGGGGACAGGGGTAATGGAGGGGACAGGAGCCATGGAGGGGGACAGGGGTAATGGAGGGGGACAGGGTCCATGGAGGGGGATAGGGTAATAGAGGGGGACAGGGGTAATGGAGGGTCAGGGGTAATGGAGGGGGACAGGGGCCATGGAGGGGGACAGGGGTAATGGAGGGGGACAGGGGCCATGGAGGGGGACAGGGGTAATGGAGGGGACAGGGGTAATGGAGGGGGACAGGGGCCATGGAGGGGGACAGGGGTAATGGAGGGGACAGGGGTAATGGAGGGGGACAGGGGCCATGGAGGGGGACAGGGGTAATGGAGAGGACAGGGGTAATGGAGGGGGGCAGGGGCCATGGAGGGGACAGGAGCCATGGAGGGAGCAGGGGTAATGGAGGGGTTCAGGGGTAATAGAGGGGGACAGGGGCCATGGAGGGGGACAGGGGTAATAGAGGGGGACAGGGGCCATGGAGGGGACAGGGGTAATGGGGGGGGGACAGGAGCCATGGAGGGGGACGGGGGTTAAGTTTGCAGTGGATGGGAGGTTGTCCAATATTGAAGGGGGGAATGCAGATTTAATCTCAGGATTGAACAAGAGAAACAGGGAAGATAAGGAAGAGAAGGGAAGAGAGAGATAAATGAGAGAAGAAGAAAGAGCAAGAGAGTGGGAAAGAACACAGTAAAGGTGGGAAGAAGAGACAGGTGAGAAAAATGCAAAAGAAAAGGCTGTCAGTAAGAGAGAGAGAGAGAGAGAAAGGTTGAGAGGGAGAGAGAGAGAGAGATGTAGAGTGATACAGACAGAGGGTGAGAGACAGAGGCAAAGAGAGGGACAGAGAGAGAAAAGAGGAAAAAACAGACAGACATAAGCACGTGCTAAGGAAAGATATAGTGAGATTTAACAATTGATATTCACAATTCCAGTTGGTCTAAGCTCTCGTGATGGTCTCTCACACTCTTTCTCTCCCATTCAGGACAGACTCTGCTCCAGGGGCTTGCTTTTGAGATTCAACCATTCCCCACACTCTCACACACAGAGACAGACAGAAACCCACAGATACTCACCCCCTGCTCAGTGCACACGGTGAAAGTTGAGTAGGTGAGGATAGTTTTCATTTGAAAAAAGGAGATTGAGGGGGGATCTGATTGAGGTCTACAAAATTATGAAGGGTATAGACAGGGTAGACCGAGATAAGCTTTTTCCCAGAGTGAAGGATTCAATAATGAGAAGTCATGCTTTCAAGGTGAGAAATGAAAAGTAAAATGGGGATACACGCGGCAAGGACTTCACACAGAGAGTGGTGGGTGTCTGGAACACGTTGCCAGCAGAGGTAGTAGAGGCAGGCACGGTAGTTTCATTGAAGATACGTCTGGACAGATGCATGAGTAGAGCAGAGGGAGACAGATTTTTAGGAAATGGGCAATAGGTTTCGACAGAGGCTTTGGATCGGCTCAGGCTTGGAGGGCCGTGGGGCCTGTTCCTGGGCTATAAATGCTTTTGTTCTTTGAAGGGAAAATGGCTGCCAGAACCTGTTTGAAATATACCGAAGTCTCTCACTGAAAATCCCTTCTCTGCCCAAGTCCCAGCTCATCCAGTCAGCTCCCAGCTCCCAGCTCCCCTCTACCCAGGGCATACCTCCCCTAGGGATGGAGCACAGCCAGAGTCATCTTAGTGGGATTAGAGGGGGGTGGGAGTGAGGAGGTGTGAGAGAATGCAGCAGGTAAACAGTTTCATCCAGTCTGCCTTTGTCTACTCCTACTTTGCATTTTATTGTCTTGGAACAAAAAACAAATGTATTTTCAAACTGATCAAATTCCTTTTGTCTTTGTGGTTTCCTATTGATCAATGTGACAAATCTCAATTTGCAATTGTCAGGAATCTAACCCAGGTCACCTGTTTGGAGGACAGCTACACTAACCACGATAGCACCATCACTGTGCACTTTACCACAACACAGTCCCCAAACATAGTTAAAAAGACCTTTATCATGACAAATCAAACAGAGTTTAATTTGATTCACTGAAAGTGATATTCGGTCAGGTGACGATAGCTTATATGAAGAGGTAGATTTGAAGGAGCATCTGAAATTGGGGAGGGAGCTGGGTCATTGGGCACCTGCAGGGAGGGAGTCCAGAAATCCCTCTGGTTGGGCTTGGATTCCCCCGGCAATGCCTCAGCTGGTTCGTAGAAAGGAACAAATAAAGCAACGGAATGATATCAGAGAAATAGTTTAGTCCAGACTGCCTTAGTCTCCTCCTGCTTTGCATTTTATTGTTTTAGAATGAAAGCCACATGTATTCACAAACTGATCAAATTCCTTTTCTCTTTGGGGTTTCCTCCTGATCAATGTGAAAATCTAAAAGTGCGATTGCCAGGAACCAACACGAGGAATTGAATGGAAACAAAGTAAATTATTGTGAAAATAAAGGTGCAATCAAAAGACACAGAATCTTTTCAATATTTTATTTCCTTTCTCAACAGGAAACTTCTCGTTTGTTGAAAAATTTGCCCAGATGTGTGGCTCAGAGAATTCAGTGAGGAAGAGGGACAGGAGCCTGTCCTTGCATTTCCCTCTCTGGGCTGCAGTGAACGATTACACCTTCCTCCATATCATTTATTTTTCTACCCAATTCACTCACTGAGAACGGATTACTTGGGATGAATATCTAATTCCTCTTTTGGTTTTGCTTGTGTTGATCCACATCCTACTAACTGTTGTTGATTACTAACAGCACTGGCTTTCCACCTCCAGTCTCTGTCATTTTGCCCCTCAGATGGAGACATTCCTTGCCCATGAGGAAAGGAGTGTTATCATGTTGCTGCTCCTCCTTCTCCTTTCGGTCCATTCCTCACGTGGACTCCTCGTTCCGTTCTCTGCTGCACCTAATGATGGCTCTCAGTTAGTTGGATTGATTCACCAATTGAATTATTGTTCTAACTGGATATGTCACAGCGTACTTTAACTGGTCTCTGAAATGTTTCTGTGTCACCACATAAATAAGGGCATTTGTGCAGCAACTGAAGTTCCTCAACATGTTTCCAATCTGAACAAAGAGTCTCAAAGAAACAAAATCCAAGGAATAACCGGCATTAAAAAAATATAAAATATGCAACAACCAGAGACGTATGAAGCTGGCAGATATGGCAAAGAGTAAAATCACAGAATTCTTCCTGCTCTCTACCTCTGGATCATTCTGTGTTTTTCTCTGACCTCTCAGTTCCTTCCGCAACTTAATGGCCTCGAAGATATGTCTGACAGTCAGAATGTTGATAAAGAGAATAAAAGTGAATGGGAACATTGGTGTTAAAAAAGTCTCAAAATATCTAAAACCTATCCACCGAGGGTCATTATAATAACTAGACCTGGTATAACAGTACCATGGAACATTGTTGATCATCTTTCCAGGTTTATACACAAAGGAGTTGGGAATGTTCTTTAAACAAAAGAAGATGCAGATTGTTGCTAGAACCCTGGTTGCAGTTTTCCCTGTGCAATACTTAGTTTTCATCTCATGTAAACAAATGGCAACAAATCGATCAAAGGAAAAAGCAATGGTGAACCACGCAGAACAATCAATGGTCAAGCGGTTGAGGGCATAGATAACACCACAAACAGGAGTGATGTGCAGGAAACACAGTGGATAATAATAACGTCGAAATCAGTGAAGGATAATATGAAAAACAATGAACAGTAGATCTGATACTGTCATGGCCACCAGGTAGCGAGTGCTGCACACAGAAAGACCACATTTACCCCGAGCTAAGATTAAAATCACCACGAGACTAACTGTAAGAGAAAGGAAAAATAGATTTGAAGTTATTAATGAAACGTTCTCTGTGCATGAGCCCAGACTGTAAGTGATGACACAAAGATAATTGTTGTTCCATGTTATATGAATTTTAAAGAATCTCATTCAATGAATCATTTGCTCTTTTAAAGGACATAGGGAAGAACATGAGCAGCAGATTACTCACAGAAACACGGTCATATACTCAGGATGTTTTTGGGTCAGCAGCAGTTGATTTCGCCTGCTCCTCAGATGCAACCTTGCCTGCTGTGCCTTTTCCAGCACATCGCCTTATCAGCAGTCCCCATTATTTCCTAATGACCTGCTGAACCCACCCATTGCCCTGCTGTATCTGGGCTCCCATTTGGAGCGAGCTGCCTGAGCAAGATCCACCAACACAATCCCTTTCCATCAAGGGATGGGAAACACCAGGTATCACTGAGAGGTGGGTTTTTACAAAACCCATCTGACCGATAGCAGGCTGTGAACTACCACAGAGAGAGGGTGGTCTTCCGAAAGCTGCAAGTGCTCAGCCAAACTCCATCAATGTGGCCTCGGTGTAAACCCACTCTGCACAGTATAGGGAAACACACAATGCTGCACATTACTGAGGAACCTCCGAACTGACAAACTATTCACTTTAAACTAAATAAGTGAGGACATTATTGTCAGACATCAGGATTTGCCTTGCTAAGTGGAAATATAATAATTTATCAGTTATCTGTAGAAATAAGGATGATTCAATGCAGTGGTTTATATAAGTTGTTCCAACACTTACCAGGAACACCAACGACAGCCAGAATGGTCTCATACACTCTACCGATCCTTTCCCTGAGAAGATGCATTTCATTGTTTGTGACACAACCTTTCCCTTCCTGCTGCTGGGAATCTGTTGGAATCGGAGAATTCTCTTGGAGATGGAGCTGACACAATTCCAGATACTTTGTTTTATATTGTGTGGTATCTCCACCGGGAAACTGTGATTACATCTTCAAATTTTTTAACGCATTTTGAACAAACAAGTTACGACAGTAGGTTTATTTTAATGATGTGATAGCATTGAGATTTACAGCTACATTTGAATACCCCAAAGGCTGGATTGATCTGATCCTGTTAAGTCTCAAACATTCATGTTTTCAAGTAACAATACTTGCAATATTTCACTCACTATCAATCCTATCGATATCTAAATACTTTTTCATATTCTTCGCTCTGCTGAGGTTATTCAGTCATTCAATGCCTCATGCTGTTGACGTTTTTGAGAGCTGTTCTACTGCCCACTGTTATCCTACTGCTTTCCTTGTTAATCCAGTTACATGACTGATTTGGGAAATTCTCTCTGTGAATGAGCACTCTCATACAGAACCTGAAGCTGGTACTGACCACACCAACAGCTGGAACTTCCACTCGGTCACATTTTCTCAAAACAAAGACAAGAATAATCATTAATCTCAGCTCAAAATCAGAGAATGATGACATCATCCAGGACAGAGATGGCCCTTCATTCCATCGAGTCTGTATCTCTAAACTCACACTCAAAGCTACTCAGGGCTGGACAATGGGAAGCCTTCAAACATGAGATAACGAGAGTTCAGAGACAGCATGTTCCTGTTCGGGCGAAAGGCAAGGCTGGAAGGTGAAGGGAATACTGGATGACTTGAGAAATTGAGGTTTTATTTGAGAAAAAGAAGGAAGCATATGTCAGGTATAGGCAGCAGAGAACAAGTGAATCCTGATTGGAGTATAAATGCAGTAGGAATATACTTAAGAGGGAAATCACGAGGGCAAAAACGGAACATGAGATAGCGCTGGCAAATCGGGGAAAAGGAGAATCCAAATAGATTCAATAAATACATTCAGGATAAACGATTAACTGGGGAGAGTACAGAGCCCCTCAAAGATCAGCAAGGCAGCCAATGTGTGGAACCACAGGAGATGGGAAGATACTAAACAAATATTTTGCATTAGTGTTTGTTGTGGCGAAGGTCATGTAAGATATAGAATGTGGGGAAAAAGATGGTGACACCTTAAAACATTTTCATGTTACAGTGGACATCTCAAAATGCATAAAGATGGATAAATCCCAGGACCTGATCAGGTGTACCCTAGAAATCAGTGAGAAGCAAGTAAAGTGATTGCTGGGTCCCTTGCTGAGATATTTGTATCATCGATAGTCACAGGTGAGGCGCTGGAAGGCTGAATGTTGCCTAATGGGGTGCCACTATTTAAGAAAGGTGGTAAGGAAAAGCCAGGGATCTATAGACCAGTGAGCCTGATTGATGGTGGAAAAGTTGATGGAGGTAATCCTAAGGTTTACATATATTTGGAAAGGCAAGGACTGTTTAGGGATAGTCGGCATGACTCTGTGCGTGTGAAGAGGATTGATGAGGGCAGAGTAGTGGCCATGATCTACATGAACTTCAGTAATACATTCAACAAGGGTCTTCACGGTGGACTGGTTAGCAAGGTTAGATCTCATGGAATGCAGGAAGAACTAGCCACTTGGATGCAGAAGTGGCTCAAAGGTAGAAGACTGAGGTTGATGATGGAGGGTTGCTTTTCAGACTGGAGGCCTGTGATCCATGGTGTGCCACAAGGATCAGTGCTGGGTCCATTGCTTTTCATCATTTCCATAAATGATCTGGATGTGAAAATAGCAGGTATTGTTCATAAGTTTGCAGATGACACCAAAATTAGAGGTTACCTCAGAGTACATAGGATCTTGTTCAGATGGGTCAATAGGCCAAGGAGTGGCAGATGGAGTTTAATTGAGATAAATGTGAGGTGCTATATTTTGAAAAGACAAATCAGAGCAGGAGTTATACACTAATGGGTTTGTTGCTGAACAGAGACCTTGGAGCGCAGGTTCATAGTTCCTTGAAAGTCGCAGGAGATATGAGAGTGAAGAAGGTGTTTGACATGTATTCCTTTATTGGTCAGTACATTGAGTATAGTAGTTGTAGATCATGTTACGTCTGTACAGGACATTGGTTAGGCCACGTTTGGAATACTGTATGCAAATCTGGTCTCCCTCCTTTCAGAAGGATGTTGTAAAACTTGAAAGGTTTCAGAAAAGATTGCAAGGATGTTGCCAAGGTTGGAAGATTTGACCTGTGGAGAGAGGCTGAATAGGCTGAGATTGTTTTCCCTGGAGCATCGGGGGCTGAGGGGTGACCTTATAGAGGTTTATAAAATCATGAGGGGCATGGACAGGGAGAAATTTAAAGGGGACCTAAGGGGTAACTTGTTCATGCAGAGGGTGGTGCGTGTATGGAATGAGTGTGTAGAGGAAGTGATGGAGGCTGATACAATTGCAACATTTAAAAGGCACCCAGATGGGTATATGAACAGTAAGGGTTTAGTGTGGGCCAAGTGCTGGCAAATGGGATGGGATTAACTGAGGATATCTGGATGAGTTGAACCAAAGGAACTGTTTCTGTAGTGTACATCTCTATGATTCTATCTCTCTCTCTCTCCCTCTCCCCTTCTTTCTCTCTCTCTGTCTGTCTGTCACACACACACACACACACACAGACAAGATATACATCACACACATGTAAATAATATTTCTGCCTTTCTATATGATACTTTCTTTTGCATGGGAAAACAATTTACTCTGCTCATCTAGATTTCCTTTAAACAATGTATGAAGTTAAATCACTAACCTATCTCAATCAGAATCAGAATCAGATTGGGTGATCTCACAATCGTTCAGATAGGATTCAAGTTCATCTAGTTGACAGCCCTCACTCAGTCTGTCTGTATTTTCCAATTTTCTTGGAACCAAATAGAGACAAAATAATATTACACTCAATGATTAAATAATAAATCTTAAATCTCTATTTCATAATTGGTTCAGAAATGTCAAGTTGGATTCTAAATCAGCCAGGAGGCCAGCCATCGAACTGGCTCATATTCAGATACTTCCCAACTCTTATTGTGGACCCGGGTCAAATCCTATCAATGACAGATGGCAGAACTTCAATTTAATAAACATGTGGAATTATGACTCTAATGGTGACCACAAAACCCTTGTCAATTGTTGTTAAAACCCATCTGGTTCTCTAATGCCCTTTAGGGATTAGGGCTGTCCTTGTCTTGTCTGGGCTACATGTGACTCCAGACCCACAGCAATTGGTGCGGTTGGTGGAGGTCAGCCATCTAAGCTCCAGGCCCTCACAGCAGGAGGTCCTCAAGACTGTGTCCTGGCCCTAACTATCTTTAGTGACTGTATAACTGACCTTCTCTCAGTCAGAATGTCATGGGTCCAAGGGTTCGCTAATACTCACACAATGTTCAGCAGCTTTCTTCCCTCCTCAGATACTGAAGCACTCCATGTGGCTCTGCAGCAAGATCCTGGCAACTTCAGCTCATCGGAAACGGCGTTAGGGAACTGGAGCCGGAGCTGGATGAACTTCGGATCATTCGGGAGGCTGAGGGAGTAATTGAGAGGAGTTACAGGTTGGTAGTTACACCTCAGGTACAGGTAGATGGGTTACAGGGGAATCGGCAATAACAAGCATACTGTTTTGGATACTGCTGTGGAGGGACAACATACCAGGGGTAAGCAATGGGCACAAGTCTGTGGCACAGAGTCTGTCCCAGTGGTTCAGAAAGGTAGGATTAGAAAAAAGGAGATTGAGGGGGGACCTGATTGAGGGTATGAAGGGTATAGACAGGGCCCAGGGTGAAGGATTCAATAATGAGAGGTCACGCTTTCAAGGTGAAAGGTGAAAAGTTTAAGGGGGGATACACACGGCAAGTACTTCACACGGAAGATGGTAGGTGTCTGGAACGCATGGCCAGCAGAGGTAGTACAGGCAGGTATGTTAGATTCATTTAAGCTGCAACTGGACAGATGCACGAGTAGGTGGGGAGCAGAGGGATACAGATGCTTAGGAATTGGGCGACAGGTTTAGAAAGTAGATTTGAGTTGGCTCAGGCTTGGAGGGCCGAAGGGCCTGTTCTTGGGCTGTAAATTTTCTTGGCTCTTTGTTGTTGAAGTGAAAGAGGAGCAGAGCATTAGTCATTGGGGACTTCACAGTGAGGAGATAGATAGGAGATTCTGTGGGAACGAGAGAGAATCAGGGTTGATGTGCTGCCTCCCAGGTGCCAGGGTTCATGACATCTCAGATCATGTTTTCGGGGTCCTTGAGGTGGAGGGGGAACAGCCCCAACTCATGGTCCACATAGGCACCAACAACATGGGTAGGAAAAGGGATGGGGTTTTAAAGCAGATATTCAGGGAGTTAGGGTGGAAGTTTAGAGCTGGAACAAACTGAGATATCAACTCTGGTTTGTTATCTATGCCACATGCTAGTAAGGAATAGGGAGAGAGAAGAGTTGAACATGTGGCTACAAGGATGATGCACGAGGGAGGGATTTAGATGCCTAGATAATTGGGGCTTATTCTGGGATAGGTGGGTCTTCTACAAACAGGATGGTCTACACATGAACGAGAGAGGTACACTAACCTGGGGGCAGGTTTGGTAATGCTCTTTGGGAGGGTTTAAACTAATTCAGCAGGAGATGGGAACCTGAATTGTAGCATCAGTGCACAGGAGGTTGAGAGCAATGAGGACTTGAATAGGGTTTCAATGTTGCAGGAATGCAGCGGCAGGCAGCAAGTTGGTTTCAAGTGTGTCTACTTCAACCCCAGGAGTATCCAGAATAAGGTGGGTGACCTTGCAGCATGGGCTGGGACTTCAATGTTGTGGCCATTTCAGAGACCTGGATTGAGCAGGGACAGGAATGGCTGTTGCAAGTTCCGGGGTTTAGATGTTTCAGTAAGAACAGAGAAGGTGGTAAAAGAGGGGGAGGTGGGGCTATGTTAGTCAAGGACAGTATTATGGTGGCAGAAAGGACATTTGATGAGGACTGGTCCACTGAGGTAGAATGGGCTGAGGTTAGAAACAGGAAAGCAGAGGTCATGCTGTTGGGAGTTTTCTGTAGCCTTCCAGAGATGTAGAGGAAAGGATTGCAAAGATGATTCTTGATAGGAGAGAAAGTAACAGAGTCGTTGCTATGGGGGCCTTTAACTTTCCAAATATTGACTGGAAACACTGTAGTTCGAGTACTTTAGATGGGTCAGTTTTTGTCCAATGTGTGCAGAAGCATTTCCTGACACAGTATATAGACAGGCCAACAAGGGGCGAGGCCACATTGGATTTGGTACAGGGTCATGAACCCAGGCAGGTGTTTGATTTGGAGGTAGGTGAGCACTTTGGTGATAGTGACCACAATTAGGTTACATTTACTTTACTGATGGAAAGGGACAGGAATATATCACAGGTCAAGTGATATAGTTGGGGGAAAGGCAATTATGCTGTGATTTGGCAAGATTTAGGATGCATAGGATGGGAAGGAAACTGCAGAGGATGGACACAATTGAAATGTGGAGCTTTTTCAAGGATCAGCTACTGCATGTCCTTGATAAGTATGTACCTGTCAGGCAGCGAGGAGGTGGTGGAACAAGGGAACCATGGTTTAGTAATGAAGTTGTATCTGTTGTTAAGAGGAAGAAGGAGGCTTATGTAAAGATGAGACATGAAGGTTCAGTTAGGTGCTTGAGAGATATAAATTAGCCAGGAAGGACCAAAAGAGAAAGCAAAGAAGGGCCAGGAGGGGCAGAGGATTTGAGTTCAGAAGTAGGAAAGTTTTTACTGCAGTTATTCAAGGCATTGTATCTGCAAATGGCTTTGGTCTCCCTATCGAAGAAAAAATATAGTTGCCATAGAGTGAATGTAGCACAGGGCCACTAGGTTGATCTTGATGATAGTAGAACCATCCCATGAGGAGAGACTGAGCCTGTATTCAATGGAGTTGAAAAGGATGAGAGGGGATCAGATTGAAATGTATCAAATTCTATCAAATCAAATGTATCAAATTGGGTGGCACGGTGGCTCAGTGGTTAGCACTGCTGCCTCACAGCTCCGGTTTCCTCCCACAGTCCAAAGATGCACAGGTTAGGTGAACGGGCCATGCTAAATTGCCCGTAGTGTTAGGTGCATTAGTCAGGAGTAAATGTAGCAGAATGGGTCTGGATGGCTTGCTCTTCAGAGGGTTTGTGTGAACTTGCTGGACCGAAGGGCCTGTTTCCACACTGTAGGGAATCTCATCTCATCTCATCAAGTCTTTGGCAGGTCACATCAAGGAAAACCTTAAAGCTTTCTATCAATATATCAGGAATAAAAAAATGACTAAAATAAGATTAGGACCAGTCAAGGACAACAATGGGAAGTTGTGTGTGAAGTCTGAGGAGATAGGAGAGGCGCTAAATGAATATTTCTCATTTGTATTCACACTGGAAAAAGACAATGTTGTCGAGGAGAATACTGACATCCAGATTATTAGACAAGACGGGATTGAGGTTCATAAGAGGAAGTGTTAGCAATTCTGGAAAGTGTGAAAATAGATAAGTCCCCTGGGTTGAATGGGATTTATCCTAGGATTCTCTGGGAAGCCAGGGAGGAGATTGCAGAGACTTTGGTTTTGATCTTTATATCGTCATTGTCTACAGGAATAGTGCCAGAAGACTGGAGGACAGTAAATGTTGTCCCCTTGTTCAAGAAGGAGAGTAGAGACAACCCTGGTAATTATAGACCAGTGAGCCTTACTTTGATTGTGGATAAATGTTGGAGAAAGTTATAAGAGTTCAGATTTATAATCATCCTTCAATCATCCAGAAAGGATGAAGTTGATTAGGGCTAGTCAACATGGTTTTGTGAAGGGTAGATCGTGCCTCACAAACTTTATTCAGTTCTTTGAGAAGATGACCAAGCAGCAGATTAGGTGGTCAATGTGGTGTATATTGGTTTCAGTCAGGCTTTTGATAAGGGTCTCCATGATAGGCTATTGCACAAAATACGGAGGCACAGAAACATGGGATTGAGGGTGATTTAGCTTTTTGCTTCAGAAATTGGTGAGCTGTAAGGGTGGTGGTTGATGGGAAATGTTTATCCTGGAGTTGTTATTAGTGGTGTACCGCAAGGATCTGTTTTTCGTTCACTGGTGTTTGTCATTTTTATAAATGACTTGGAAGAGGATGTAGAAGGATGAGTTCATTAAATTTGCAGATGACACCAGGTCAGTGGAGTTGTGGACAATGCAGAAAGATGCTGCAGGTTACAAAGGGACAAAGATAAGCTGCAGAGCTGGGCTGAGAAGTGGCAAATGGAGTTTAATGCAGAAAAGTGTGAGGTGATTCACTTTGGGAGGAGGAACAGGAATACGGAATACTGGGTTAGAGGCAAGATTCTTGGTGGTGTGGTGAGCATAGAGATCTCGGTGTCCATGGACATAGTTCCCTGAAAGTTGCCACCCAGGTTGATAGGGTTGTTAAGAAAGCGCATAGTGTATTAGCTTTTATTAATAGAGGGATTGAGTTTCAGAGCCATGAGGTCATGTTGCAGCTGTACAAAACTCTGGTGCGGCCGCACTTGGCGTATTGTGTACAGTTTTGGTCACCATATTAAAAGTAGGATGTGGAAACATTGGAAAGGATGCAGAGAAGATTTATCAGGATGCTGCCTGGTATGGAGAGATGGTCTTATGAGGGAAGGCTCAGGGACTTGAGGCTGTTTTTGTTAGAGGGAAGAAGGTTGAGAAGTGACTTCAAAGAGACATACAAGATGATCAGAGGATTAGATAGAGTGGACAGTGAGAGCCTTTTTCCTTGGATGGAGATGGCTGGTACGAAGGGACAGAGCTTTACTGTCAGAGGTAGTTTCCTTACTCAGAGAGTAGTCGGGGCATGGAACACACTGCCTGCAACTGTAGCAGATTTGCCAACTTTAAGAACATTTAAATGGTCATTGGATAAACATATGGATGATAATGGAATGGTGTAGGTTAGATGGGCTTGAGATTGGTTTCGCAGGTCGGCACAACATCGAGGGCCGAAGGGCCTGTACTGCGCTGTAACGTTCAATGTTCTATGTTCCAGGCCTGGGCTGACAAATGGCAATTAACATGCGTGCCACACAAATACAAAACAATTATCACCTCCAAGAAGAGATCACATTGATAACGCCATGTGACATTCAAGGCTTTGCTGTTGCTGAATCCCCTACAATCAACAAGCTGGGAGTTCCCATTGAGCTGAAAATGAAATGGATTTACAATGTAAGTACTGTGGCTACAAGAGCAGCTCAGGGGCAGGAACACTGCAGTGAGGGATGTACCTCATGGCTCCAAAAGCCTCTCCACCATCTCCAAGGCACAGGTCAGGGGTGTGATGGAATACTCCCCAATTGCCTGGATGGAAATATCTCCAAGATCCCTCAAGAAATGGGATCCCAGCATGACCAAGCAGCCATATAAAAGCACAATGTTGCAGACACTCAAAATCCGAAATGAAATCAGAAAGTGCTGGAGAAATTCAGCAAATCTGGTAACACCTTTGGAGAGATACATAAAGTTAAACTTTTGAGTCCAATATCACCCTCCTTTAGAACAGTGCTGACAGGGTGTCATGTCGGACTAGAAACATTCATTCTCTTTCTCTCTTCATAGTTACACTAGGCCTGCTGAGTTTCTCCAACATTTTCTCTTTTGTATTGAAGTAACCAGTTTGATCGGCACCACATCTACAAACATTCAGTCCATCCACCACCGGTGTTCAGTAGCAGCACTGAGTATCATTGACAACACACACTGCAGAGACTCACCAATGCTCCGTAGACATCACCTTCAACATCTATGACCACTACCTTCCTAAAGACAAAGGCAGTAGATGTATGAGAACACCATGACCTGGATGTTCCCTTCCAAGCCACTCACCATCCTGACTTGGATATATATTCCTTCAGTAAAGTCCCTGAAGTCCCAGTGGACCATAGGACTGCTCTCTCATTAGTGAGAAACAACTGGCCGTGAGTTTAACCTGAGGGTCACCGTGCCTCAGGGGAACGGTGAGGTTGGGAAGGTAGGACCTTCATGATGATCTCAGCCAGTGTGGGGATTGAACCTGTGATGTTAACATAGAACATACTATAATACAGCATAGTACAGGCCCTTCAGCCCTCGATGTTGTGCCGACCATTTATCTGACTCTATTGCTCTCTCCTCTATGTGCCTATCCAAGAGTCGCTTAAATTGCACAAAATACGGAGGCATGGGATTGAGGGTGTTTCAGCAGTTTGGATCAGAAGGTGGCTAGTTGAAAGAAGACAGAGGGTGGTGGCTGTTGGGAAATATTCACCCTGGAGTTTGTTACTAGTGGTGTATCACAAGGATTTGTTTTGGGTCCACTGCTGTTTATCATTTTTATAAATTACCTAGATGAGGGTGTAGAAGGATGGGTTAGTACATTTGTGGATAACAATAAGGTCGGTGGAGTTGTGGATAGTATTGGAGGATGTTGCAGTCTACAGAGGGACATAGATAAGCTGCAGAGCTGGGCTGAGAGGTGGCAAATGGAACTTAATGTGGAAAAGTGTGAGGTGATTCACTTTGGAAGGAGGAACAAGAATACAGAGTACTGGGCTAATGGTAAGATTCTTGGTAGTGTAGATAAGCAGAGAGATCTCAGCATCCAGGTCCATAGATCCCTGAAAGTTGCCACCCAGTTTGATAAGGTTGAAGCTCTTTTCATTCGAAAGAAGAAGATGACGTAATTGTGAGATACAGATAATCACTGAGTTGGATGGGGTGGAGAGTGAGAGCTTTTTCCTCGGATGGTGATGGCTAGCATGAGGGGACATAGCTTTAATTTGAGGGATGATAGATATAGGACAGATGTCAGAGTAGTTTCTTTACACAGAGTGTAGTTGGGGCATGGAGCGCACTGCCTGCAACTGTAGTAGACACCGACTTTCAGGGCATTTAAATGGTCATTGGATAATCATATGGATAAAAATGGAATAGTGTAGGATAAATGGGCTTCAGACTAATTACACAGGTCTGCACAACAATAAGGGCCGAAGGCTGTACTGCGCTGTCATGTTTATGTTCTATGTTCCAAATGTTCCTAATCTATCTGACTTTGCTACCACTGCTGGTAGTGTATTCCACACACCCACCACTGTCTGTGTTAAGAACCTACATCTGACATCTCCCCGAAAGGTTCCTCTAATCACTTTAAAATGATACCCCCCTCATGATGACCATTTCCGCCCAGGGAAAAAGTCTCTGTCTATTCCATCTGTCTGTGTCTCTCATCACCTTGTACACCTCCATCATGTCAGCTCTCATCCTTCTTCACTCCAGTGAGAAATACCCTCGTTCCCTCAACCTTTCTTCGTAAGACATGCCCTCCAGTCCAGACAGCACCCTCTCTAAAGCTCCCACATCCTTTCTATAATGAGGCAACCAGAACTGAACACAATATTCCAAGTGTGGTCTAAGCAGGGCTCTACAGAGCTGCAGCATAACCTCGCGGCTCTGAGACTCCATCCCTCTACTAATGAAAGCAAATACGCTATACATTGCCTCAACAAATTTGGGGGGCGCTGGGTGACTTTGATGGATCAATAGGCATGGACCCCAAGATCCCTCTGTTCCTCCACACAGCCAAGAATGCTGCCTTCAACCCTGCATTCTGCATTTCAGTTTGACCTTCCAAAATGAATCACTTCATGCTTTTCGAGGTTGAACTCCATCTGACACTTATCAACCCAGTTCTGCATCCTGTCAATGTTCTGTTGCAACCTAGAGCAGTCCTCCACACTATCCACCACTCCACCAACCTTCATGTCATTGGCAAACTTACTAACCCAAACTTCCACTTCCTCATGCAGGTCATTTATAAAAATACACAGAGAGCAGAGGTCCCAGAACCATCCCTGCGAAACATCACTGGTCACCAAGCTCCAGGCTGAATACTTCCCATTCACGACTAGCCTCTGTCTTCTATGGATGAGCCTACTCTGTGTCCAGACAGCCAAATTTCCCAGTATCCCATGCCTCCTTACTTTCTGAATGACCATCCCATGGGGAACCTTATCAAATGCCTTGCTGAAATCCATGTGCACCACATCCACTGCTCTACCTTCCTCAATGCATTTTGTCACATCTTCAAAGGAGTCAATAAGGTTTGTGAGGCATGATCTGCCCCTCACAAAGCCATGCTGACTATCTCTAACCAAGCTATGGTTTTCCAATTAATCATAAATCCTGTGTCTCAGAATCCTCTCCAATAATTTGCCCAACACAGAAGTAAAACTGACTGGTCTGTAATTCCTAAGATGACTCTATTCCCTATCATGAATAAGGGAATAATATTTGTCACCCTCCAATTATTTGGCACTACTCCAGTGGACAATGAGGACACAAAGATCATCGTCAAAGGCACAGCAATCTCTTCCCTCACTTCCTGTAGTAACCTTGCGTATATTCCTTCCTGCCGGGGGGAGTTAGCTATCCTTAAAACTTTCAGCGCACCCTCCTTTTTAACACCAACCTGTTTGAGCATGTCAGCCTGTTTCATTCTGTCTTCACAAACATCAAGTTCCCTCTCAGTAGTGAATAATGAAGCAAAGTATTCATTGAGGACCATCACTACCTCCTCCTCCGACTCCAGGCACAAGTTCCCTCCACTGTCCCTGATTGGCCCTACCCTCACTTGGGCCATCCTCTTGTTCCTCACATCAGTGTAGAACGCCTTAGGGTTTTCCTTCATCCTGCCTCCTAAAGCCTTTACATGCACCCTCCTAGATCTCCTAAGTCTATTCTTCAGTTCCTTCCTGGCTACCTTGTAACCCTCTAGAGCCCTGTCTGATGCTTGCCTCCTCAACCTTAAGTAAGCTTCCTTCTTCCTCTTGACTAGATGTTCCACATCCCTTGTCACCCAAGGTTCTTTCAACCTCCCATCCCTTCCCTACCTCAGTGGGACAAACCTGTCCAGGACCATCAGCAAGTGTTTCCTAAACAACCTCCACATTTCTTTTCAGCATTTCCCTGAGAACATCTGTTCCCAATTTAGATGCCCCAGTTCCTGCCTGATAGCATTGTAATTCCCCCTCCCCCAATTAAATACTTTCCCAGGCCATCTGCTCCTATCCCTCTCCATGAGTACAGTGAAGGTCATGGAGTTATGATCATTATCACCAAAATGCTTTCCTACTGAGAGATCTGACACCTGGCCAGGTTCGTTGCCAAGCACCAAATCCAATATTGGATGTTGGTGTCACTCTACATCACAAACCAGCCGTCCAGCCCTCACTGCTGCAGGGGCTCAGTTAGCACAGTTGGCTGGATGGCTGGTGTGAGATAAAGAGAGGTGAGGTGGTACTTTGGTTAAACTCACCATCAGTTGTCTCTCTCCCTCTCTCCAAGACAGAACAGCCTTTTGAATTGTGCAATTCCTTCGGTATCCCTCTGTCACAATCCTAGAGAGAAGGCTGAGAGGCGACTTCATTGAGACATACAAGATAATCAGGGGGTTCGATAGGGTGGACAGTGAGAGCCTTTTTCCTCGGATGGTGATGGCTTGCACGAGGGGACATAGCTTTAAATTGAGGGGTGATAGATACAGGACAGATGTCAGAGTAGTTGGGGTATGGAACACCCTGCCTACAACAGTTAAAGACTAGTCAACTTTAAGGGCATTTGAATGGTGATTGGATTAACATATGGATGAAAATGGAATAGTGTCGGATCGATGGGCTTCAGATTGTTCCACAGGTCGGTGCAACATCAAGGGCCGAAGGGCCTGTACTGTGCTGTAATGTGTGATGTTCTATTTTAGTGACCAGTTGATCACTAAAAGGCTGAAGGGTGAGAGCAAAGGAGAGACCCGCAGAGACCCAGAGATGGAGAGCAGAAGGAAGGCTGTGATTCTGCTCTTCACCATCTCTGGGAGCTTCACCCTCCCGTGGTTCATCAATGTTGTAGATTTCTGAGATTATGTCATTCGAGGCATCAATCCTGATGATTACCCACCGTTTCTGTTAGTGTTCAGTGTTGTTGGTTACATGCTGCAGAGGTTACGTTGTTGTACCAACAGATTTATTTATGCAGCAACGCTGTCTACGTTCAGAGGGAAGATCAGTAACACAGTAAAACCTCTGGCTACACAAATTCATTACCTTCTGAATAAATAAAATTCTTCATTGAAGCAAAAGGGATGGTCCCATTGTTCCCAAACTGTGGAATGATATTTTTCATTGACCCATGGGATATGGGCAGCACTGGCTGGGCCAGTGTTATTTGTCCGTCTCTAGTTGCCCCTTGAGAAGGTGATGGTGAGCTGTCTTCTTGAAC